>NC_086188.1:7750453-8394203 GCF_023053635.1 Elgaria multicarinata webbii
TGGTCTGATCCAGCAGGGATCTTCTGATGTTCTTGTTCTTAACAATTGGGCTATAAAACAAAGTCCTCCTAATGGCATGGCCATGCCCCATCTTGGAGGGTGGGGAAAGAACTGATTGCAACTTGTATTTATCACCTGCCTCTTGGCACAGTTGTTATACTATTATCTTGGTGGCAGCATATTATGCTACTGTCACTTCCAACGTAAAGCGCATAAATATTCCAAACTTGATTACTTAAAGCCAAATCACTAATGCATTTAATCATCTGATAATGTGCTAATGTATGATGTATAATTCCGCATTCTGCACTTTCCTTCCTTTTGGAGTCTGCACAGATATTAACAGTGATTTTGAAATACGATACATTGGGAAGGCGACATAGAGAAGGCGACGTAGGTGAAAAGGCAAATGCGGCTCTTGGTACCTGGTTTGAGCATGGAATGATTCACATTGAGTGGATTAAGCTTTTCCAAGAACACCTGCCTCAATAGTCTGTCTGTGTGTTTCTGTTAAAGAAAGCATTGAAGGACAACATTAGAAGAGCTGGGTATTTTTAGCCTAGCAAAGAGATGATTCTCACAAAGAGGGAGGGAGGAAGCAGCAGCCAGGCACCTCTCCATCTTGCCTGGGTCCAGCTCCAGCTGAGAGCCCCCTCCCTCCTGCTACCAACTGTCTCTGCAGAGGCCACCAGTGAGGGAGGAAGCAGCAGCCAGGCACCTCTCCACCGTGCCTGGGTCCAGCTCCAGCTGAGAGCCCCCTCCCTCCTGCTGTCATCTGTAACTGCTGAACTTTACAACTAAGATTGTAGTGCCTGAATTTGCTTTCCTTTTCCCCCTCCTCCTCCTCCCTCCCAGTCCCCTTTCCTTTTGTGTCATGTCTTTTAGATTGTAAGCCTGTGGGCAGGGACTGTCAAGAAATACTTTTGTAAGCCGCCGTGAGAGCCTTTTTTGGCTGAATGGCGGCATAAAAATCCTTAAATAAATAAAAATAAATAAATAAATGATTCAGGGAGATGAGATAGTGGTCTTCAAATATATCTGAAAGATGGAGCAGAGTGGTTTCCTGGTGCACCAGAGGGCAGGGATAGAAGCAGTGGCTGGAAATGGCATGGAAACAAATTTCGGCTAAACTCTAGGAAGATAACAGTTTGGGCCACTAAGCAGTAGACCTAGCAGGGTGAAGTTTGTGGAGCTTCAGCAACTGGGTCCCCTGGACACTGGCTCACTTATCTGTATCAAGCCAGGCCAGCTCATGAGTTTTGGGGCTTCACCATGTATGCAAATTCCAGTCACACTTTGCATATACTATGCAAAATATCATCACAAATGTGCATAAATTATGCAAATTGCAGTCACACCTTGCATGCATTGTTATTGTGGTGACAATTTGTGCGAACGGACATTTTAAGGTTGGAGGAAGTCAGAGAAAGTTCCCAGATCTACCCGCTGATCTACCGTTTCTCGCTTAACAAGGAAGGTGGCTTTATACTGACTCAGGTCGTTGGTGGATCTAGCCCAGTATTGTCAACACTGACTGGCAGGGGTTCGCAAGGCTTTTCGGCAGGAATTTCCCCAGCCGTAGCTGGGGATGCTGGAGATTGGACCTTTTGCAGGCAAAGCAGGTGCTCTACCACTGATCTGTGCCCCTGCCCCCCACCCCGGAATGGATGGGCATACCCGTCCCCATCTCCATCAGCCAGCCTCCTAGCCACCGCCACCACCCAACCCTGGTTTCATCACTGCGAAACCTTCTTCACAGCCTGGTGGAGCCGCCTGCCCCTCGTGGAGAGCTGCCATTGCACTCAACAACAAGTGCTTTGGAAGTTGCAGAATTGGTGGCCATTCACACCTTTAATGCTTGAATGTGAGACCTTTATGGACACTGTTTCCGCAACTTTGAAAATACGCAATTTCTGGATCACCCATTGTTGTGTGCCATGGTGGCTCCGGATTAGGGCAGGCATCCCTTCGGCTTCGTTGAGGGCTCACCAGGTGGTGGAGAAGCTCATGTGGTGTCATAAGCAAGAGCAGGTGGCCGCTTAGGGAGATGGTTCTGGAGGGGCAGGTGTGGGGGGGAGTCCACCAGGCCCTCAGATCCAGGTGGATGCCTCTGGCATCCCTCCCCCTGCCCCATGTAGCTAAACTGACAGTTAAAGAAGACCATGGTCTGGTTCAGTATGAAGTGGGTATATACCATCATAGGATCTTCAGGGATCCTGGTTCAAACCCAAGCGATGTCCAACAAAATCTCTCTCTGCAGAATCTGCTCCTATAGGAACCTAGGAAGGCACCTTATACTGAAGCCACAGCTAGACCTAAGGTTTATCCTGGGATCATCCAGGGTTCGCCCCTGCCTGAGCACTGGATCCTCTGTGTGTCACCTAGGTGAACAGGTTTGACCCCTGGGCGATCCAGGGATAAACCTTAGGTCTAGCTGTGGCCTGAGTTAGTTCCTTGGTCCATCTAGCTCAGTATTGTCAACACTGGCTGGCAGCGGCTCTTCAGGGATTCAGGCAGGGTTTTTTCCCAGCCCTACCTGGAGAGGCTGGGATTCGAACCTGGGACCTTCTGCCTGCAAAGCTTGTGCGCTACCTCCTTTGCTGGTCCACTACACAAACAAAATATATTGAACCTGGCAACACCAATGCAAAAAATAAATAAAATGTTTTCAGTCTGGGATGTGCAAAATGCAACTGCACAGCACCTTTCGGCATCCACAGTAAGCACCCAAAAATAATAAGTGTTATTCATCACAGGTGTTGTTCATATAATGGCTCTTTAGTGAGCTGTCCTCAATATGCCAAATAGCAATGCAAAGGAAACAGCTATGAAAGGGGGGGGGATGGAGTGAAACCTGCTACTGACATCTCTGAGAAAGGAAGGAAGGAAGGAAGGAAGGAAGGAAGGAAGGAAGGAAGGAAGAAAGAAAGAAAGAAAGAAAGAAAGAAAGAAAGAAAGAAAGAAAGAAAGAAAGAAAGAAAGAAAGAAAGAAAGTTCTTCATTCACTGAATGCTGATTTCAGAACTCCTCTACAGTAGGGTGACCCTATGAAAAGGAGGACAAGGCTCCTGTATCTTTAACAGTTGTATTGAAAAGGGAATTTCAGCAGGTGCTATTTGTATATATGGGGAACCTGGTGAAATATCCTCCTCATCACAACAGTTAAAGCTGAAGGAGCCCTGCCCTCTTTTAAATCTGGTCACTGTAGTATTGCTCCTGCAGCTTTAACTGTTGTGATGAAGAGGGAATTTCACCAGGTTCTCCATATATACAAAGGACACCTGCTGAAATTCCCTTTTCTATGCAACTGTTAAAGATACAGGAGCCCTGTCCTCCTTTTCATAGGGTCACCCTACTCTACAGGACGTCCTGCCCTCTCTTAAATCTGGTCACTGTAGTATCACTCCTGCAGCTTTAACTGTTGTGATGAAGAGGGAATTTCACCAGGTTCTCCATATATACAAAGGACACCTGCTGAAATTCCCTTTTCTATGCAACTGTTAAAGATACAGGAGCCCTGTCCTCCTTTTCATAGGGTCACTCTAGGCCCAGGACACACTACATATACAGCTTTCAAACCGTTTTCAAAGTGTTATATCCTGCTTGGTGTAGATCTGGCCCAGAACTGGGCACGCATGATGCTGCTAGACCTGGGCGCTACCAATACAGAATCCAATTCAGCTTGATCTTTAACAGGGGATGCTATGAAATTAGGGATGTATGAGGAATTGGTTTCAGTTTAGTTTTGATCAGGATTTACCCAATTGGCACTTCCTGGACCTAACATAGGCTCAGGCATAATCTGCAGTCAAAGTCGGCACATTCCTAGCTTGCAATGTGATTCATGGACCTCCCCATCCTCACCCCCATGTGTTCAGGAGCATGAATGCATATGAAAAATGTGGATGAACAAAAGGTGTGCTTTTGAAAAATATGCCGAAATGCTATGTAATTCACGGGTTAGGGTGGCCTACTTTTCGAAGATGTGCACAACTGGAAAAAGCACATGGATTTTTCACATTGGTGGGGGGGAGCTCCCAATCTGATATGGAGTTAAATCAGAATGGGATGGGATTCCAAGGATATCATGGAGCTCAAGTTCTGTTGATTTACACATCCCTATTTGAAATGAGAGAGACACAGATATAAATGAGAAGTTCTGAATCACTTATTGGAGGGGCAGAATTACATCCACCAGGGCATAATCGTATCAGGCTGTGCACATCAAAACTGGCCAGGCCTATCATGATATTGGGAAGGCCATTCTGGCTGAAGCTCACTTAAAGAGAGCTGTTGTCTCAGCAACATCCAGAGGCCTTCTGAAGGTGGACTTGCTATTAACCCCTATGAGATGCTGTCTTTGTTTCTTAAAAAGATGGTGCCTGATTCTGCAGCCTCTGGCTCCTATGTTGTGGGAATGGTAAGGACTTTACTGGGAGGACACCCTCTAAGTCTGAGAAGTCCTGTAGAGCACCTCCTCCCACCCAAAAAGTCCTGGAGTAGCCGATTGAGGCTCAATGGATGATGCCTTCTCTTCCACTGAGTCTTCCTCTGAGCTGGAGTGGGAATTGAAGCCAGAGAACATGACAAGGGTGTGTGTGTGTGTGTGTGTGTGTGTTACTAACAGATTGCTTCACTTTAGACATGTCTAATAGATACATACGGGGGGAGAGAGAGAGAGAGAGAGAGAGAGAGAGAGAGATTACTGGTTCTTTGCATGAAGGAGGGAAATGATGAGTTAGAATATTTTGACCAACATGTTCCAATTCTAAATCTTCATTAGAATGAAGCATATCAGTGCCTACGGGAACACCGATAAGAACATAAGAAGAGCCCTGCTGGATCAGACCGAGGGTCCATCTAGTCCAGCACTCTGTTCACACAGTGGCCAACCAGCCGTCGGCCAGGGACCAACAAGCAGGACATGGTGCAACAGCAGCAACTGGTGCACACAGGCTTACTGCCTCGAATACTGGAGATAGAATACTGGGGATCACTGCGATTGAACTGCCCTTTCATGGGCTTAGCCTATATTTAGAGCTGAGTTGGTGTCGTCAAGTTCCTTCAGCAGCACCGGCCCCTTTGAGAAGTTCCCCACCTGCAGCAGAAGACACTGGCAAGAAGCAGAGCATCTTCCAACTCATTAAAAAGAAATACAGCAGAGCGAGAAAACACTGGGAGAGAGGGGGTTCCTCAAGGATTTCAGGCCTTGAAAGAAAATTGGACTACTCTTCTTGTCCGCCAGCCTCTGCTGAAGATAACTTTGGCGGGGTGCATGGTGGGGGGACATAGACCAAAGTCTTAAGAGAAATTGACATTTCCGAACACTTCATATAACTCTGCCAATGCGTAGGGGAATGCCATCGAATGGGCCTGGGGAAATGAGCGCTTGCCGAAGAAGAGAAGGGCTACATAAATCATGGAAGGATCTTAAAAGGTTTTCTTTTTTCACGTCGGAGGAAAGTGTAAAGGTGTTTTCCATAAATCAGAAGGGCACACTTTTTTTTCTCGCAAGGGTGAGAAGTGTTTTAGCAGGGAGCAAGCCAACGGGGCCGGCAATTTTGTCTGGAAAGATGCCTCCGTGAGGAGGTGTTTCCGTGGCAACAGGGAGCAATTGGCCTCTGCGATGTTTTGCTCAGAAGTGTTAGAATAAGGCAAGGGTCAAATGGTGATAGCAGCTGGGACAAGTTTGGTCCCAGTGAGATTCCAATGGCACAACTCCAGAGGGCTTGTTTCTTTCTTGGTTGAAATATAATTTACACCTACACACACACACACACAGAGAGAGAGAGAGAGAGAGAGAGAGAGAGAGAGAGAGGCCTTAGCTAGTCCTACCTGAAAGTCCAGGGGAGAAGAGGGGAGACCTCTCATTGGATTAACGCGAGATCTCACCCCCGTTTACACGGAAGGTGTGATGACCTCAGGAAGAGAGGCATCTCGCCTGCCATTTTAAAAAATAAAATAAAGGGAGAGGAGCTCACGAACAGTCGTGAGCAAAGGTACGTGTTTTTTTTTTTTAAAAAAAAAAATCATTTCATTTCCCTGCAAACCCACCCTAACCCTGATGGGTGCGGCACTCCTGAGGAGCGCTGCACCCCGTTCATGGCTCACGGCTCCGCACGAGTAATTATGCGGAGCCGGGTAAACCCACAGAAATAGGCCACATGCTCCATGGTCTCAGGTTCAGCAGAAAAAGCAAGCCTAAATTGTAGGGTTGTATCCCGGGTCAAGGGAGGGATGATCCCTCCCTGATCCCAGGATCCCCTGTGTGTCATGTGGACGCACAGGGATGATCCCTGGGTTCGCCTCGGGATATAACCTGGTCTAGCTAAGGCCAGAGAGGGAGAGGGAGAGGGAGGGGGAGGGGGAGAGGGAGGGGGAGGGAGAGGGAGAGGGAAAGGGAGGGAGGGGGAGGGGGAAGGAGAGGGAGAGGGAGAGGGAGAGGGAGAGGGAGAGGGAGGGGGGGAGGGAGAGGGAGAGAGAGAGAGAGAGAGAGAGAGAGAGAGAGAGAGAGAGAGAGAGAGAGAGAGAGAGGGAGAGAGAGAGAGGTTCAGCCAGAATGTTTCCCAGGGCAGTTTGCAGGAAAAATAAAATGAACAATGCATGCCTGTACAGATTTACTTGTGAGTAGGGGTGGACAGACTCACCTGGTCCAAGCCATGGCCCACCCCTGCTTGCTGTGCTGCCTGAGCTTCTGGACACCCCAGTGAACATCTGACAGCACTGCAGGCCATCCGTCCTCTGGGCGAGCCACCATTTTGCATAAAAATGGCGGCTCAGGCTTTTCCAGGAAGATGATGTTACGTAAATGGTGGCTGTAAAGGGGCCGTTTACGCAACGTTTCAGGTGTGAATGAACTCAGCCTCCCAGATCCCACTCACTGAGCCACAGGGCACTCATGGACCTGTTCACCGATCACCCCGCAGATCAGCGAACTGCCCAGGCCACCATAAAAATAGTAGCTTGGGCTTTTCTGGGAAGGAAATGTTATGTAAATGTCAGCCGTAAAGGGCCATTTATGCAACATTATAGACATTAATACCTGCGTCTCCAAAGCCCAGCTCAAACACTACATGCACAGTATCATAATAGCTCTCAGGTTTGCTACTGGTGGTGGACAGGGATGGAGGAGAAGTTCATTCGGTTGGCATTTTAATGTGAACCTACCTAATTTGCATTCCCCAACAAGTATGTAAACCACAACGCTGTTATCCTTCAGTATTCACATTTCTCTGAATTTTGTGATGCCCTGATAAAAAAATGTTTGTTGTCATTGTCATTATCATCACCATCATAATAGGGGGAGGGTAAACAAAAATATGCATATTAATATTTGTGTGGGAACATACAACATCATATTAATGAAAATGCCTGCAAAAATGTGTAAATTAGGGGGGAAAAGCATACAAACATGCATCTAGCAGAAGAAATTCCCATGGAAATGTGTAAGAATATTGTGCTTTTTTTAAAAAAAAAAATGCGAACTGATACAGGAACAGGACAGGACAGATTTAGGACTGGAAGATCAAAAAATTGAAAGCAAGCAAAATTGACATTTTTTATCCCTGATGATGAAGCAGTAAGAGTCGCAGCTTGCCTTGGTGATTCATACAATCTATGTCTAAATGGCAAGTGTTAGCCAGTTTCATCTACGATTGATCAACACAGCAATAGTCCTTTGCTGTAGTCATCAAGATGTATCTGTGACATCAGTGCCAAACCCTTGAGGCTTCAATGGACACATACTACCGCAATACAAAATCACTGACTCACAGCAGGGTGATGGACCATTTCTCAAGCATTGCATTTCAAGGAGAGCTCTACCACCTCCTACAAACACCCCAAGGGGGAAGAAAATGTGAATTGGCTTCCAAACAAATTACAACTTCGCAAGTTAACCAACAAAAAAAATGGAAACACATTTGTCTCCATTTGTAACGATTCTGACAAATGGATTAATTACCTTCCTGTGTCATCTCGTTACACGCCAATGGCTTTGTATGTCTTTCTTTGGGGATTTGTGTCATCATTCTGGCTCATTAGCCAAGACATCCCAGCCGCGGTTGGAGTGCAGCTTTCCAAGGGAGAAAAATCCTTTGCCCTCGCCTACTTGACAGGGGTGGAAGCATATTGATGGAGCAAATTAATTGGGTGGCCTGCAAAGGAAAATATACCCCCCAAAGAAAGATGCAATGGCTAAACGCAAGTGAGTGGACTTGTTGTGTTTGTGGCTCAAGAAAATTCAATAGCTGGAATTAAACAAGACAAGGAGAAGGAGAAGGAGAAGGAGAAGGAGAAGAAAGAAGAGGCAGCAGCAGCAGGAGGAGGAGGAGGAGGAGGAGGAGGAGGAGGAGAAGAAGAAGAAGAAGAAGAAGAAGAAGAAGAAGAAGAAGAAGAAGAAGAAGAAGAAGAAGAAGAAGAAGAAGAAGAAGAAGAATGCATGTATGTATGCAGTACACTGACATTGTAGCATCTTCTCCCACCTGGAATCATGCAGTCGAACTACAATTCCCATCATCCATTGAGAGAAAATACAAGCAGACAGAGCTGATACGGCACATTACACACTGCTAGGTGTCCTATCAGCCTGGCGTTTGACCAGAGGACTTAAGGCCCCACAAATCATTTTCAGGGGAGCAGCCTTCAGTGCTCCTGCCTCTAGCTTTCTGGGGGATAATTTGTCCGGATGCACCAAAGGTGCTACTTTCGAAGTGACTCTCAAGATTAGAGAACATTTTAGGGACTGTTGTAGGCAAGCTCAGAATTGCATAATAAGAGAGGGTGTTGAAGATGGGAGGAGGGGGAGACCCTGGAGCTGCATGCCTTGGCATCAACCAATACGACAAATCTATCACTGAGAAAGACAGTCTGATCAATACAGTTTATTAACATGATGTCGGAAGGGTTTTTTTTTTCCCTCGACAAGCATTTTTACTTCTAAATTTCCAAAATACAGAGGACATTTGTTTTGGGGACATTTAATTATCTTTTCTTGACATAAATAAACATAACATAACACAGACATTTATTACATCTTGCTTTTCGATCGGCACTGAGATCTGACTTTTTTTTTTAATAATAAAAACGGTTAATAATAGCTGTGTTGAACCAACACTCATGAGCCATTGCCAACCTATCAATTTCTGTTATTGCTTGACACCCTATTTATTGCAAAGAAACTGATTCAGGATATAAAAAACCAAAAACCAAAGCTAGACATCAAAACCCCTTCGCCCCGACTCGATTAATCCTTGCAAATGAATATTGTCTTTGAATTACTTGTGGAATCATTCAAAAGTGGGATTTGGGTTGACTGGTACTGAGTCACCATCAATATCTTTGTCCTTTAACAGTTTGCTTACAGTACAATCCTATACACATCCACTCAGAAGTAAGTCCTACTGATTTCAATGAGACACATTCACAGGGAGTGACTGGTCATAGGAGGACTGCAGCCTTAAAGGTGACAGGATGGCCATTGTGCAGCTGCCCCATGTGGTGAACCACTAAACTGAAGGTAGAAGCTTCTCCGTGATATTCATTGAGGCCCTAAACAGACTCTGCCCACCCAGGTTGGCCATTGGATCCTGCCTAGGAAATATTAAGAGAGGGCTTCCTGAAGGAACAAGGCTTGACCGGGGTCTAATGTGTTCTTGTATGAATGGTTATTATTCAGTCCTGACTCCTGGTTTGCCCTCTGGTTCTTCTGACTTATTCAATGTCATCTACTGGATGGTTCCATGGCTTCCTGATTTAGAATCACAGAATCATAGAATAGTAGAGTTGGAAGGAGCCTATTAGGCCATTGAGTCCAACCCCCTGCTCAATGCAGGAATCCACTTTAGAGCATACCTGACAGATGGTTGTCCAGCTGCCTCTTGAAGGCCTCTAGTGTGGGAGAGCCCATGAACTCCCTAGGTAACTGATTCCATTGTCGTACTGCTCTAACAGTCAGGAAGTTTTTCCTGATGTCCAGCTGCAATCTGGCTTCCTGTAACTTGAGCCCATTATTCCGTGTCCTGCACTCCGGGAGGATCGAGAAGAGATCCCGGCCCTCCTCTTTGTGACAACCTTTCAAGTATTTGAAGTGTGCTCTCATGTCTCCCTTCAATCTTCTCTTCTCCAGGCTAAACATGCCCAGTTGTTTCAGTCTCTCCTCTCCGTATGTCTCACCTCCAGGATACTGGCCACAGCCTATCACTCACATTGAGAATGGAGGGTGAACCAAGAACCCAATTACACCAATAACCTATTGCCTTTGTCATATATTGTCATATATTAATATGTAAGGGCGCAGAAAGAGCTCTGCCAGACCAGCGCAAAAAGGCCAGCACCTTATTTCCATTTTACACATCTCACATGAGGATTATGGACATTTATTTATTTATTTGATTTTTACCCTGCCTTTCTAACCCCCCCCCCCCCGCAAAAAAAAAGGCTCTCAAAGTGAATTATACTTGCTTGTCCTCAACAACTAGTATCCAGTTACTTCCAGACCAGAGGCTATGCTTAGCTATTATGGCAGATTGATAAACCTCTCCATTACTCTCTGAATCTTTCTAATTCATTTTAAAGCCATCTACAGTCTTCTTTCGATTATCCCCATACTTAATCTTTCCTGTTTGCTGAGTTCCCAAAATTCCTCCCATGCCATTTATCAGTCCTGGCTCAAGACTTTTGAATACCCAGTGAGGCTATATTCTCACCACTGTTGTCACCAGTTGCTATGGCTACTCATCCTCTTTCTCATTATTGCAATCACTTGCTTGTTTGGCAGGCAGAGGACGCGTGAACAAGTATCCAGCCGATACCCTACTTAAGGATCATTCATGATCTGCTGCTTGTTGGAGCAACATACAGACAAGCTTGTCTGGCTTCCAGCCAAAGCATCACTTGGAGTTCTCCATGGTGCTGCTCTGTTCCTATTCCTACCTCTCTGAGAAACCTGACTCCTGATTGGTGAATATCCAACTGAACCTTGCTTGGCCAAACACCTCAGTGTAAATCAGATCCATAATAGACACCCTGCAACCAGGATTCCACAGTGCCCCCATGATGCTAGGTTGCAACAGGGCTCACTCACTAAACAAAAACAGATTCCAAAGGTGGTCCCCAGTATTATTCACTCATGGCTAGGGAGAAAGACACCCCCTCCTATCTCCATTTTGTCCAGCTTTATGCCTTCTTAACAAGCTTAATTTAAGAGAATGTTTTCATCCCAGACCTGCCGAGATGCTTGCCCTTGAGAATCAGCATCCTTTGGTTCAAACCACTTTGCATTTATTTTACCTGTACATTTGGAGGCATATTTATTATTTAAACATATGCTACATAATTGGTTAGCTGCACCATAAAAATAGCTTACAAAGCCCCTAAGAAAACAGATTGTTGCAATTAAAGGCTCGCTGGGACTCAAATCAGCCCGGCCATGTGAAATAAGAGCCTTCTGACGGTTGTAAAATTCAACTCGGATGAACCTGGTTAAAGGAGGTCTCTAAGGATTTTTCTTCTCTGATGATAGTATTCGGGGAAAGCTTTATAATGAGATTTTAATCCTAGCATAGAAATCTGGATACTTCAAATGTGTGTTAGGTCTTTCAAGTGCTTCTTTCAGATGCTTGAGGTAACAGAAGCACACAACATAACTAAATAAAATTGATTCCCCTTTGGCCCTGCAAAGATTCTTCTTCTTCTTCTTCTTCTTCTTCTTCTTCTTCTTCTTCTTCTTCTTCTTCTTCTTCTTCTTCGAATCATAGAATCATAGAATAGCAGAGTTGGAAGGGGCCTACAAGGCCATCGAGTCCAATCCCCTGCTCAATGCAGGAATCCACCCTAAAGCATCCCTGACAGATGGTTGTCCAGCTGCCTCTTGAAGGCCTCCAGTGTGGGAGAGCCCACAACCTCCCTGATTCCATTGTTGTACTGCTCTAACAGTCAGGAAGTTTTTCCTGATGTCCAGCTGGAATCTTCTTCTTCTTCTTCTTCTTCTTCTTCTTCTTCTTCTTCTTCTTCTTCTTCTTCTTCTTCTTTTCTTTTCTTTTCTTGCTTTAAAGGTACTTTTCTGGACACAGTTAAATAAGATGACTTGTGTTTATCAATATCTCTTTTGTTTGCCTTTAATACCTTTTAAACAGAATACAATGAGCTCCTTTATCAAGTGGTGTGCTGGGCACATAACCCTGGAAACCGTGATTAGGAGTAAACTGTCTTATTAGGCAGCTTGTGGTCAAATTGTGGTCAATTTGTCCATCTAGCCTCTCCAGTCTGGTCTATTTTGTATGTAAGTAGCTCTCCAGGGATTTAAGCAGAGGTCTTTAGTATCACATGGTACCTAATTATATTTCAGTTGGGAATGGCAAGGATGCTATTGTTGAGCCAATGGCTGTTTCCACACCTTCTTTTTCCCCGGGATCATCCCTGTGCATCCAAATCACACACAGGGGATCCCGGGAGCAGGCAGGGACAATCCCTCCATTTTCCTGGGATAACTCTTAGGTGTAGAAAGGGCCAATGTTTCTCAAAAGGCATAGTTGTTCATTCTCACCCAAACAATAACCTCTAGAAAAAGGTGGCCATTTCCATATATATTCTCAATGTGTTCTCCAGAATTTTTGCTTTAATTTGTTTTTATTTATTTGTTTTGGTGGCAGCTGCTATTTTCACCCCACAACACCTTAAATGTATGCTAGCTCTGGCCATTGGGCGGGAGGCAAAATGGCAGCCAGGTAGCCAGCAACCCTTGGAGTGGCAGTGGAGGGAACTATTTAGGAGAAAAGAAGACAACAACAACAACAACAACAACAACAATTGTGGTACAGACACTGCTAATGAAGACCACCATCCTGTTGGAGAATTTCTCCTCACCCTGGAGAATATTCAGTACAATATGTTAAAAAAAGAAAAACAGCAACAACTTGTAAACATCTGGGGGAAATAAAGGCATTGTTGCCTAGTCATGAAAGGCAGACAATGGGTAGAGTTGGCCTCCCAGGAGGAGGGCCTTCTCTGCTGTGGCACCCTGGCTGTGGAATGAGCTCCCTAAAGAGGTTCGCCTGGCACTGACACAATACTCTTTTAGATGCCAAGTGAAGACCTTTTTTATTTTCTCATCATTTTAACAAATAAGCAATTTAAGTTTAACTTTGCTTGTTTTAAATTTGTATTTTAAATCCGTCTTCATTTCTGCAATGCTTCTTGTTTTTATCCTGGTTGTGTCATTATTATATTGTATTTTATATAATGCTTTTATACTATGTTTTATATTTTGAATGGTTTTTTTTATGGTTTTAATTTTTGTAAACTGCCCAGATAGCTTCTACTATTGGGCAGTATAAAAATGCAATCAATCAATCAATCAATCAATCGTGTCCAATGTTAATCCAATGTAGACTCCTAAGTTGACTAGAACTTCAAACTGTGCCCAGAAACAGACTGAGGGGTGGGCAGTGATCATCCTGGTGAGAAACATTTCCAGTTACCTGAGCCAGTCAACAAATACAACCCCCTACCCCACACCAAATAAATAAATAAAATAAAATAAAGCATCCGGAGACATAAGAAGAGCCATGGTGGATCAGTCCAGAAGCCCATTTTGTTCAGCATCCTCTGTCTCGTTGTTGCCAACCTGATACCTCTAGAAAACCGAAGAGCAGGGCAGAAATGCAATAGCCTTCTCCCACAGCAACTATATGAAGAACTTTTCTACACAAGGCTGTCAATCAACTGTATTTACTTTTGGTTTCATCACAGAATTGATATTCAAGCTCTGCATGAAGAGCTTTGCCCTTTCCTGTTTTTTCATGGCATAACCTCTAGGTGGCACTGTGCCGTAGTAGGATAATGCAAGCACACAAGCAGGGGAATATGTTTTCTTTCACTTTCACAAAGAATGCTCCATTTCCCCTGCACTACCCCCCTCCCCCGGTGTGCGAAAGTGCTCTTAAAAAAAAGAAAAGTGAAACAAGAGGGCTGTAACATCACCTAAAGAACCTGTAAACAACCATGAGTAAAGAATAATGAGCACTCAATAAAAGCCTCATGTAGGAAAACTCAATGTTGCCTTGCATTATGCAAGACAAATAATGACGAATATTTCCATCTCACTAGGGTGTTGTGAGTACAAGTTACTTAAAGCCTGCAAAGATGTGAAGCGCTGTGTGTGACAATTACGGAGACAAAGGGAGTGAGTTCCATTAGATTAATTATCTGTGCTCTGGTTTTATAATTCTAGATGAGAGTGTGCATGTGGGTACTACTAATGCATGACTTTGCTTCTAGTTCTTCGGATGGCACGGCAGCAGCGGTGGCTCTTTGTAATTATAGAGGGGTTGGAGGCAGTTTGGAAAAGTATAAATAGCATTTGATTTCCAAAGCTTTTTCAAAATTGTTTGCTTTCAATAACCAGGCGAATGGAGAGTGCTATGAAATAAATAAATAAACAAACAAACCAAGGTAGCTGGTGTGTGTGTGTGTGTTTGTATTATTGTTGCTGTTGTTGTTATTATTATTATTATTATTATTATTATTATTATTTATTTTTATCCTGCCTTTTGCCCAATACTGGGCCTCAAGGCAGCCTTACAAATTTTAAAACATACACATTTTAAACCTAGGAAAAGAAATGTACAAAAATTAAAAATTAAACAAATAATAATAATAAAATAATAAAAAAATACAATATTAAAACATAAACAATTTTACAAGTCCTTAACATAGATGGAGGACCAGATTATACTCCAAAGGCCTGCTGGAACAAACAAGTTTTTGCCTGCTTCCTGAAATGGGATTCCTGAAATCTTCCCAACTGATTGAACCCTGAAATGGGGAGAAAGGAGATCGGCCCTATCGTTCATAAGAAGAAGACTTCACTCACCATGAGCAGCAAACCCAATGTATGCTCAGATGGAAACACAGCTTGCCCTGGTACTGTGACCAGTGTATTGCGTGTGTTCGTAAACATGAGTTTGCAAATGCCATGGAGGGCTTAGAGGGTGCCCCAGTCAGGAAGCTAGTCAATCACATTATTGTCTTTCTTAAACAGGAACAGGAAAACACACACAGGAAGCAACCATTCCCACCCAGAGGAAGTCACATCTAGTGCCACCTAGTGACTAAACTATGTAATGATACTACCCACAGAGCAAGCATATGCTCGCAAGTTATATTTTAAAGTGAACATGTAAGCCATCTTAATGGTACCCCCCTCCACACACACAAATGTAACATGGGAATGTGGCCCCGTCACTCTGAATGTTGCAAAGTGAGATAAGGATAAGAGTTGCCAGTCGGTGGAAACATTCCCTCCTGCTTCTTCAAAACTTCCAGATCGACAGCATATTATTCACATTGTCCCAGGTTCAGAGATATCTCCAGGTTTTAGCCCATTATGCACCACTGCAATGTTAGGCTGAATACATGATGTGGGAATGGGTTTATGGCTATTGTCCACAAACCTAACATCAACCCATTAATGGACTCTGTGTTCAGCATCCCAAAGTGCAGTTTACAGCTACTGTGACCACACTAGAGAGTATCCCACACTTATTCCAAATAGTTCTGGGTTGCATCCATAATTCCTCTCTGCCCCCAATAATAATAATAATAATAATAATAATAATAATAATAATAATAATAATAAAAATAATAATAATATATTTCTTACCCGCCTCTCCGATTGAATCGAGGCGAGGAACAACAGCAACATACATAAAATGCTGATTAAAAACATAGTATACACTGTTAAAAACATCCTAAAAGCATGCTAAAAGCATACTAAAAGTATCCTAAAATTCTACTGGTTAGGCCTGCCAGAAGAGATCAGTCTTGATAGCTTTCTTGAATGCTAATTATCTTCACAATATCCTGTATTGGCTAAAAGCAATCAGTGAGCTTCATAGCTACTGGGAATTTCAGTCCGAGTCTCACGCTGGTCCTATCCTAGCACTCAAAGCATAGTGCAAAAGCAGTGAAATGCCCTTAATTGTGTGAAGGTCTGCTGGTTATACAACATGTACTGACACAGGCTCTGTGTACACAAAGCCCACCAATATATTGAGAATGGGCTTGCGGATGCACAATAAGGACTAGTAACATCTTTTCTTTTGTGGCACTGGTTTCTGCAGCTTAGGACCATGTTCTGCGGTTGGATTATGTGAGCCCAAAAAAAATTAAATGGACAAAGCCCTGAACATGATCCCCTAAATTAGGGGTAAGCCATTGGTAGCCTCTGGTCTAAGCCTCATGATATTCCACACTTTATAAACTCAGAGGCAGAAGAGGGATGAAGATGGACCCAAACTGTAACAATGGGACTTGGCAGAAGAGCATTCTGGGATGGGCCCATTTCATTGGATAAAATCCAACATGAGCCCTAATTAGAGTAGACCAATTGAAATGAATGAGACTTGGGATAATCATGCATAATTTAAGTCCTATCATGACAATGGGTCTACTCTAATTAGGACTTAGGTTGGATTTTACCCTTTGTTTGGTATATCTCTAGCAAAATTAGCTGATGACTGAAGACCATACAAACCCCAAAATGTAGATCTGCTCAATTGGTTAGAATTATAGAATCATAGAATAGTAGAGTTGGAAGCGGCCTCTAAGGCCATCAAGTCCAACCCCCTGCTCAATGCAGGAATCCACCTTAAAGCATCCCTGACAGATGGCTGTCCAGCTGCCTCTTGAAGGCCTCTAGGGTGGGAGAGACCACAACCTCCCTAGGTAATTGGTTCCATTGTGTTTCTTTTTCATGAACAAAAGGAATTCCAGGCATCTATAGGTGTTAGTAGTAGTATGACGAGGATTCATTTCTTTTTCTTCTTTTTTCTGTTTGAAAAAGCAGAAGATGACTTTGTTTCAAAAGCAGTATCCCTGCCAAGAGAAGAAATTAAGTGTGTACTGTACACTCTCCTTACTATAGCAAAGTGTTCAATTCACAGGCATCTGCTAAACAATGGCTTTGTGTCAAATTTGCTGTTCAAAACACAATCCACAACCCCCTTTTAATCTGAATGAGACATCTGCGGCTCTAGTTATATAAACCTAATTTTATTTCAGATATTTATAAACTACTCTTCGTTGAATGCAATCACTGTCGTGAACAATAAATATGTTATAAAGTACAATCATAAAACAATAAAAGGCAGTAAAAGAAAGATCCCATGAAACAGACTGGCCAGTTTGAAATCATCAGACAAGAAAAGAAGTTTAGACTTGGTGCTGAAATGACAGCAATGTCAGTATCACTCTCACAGCCATGAGAAGAAGGATCCAGAAATTGGGTGCTGTTGAATTCATTTGGGAAAGGGCATGAATCACGTTGTGAGTTTGGAATGCATGGACTTCAGCTATATATTTGGTCTGAGTCCATGTTTAGCCTAGAAGGTGCAAACTGGGTCAATTCTTACAAAAAAATGAGCTAAAATGATTTTTCCATACATACCACATTGTGTATGTGTGTAGGAATAGGGAAGGCATTTGGTTCATAAGTACTTCTTCACGCAGCACATAGTTAAATGATGGAACTCACTACCACAAGATGTAGTGATGGCAACCAATTTGGATGGCTTTAAAAGGGGGTTGGATAAATTCCTGGAGGCAAAGGCTATCCATGGCTGCTAGCCCGGATGGTTGTGTGTTATCTCCAGTATTTGAGGCAGTAAGCCTGTGTGCACCAGTTGCTGGGGAACATGGGTGGGAGGGTGCTGTTGCACCATGTCCTGCTTGTTGGTCCCTGGCTGATGTCTGGTTGGCCGCTGTGTGAACAGAGTGCTGGACTAGAAGGACCCTTGATCTGATCCAGCATCAGGGCTCTTCTTATATTTTTCCAAACCAATGCATAGAACAAAACACAACACAGTTGTGCTTGAATTTCTAAGTATATTGTAAATGAATTTCTCAAGCATGCCTACTTCTTCCAAGCCAACTCCATGCTTCAGACTCAGTCACAATCTGCTACTTCTTGAAGCAACCTACAGGTAAATTTGACTGGCTTCCAGCTGAACAGCACTTGGGGCTCTCCAGGGTGCTGATTCGCTCCAAGTCCTCTGTGTGGGCATGTTCCCAACCTCTGGGAGTGGTGGTAGTTTTCTTTATGGGATGATGAGGTGGCGGCAATTTCAAGAAATGTAATTTGCTTAATTTAGCTTGTTACTCAGAGGACTACATTAAGCCAGAAATTATAATTTTATTGTAAATCAGAGGTCAGCTCAAGAAGGAAAAAAAGAAGAAGCATTTGCTTAGAAGTTGAAACGGATGCCTGTGCATTTTACAAGCTTCACGGTGAAGCAATTATTTTTATCATCAAAGGCAAGTGACAGAGCAAAGGTCATAAATAAATCTGCATATTGCAAATTAGCTGCTTGAAAACAATTTGCTGTCGATAATGTAACCAAGAGAATGCTGTTTTCGGCTTCTGGAATAAGTGGGGGGAAATAATGTATATTCGTTATGTGATGGTGTTGGATACTGTTTGTGTGAGTGTTTTCAGTCTAATACAATGAACGTAAAATAACTTTTACAAAACTAACTCTTTCTCCCAGGAGATCAGGGCAGCATTCAAGCCTTCGCCTGCTATTTTACCCTGGCATCATCCCTGTGAAATTGACTGAGTCACTAGTGATTGTCCCAAGATCACCCAGTGAGCTTCAAAGCTGAACAGGGATTTGAGCAGAAAATTCGGGTGTCAATTTCTAATGCTCTGTTCATTTAATGACCAACTCATGCATGACTGGGAATGTATGGTGAGTCCCTTCCTCCTTTTGTGGGTTCAATTTAGGAAAACCAATTTAGGAAAATCAAACACATGAGGATATCCCAGAAAGCAGGACATGGATATCCCAGAGTGCAGGACATGGAAAAATGGGCGCAAATTACATGAAGCCAGATTCCGGCTGGACATCAGGAAAAACTTTCTGACTGTTAGAGCAGTATGACAATGGAACCAGTTACCTAGGCAGGATGTCGGCTCTCCCACACTAGAGGCCTTCAAGAGACAGCTGGACAACCATCTGTCAGGTATGCTTGTTGTAACTAGGAACACCAGAGGAGTGTGACATGCAAAACACTCTTTGAAATGTGTCCTTGCTACAGATATTTCCTATACTTCTAGCAGTGGCAAACGGAGGGGGGATCCAAAGGAGGAATTCTATTTATTTTCCTTCTTTGGTTTCTGTCTTAACCAACCTCTTGCACCAAAGCATGTCTGCTCCTTTCCTAAGCAATATGTCAAATGACACCGTCTATCGTGTCCTTGACAAACAACATTTCTGTCCCAGGTGCCATCTGCAGTCTTTGACACTGTGTCGTGTTCTTTCCTCGTCAGCTAGTGATACTCTGAGAGGCTAGTTCAACTGTCATTCCCACTGACAGTTCTTTAGACTGGAAGAAAGCTTCGATTCTGACCATTTAGAAGGGCGTCATCACGTGAGTGTTTTATTGCACGCTCATTGCTGGGCACTCACGGATTGTTGTGGGTCCTATTCATAGGATCATAGAATCATAGAATAGTAGAGTTGGAAGGGGCCTATAAGGCCATCGAGTCCAACCCCCTGCTCAATGTATGATGTCATCTGCAACCTGTGTGCCTCCATGAACTTACCTCATGGGTAAGTTCATGGGTAACAGTTGTCAGCCTAGTTTTGGCTGATTGGAGTAAATTCTCCCCAGAGGAGCACTTCGCCCGGAAACTAATTGGCAGCCAGTGGGGTGATTTTAATGTTCGGGTAATATGCTCACTGCTAGACGTACTGGTGACCAACCTGGCTGCCATATTTTGAACTAATTGAAGTTTCTGAACTAAGTACAAAGTTAGCCCTATGTAGAGCACATTGCAGAAGTTGAGCCTCAAAGTTACCAATGCATGCACTACGGTCTTTAGGTCTTCCAAGACTAAGAAAGGGTGCAGCCGGTGTATCAGCCCTGCTTCTTCCTCTCATCTTTCTCAAAACAGCCTGTTGGAGGGTGACAGTTGAGGAGGTGGGATGAGGCTTTGTGGAAGCTTATTGGCCCTGCTGACCCTCACATCTCCCTCAGCTTAGCCTGCAATGGATGCTGGAGGTGACAGTATCCTTATAGTCTGCTCTTTCTGACTGCAGATTCTAATGAAGGGGAAATGCTACCAGCCACAGGCAAGAGGGAGGTATTGGATTTCTCTCACATCTCTAATCACAGATGAGATCCTTTTAAGAGCCATAGCCCCAAGTAATATTAGCATAGCCCCAAGTAATATATGACCTTCAAAATATTATTGCATATTGATGTGGCCAATTTATAGCACGAGGTGGCTGGTGGCAAATTGTGCTATTATTGCAATCAACGATTTTAGCTTTCCGAAAACACACACACAGGTTTGGCACAGGCCTCCAATGAGGCTGATCTTCGTTTGGGAAGAAGGGTCATACATGAGATGAATGCAAAGCAGTGTTGTTTTGATTACATCATGTTTAATGCAATGAGAGCAAAATTACTTGATCTGATGCTTATTAGCCAAAAGAACCAACCATCTTGTTTTGACAGGAAAGGGAAAAAAGGCAATTAATTAAAGGTGTGGGAATATAGAGAGAGCACATCTAGATCCAGAATGTGAGGCAAAGTATCCCATGTGGCACATCCCGTCCCCACTGAAATTAGCTAAATTGGCTGCATTAAAATTATTTCCACTCCATCCTCACCTACAACTTCCTTTTTGTTTCAAAACTGAGAAGCCTGAAATTCTTTAGCCTTTCGTCATAGTGAAGGGATCGCCAATCTTCGATCCGTAGATCTATTCTTTCCTAGCTCGGACTCTGGGACACCCTGGTCTGTGAAGAGGCAACCCAAATGGCCCATGCTATTCCAAATATGGCTGCCAGAGTCACCTCCTTGTATGTAGGAAACCAGAATATCAGACAGAAGAGCTTAAGTAAGCTTTCCTCTGGGGATATTATCTTCCTGTTTCCATGGAGAACGTAGAGAAGCACGAGCAATTGGTTGCAGTTCAGTTTTCATCAGGACTTCCCCATTTGCCCTTTCTAGACTAAACATGAACTCACATGGTGTCTGTGGTAGAGATCCCTACATTTCTGGGCTTGCAATCTGATTTGTGGATCCCAAAGAACGCACTTGACAACATGTTTATATTGGGGGGGGGGAATGAGCTGGAAAAGCCACAATTTGGAAAAATCAATGGGAGTAGAATGCATGCATTTGCAAAGTTTTACTTACATTTTGACAAAATGCACACATATTTTAATGCAGATGAGACACCCACACCCAAGATCACAATCTGATACAGACATGTGATGGAAATGAGCTTCGAAGTGGAATTCAGAGAACTTTTACAAATTTAAGTTGTTCTTGTATGCACATCCCTAGGAGAACATTCAAACATGTGACCCTTATACCTTTAGCAGGAATTGGTGTCATCCAAGGTTCCTAGTTGCCTGGTTGGGCGAATCTTAAGAGCACCCAGTGACCACTTTTTCCCCCCAGAAGAGGGGACTGGAAGAAGGCCCTACTTTGTTCATAGCCACATACCAAACAGCTGCTGCCTTAATTTTGTTTCTCAGCCATAATGCCTTTTGTCCTAAATATGAAAAGCTTGGCATATTTCTCCGAGCGATCTCAGAGATTGAAGTGACATTTCAAAGAATATTGAGATGAGCAGTGAAAGTGGGCAAAGCAATGCTTATTGATTTCCTTCCCAGTATTTCTAAGATGAAAAGAATTTAGATATGTTGGTTCTGCTTATTCATCTCCGAGATACTGCAAAGACTTCTCTGCTGACCAGCTTTTATAACAAAGTTTTATCTTTCCAAACAGAGCAAATCAGAACATCCAAGACATTGACTGTCAAGACATCTCTCTATCTGGTGAAAGAAAAGTAAAGAAAAGAAAGACTACTTACAAGCCTATGCCACTTACCAGGAAGAAAATCCCATTGAACTCAGTGGGGAGTTACTACTGAGCAGTAGTAGTAACTACTACTACTGAGCAGTAAGTAGTAGTAGTAGGCACCTGGGGCAAGGCAAGTATTGCACCCCTAATCCGTGGACCTTTAGCACTCCCTGAGTCCCTGCCACCAGTCCAGTATTGGACCCCTTCCTCCCCCCCAAGCACATGTATTATATTTTAAGAAAATACTGATCTATTCGAAGCAAAATTAATTTAATACTAGTATACCGGTACTTACATTTATTTAAAATCACCTGGTTTTAATATGTGCAAATTTTTCAATAAAAGTATTGAAATCTACATAGAAAATGTTACGGGGCAGCGTTTATTTGCCCCGTCTACACAGTTGGATCTACACAGATTTTATTTATTTATTTATTATTATTACTTTCTTTCTTTTTTTGTAATTTTTGCACCCCTAAGAATTTTGTGCCCAGGGAAACCGCCCCGGAGGAGGCCCCCAAGCTACGCCACTGCTACTGAGTAAGAACATAAGAACATAAGAAGAGCCATGCTGGACCATGCTGTTCGTACAGGTGCTAACCAGGTGTTGACCAGGAACCCATAAGTAGGACACAATTGCAACAGCACACTCTCACCCATCTTCCCCAGCAACTGGTGTACATAGGTTTACTGCATCTGATACTGGAGGCAGCATAGAGCCATCAAGACTAACAGCCATGGGTAGCCTTCTCCTCCAGGAATTTGTCAACCCTCCTTTTAAAGCCATCCAAATAGGTGGCCGTCACTGTGTCTCGTGGCAGCGAAAGCCATAGTTTGGTTTAGTTTGCCAGTTTTTAAAAGTCCTCTCCAAGGGGTTTCAAAAAAGGCCACAACCATGTCCTCTGGTTCCAAATGGGTCCAGAAAAGCTGTTTGTGTCCTACAGGCCCGAGATGAGAGAGAGAGAGAGAGAGAGAGAGAGAGAACCACAGCAAGAAGTGGATGTCCCTAACCCTACTTCGGTAACTAACTTGTACTTCCTCTCTCTTTGAATAGGTGTGCACAAGGGGTGTGCCGGTTGTGCCCAGGCACACCCTAATGTCTCAAGCAATAACTGCTGATTTGAGGGGGCCACTGAGTAGGGATCCAGACAGCCTCCTGGATGTCCTCCAGCTGCTCCACTGCTGCACCAAAGGAACACTGACTCTGAGCGAACATCATTGCTCCTGACAGCAGGTATGAAAAGGCCAGTGTCATCACAAAGCCCCACCAATGCTGGGGCTTGAGGAGCGTCTTCTTTTCCCTACCCTCCACCACTAGGGTTGCCATATTCTGAACCCACAAAACCAGGACAATTTTTTTTTGGGGGGGGGGCGCTAGGATTTTTTTAAAAAAAAAACCTGAGAAATATGTAAGTCTAGGGAAAGCCCAATTTTTTCAATTAAAACATCAACAACTGTAAAACCAGACATCTTAAATGCACTGCAACTTACTTCCAAGTAACATATTTGAGGCTTGCAGCCCAAATCCAAGGAGGTGGATTTTTGAAGGGCGTTTTTTAGGGGAGTGACTTTCCTTTCCTTTCTCCCCACTCTCCTTTCCTCTCCTTCACCCCCTCGTCCCCCACAAAACTCTCTTTCTTCCCCCACAAATAACCCAGCAGCTCCGCCCCGCGCTTACCCTAAAGGTCTGACCACAACGAGCCAAGCTCACCAAACTCCTTTGCATTGAATGGGACTCTGGTAGCCTGAGAAGATCACATGCGCCTTTCCTCGCTGTGGTTCCTCTTCTACACAGCCGTAGGCGCAATAAGGTGAGTCACGGTGAGTGACTCAGATGAGCCTGTGGAGGAGTGGTGATGCTCTGGAAAAGGGGCCAGATGGATGCGTCTTTTTCTCTGCTGCCGCCGCTCCACTAAGCAGGCTCAAGGCACCATTTTGGAGGTCAGAATTTCTCCAGCCAGTAGGACCAGGAATCCGGGATTCTTGCCCGGCTGGTCGGGACATTTCAGAATCTCCTGGAAATCAGGACATTCCCGGTTTTCTGGGACATATGGCAACCCTACCCACCACTCACCTGCATCAGCCATCGCACAGTCAGCCAAGCCAAATGCAGAGTAGGGCGTCAAAGTCTACAGTGTTTAATAAACAAATAAATAAAAATAATGTCCTTTATGACTGAGTAGTCAATAAACGTTCATCTTTAAAAAAATAATCCCGGGGGTGCACAGCCTAATGAAATGTGCTGTGCACACCTATGCTCTCTAGCCAATTGGTCAGAACTTGTGAAAAGACAATCGGGTGTTATGTTAAAAAGAGGACTCCATTACTCATGCTAATGAAGGATGAGTTAACAAGCTAAATTTCTACCTAGCGATAGACATCTTCACTTTTCAAAGAGAAATTCCAGGGGAGCCATTTGATTAGGTTGCCTGGGTGACAGGCGCAACCATTCACACATTCTGCTACATCCATTTAGAATCTATTTACCAACAGTTTTGCCAGCTCCTGAAATAAGGTTTAGCGCTTTTAAAAACAGTATCCTCTGGCTGCCCAGATTCTAGAAATGAGGATTGATATTGTCTAGTGCATCGCCGTGGGGGATATATTGACAAATAATGTTTTAGCAGCCTAGGAGTGGTGAGAGGGGGACGTAGATTTTGCTTTCAGAGTTCAGTTTCATGACGATAAAAATGAAGTGGCTTAAATGTGAGAAATGTGGGGAAGTCCAATGGTTTACCAAGCTGCATATATTAAATCTTAAGTGATGGATCCCGGGAGGCAATCCATTCTTGGTGACTGCTCCCTGGTCAGCTACAAGACCATGACGGCTACCGTAGCTTATTGGAAAGGGAAGAGAGGCAATTGTACTTCTTTCAGGCAAAGGGAAATAGATGGACATTAAATGAACAAATGGAGACTGTTTGTTAAGGTGGGACAAAGAAGGATTTTTAGCTTCACATGGGGCTATTTTTCATATTCGCCTAAAATTTCAAAACGGAGGGAGAGAGACTTGCAATGTGAGTCCTGCAGATTCAGTTGCTTCTCAGGACCTGCCTATCTGTTGAGAAATTATTATTTCCCCCCCCCCGGATAAATGGGGTGAAATCTCCCTCCCCCAGCTTCTCTGACCACAAATAGGATGGAGAATTTCAAGAGCCCATTTCCGCACAGCTCCAAGGTGGAATTTGGAGAACAAGCAAAGGATCTTCATGGACAGTGTTCCAAATAGGATTATTATTATTTTTAGCAGCCCACCCAAAACTCACCACTGAGTTCTTAGGTGGTGAATTAGGTAGGTGGGTGTTGTCCCAATCACAGAGCTGTTTGGGGCCCAAACCATTTCTTCCTAACAGTTCAGGGGAAAGATGTTCTTATCTTGATTAAATCAGTAGAGGAAGCTCACCACGCCTCCAAAAACCTGACATCAAGTATCAATCCTGTTGTAGGCCAGTTCCAGGTATCAGAATAGATTTCTGATGCCACCAGAGAGAGGGATTGGAGGTGGGGTGGAAAGGTGGCCAGCCAAAATAGGCAGCCCTTAGTGATGGATTTTAAGGAGAGGGGGGAAATAGACTCTAATACTGCCATGGTAAATGCCTCCTTCCTCCAAACTGTCATGAAACAGTTTGGAGGAACTGAATTTATCATGCATGCTTACTCCCAAGTTACATATCTGGTCCCAAAACCACACACAAACACTTCAAATAAATAGAACGGTGAAAATAGCAGAAAACATTTTAATGGGTTTTGTTTTTGCATAAGGTTAACAGCATTGAGTTAATTTTATAAGCGAGTTGTGCCTTCACAATCCTTACTTCTTCTCTTTCTTTCTTTTTTTCCTGCTGAGAAAGGTCACCTTGGACTTTTCTTTAGTTAAATTGCAGAAGGATTGTGTGTGTGTTTAAAAGAAAGAGGACATTAAAAGGATTCCTTCAGGCTGGAATTGCTCTCTCTTGGAGGAAAGTGAAGTCTGCATTCCTGGACTGGGTGTCCTTCAACACATTTTAGCCACACTTTAGTTTGGACAAATGTTTGCTGAGGGTTTATCACACAGCCCTATGTCAACATGTAAAGTGGCTCACACTGAATCTGCATCCACACCCTTGCGCCTTCACATAACCTTTGTCTCCTTGTGAAGGTGGTGTATAGAGTGGCTGAAGAAGATCAGGGACTTTGGATTGTGTGTGTGTGTTTATATGTGTGTGCATTTTAGGGTGAAAACTATTTTGTTTTCAGGTATGGGGTGGGGGAATGAGCTACTCAATAGTTTTACAAACAGGTATGGGAATCAGGCACAAGATGAGCAGCAAGCCACTGGCTGCAAAATCCTGGGCCAGATCTACACCAAGCAAGATATGACACCATCGGACCCAACAATTGTCACTTCAATTATGAACTGTTTTAAAGCAGTAGTGTAGATCCTGCCCTGGTGATCTTGAACATCGTGTGTCTGCCCACTCCTACCATACATTAGAAAGCATTGTGGGGAATGGATCCTCCTTCCCCAATCTCTGAGGGGGACATGGTGTGTGTGTGTGTGTGTGTGTGTGTGTGTGTGTGTGTGTGTGTGTGCATAAGGGGCCTTAGCTAGACCTAAGGTTTATCCCGGGGTCGTCCCGGGGTCGTCCCTGCCTGCTCCCGGGATCGCCTGTGTGTCATTTACATGAACAGAGATGACCACCAAGATGATCCCGGGATAAACCTTAGGTCTAGCTAAGGCCTGAGTGTGTGTTGGGGGTAGGGGGGAGTAAATAGCTATCCATTTGCCTTCTGGCTTTGCTATCACTTCTAGCAAGATTAAAGTAGGGGAAACTATCACTGCCATTTTTCCTTGGAAAGCCTCCACCTCCAAACTTACTAGATTTCACACACACACACATACACACACACACACACACACTAGCTAGATGGGGCTTTATCCTGTGGCGAACCCCAGGATCGTCCCTGTGCATCCACATGATGCACAGGGGATCCCGGGATCAGGGAGGAACGATCCCTCCCTTGCCCCAGGATATAGCCCTCGCCTTTGGCCCTGGTTTTTCCGCAGTTCCGGGCTGAGCCTGAGACTGTGGAACGTATGGCGAGGTGCCGTGGAGCCGGGAGCCACACACAGGGTGCAGCATTCCTCAGGAGCGCTGCGCCCATCATGGGTAGGGTGGGGGAAACAAGTTATTTTTTTTTAAAAAAACCCCACTTACCTTGTGTGCACAAGCATTCATGTGCTGCTGCCCCTTTAAAAAACAAAAAACATGGCCTTTCCTGCGGAGTTCGTCATGTGTCACATCTAGACAGAGGAGGGATCTCACGTTAAACACAACGTGAGATCTTCCCTCCTCCGTCGCAGGATAGCAGGGAGGTCTAGCTAAGGCGACAGAGAGAGAGAGAAGAAAGAAAAGAGAGAGAGAGAGAGAGAGAGAGAGTGCTCATCCTCCTTTACCCCAAATTTATATTTCCAGAAACACATTTCAGGCAAAAAATGGCTAAATATTATTTAACTAGCAGCACTGCTTTTCACATTTAGCATCCACACAACCAGTTTATCAATCTAGGCCAGAAGAGTTAGATCAAAATCACAGTGTAGCAGGGGTGTTGAATTTCCGGGCCATGAGCAAAATCCAGCCCGCCTGCTTTCTCAATTCAGCCCCCTAGGGTTCCCCTTCTCGTAGCCCCATGCCTTCCCTGGTCCCACCTCTTCCTTCCCACCTATCATTTGTGGTTTCGGGCATGCTTCCCTGCCATTCTAATGGTTGAATGGCACATCACACTTTTTTTTTTAAGATATTATAGGAAAAGTGCAGAAAAAGGCAAGTAAAGCGATAATGGGGATGAAGCATCTCTCCTGTGAGGGAAGGTTACAACAGCTGGGACTGTTTAGCTTGGAAAAAAGGAGGCTCCAGGGAGACATGATGGAGGTGTGTAACATTATGTGTGTTATGGAGAAGGTGGATAGGGAGACATTTTTCTCCCTCTCTCAAAATACTAGAACCCAATGGGGTCATCCCATGAAGCTGATTGGTGGGAGATCCAGGACAAATAACAGAAAGGACTTCTTCAAACATCGCATAGTTAAATTATGGAAATCACTACTACAGGATGTAGCAATGGCCACCAATTTGGATGGCTTTAAAAGAGGGTTGTATAAATCCCTGGAGGAGAAGGCAATCCATGGCTACTAGCCCTGATGGTTGTGTGCTATCTCCAGTATCCAAGGAAGTCGGCTTGTGTGCACCAGTTGCTGGGTAACATGGGTGGGAGGGTGCTGTTACACCAAGTCCTACATCTGGTTGGCCGCTGTGTGAACAGAGTGCTGTACTAGATGGATCCTCGTTCTGGTCCAGCATGGCACTTCTGTTCTTATGAAATGTATCTCTTAAGGCTTAGCTTCTGGCAGCTTTAAACTAAAACATGCTGGTGTTTTGACCTCAACCCTTCAATCCCATCTTCTACTGGGAAGTGCCTCCCAAGGTCTGAATTTGGCACTTGGGCTGTAAAAGTTTTGACACCCCCTATTAGAAGGGAAACGTAAATGGGACTAGAAAAGAATCTTTCTTTCACAGGTGGCTCATGCAACTTGCCATGTTCCATCACAGCCACGATTCTATTCAACCCACTTGGCATTTATCCTTATCTTCTTTAGCTCTCATTATCCTTCTGGATGCTTGGGTTTAGACCCGTCAGCTGCATGAATAAAGTAGTCACTCCTTTTCCATTTGTCTTGGGGAAGCAAATATTAATATGCAAAGAGCAACATAAATTACAGCCAGCTTTGGATGTCAGCTCGCCCTGTAGCGTTCTGCATTAAAGAAAAGAAATGCAGCTATAATTCATAAGTTTAGGGATTTAGGAATGAGAGAGAGAGAGAGGAAGGTGGGTAGAGACGGCTTACCTATTTTTAAAATAAATAAATAAAGCAAGGTATTTGTCTGCAATGCTGGAGAGTGCTTTCTCTTAATGTCAGGAAAAGCAAATGTTCATTTAAAAAAGGAACATTAGCTAGCCTGTGGCTATTTCTACACCTGCCTTCCCCCCCCCCCCCGGATCATCCCTGCACATCCAAATGACACACACGGGATCCCAGGAGGAGGCAGGGAAAATCCCTCCATTTTCCTGGGATAATTCTTAGGTGTAGAAAGGGCCTGTGATTTAGCTGTTGAAAAAGAAACCAGAACAAACCCGGGTCAACAGGTTGAAATCAAAGCTTGGCATGGGTGAAAATTTAATCTCCATTCATTTCTTTTGATATGAATTGACAGGAATTTGCACATTTCATAGAATCATAGAATCATAGAATAGTAGAGTTGGAAGGGGCCTATAAGGCCATCGAGTCCAACCCCCTGCTCAATGCAGGAATTCACCCTAAAGCATACCTGACAGATAGTTGTCCAGCTGCCTCTTGAAGACCTCTAGTGTGGGAGAGCCCACCACCTCACCAGGTCACTGGTTCCATTGTCGTACTGCTCTAACAGTGAGGAAGTTTTTCCTGATGTCCAGCTGGAATCTGACTTCCTGTAACTTCAGCCTGTTATTCCGTGTCTTGCACTCTGGGATGATCCAGAAGAGATCCTGGCCCTCCTCTGTGTGACAACATTTTAAGTATTTGATGAGTGCTATCATGTCTCCCCTCAATCTTCTCTTCTCCAGGCTAAACCTGCCCAGTTCTTTCAGTCTCTCTTCATAGGGCTTTGTTTCCAGACCCCTGATCATCCTGGTTGCCCTCCTCTGAACATGCTCCAGCTTGTCTGCATCCTACTTGAATTGTGGAGCCCAGAACTGGACGGAATACTCTAGATGAGTATTTGAATATATTTCTCCATATTTGAAATTAAAATTATATCATTATTATTATTATTATTAGGGGGAAAATTAAAAAAAAATGAAGTCCCATCCAAATCCAGGAATTTGAGTATTTAGTCTTAATAGTCTGGCTTTGAATCAGTGTTCATTAAACCCTGTTAATGCTGAAATATGGTCCTCTCTATGCTGGGAATAGTTTTCCTTCTTAAATTTGAATCATGAAGATGGGTGAAATTTTTTGTTTCAGGACTTTTTTGGGGGGGGGGTAAGAATTCCCCAAAATCCAGACATTTCTTCATATCTGGGATAGAAAGTACTTAGTGTTTTAAATAAATAAATAAATAAATAAATGCAAACTTTGCTTTTTTCTCTCCTTTTATTTTACAATAACACATAATGAATCATATACATACATAACACAACATTCTTCTTATTTCTTAGTTATACATTCTACTTCTTAACTGACTCACATTAATAAGTGCCCCCCCACACACCTTTGGGATCTTATTCTAGTTTCCAAAATTGCATTGAATCTTCTGGAGGTGTTCTTCCTCTCCTTTTACATGAACTTTGTGTGAGTGTTTTCATGCATAGTTTTGCATCTTTCACCACAGATGCGCACAAATTGTGTGCATCTTTTAAATGCGCACATCCTTCTCCCATGGATTAAAGCACAAAATTTAGTGCATGCTGATGAACAGATTTGTTTTTGTTTTTTTTCTTCCGTATGGTCTGTGAATCACATTGCGAGCTCAAAAACGTGCAGACTTCGACTGCAGGGTTTTCCCCGAGTTCATGTTTGGTCCAGGAGGTGCAAAAATGGGTAAACCCTGATAAAAAAATGAACTGAAACAAATTTCGATGGAGCACTTGTTGAATATTCACACATCCTTTAGGTATTAGCCTTTGAAAGCCTTGAGAATCTGTAGAAGGGTTCTCTAATTTTGGGGGAGGGGGGAAATTTTGATTCAGCAATACATAGCATTGATTGATTGATTACATTTCAATATTTAATCCATCAAACTGAAACAAATTTCGGTGGAGCACTTGCTGAATATTCATACATCCTGAAGATACTAGCCATGGAAACCCTTGAGAATTTGTAGAAGGGTTCTCTCATTTTTGGGAAGGGGAGGAATTTTGATTCAGCAATACATAGCGTTGATTGATCGATTACATTTCTATATGTAATCGATCGATCGATCGATTGATTACATATAGCAGAAGCTCAATCAATTGGTTACATATCAATTGATTACATATTGATTACATATAGCAGAAGTTCTCTGTACACTTTCTTTTTCTGTTTTTGCTTGGCCAAAACAGCCCCTCATCTCTGAATCCAATCATCTCATCACTTCGGATGTCCTGCAGCCTGTGGAAATGGAGCATGGTTGGCTGCAATATTCCCGCCCACCAAACTCTTCCCCAGAGCTATGGCTGTCTTCCGTTTACTCACAGTGCTGGAGAATTCTAGTTTTCCCCTGCTGTTGTGGGGGAAGGAAAAGCTAGGCGTTGAAGTGCCAGATTAATGCAAGAAGCTCTGGGTCTCAGCAGAGGCATCTGGATAGGTCACTTCCCTCCTGGATAATGATAGAGCCCAACTTCAGCCACTGGAGAGCCACAGGCAGCAGAAATGAAAATCTTAGCATGGCAAGAGATGACTCGCCTTGGGGAGATATAATTCTCATCTATTAAGGCAGCTGTTAAAGCAGTGATGGCTGTGCTGCCCTTTTCTGTCATTTAGAAAACACACACGCTGCGCTGAGATATTGCAAGAGAAGCAAAGGACATTCAAGGCACCCCCAGCCTTCTACCCCTCAACACACACACATATCCATTTCAAGTCCTTAGACAGGATTACACACTAGTGTAGCAGCCTTACCCACATTGGTGCCTTCTGGGTGGTTTGGATTTCAATACCCATCAACCCCAAAGGTCAGGAATGCTGGGAGTTGTAGACCAAAACTACTGGAACAGCACCAGGATGGGGAAAAGAACTTTGAAGGGATGGAGGCCCTCCAACTGGAGTCTGATGGCTCTGGTTTTAGTGGGGCTGTGAATCCATTCTGGGATGAGTCAGAACTAGGTAGACCTCTAACATAGCTGCCCAATGTACTGCATCAATTTTGTGGTTAGTGTCCAGATCGGTTCTGTCTGAAACCCAAAACGGATTCCACTGAAATCAGAGACACCACACTCCATGGGGCCACCCATTTCTTGACCTCCTCCCAAGCAAATGCAGCCTAATTAGTGTTGAAACGAAGGTTTTCATATAGGTTTGACTGCAAGAAGAGGGGTGAAGCCCCCAGCCTGTTTTGGGGTGGATGGGAGCAAAGTTCACAGCACTCCATCAGACAAGTGTTTTATTGCACACTCGTTACTGGGAACTCACAGATATTCACAGGTCCCTCTCATGATATCATCTGCTTCTTGAGTGCCTTCAAACTCCTTTTGAAACTCTATGCTGTACCTGCATTGTATATGCAAGAATAGTTGTGAATAGTCTGTTTTCTTTCTTTCACTGAAGAAGAGTGTGGTCTCTGTTTCATTGTCTTAAGATTCCCTGTGTGCTTGTGGAACTGGTATAGACTCATTCATATTTGCCTTTTGCTTTTACTCTGTTAATTGCCTTTCTAACAGGAAGCATCATTACTGAATAATTCCCACAGGATGAAAGGCAAAAGAGAAGTGAGGCCAAACATTCCAGAAATACCATCATATTGTCATTTAAAGTTCTCTCTGCCAGTAACTAAGCCTTAGGAAAGACATTTCAACTTTTTAAAAAATTGAGGCAGTGCCAAAATGGAAATCATAAGGAAACTGTAGTATAGGTTTGGTGTGGGGAAGGCATCTGGGAACCCCAGGCAGCCACATTGGGACTCCATGTCATGTCTAACCCTACTGCCCCTGTTTTGGGAGAAGATGGCCTTATCTAGACCTAAGGTTTATCCTGGGGTCATCCCTGTTCATGTAAATGACACGCAGGATATCCCGGGAGCAGACAGGGATGACCGCAGGAAGATCCCAGGATAAACCTTAGGTCTAGCTAAGGCCGATGTTTCAGGTAATCAATCAGAATCAGATTCAGAACTAGAAGACACAGCGCCAGACACCAGCAGGCCTGTACCAGTGGAGGAGGAAGCTCTCACGGGCGATTCCCCAGCTAGGAGTCAGCCCTCTCCAGAGCTTATCTCCTCAAGGCCACATCCTACACACTCGGTGGGAAGTAAGCCTTCTTCTGGAGGTGAGCGTCCTGACAAGGTAGCTGATGCTAAGGTCCACCAGAAGCTGAAATGCATGGGGCAGAAGGCATGCATGAGAAAGTCAGTTCGATTACTCCAGAACCTGCCTCCTCACCAGGCTCTCTGAAGTTATGGGCGTTTGCGAAGTGGCTTCCTATTCTTCTTGAGCAGACAATTGTCTTGCTTCATTTGCATCGTTTTGCCTGGGGACGTTTCCAAGAGGTTAGACTCCCTTCAGGTAGAAGAGACATTTGTTGGTTAAGAAAAGCTTTGTGGATTACTTAGCAAGCCTCGTCATTTGCCTCCCATCGAAAGCAAGAGTTTTCTGAGAAACACAACACTCCATCACTCAGGTTCAACACCTTCTGCTTTACACATTAACAGATCGCATTGGGGAAATAACCTCAGAAACAGTGGCCATAGCTAGGCCTAAGGTTTATCCCTGGATCGTCCAGGGGTCAAACCTGTTCATCTAGATGACACACAGGGGATCCAGTGCTCAGGCAGGGGTGAACCCTGGATGATCCCAGGATAAACCTTAGGTCTAGCTGTGGCCAGTGTCATTCTGCCAATCAAATGATTCATCTGTCAACCAGGGTTCAGATAGGCCAAGTTACCAGGCAAAGCCTAGTGGTGACATATTTATTTTATTTTGAAATTTGTAGATTGCTCAGAATTTACAGTCCAGGACACCCCAACCCCATGAAGGTGAGAAACACGAATTTGGAAGACTTCTTCTCCCTCGCTGGCCCTCTCTGTGTGAGATAAACGACATTTTAATAGAATTTCAATGGACTGAATTAAAATGTTCAAGGTAATGTTTAATGAGGCTCACGATTGCTGACTGTGCTTCCTTCACCTTTTAATTACAATTTTAAAGATTCCTTTTTATGATTATTAGTCTTTCTGTTTCCAAACTTCTTCTGATGGTTGGGAAACATGAGGTCAGGGGTGAGAAGCAGCTGAGAGGAATGTCTTTTCTTCTTCTTTTCTTTTTGAGAGATAGGGATAGAAGAAATATCACCATATCACTCAGTTGTGGGCTTTGGGAGAGTGCTTAAGGAAGAAGACCAATTTATGTCTTTGGCCATATGTTTTAATGTGACAATAGATAAAGGAGGGGAATAGAATTTCATTTCTTGAAGGCAATAAATCTGGAAGTCTTGAAAATAGCAGCCATGGCACCAATTCCTCTTTATGCTATAATATTTATTTAAAGTTTTGCTCTCCAGGAAAGCCTCAGGTGATACACAGTTCATTTTTTATGGGAGTGCCAAGTAGGAAATTGGGAATAAAAAGTACATTTCCTCTTCCTTGCCCTCTCCACACCTGCACCCTCCTACTAGTTTTCTTCATAAGGTATTTTTAAAGGATTAAAAAAAATAGGAGCCAAGCAATTAAAGTTGCAGTGGATATTTTCATGCATTCATTTCTTCTAGCAGATGTAATATATCACCGGTTTTGCCGTTTGCAGTTACCGCAATCGCTCCCTTGCATGCAGGCAGTATTTGTCTCGAGGTTTCACTGCATCATGGGTATTGAAGCCTTACAACCATAAATATGCCCTGTTATTGTAGGCTTGCTTCCCTATGAGAGCAAAGCTACATGATTGCAGGTGCCATGCGATTCATCCCTTGTTGGAATATGCTACTTCAGAATGAGAAGTGGATGAGAATGTTGTTTGGTTTGTAATGTGTCCCACCACCACCACTTTATTTTTATTTTTTTTAAATAAAATTTTTACCAAAATTTGCCTTTTACTTCATAGACTGGATGAAAATAACTTCAGATTGTCTTAGCTCTTCAAAGGCTGGCTTTGAATCCCTGTGCTTATAGTGCTGGTGGAGTACATATAGAGTGCCCAAGGCACATAACTACATAACATACCTACAGCGATGGACAGTAACAATTAACTTTCAACCCCATTTATTTACAAATATATATAAAATGTAAAATAAATGGATGCATAGCACTTGCACGGTCATCTGTGGCAAACTAGTTGCCTAACAAACTGTGTGTGAAGAGTACTCCTAAGACAACAATTCTTTTTTAATAATATTTTTTCAATGTATAATGTACATAGAACACAATCACAGTTTTTTGGCACAATTTAAACACAATTTAAACACAACCATCTATACTGGGGAGAAAAAGGAGGAGATGGATTTAACACATGAATTAGGGGGAAACTTAACCAGTGACTAAGACGCTTGGAACAAGATGTTAATTTTATTTGTACCACCAAATATCTACCGCCTGAGGACCTTCCCATCTGGTAAGTACCGGTTCAGAAAATACAGACTGTACATCTGGAGGTCATGTACCAATACCAAGGGACAAGAGAATCTTGTGCACTCAAACAAGAAGGGCAAAGCTAAGGCAGTTAGTAAGCCTGCTCTATTGCTTAAGAGCTGTTAGTCTCTGACTTTCATTGGAACAACATCTGTGCTCTCATTAGGTGCTCCCCAGGGTCCTGAGGAATCTTCAGTCTTCCGGCTGAATCCCTGCTGTCTGCTGATTGCTACCTGATTTCTTTCATTTCTGATGCATCACTCTGAAACTTTGCTCAATGCATTTGATAGCTTCAGTTAGGACTGGAGTGGGAGTCCTAAATCTAAGGTACCTTTTTTGTGTGTTTTTGGCCTGTATGCTCAGAAAAGCACACCACCCACCCATCCACCCACCCATACAATCAACATATGCAACTATAAAATGAGAGTTTTCTTTCACTGATATGATATGAGGATCTCTCTTTTCTCTTCCAACATCTTTTTATCAGCAATGAACCATTAACAAAATAAACCAGGTGTAGGGCTACCATAAACTCATTATTAATCAAGGGATTTGAAACAGAATCATTTTCTCTCTCCCAAAGCAGATCATGGGGATTGGAGTACCAGATGGTGTTGGTGTAGTTTGCTAAAAAAGAAAAGGGGGGGAAGGAACAGCTGTTAAAGTATTTCAGGGAATCCTCATTTCAATTGGTGCTTCTCAAATTAGCATTGTAATATCTTATTGGCAAACTCAGTTATGGATTCATTCTCATTTGTGTATATATTTGGCAATTTGCGATTACTCCTCAGGCTGGTTATGTTTCACCAATGGAGACTCTGAGAGTTGCCGAGATATTTTGCTGAAACTATGGAGCATCTGTGCATTTAATTATTTTAAGTGCATGGCGTATCATGTATTGATTGTAGGCATGTTGTTCTGTTGCAGCAAAACTAACAAAGCATTCCATCTCACCTTAAAGACCAGCAAGTATATTTCGTCTGAAGCTTTTGTGGGTGTCAAAGGATTCTTTGCTGCTTTTCACAAATGTGGTTTTGATGCAACGATTGCTCTCCCCACCTACAAATTACTAGATCACATAAATTGAGGAAACATGGACACAAAAGTAAGAAATATACTTAAAATGTAGCAGCTCCTTTGACCAAACACTTCACTGAGTATCTTCTGACATTCTCTGATCTTTCCGTTATTATTATTATTATTATTATTATTATTATTAAATTGCTTGCTTTGGAATGAATTCAACCATTCCCTTTGAAAATGTTGTCTTTGGATTTACTACTTGCTCAGCCGAAAGTATTTTGGATACATAAGCTACAGTCCATACAGGACAAAACACTAACGTGGATTTATCTGTATTTTTATATTTATCTAACCTATAAACTAGCATTTAAAATGTTTTAATATTGGGATATATTTAATATATTTTTAACTTTGTATATTTCTATTTGTAGGTTTTAAATGTATATGTTTTAAATTTTGTAATGCTGCCTTAATAATAATAATAATAATAATAATAAGAAGAAGAAGAAGAAGAAGAAGAAGAAGAAGCATGTGTTTGCCTGATCTTTAGAGAACTGTGTTCAAAATTGTTTCAATGTTATTTATTTATTGCATTTCTATACCACCCAATAGCCGAAGCTCTCTGGGCGGTCAACAAAATTAAGACCATTCAAAGTATAAAACAACAGTATAAAACCATAATATAAAATACAATATAAAAGCACAACCAAGATAAAATCAGCAGCAATGCAAAAAAACAAATACAACTTTAAAGTACAAATTTAAAACAGCCAAGTTAAAATTAATTTATGGACTGTTAAAATACTGGGAGAATGAAAAGGTCTTCACCTGGCATCTAAAAGCATATAATGTAGGTGCTAAGCGAACCTCCTTAGGGAGCTCATTCCACAGCCAGGGTGCCACAGCAGAGAAGGCCCTCCTCCTGGTAGCCACCTGCCTTACTTCCTTTGGCAGGGGTTCACAGACAAGGACCCCTGAGGATGACCTTAGGGTCCAGGCAGGTACATATGGGAGGAGGCGTTCCTTCAGATAGCCTGGCCCCAAGCCATTTAGGGCTTTAAATGTTAATACCAGCACTTTGAATCACACCGGACCTGGACTGGCAGCCAATGAAGTTGTAAAAGGACTAGCGTGATGTGGTCTCATTGGCCAGGTCTCATTAGTAAACGGGCTGCCCTGTTTTGTACCAGTTGAAGTTTCCAGACCGTTTTCAAAGGCAGCCCCACGTATAACGCATTGCAGTAATCCAAATGAGAGGTTATGAGAGCATGGATCACTGTAGCTTGGCTTTAAATGTAGGGCTTTAAATGTTAGTACCAGCACTTTGAAGAGGGCCCGGACCTGGACTGGCAGCCAGTGAGGCTGGAAAAGGACTGGCGTGATGTGGTCTCATTGGCCAGTCCCTGTTAGTAAGCGTGCTGCCCTGTTTTGTACCAGTTGAAGTTTCTGGACCATTTTCAAAGGCAGCCCTACGTATAACGCATTGCAGTAATCCAAACGAGAGGTTATGAGAGCATGGATCACTGTAGCTTGGCTATCTCTGTCCAGATAAGGGCACAGTTGGTATATCAGCCTAAGCTGATATGAGTCATTCTCAAGTGAAAAGGCTCTCATTGCCTTTAAACGTGTGTGTTTACCTATATGCAACTGTTTTTCTCATCTGCAAATAGTCAGTGGTTTAAAAAAAGGGGGAGAAAAATGAAAGTGTGTGCTATTGTTTTTCACTTGTGTAATATCGACGAGCCGCTGATGAAAATATAAAAGACCGCTGTTCTGCCACATTTTGTGAACAATATCCCAGACCCACTACCGAGATTCCGAGATTACTGTGAATTGACTTTTACACCGCAGGTTAGTATTTTCATTTTATATTGTAAATGGTGTAGTTTCACATTGAGTAGTATAGAACTCTTACAAGCTCATTTCCCACTACAGCTTTTGTGGGGAGCAATAATTCCCTTGGCTTGGAAGACATACACAAAAAGCCAGAGGGTCATTCTCGGCTGCCCACTGTGAGAAACGTTCCAGTTCCAACTTGGTTTGGAAGAAGTAATGAAATGAGATACAATCCAGGGATCTTGTCAGCAATTACGATAATTCTATTAACGACTGCAGTGGTTCTACAGCACCTATTACAACTCCATCCCAGACTCAGCTTTAATAATTCTACTACCAGTCTGTTTCCGGGGAGAATTCAAAATGCGGGTGATTACCTACAAAGACTGGTACAGCTTGGGACCAGGCTGCCTGAAAGAAACGCCTTCTCTCACATGAATCTGCCTGGTTCTTCTTAAGGTCTTCTGGAGAGGCTGCTATTGCAACACTGGCCATAGCTAGACTTAAGATTTATCCCTGGATCGTCCAGGGGTCAAACCTGTTCATCTAGGTGACACGCAGGGGATCCAGTGCTCAGACAGGGGTGAACGCTGGATGGTCCCAGGATAAAGCCTATGGGCACTTTATAGGGGCACTATGGCCTTTGCTAGACCTGCCGGCTTATGCCAGCAGGGAGGCGGGGCTGAGGCGCGCTAATGTTAGCGCGCCTCACCCAGGGTTCCAGATGTCGGATGCGCAGGGACGTTGGATCCCTGCGGCGTCCGCCATTTTTTTTTTTTTTTGCTTTTAAAGGGGCCTGGTGCGGCCCGAAGACGGCGGAGACGGTAGGTGGTTTTTTTTTACCAGGGCGGGGGAAGGATGGCAGGGTGGGTGGCAAGGGGTGAGGGCGGGTGAGAGAGCGCCGCGCTGCCACCGCCGCCCGAGCAAGCAGGCGAGCGGCGCTTGCCCGGGCAATGCCTGGCATGGGGCGGCATTGCCCGGGCAAGCGCCGCTCGGCTGCTTGCTCGGGCGGCGGCGGCGCGGCGCTCTCTCACCCGCCCTCACTCCTTGCCACCCACCCTGCCATCCTTCCCCCTCCCCTCTCTTCCCCCCCCCGGCCGATGGGCACAGCACTCGTACGAGCGCTGTGCCAGGTCCGTGGCTTTTCGTGGCTTCTCGCGAGTAAGCGAGGAGCCCCGAAAAGCCTCGGAAGTCACTAGACTTCCCCCAGCCCCGGCCTGAGGCCGGAGCTGGGGAAAAGGCATGCCATAAGCGCATTTGCTTATGGCGCGTTAGACCAGGCCTCAGCGCGGCCTGCCGCCGGATTCCCCTGTGCGTCATCTGGACGCAGAGCAGGGAAACCGGGTCAGAAGGCGCGCTAAGGCCTCGTCTAGTAATGCCCTATGAGTTTTGTGGCAACTGTACAGATGATGTTTTTTGGAGGCTGCTCCTGTCTTGCCCTTCTGACAGCAAGCAAAGTCCACTTTATTCAATAAGGCCTAGAAGTAGCGCTGTGGGGTTGGGTGCTGTTTTTCATTTTTGAGTCTGTAATTATGTTTTTTTTAGATTGTATTTTAATGTATCATCCCATTTTAATCCATTTTCATGATGGCAATAAGCTGCCTCGAGTGCCATTTCTTTTGAGTGGAAGGCAGGGTGCAAATCAAGATGTAGAAAGATTTGTTAATTGGGATTAGGTTTAAAAATCGCTAAAAATCAGGGCATGCTCAGATTTGCTTCAAACTTGGCATGAATGTGGATACATGGATAAGCTCTCATGGTGCTGATTTTGAGGTTTCTAACGTTAAAAGTAAAAAAGTTATAGACGTTTGATTGTCAATGCAAGTCTATGGGGGGAACACGGAGCTCCAATCCGGATCTGGATCCCCACAGCGGAGCAGAGCGGACCATAGGCGGATCCGTGTGGGGTGGAGCGGAGCCGACCTGGAAGTTGCGGAACAGGATCCAGAGTGGATCAGGGGGTCCGTGCATAGCCCTATAGCCAATTCGACATCCAAAATAGCTTTTCTGCTATGAAACTGAGCCACAACGTCTTCAACCCTGACCATGGCCACAGCTAGACGTAAGGTTTATCCCGGGATCATCCAGGGTTCACCCCTGCCTGAGCACTGGATCCCCTGTGTGTCACCTAGATGAACAGGTTTGACCCCTGGATTATCCAGGGATAAACCTTAGGTCTAGCTATGGCCAAAATGTGCATTTTGAAAAGAAAAGGTAGCCACAAACGGGATGTCCTCAGCATCACTTTTGAAAATGATCTGAGCCTCCAAAGGAGTAGCCCTGACTTCTTTTCCGCACAATGATAGTAGCTTGCTGTCATGACTTTGCAGTTTCCTTGGTTGTATCTCTGCACTCAGAACACTTGTCTTTCACACAGTGCAAAGATTGATAGCCAGTAATAATATTTTTTGTTGTTGCTGCTGCTGTGTTCTCAAAAGGCATTTGATGATGCGGTTCAAGGCATTCCTATTTCTCAGAATTTTATTATGCAGCAAGGTGACATGCATCAGGCCAAATGCCGGAGGCCCTCAAATGGGGGACAAGGTCCCCTTGTGACAGTATATGAATCAGAATGGCTGGAACCTTTTTTGGTGGGTTGCACAACTGTCTCCTTCTGGTCCCAATGCATTGGGGCTGCTATTTTAAGGGCTTGTCATGTCCCAGGAAAGCAAACACACACACACACACTAATGAACGTTATCATCGCTGAACCCTGTAGCAATGGTTGGTGTAGTGGAACTAAACAGTTATATCCACAATAATTGACAGGGGGCTAGGTTATATGGAAGTCTAGCAAGACACAGGTGGGTTCATCAGAATAAAATGTTGGCTGGAGATGAGAAGAATTTAACCCACTTTCTGGTTTGCTGCCAATGTCTTGATCATCAGGTGCATAAGTCATATGTGTGCTAATACAGTTTATTTATTTATTTTATTTATTTATTACGATTATGTACCACCCCCATAGCCAGGGCTCTCTGGGCGGTTTACAGAAATTCTAAAATTAAGATAAAAACGAATATACAAAATTTAAAATTCTGAAACACAGAACATGCACACATAAAGCATTAAAAACTGTTTGAAAACTGTTTAAAAAAAAACTGGGATCATCCCTGTGTGTCCACATGATGCACAGGGGATCCCAGGATCCCCTTTGGGCCCAGTTTTTCCATGGTCTTGGGCTGAGCCTGAGACCGCGGAATGTGTGGCCTATTTCCACGGGTTGACCTGGCTCCGCGCGATTGCTCGCATGGAGCTGCGAGCCACGCAGAGGGTGCAGCGCTCCTCAGGAGTGCTGTGCCCATCACGGTTAGGGTGGGGGGAGTGGGAAATTGAAATGAAATTTTAAAAAGCACCTACCTTCAGCACACGAGTATTCGTGCACTCCTCTTCCTTTAAAAATAAAAAATGGTGGGCGTGACACCTCTCTTCCTGAGGTCATTGTGCCTTACATGTAAACAAGGGAGAGATCTCATGTTAATCACAATGTGAGGTCTCCCCTCCTTTGCCGCAGAACAAAAGGTAGGTCTAGCTAAGGCCTGGGTGACTTTGGGCCAGTTACTGACTCTCAACCTAACCTACCTCCCAGGGTTGTTGTGAGAATAAAACGGAGAGGAGGTGGATCATGTAATATGCTTTGGGTTCCTTTCAAGAGGAAAAAAAAGTGAGGTATAAATGCAATAATAAAATACAGGTGTTTGGGGATACCCCCCCCCCACACAGATTTTTTTTGGGGGGGTGTACTTCTGAAAACCATGGGGTTTCCACAATCCTACATATCCACCCCTCTTGTGAATGGAGGGTCCCCATTTTGACTTCAGCATCAACAACACTGAGAGTCTGGACACAGGAAAGAAAAGGAAGAAAACCTGTTTTTCCACACATGCACCCCGTTGTCCAAGTGTGCGTGATCAATGCTCAAGTTCAATGACAGGTCTAAATTTAGTCCTCTCCTGCCTTGGCGCTATCAGGATGAAAAGGCACAGTATTTCAGCTAATCATCTTTCCCCAGGATTCCTCATAATGGTAATGAAAGTCACAGATTATGAAATTAGCCTACTGTTCACTTGCCTCCAACCTTTTGTACAATTAAATATAACATTAATCAGTGCAATCACTTTCTCTTGGCAAGCTGATTTTTTTGGTGTTTTTCTGTTCCTTAAGGGCAGCCCTGCTGGATCAAACCAAATCCACCTAGTCCAGCAACAAGCCATATCCCACATTGGCCCTTGCAAAAATAGTAGGGATGTGCTCCGCTTCTAATCGGACCGGAGAAGCAGGAGCGGAGCGGGGGGCTTCGCCTGCCCTTAAGGCGGAGGCGAAGAGGATTGGGGGGCCGGCGGAGCATGGCGGAGAGGATCGAGGTGAAGGCGGATCCTTCGCCTCGATCCGGAGCTCCGCCGGAAAGGTAAGTGGGGTTTATCGGGCCCTGCCACTGTCGCTGTCGCCCATGTGGCGACAGCGGCAGGGCCCGGTAACCCCCCCGCCCTCCTCTCCCTTACCTGCCACTGTCCGCGGTCCGTCAGTGTCTTCAATTGAGCCCGCGGTTCCACCAGGAAGTCCCAGACTTCCTGGTGGAACCGCGGGCTCAATTGAAGACGGCGACGGACCGCGGACGGAGGCAGGTTAGGTCCCCCTCTCCCTTGGTCCCTTACCAGGCTCTGCCGCCGTCGCCGCATGGGCGGCGATGGCGGCAGGGCCCGGTAACCCCCCCCCCGCCCTCCTCTCCCTTACCTGCCTCCGTCCGCGGTCCGTCAGCGTCTTCAATTGAGCCCGTGGTTGAGCGGAGTGGGTACAGGCGGAGTGGGGGCGGGGCGTAGCGGCCCATTCTGAAAATGGCGGATCTGAAAATGAAGCGGAGTGGGGGGTCCGTGCACACCCCTAATAAATAGAGCAGTGATCAAATGGGAGATTTGAGCAAATCTCCCCAAATTTGCACAAATCGCCTCTGTCGGCTTAAGCAGGGCTGATGAAGGCCTCAGCTAGACCTAAGGTTTATCCTGGGATCATCCAGGGTTCGCCCCTGCCTGAGCACTGGATCCCCTGTGTGTCCCCTAGATGAACAGGTTTGACCCCCGGATGATCCAGGGATAAACCTTAGGTCTAGCTATGGCCTCAGTCTGGTGAGGAAATTTGTGCAAATCGAACTGGGAATCAGGAACCAGACAAGCGGTAGCATGCATTGGACAGCATTTTTTTTTTCTGGAGAAGTGCTCGCACCCGGGCTCATGTTCAGACAGGGCATCCATGCATGTTTTGTGAGCAAGAAAATGTAATGATCGAACATCGCTGTCCCTGACCAGTAGCAGAGATGAGAATGGGCTTTCTTTGGTCTCCTGGCTAGTGGTGTGATGAATGAGGAGGCCCTTTTCCTTCTCGTTTCAGCATCCTAATCACAAGCCATGATATTTATACCGTGCCATTAGCGTACATGACACTTTAATATCAGCGCAAGGCAGGTCTGGGGCCTTGAGGAAACAGGAACCTTGAACACCGTAACTGAAACAAATGTGTTTCGTTCCAGTTAATGATGTTCTAATGCACAGCATGACTTCTATTTACTTTGGGGGTGGTGGTGTGGTGGGGGTGATTCCTTTGACTTCTTTTCCTGTTCCTTTCGTGAGTTCTGCCTCAGTTGCAGTGAGATGTGCTTGATCTCAATATATATAAAAAAGGAGAACCGGGGTGGTGGAGAAGAAGAGCCTCCTGAAACAACAGCACCCGGGTGAAGAGTAATTCACAGAGATTACACTCCATTAACGCTCGAAGAGTGAAGGTCAGGCAGCTGGCAGCTCTTTCTATTAAAAAAGCTGCACAGAACGAAAGGGAGCCACACTGCCACAATCCATCAAGAATGGATTAAGTACAGTAAGCAGTTTTGCTCTGTTGGAAAACAGGGCTACTGCTCAAGAATCCCCTTTAAGAAGGAAACTGTTAAAGCATTCCCTTTAAGAACTGACCTCAGGAAGTTGTCGCTCTGGCCACAGCTAGACCTAAGGTTTATCCTGGGATCATCCAGGGTTCGCCCCTGCCTGAGCACTGGATCCCCTGTGTGTCATGTAGATGAACAGGTTTGACCCCTGGATGATCCAGGCATAAACCTTAGGTCTAGCTGTGGCCTCTGTTTCGGAACTGCATAAAAGAAGGAAAAGGAATAATTTCACTGTGGAGCCAAAGTAAGAAGAGGTTAGATTCACGGTCTAGGATCCAACCGTCGAGGGCTCCAGCTGAGGGCAGGCAAGAGCTGGAGGAGTTAGGCTGGGTGGAAGCCAGAAATCTGGAGGTGTAGAAGAAGGACCAACTTTTCTCCTCCAGCGATGAGGACCCCAGATGGCTAAATGTTACCACCAGTATCAGAGGCAATATGTCTACGTACACCAGTTGCTGAGGAACATGGGCGGGAGGGTGCTGTTGCGCTCATGTCCAGCTGGTGGGCCTCTCATTGGGTCAACTGGTTGGCCGCTGCATGAAGAAAATGCCAAATTAGATGGACCCGTTGTCTGATCCAATAGGACCTATTATTATTTTGTTTTGTTTTTATGGCATTAAAATCGCCTTTGCATGTTTCGGCTATTTCTCTCTCTCTTGAATATCCAAGAATGGCTATTGAATCTTGCTTTGACTCTTACCACTTCCAACTGGTGCTATATAAATAAATAATAATAATAATAATAATAATAATAATAATAATAATAATAATAATAATAACTGCTAGAATCTTTCCCTTCTCTGTTCCCCTTCAGAACTAAAAAAAAAAAGTTACGCTGTCTCTGTTGGGTTTTGATGAAGATCTTGAGCCAGGCTTGTACGGGCCTTTAAAAGCACCAGTGTTCTCATTTATGACACCGAATTCATAAAGAGACCCGCTGCAAGGAGGAGGAGGAATTTCCCCAGCACGATGCCCTTTCCATCAGAATAAATCAGACTAGTAAAACTATCACTTCTTTTGCCACTTTCCAAAATTTACATTGCTTAAAAAAGAAGGAAAGAAGAAGAAGAAAAGAGGACATGTCTTTCATTATCTAAATTAAAAATGATGTTTTGGTCCTTGCATCCCAGGGAGACAGAGCGAAACTTCTAACGCAGTACCCTATAAGTTATCCTGTCATGTATTGCTGGATTTTGTATTCGGGGGAGCAGTTTCACACCGTGTTATTAATTTCTTGTGTAGAAATGTGGAGCGGGGCACTGCACAGTGTAAAGAGTTGTTTACAATGAATTCTTTTCTACTTCTTTATGGTTAAACATTATTTTAATGTGGATTTTGGCAGGTTCAGCTTTGTTTGCAAATACTTTGGGTGTGGGGGTGTATGTGTTCTGTCTAAACTTTTGTGTTCCTTATTTATTTACAGAAAAAAGGAGACCTTCCAGCAGGGGGGAAAAAAAGAAGAAGAACGTAATGTGGATACCATGACACGGTGGAAATTGCCTATTTTTCTGCTGCATTACTTCGCTGTTGTATACTCTTGCTTCTATGAATAGCATCAATTTATTTACTTGTTACATTTATATCTGGCCCTTTCATTCAAGGAGCCTGAGGGCCTTGCTAGACCAGGGTTTAGTGTGGTGCGAGGCCCGTGCTTGTCCCTGTGCAGCCAAATGACGCACAGGGGATACCGGCCTCAGACAGGGCTCGAGCCTCCCTGGCACCACACTAACTGGAACCGCTTGTAGTGCAATTCTTCCTGTGGTCCCAGTCTCAGGTCAGGCTGAGGCCGGGACCACGGGCGTGTGGACCGTTCCACCGCTTTTCCCAGCTACTGCACTTACGCATGAGTAGCTGGGAAAAGTAGTGGATGGGCCACAGTGCTCTCGCCCCTTTCCCCTCATCCCCCCCACAACCTCCCCTGGCCTCTGATCCCCCCGTCTCCACGTCCATGTCTCACCACCACCCCGCCCCCATCTGCTGTGTCCTGCTGCCGCTGCCACCGCCAATGTCCCCAGTCGCTCTGTCCCACTGCTGCCACCGCCGTCGTCACTGTCCCCAGCTGGTGTTTCCTGTTGTTGCCATGTCCGGCCTGTGATGTGTGCTGTCGCCGGACATGGCAACAACAGGAAACACCGGCTGGGGACAGTGATGGCAGCGGCGGCAGCAGGACACAGCAGGTGGGGACGGGGGGGGTGAGACATGGACATGGGGACAGGGAGGATCAGAGGCCAGGGGAGGTCATGGGGAAATTGGGGGATGGGGGGACCCTATTTTTTTAAAAAAATACTTACCTGGTCGTTGGTGCGCTCCTGCGCACACGACCGCTTTAACTGAAAAGAAATGGCAGACGCAACGGGGCTTCCCTCGGCCCCGTCGTGCCTCAGGTGTAGATGGGGCCTACAGGCAGTAGGTCTAGCAAGGCCCCCAGATGGCATACATGATTCTCCTCCTCTCCATTTTATCCTCACAACAACCCTGGGAGATAGGTTAGGCTGAGTCAGTAACTGGCCTAAAATCACTCAGTGAGCTTCATCGAAAAGTGGGGAGTAGACCTCAGATCTCCCCAGTCCAACACTCTAACCACTATACCACATTGGCTCTCCATTTCAGCATCATCTCAAACCTCAGGATGAACCTCTTTTAACAGTGGGGAAATTCTCAAAATATGGGACAAACTGAATTTAAGACTGGACAAATGAGAAATTTAGAGTAACTGAAACTGACAGATTCCTCCATCCCATGTTTCCTCAACATTTTCCAGCCTGTGGGGCAGTGAAATTGGAGGGACATTTTCACTAAATGCCTTTCTTTTGTGTGTGCACAGTGGAGCTGGAGGGAAAGAAAATACTGAGGCTATTCTAGAGCCAAGCCAAAATGCCTTTGAATTTTGACTCGGCTCATAAATAAGCTTTAACCCATTCAGAGTTGTTTTCATTCCCTATTCTTTCTCCAAAACTAACCTTCCCAAAGAGAAAGAGAGAGAGAGAGAGGCAATGGAGGAAATTGGAAAATCACTACTAGATGATGCATTGATGGTGCTATATAAATAAATAATAATAATAATAATAAGATAACTCAGAGGCCTCATCTACACCAAGCAGGATACACACACCCCTAGAGGTTTTGTGAAATGGGATGAAGGAAGCTCAGAACCAGGGACGTGTGAATCCACAAAACCCAGGCCTGCTGACCTTCTCAGAATTCCATCCCAAAGCTCATTCTGACTTGTAATTTGTTTATTTGTTTTCTTTTTGTATGAAAATCCACGTGCATTTCTCTGCATGCTTTCCCAAATGGACACATCAATGGTACGCACCTCTGAAATGCATGCAGTCTTCTCCCACTGATTCAAGACTATTTGTGTGTATGTTTCAAAAAGCACACAATTTTCAAATGTACCGCATGCAGTCAAATGCAATATTTTTGGTCCACGAATCCCATTGCATGGAAATGTATGGATTTTGACCACAGATTGTGTTTGGCCTCATCTACACCAAGCAGGATATTCCACTATGAATAGCCCTGCTCTGCCTTCTCATCTCCCAATGGAGGGGCAGACCAACAGCTCCTTCTTCTTCCCCACAGGGTTTCCCCTGCTCACTATCCTGTCTCTTTCTGCAAAACTATACACTATACTGCTGCTAGCACACATAAAGCTCAAGGTTCTTGACTGTCTAAGAGAGCCAGGGCATCTCCATGTGAACTGAGGCCAATGGTTCTTCCAAGTAGAAAGATGGGTGAGTGTTTACGTTTTGACTTCATGGAGCTTGACCAGCTTCAGGGCTGTAAAGCAATCATTAAAATGTGTCGAAGATGAATTGGAGAAAGCAGAAGAGAGTCTGGGAGGTTGGAGAGACGCTTTGCGCTACGTTATGGTCCATAAATCATCCAGTTGATGGTGCCAATACAACCCTGAAGGTCGCTTACAGGTCTGGTTTTGGTGCCAAGTCCATCTGTTATTCCCCTGCACAGGGGGACAATTCGGGATATTGCTAGGAGAAGAGTGAGGATTGCCAACAGGTCCACAAGTATAGTGCAGAGATGGCCTTGAGGTTTGCAATGGATATCCTTTGAAAGCAGAGCAGTTTTCTAACTTTCCTCATTCTCCAAGGGCCCATTTGTATGGTTTCAATTGTGGAGTTGCACCGTTCTCATGGACAACATCATGAGAACATCTTCCTGTTTTCATCAGAGGTCTCTCTGTCTGAACTCCCAGAGAGTTGCTGCCAGTCAGAGTAGCCAATACCGAGCTGGGTAGATGAATGGCCTAGTTATACGGCAGCTTCTTGCATTCACGGCGAGCCTCACCTCGTGTGCTCGGCAAATACCAGGCTCCAACGGCTCAGAAAGCATCTGGCTTCTGTCTGTGCCAGAGAGCCAAAAGACAGAAGTAAGGAAGTGGAGAAAAGATTGTGAGGAGGTGCTGCTGCCCCCTTTTTAGAGGTAATTCCACAGCTGCTTTAAGATCAATACTTCTCCGTAGCTTCAGCTGGCGTTCTGAGCATTCACCTCCACCACAAACATCTAATCAGAAGAGGGGAAACACATTTAACTCCGTGTCTATTGTAAATCAGTGGAGAAATTACAGTTATTATGCCGGCACACAGTTGATCTGTGTGTACCTGAATAGCACTAGATCAGACACTGCACTACAGGGTAATCCAGTAATCAGGCATTATTTGCCAGGAGGATGTCTGCTTCCCCTTGTACGGTATTTGCTCTTTTTCTTGTTAATATCACACTTCTTTTTCCTTTCCTTTCCTTTCCTTGGCAATTGTTGCCATTGAGGAGAGGAGAGAGGGAGAGAAGAATGAAAAGGACTGATTGCTCAAATTGCTCGGTGTCAGAAACAGTCAACAAATGTGTTGGGTGTACGTGAAGGCAGAAGCACAAAGAATTATCATCATCATCATCAACATCATCATCATCATCTATTTCTTACTTGCCTCTCCAATTGGATTGAAGTGGGGAACAACCGCAAGCATAAAATACATTAAATACTGATTAAAAACATAGTATACACTGTTAAAAACATCCTAAAAGCATGCTAAAAGCATCCTAAAAGTATCCTAAAATTCCCCTGGATAGGCCTGCCGGAAGAGATCAGACTTGATAGGTTTCTTGAATGCTAAAAGACTGTCAAGCTGACGAGTCTTCTCCGGCAGGCTATTCCACAGTCTAGGAGCAGCAGAAGAGAAAGTCCTCTGGGTAATGGTTATTATTATTATTATTATTATTATTATTATTATTATTATTATTTATATAGCACCATCGATGTACATGGTGCTGTACAGAGTAAAACAGTAAATCGCAAGACCCTGCCGCATAGGCTTACAATCTAATCATAGTAAAGCAATAAGGACGGGAAGAGAATGTAAACAGGCACTGGGTAGGGTAAACAGGCACAGGGTCGGGTAAAACTAACAGTGTAAAGTCCAAATAACATCAAGTTTTAAAAGCTTTAGGAAAAAGAAAAGTTTTTAGCTGAGCTTTAAAAGCTGCGATTGAACTTGTGGATCTCAGATGTTCTGGAAGAGCGTTCCAGGCGTAAGGGGCAGCAGAGGAAAATGGACGAAGCCGAGCAAGGGAAGTAGAGACCCTTGGGCAGGCGAGAAACATGGCATGAGAGGAGCGAAGAGGATGAGCGGGGCAATAGTGTGAGATGAGAGAGGAGAGATAGGAAGGAGCTAGACCGTGAAAAGCTTTGAAGGTCGACAGGAGAAGTTTATATTGGATTCTGAAGACAATTGGAAGCCAATGAAGAGATTTCAGAAGTGGAGTAACATGGTCAGAGCGGCGAGCCAGGAAGATGATCTTAGCGGCAGAGTGGTGGACAGAAACCAGTGGACTGATGTGAGAAGAAGGAAGGCCAGAGAGAAGAAGGTTGCAGTAGTCCAACCGAGAAATAACCAGTGCATGAACAAGCGTCTTGGCAGAAGAGATAGACAGAAATGATCGAATCCTGGCAATATTATACAGGAAAAAACGACAGGATTTAGCTACTGCCTCAATATGAGGAATAAAGGAGAGCGATGAGTCAAATATGAAGCCAAGACTACGAGCTTCCTTGACCGGAGCCTAGCCTTTGCTGACTGCAGTAGATTCTTCCCAGAGGGCCTGAGTGTGCGGGGTGGATTGTATGGGAGAAGGAGAGCCCGCAGGTAGCCTGGACCCAAAACATCTAGGGCTTTAAAAGTAATAACCAACACTTTGTATTTCACCCAGAAACTAATTGGCAGCCAGTGAAGAGATTTTAAGACTGGTGTGATGTGGTCACCCCAAGGTGTACCGGTGACCAGCCTGGCTGCCATATTTTGAACTAGTTGAAGTTTCTGGGAAAAGCACAAAGGTAGCCCTATGTAGAGCGCATTGCAGAAGTTGTGCTTCAAAGTTACCAGCACATGCACTACTATCTTTAGGTTTTCTAACTCTAGGAAGGGGTGCAGCTGGCATATGAGACGAAATTGATAGTTGGCACTGCTGGCCGTTTTCCCATTACATAAAGAAACGTGTTGTCTGAACTGAGCCATCCTATGAGTTAATGTAGAATTCTGGAGGAGTAAAGACATTGCCAGGAGGTGTGGCTCAGTGGTTCAGCACCTGTGTGGCATGAGGAACATCCCTGGTTCAACCTCTGGCTTCTCCAGGTAGGGTTGGAAATATCCCTACCTGAAACCTCAGAGATCTCCTCATCTCTATTGGTATGATGCAGACGATAAATTAAACGGTTAAAATGTTTTCGCTTCCCTTCTTGAGGGCAGCCTTAGCAACGCTGAGGGAGGTGATTTATCTCTTAACCTTCTGGCCTCCTATCAATATTACAGGCCCGTCTTACCAGCTTCTCCGTTACCGGGCATCATCTGATATTGAAGGAAAAAAAAGAGGAAAATCAATATGACTTTGTGAGTGAGACATCTTTATCTCTTCTGTTCTCAACATAATCTATAGTGTTTTTTCTCCATTTGTTACGTTGCTGCAATGCTTGCCCTTTTGTTTCTCCTCAGGACTGAAAAAAATTCTGCCAGATGTGTTAGATGTAAAGGTGGGTGAATTCACATTGCAAGTTCATGTTGGCTTGTTAAATAGGGGTGTGTGTGTGTCTTGTTCAGGCATGACCTGTATTTGTCATCCTGTGTAGTGCAGCACTCAGTGAAACACTAAGGGCACATCTACACCAAGCAGGATATTCCACTATGAAAGTGGTTTATTTATTTATTTATTTATTTATTTATTTATTTATTTATTTTATTATTACACTTATAGACCGCCCCCATAGCCAGAGCTCTCTGGGCGGTTTACAGAAATTCTAAAATTGAGATAAAGACAAGTATACAAAATTTAAAATTTTAAAACACAGATCATACACACATAAAGCATTAAAAACTGTTTAAAAAATAAACATGTGGGTGATTAAGATGTACTGCCATATGCCTGGGCAAAGAGGAAAGTCTTAACCTGGCGCTGGAAAGATAGCAGCGTTGGTGCCAGGCGAGCTTCGTCAGGGAGATCGTTCCATATTCTGGGGGCCACCACTGAAAAGGCCCTGTCCCTCGTTGCCACACTCCGAGCCTCTCTCGGAGTAGGCACCTGGAGGAGGACCTTAGATGCTGAATGTAGTGACTGGGTATATTCATGTCGGGAGAGGCGTTCCATTAGGTATTGCAGTCCCAAGCTGTGTAAGGCTTTATAGGTCAAAACCAGCACCTTGAATTGGGCTCGGAAACATACAGGCAGCCAGTGCAAGCGGACCAGAGCAGGTGTTATATGGTCGAACCTTCTGGTTCCCGAAATCAATCTGGCTGCTGCATTTTGCACAAGCTTCCGAACCATCTTCAAAGGCAGCCCTACATAGAGTGCATTGCAGTAATCTAACTTGGAGGTTACCAGAGCATGGACAACTGAAGCCAGGTTATCCCTGTCCAGATAGGGGCATAGCTGGGCCACCAACCAGAGTTTGTAAAAGGCGCTCCGTGCTACCGAGGTCACCTGAGCCTCAAGTGACAATGATGGATCTAAAAGGCATAATATAAAAGGCATATATAAAAGGCAGGAGCCACACTACTGCTTTATAGCAGTATTGAAGTGCACTGACAACTGTTGGGGCCCATTGAGATATACCATATTCTATTTTCATACTGCTATATCCTGCTTGGTGTAGCTCCTGTCTTTATATACCACTTTCATAGTGCAATATCCTGCCTGGTGTAGATGAACCCTAAGAAACACACTAACACGTTTATTATGCAACCCACAGTATTTTGGAGAAGGGGGTCAGAATTAAGAGTTAAAAACTGAGGCCTCTGCAAATCTTCGCTTGAAAGTTTTAGGAACTCAGAGGACCTTGAGCAGAACTTTTTTTTTCCAAATCCAGGTTGCTGAACTTGTATTTTCCAGGTTTAGATGCTGACCCCATTTATAGAATAAAAAGCTGAATTGCAAGAGAGAAAAAATTCAATGTAGTGCTGTTTTAGGCTGTCATCTCTTCACAAGGCAACCAATGCTAGTTTAAAATATATCATGATTTTTTTTCCTTCCCCCAATTTCGACTCAGGACAAATGTAAAGTTATTACATTAAGGGATTAAGGCAGCAGGGGAGGTAATTATGCAAGATGATCCATAGACTCGGCAACTGAAATAACCAACCTCACAGGTCTGAAATGTGGTGGTGTGTTCAGCTAGGATTGGGAGACTATTATAATCTCAGGGAGGAGGTGGATATTTTAAAATATACCAACTTAGCTGGATGAACAGAACTTTCCCTGGTTATCAGGCAAGGGACATTTCTCAGTACAGGAGGGAGAAAAATAGACTTAGGGATGTTGACAAAGTTCACATTTAACTGGTGTGTAAAAATTCTTCCAACTCATAATGTTTGTATGAAAGTTTGAGGTCTACAGAGGCAAAGTAAAAAAGGTCAGGCCTTAGGGAGGCCTGGGGTTTTCCTGTTGGGAGAGGTACCCCTGAGAGGAGTAGTTGATTTTTCTGGTTAAGATTCATCCACCAGTTAAGTTTCTGTTTCTGAGTTAAGTAGTGTTTCTCCAGGTTTGAAATTGTACTTTCAGTTTTTTGTTTTTTTTAGGGAACAGGGGATAAAAGCACAGAGCCAGCCAGAGAAAGAGGGCAGAAAAAGGCAAAAGCATGTGGAAGCAGCAGCTGGAAAAGTGTAAATGCAGCTAGGGTAAAAGAACTTGCATTTTTGCAACTTTTATTTTCTTTTAATGCTTTAGTCAGCTCTATTGACTATACACCCTCTTATCTCCTGAGGGAGATAGTCCAACTGGAATAGGCCCTGGTGTTCCATTTGGCTGCTCCTGTCTCCTGATTTCACCTCCTGCTTCTCTTCAAGCAAATAAGCACATATACACCCCCAGTTAAATGGGCCTCTGAGACCATCTGAGTCACTTACTGGTCGGGGGTGGGAATGAAGGGGCTATAGGATTATGTGGGCCCCGGCCTCTCCACTCCCTTCCCTGCCTGCCAGGATGCCCCCTTTCAACATTGACAAGGTCATCTGAAAGCACCCAGCATGTTCTTTGCACAACAGCTGTGAGAGTGTGGAGCTGGTCAGGGGCAAGGGCAAGAGAGGAATCTAATGTTGGATCCCCCCCTCCCAATGTCATAGGATAGCCTGTGGGGCCTGGAGGGGGGTTCCAAAATACCATATGGTCACTGGGATGTTCTCACAGGGCCAAAAGGATTGCTCTGGGGATGTTCTCTGCATGTGTGGCCAGCAATCAACATGTAAAGCACCCAGAGCCACCTCTGTGGCAGTTGCATGAACAAATGTTCTTCCGTGCTAAGTATTTACTCTCAGTAGAATTCAAAACGTTGTTTGCTGGGACTCCATCAACTACTACTAAGCCAGGTGGATGGAAAGGGTATGTACCCAACCCCCATACTAGCTTGGCCTGTGATATCTGGGTTTCCAGTTATAGCTTTCTGAACTGATGGAAGTTAGAAGGGCCTCTTACCCCCACATACCCACTTACACTAGTTGTGATGTTGCATACATTGTTGTTGTTGTTGTTGTTGTTGTTGTTGTTGTTGTTGTTGTTATTATTATTATTATTATTATTATTATTATTATTATTATGCCCTCTCTGTAGTTAATATCAAATGTGAAGGAAGCATTTCTGGTGTATGTGTGTGTGTGTGTGTGTGTGTGTGTGTGTGTGTGTGTGCTATCAAATTCTGGAGCTTAGTGTTCATTTGTTTTGATTTTGCAAGGCAGGTTGTCATTTTCTCTTTGTGCTAATGTAGGAGCAGCATTTGAAGTGCTGGTTTTAATAATGATGATTAATGGTAGTTGTGTGTGTGTTTTCATCTAAAGGTTTAACGTAACTGATGGAAAGGTAGGATGGCAGTGAATGTTCATGCTTTCCTGTTGTAAACACCAGAGGGATTAACACGAACTCTAAATAAGCTATAGAGCCAGGGCCCAGAATTTTTCAGCACGGAAAAGTATCCCTATCTTGTCCCTTATCTGGCTGTCTTTTAAAATCCCAGTAGCACTACACCCATCAAAATAACTAGCGTCACTTCCAGAGGCATCATTGTAAGTACAGACTACAATATCAGTCTTGTCTGGTGATTTCCCAACAGCATCCAGTGGGGATTCTGTTGATCTGGATTCACTTTTTGGAGTGGAATTGAACTCCTCTGAAGGATCAAGAATGCAGCATGTGAGTTCTCCCTAAAATACACAATCACCTTAGATGTTCAATTGTCATTGCTGATGGAGCATGCCTTTATGAAGGTCACAGGTGGTAAACCAGCGAAAGACAACCTCTCTCATAATACTAAAACCTGCCTTCCTCCAATGAATAACAGGCTCAAGTTAAAGGAAGCCAGATTCCAGCTGGACATCAGGAAAAACATCCTGACTGTTAGAGCAGTATGACAATAGAACCAGTGACCTAGGAAGGTTGTGGGCTCTCCCACACTAGAGGCCTTCAAGAGGCATCTGGACAACCATCTGTCAGGGATGCTTTAGGGTGGATTCCTGCATTGAGCAGGGGGTTGGACTCGACGGCCTTGTAGGCCCCTTCCAACTCTGCTATTCTATGATTCTATGATTCTATGAAGCTAAACAGTAAGAAATTCAGGACAGATACAAGCAAGGACCTTTTGACATAGCACATAGTTAAACTATGGAATTCGCTACCACAAGATGTAGGGATGGCCATCAGTTTGGGTGGCATTAAAAGGGGATCGGACAAATTCATAGAAGATAAGGCCAACAATGGCAACTAGTCATGATGGCTCTATCCTACCTCCAGGATCAGAGGCAAGATGTCTCTGAATGCCAATTGCAGGGGAAAATGACCACGAGGATGCTATTGCATCCATGTGCTGTTGTGGGCTTCACATGGACATCTGTTTGGCCACTGTTGGAAACAGCATGTTGGATATGCTTTTGGTCTGATTCAGCTTGTCTCTTATGTTCATAGAGCCCAGATACCTGTGAGCCTTCCAACACAGGAGATGGACCCTAGGTGTGTGTCTTACCGGTAAGCTATGAGATCTCTCTCCCTGCAACTCCCTACCCCAAACAAGGAGGGATATTTACAACAGGATGAATCATGCTCAGAAATGGCAGAAACACATTTTCACATGAAAAGAAAAAATACAAAGCTCCCAGCCTGACACAAACTCAAACCGGAACGGGCTTAAAGATGGAATTTGGAGAACACCTGCAGGCTCAAGTTGTAAATATCCCTCCTTGTTTGGATGTGCTGACTCAGGCATCCCCAGTAAACACAGATAACTTTATCTAATGCAGGGGTGGGGAAAACATAGACTGGGATCTGCTGGTGGATCTGGGGATAATTTGCAGCATGATGGGCAAATATGTTGAGGGGAGACATGAGAGCACTCTTCAAAGACTTGAAAGGTTGTCACACAGAGGAGGGCCAGGATCTCTTCTCGATCCTCCCAGAATGCAGGACATGGAATAACGGGCTCAAGTTACAGGAAGTCTCTGGCTGGACATCATTGTCTGACTGTTAAAAGCAGTACGACAATGGAACCAATGACCTAGGGAGGTGGTGGGCTCTCCCACACTAGAGACCTTCAAGAGGCAGCTGGACAACCATCTGTCAGGGATGCTTTAGGGTGGATTCCTGCACTGAGCGGAGGGTTAGACTCTATGGCCTTATAGCCCCTTCCAACTCTACTATTCTATGTTTCTATGATTTCTGACTCCCAATTGCCTAACAATAGCCACAATTAAAATCCCCCCACCCCAAATTAGGTTGCTGAAAAAGCAAATACTTGGGGGTTAACCCAGTTTACTGCTAAAGGACTTCTGAGCATGGTTCAGGTCCTGGTCACCAATTCCTGGGATGAGCATATGCTCACAGGCATGCTGTGCCTTAATTCTTCGTGTATGTCCACTTGGCTCCAGTCGGTGGATCTCAGGGTTTTAGCTAAAAGCAAAGTAGATTCCACAAGCTTATGGTCTGCCCACCCCATTTCAATGACTTGGAAATCAACTCTGGCTTTCAGGCAAGTTGGTAGAAGAGAGAACAAAAGCCACATGAAAGTTGCAAATGGAAGTGTATTCGGTTTCATGGCTCATTGGTACTCAAGAGACTCTTTCACAGATCAACAGCCTGTGCTTATGGATCAGCATTGAAGGGTTGTAACTCAGTGGAGGTGATAATTGCCATGGAAAGAAAAGACTTTACATTACGGATCACCTGATTGGAAATGTGGCAGTAAATATCACCCCTCTTATTTGCAATGCCGTGCAATAACCGCTGGATTTGGATTGTACAGTAGCTACTGAAGCAACCCACCTAATTGGAGGAGGATAGTTTTACAGTCTGCAGAAAATGACTAATAAAATTGCCAGGACTCTGAGTGCAGGTTAGACTCCAGTTAGGCTTTTAAAAATCATCTGCACTGATAGACATGCAAACCAGTGTTGTGCAATGGTTTGAGCAGGTTTGAGCAGGGATGGGCGACTTGTGGCCCTCCAGATGTTGTCCATCACCACTAGCCAGCATAGCAGATGTTGAGGGATCTTAGGAGTTGTAGACCAACATGTTTGCAGGGCCACAACCTACCCATCCCTGAGACTGGCTACAAGTCCTAGTGGCTGTATGCTACCTCCAGTACCAGAAGCAGTGTGCCAATGTATGCCAGTTGCTGGGGAACATGGGTGGGAGGGTGGTGCTGCACTCATGTCATGCTTGGGGATTTCCTGTGAGCAGATGGTTGGCTACTGTGTGAACAGAATGCTAGATGGTCTGATCCAGCAGGGCTCTTATAAGAGATCTGGATTCTAATCCCCACCAACATTGAAGCTCACTGGGTGACTTTGAGCCAGTCACTGACTCTCAGCTTAACCTATCTCAGAGGGTTGTTGTGAGGAGCAAAGGTAACCCCTGAGCTCCTGAGTCCCAGTCCATCACTCTAGCCACTACACTACACTGCTCCTTCCATGGCATTTTTCCATAGATATCATCAGAAGCCAAAGGGCTAGAGGAGGGGTGGGGAACCTTTGACACCCTGAGAGTTGATATTGGTTCTGGGCAGCAAGCATGATTTGGGGAGGGGGATGCCAACAGTGGCCATGGCCACAGCCCAAAGTGAGTGGGACCAACCCACTGCTGGCATGCAGCTCCTGTTATGGTCACCTGGACTCCATTCACACAACCCATTCATAAATAGAGGCCCTTTCTTTCTTTCTGGAGAAGATCTGAAACATCTGAAATAGAGGCAGACCACCATAGCTAGATTTGCCTCTTGTGGTTATACATAGGGATGTGCCAATCAGCAAAACTCCAGCTTAGCAAAATTCTGCAAATTCCATCTTGGGCATCCAATTTTTATTTATTTATTTATTTATTTATTTATTTAAGCATTTTTATGCCGCCATTCAGCCAAAAAAGGCTCTCACAGCGGCTTACAAAAGTATTTCTTGACAGTCCCTGCCCACAGGCTTACAATCTAAAAGACATGACACAAAAGGAAAGGGGATTGGGAGGGAGGAGGAGGGGGGAAAGGAAAGCAAATTCAGGCACTACAATCTTAGTTGCAAAGTTCAGCAGTGACAGTTGACAGTTGGCAGCAGGAGGGAGGGGGCTCTCAGCTGGAGCTGGACCCAGGCACGATAGAGAGGTGCCTGGCTGCTGCTTCCTCCCTCACTGGTGGTCTCTGCAGAGACAGTTGGTAGCATGAGGAAGGGGGGCTCTCAGCTGGAGCTGGACCCAGGCATGATGGAGAGGTGCCTGGCTGCTGCTTCCTCCCTCACTGGTGGCCTCTGCAGAGACAGTTGGTAGCATGAGGAAGGGGGGCTCTCAGCTGGAGCTGGACCCAGGCATGATGGAGAGGTGCCTGGCTGCTGCTTCCTCCCTCACTGGTAGCCTCTGCAAAATTCCACCTCCATTTTGTTTTGTTTTCACATTAAAATCCATGCACATATTTGTGCATACATCCCAGATGTATGCATCAATTGTGCCCATCTTTGAAAAGTATGCATCTTTCTCCCATTGATTAAAGCAAATTTGTACACATTTTTTTTAAAAATGAACATTTTTATGTGCTTCCCCCCAAACGTATGCATGTCATCCATTGGTCCGCCAATCCCATTGCAAGCTCTGGAATGTATGGACTATGACTGCAGATTGTGTCCGAGTTTGTGTTCACTCTGGAAGACATGAATTGGTAAATCCTGATCAAAAATGAACTAAACAAATTTCTCTTACATTCCTAGTTATAAGGCCCTGAATTTTTAGAGCAGTATGACAGTGGAACCCATGACCTAGGGAGGTCGTGGACTCTCCCACACTAAAGGCCTTCAAGAGGCAGCTGGACAACCCTCTGTCAGGATGTTTAAGGTGGATTGCTGCATTGAGCAGGGCTTTGGACTTGATGGCCTTATAGGCCCCTTCCAACTCCACTATTCTATGATTCTATGAATTTGAAAATGCATTTGACGTTCACACCTCTCCCAAGATACTCCACATGTTCTCAGCTGAGTGTTACAAAAGCAGCTGGGCTGCTGCTTTCTGGACACGCTGTTTCTTTCACAGTCATCTATTGCAAAAGAATTGGAGTTTCTCAACAGCACTTTCAATTCACAAAGCACTTTCAATTTCTTCCTGGAACTAAAATCATCTTCATAATGGAACTTTCAGAACTGAAGAGAGGGGGGAAATAAAAAAAAAAAATAACAATAAAAAAATCAACAAAACCATATCGGCAGTAGATGATGACTTTGAAAGGCAGTCTATACGTCAGATGCGACGGGCTAAAGGAAAGCCCTGTCACATCCACCATTTTTTTAATTTTTAAAGGGCCAGGTGCGCAGGAGTGCACGAGCACTAAAGGTAAGGTGTTCTCCGCGATCTCCCCCACCCCGCCCCCCGGCCGCCATCTCTCCCCCTGCCCCATGCGCAGCTTCTCCCAGCTACACGCGAGTAAGCCGCGCAGCTGGGGAAAGCCGCGGAACGGGCTAGACCTTCTGCAGTCCCAGGCTCAGCCCAGGACTGAGGAAATACTGGGCTACAAGTGGAGCCCATCATCCCGGGGCAAGGGAAGGTTGACCCCTGCCTAAACCTGGGATCCCCTGTGCGTCATCTGGACGCACAGGGGCGATCCCAGGTATCAGCCCTGGCTAAACCCTCATCTAGCAAAGCCCCAAGGTTCTATCTAGTCCCCCACTCTGTTCACACAGTGGCCATCCAGCTGTTGACCAGAGACCCACAAGCAACAGTGTCCTCCCACCCATGTTCCCCAGCAACTGTATATAGGTTTACTGCCTCTGATACTGGAAGTAGCACATAACCATCATGACTAGTAGCCATTGATAGCCTTCTCCTCCAGGAATTTCTCCAAACCCCTTTTAAAGCCATCCAAATTGGTGGCCATCACTACATCTTCTGGTAGTGAAATCCATAGTTTATCTATGTGCTGTATGTAGAGGTCCTGCCTTTTAATTGTCCTAGATCCCCCACCAATCAGTTTCATGGGATGACCCCAGGTTCTAGTATTATGAGACAGGGAGAAAAATGCCTCCCTATCCATATTTTCCATACCATGCAAAATTTTGTACACCTCTTTCATGTCTCTCCTTAGCCTCCTTTCTTCCAAGCTAAACAATCCCAGCTGCTGTAACCTTGCCTCACATGGAAGATTGCTCCAGTCTCTTGATCATTTTAGTTGCCCTTTCTTCAAATACATAAAGCACATCCTTTGCATGCATAAGGTAAGGATGTGTGATCACCAAATCACGTGAGGTTCCAAATCATGTGAGCTACTAGTTCCTCTCTATTTAACCCTGGTTAGGCCTCATCTAGAGTATTGCGTCCAGTTCTGGGCTCCACAATTCAAGAAGGACATAGACAAGCTGGAGCATGTTCAGAGGAGGGCAACCAGGAGGATCAGGGGTCTGGAGACAAAGCCCTATGAAGAGAGACTGAAAGAACTGGGTATGTTTAGCCTGGAGAAGAGAAGATTGAGGGGAGACATGATAGCACTCTTCAAATACTTAAAAGGTTGTCACACAGAGGAGGGCCAGGATCTCTTCTCGATCCTCCCGGAGTGCAGGACATGGAATAAAGGGCTCAAGTTAAAGGAAGCCAGATTCCAGCTGGACATCAGGAAAATCTTCCTGACTGTTAGAGCAGTACAACAATGGAATCAGTTGGCTGGTGAGGTTGTGGGCTCTCCCACACTAGAGACCTTCAAGAGGCAGCTGAACAAGCATCTGCCGTGGATGCTTTAGGGTGGATTCCTGCATTGAGCAGGGGGTTGGACTCGATGGCCTTGTAGGCCCCTTCCAACTCTGCTATTCTATGATTCTATGATTCTATGCTCCAGCCTGATTTCAAATACTTCAGTGGCCACTACCATATGGGGCAGAGATGTGTTTCACTTCACTGGCTGCCAATTAGTTTCCAGGCAAAGTATAAAGTGTGGGTTATTACCTTTAAAGCCCTACATGATTTGGGTCCAGGTTACCTGCGGGATCGCCTTCTCCCATATAATCCACCCCGCACACTCAGGTCCTCTGGGAAGAATCTACTTCGGTCAGCAAAAACTAGGCTGACAACTGTTACCCAGAGGACCATTTCTTCTGCCGCCCCCAGACTGTGGAATGGCCTGCTGGGAGAGATTCACCAACTTAAGTCTTTCTGAATTTAAGAAAGTCATAAAAACTGATCTCTTCCGGCAGGCCTACCTGGTCAAATTTTAAGATGAACTGGCTGTTATTTTAATAACATATTAGTTTTATATGTTTTTAATCAATTTTATGTATTTTATAGTATTTTTGTACTTGAAGTTGATTTCCGCCTCGTTCCAGAGGGAGAGGCGGGTAAGAAATATATTATTATTATTATTATTATTATTATTATTATTATTATTATTATTATTTCATCCCCTCCACTCCAAATAAGGCAAGCATAGGAAGCCAGTTCTACATGTGGGCATGGAGAGAGGTTTTCAGAACGGACATGCTATTTACTGTTTTACTCTGTACAGCACCATGTACATTGATGGTGCTATATAAATAAATAAATTAATTAATAATAATAATAATAATAATAATAATAATAATAAGCCGCATGTCAAGACCCCCTTGACTTAAATCTTCCAAAGGAAAATCTGCAGTTCCTTGGGCAATTTTCTGATGAGGAACCATGTGAGCCTTCTGATTCAAGGTGAACAGCTCGGCCTTTTATATGTTACAGACAGATTACATGGTAATTATGACTCGTTCAAAACTCATTTGCAGCAAAGTAGCAGGGAAGGGCTGCAACACCCCAGGGCAGCTGTAACCTACACGCTCTTCTTGTTGAGATTGAGAACAGAGATTTCATTCCTCATGCCTAAACAGGTGTTATGGAGCTTTCAGATACTACCCAGGGTCATTACTTTGCAATCCAGGAACAGAGCTCAGAGAGGATCAGAACTAGGGATATCGCAGGTGCCCAACGGAGTCAGGGAGTCTGAGAGACTCCCCCTGTGTCTACCCTCCTAGATGCTTGCAAGGAAAGAGAGCCCACGAGGGCTTCAGAGCCAGTGCGGACAGAAGTCCCATGCCATCCTACCAGCCTTCAAGCATTTCTCTCTCTCATAAATGGTGGCCATCAAGGCCCCATTTAAGCAAGAACAAAGGTGCAAAGGGAGCATTCACACCTTTATTCTTGTGTAAATGGGGCCTTTACAGCTGCTGTTTATGTAGCAGGTGGGATTAAGTAATTTCTGGAGCCTCCAATGACCCCGTTCAGACAACACGCTAAACCATGCTGCTTAACCACAAAATGGTTAACAGAATGCTTAGATAGATGAAGGGAATTGGCACCAGTAGGAAGGTAGAAGAAAGAGAAACGAGCTCTGGTGCCGTATATAGATAACAATGAACTTTTTATTTTTGTAATGATATGAAAATGCTCGACATGTCGGATTCAGAGGAATCCTTCCCCAGGAGCTAAAACAAATAGATTACAAAACCATTATTTAATATAAAAGGTTAAGACCAAGAACAACACCCATACAAATATAATTGAAATTTGGATATCTGTGATATTATAATTTTTTGTTCTAGTAGCTAAAATATTATGCATATCTATCAATCTTGTAGGAACCCAGTAGGAGCCAATCCCAGTAGGAGCCAAGATTGATAGATATGCATAATATTTATTATGGGACTGTCGTAGTGAGTTTTATCTCTGCCCTACAATCCAAAGACAGAAGCCAGTCCTGCCCAGGACATCTGCATGATCCCAGTTGGAAAAATAAGGTTTGGAGTCCCAGATGTTACTTTTCTATACATCCTGGCAATGATGAAAGAGCTGTTATATTCCCCCGCCCCCAAGTAGTGACACATTTTTATTTACTGTTACATTTCAGTTTGAATTTCAAAGGGAATTTGCTGGCATTTGATTTATCACATGCAACGTGTCCTGGAATGGCTGTTCAGACAAATCGATCGATTCATGTTTCTAAGGCACTCGGGTTCTTCTAACATTTCTCCAACGAACCTCTGATGTTTCCTCCTTATCTTGTGTGTCTGCTGTCTGCATTCTGATTCCCGCTATGAGAAGAATGAAGAACACTTTATAGGTATTGCAGAATCTAGGGGATTTTGATAAAACAATTCCTTTCCCCCAGCTCAGGTTCCTAAATTATTGTATGCATCATGCCTTTATTCATGAGTATAAGGGTTATTTTTTTTTTCTTCACCCTTCTCATTCTTCTTTTTAAGCATCAACCAACATTTCTGCTTCACTCTAGTGATAGCCATGGGAAGGGTCATAGCCAAGGGTAGAACATGTCACTTGTTTCCGAGCTAATTTAGACCCTTTTTGGGTTCCATAGCCACTACAGATGCCATTTTGTTTTTCCTGATTTTGGCATCCATGGGTGTGGTAGTGTGGTCCACAGCAGGGAGACCCAGGAAGCAAAAATGGTCCATGGATCTCCCAAAGTTGTCCACCCCTGGATTCAAAGATCACAAGAATGCAGATCACCCAACACCACCTAATGTGAATTGTTTTGCAATGACAATGGGTGCTTCTTTGCACTGGAAGAATGTCCCATGGGAAAACATGGTTCATTTTTGGTCAGGCCACTGTAATTTTGACCACCAGATACTTTAAACCCCTATTCTAACACAGTGCAAGGCAATCTCCTATTCATCATGCTACATTAAATGCCGTGATATTTCTGGAATGGATTGCTGGGGTGATTGCTATTGAGATAGATGTCTTCAAACTACCTAGTTTTGCAAACAACAATGCTATGATGGTTTAATGGCAGCAGGCTGTTAAGGAAGTACCTTTTAAGCATCTATTGATGGCAGTGTCTCTGGGTCCCTCACAATAATTTACTAAGTCTTCCTACCCTCTTGTAGCCCCTTAAGAGTCGAAGCAATAGCAGACTTGAAATATTGTTCCAAGGAGGCCATTTCTCACTCTTTTTGCTGGTTCAGATTGAAGCGAAGCCAGCGGCTTTCCTTTTAGCTTGGGTTTTCCATCGCTTTGCAAAAGGAAAACGGGTGTAGGGGGAAATGGAAGCTGTCCTTTAATTAAAAATATCACCATCTCATGATGAAGAGCAGTGAACCTCCAGTAATCCCTCCATATAAAGGGAGGGCTAAGAAATTTGGGGGGGGCTCATTTGAGAAAATGTCCTGGGCACCACCACAAAATGGCTGCAATTGCAGGTATCCACAAAGGACAAATAATCTGCCCACAGGTGTGGTCTGAGCTGCAATATTCTCAACAACTCTTCAACTCTCGCAGTTACCAGAACCAACAGAACCCTATTTCACAGCAATCTCAGCTTCCGGGGGGGGGGGAGTTAATTAAAAATAAAATAACTGGGAGGGGAAGGTATCATGGTGCGTGCCAAGAAAGGTGTCCAGGGGCGGATTGGTCCCCATGGACACCATGTTGCCTACCCTGATATAAAGGGTTGGATCCAGGATATGTCTTCCATGAGAGTAAGAACTCCACTCAAAGAAGGTCCCTCTGCCCACTTTTTAGGGATCCCTCCACAGCACTGATAGTCTTGAACACCACATATCTGCCCATCCCTCTGCAAAGCAATTGTTACATCACTTACCTGTGGCTTTTCCCCATGATTTGGTGTGGCAAACTCACTAAGGGTAAGAATCTCCCTAAATGCACTGCCCCCTCACTTTGAGGTGCTATTCCAGTGGTGACAAAGACTATCTTTCACCCTATCCCCACCCCCAAAATAGGATCAGCATCTTCGAAAGTTCCTTTAGTGTTTTGGCTCCTTCTGCCTGAAACCCAGAGTGGATTTACAGCTCCATCGAAATGGGAGTTGCCAGCCTCCATAGCCGAACATCCAACCATCTCACCCTGAACAAAATTAACAGATCTGTCTGCCCGTAACTGAGAGAGAGATAGTGTATTGTTCTACAGCGTCCAACTGATGAAGACTCTTCGAAACGGGAATTGTACCGGACACCTGTATTATTTAGATGCCTAGAACTTTTTAGATGCCTAGATATGATAATGCTTATTAAGATGCCCTGATTAGTGAATGTGTGGGGTGATACAATTCTGTACCTTGACTACAAAAATATTTTTTTCCCATATACTGTTTTGTAACTTGTTATTGTGACTTTAGTGCTGATACATGGAACACTATTATTGTTATTGTTTTCTTTATTTTCTATATAGTGGAAGCTTCTGCACTGTTGGATTTCGTTGGAGGGATTAAGGCGGTGTATCAGCAAGAAGAAAGTGTTTTGTATAGTTTTTACAAACTGTATATGTAAGAACTTTGTGTATATCACCCACATTTGTAATAGATTGCGTCTATCTTATCTTTCACGAGTGAGTCTTTGTGGTTGAGTGCTCAGTACCCCAATTGTGTTTTTTGTCCGTAACTGCTGCCAGTCAGTTTCAACAATACTAGTCTGACTCAGTATAAGACAGCCTCCTTTGTTCCTATGATTGCTCTGATGGCTTCTTCGTTCCATCTCCATTCCTGTGATGGCTCCACAGCAGATGCACACCATGACTGGTGTCGGGCACCCCAGCCTGCGACTTTATCTACAAGATAACAAAATAGTCAAATAAGCAGTCATTAAAAATGCAGGGCTCCAAATTGTAGATCACACAAACCAGTACGAATAGCAGGTTTTGTGCCATTGAAAGAGGGGGCGGGGACACACAAGTTCTAATAAAGACACAGTGTCTGACATGCCGTGGGATTTCACAAATGACTTGCAATTAGAACTGTGCTGAATTATTGATACACAGACAAAGCTAAGCACGCCCTGGGTGGTATTTGTGTAACTAATAATTCCAGGGAGCAAACAGTGGGTGTCTGCAGCCCTTTATGGATGGCCCAAATACATTCCCAGTGAAAATCGGCTGATGACCATAGAGCTGAACTAATATAGTCAGGCCTGGAGGCTGCGGATTGCATTTCAGGGCTCTAATCTGGTCCATGACTAGCTGCCATCTGGCCCTCCACTCAGAAGCTATTGCTGACATCTCCTCCTCCTCCTCCTCCTCCTCCTCCTCCTCCTCCTCCTCCTTCCTTGCTGGGATAAAAGTCCCCCATATGCCAGGAAAGGGGATGTGCAAAACACATGGGCCATGCTGTGCTCTCCAGTTCTGCTGACATAATAAGAATAGTAGGTACTATTGGGAGAAGAAGGAGTAGAAAGGAATTGAAGGAAGCACAGGGATGGTTTTTGACAACTGATGATTGAAGAGCCAGTGTGGTGTAGTGGCTAAAGTGTTGGGAGTCAGGAGATCTGGGATCTAGTCCCCACTCAGCCATGAAAACCCACTGGGTGACTTTGGGCCAGTCACACACTCTCAGCCAAACCCACCTCACAAGGTGGTGGTTGTGAGGATAAAATGGAGAGGAGGAGGAGGAGGAGGATTATGTACACTGCCTTGGGTTCCTTGGAGGAAAAAAAGGTGGGATATAAATGCAATAATAATAATAATAATAATAATAATAATAATAATAATAATAATAATAATAATAAAATAAATAAATAAAGTTCCACATCTCAGATTCATACAACACTGGCCTTCTGAGGGTTATTTACCTTTAATCAGACTTAAACTGGACAACCCTTCAGACACAGGACAGATTCAAATGGAGGACTGTCTGCCCAAAGTGGGACACATGGCCACCATAAATGAGAAGCAGGATCAGGGCAGAACTTATTTGTTTGTTGGGTGGGGGACCAGAACAGAATCAGAATCAGGTAGGTTAGGGTAGGCCTTAGCTGCCATCTGATGGATCATGGGTCCATGGGCCCTTGACAGACGGTTGTGTTTGTTTGTTTGTACTGGTTATTTGACAGAATACAACATAATGGCATCTGGCCAAAAAATCCTACAAGTCTTCCACTTTGCTAGGTGTGATCTACCAGGCTCTGCTACTATGCTCTGTCTGGGTGTTGGTTGAAATATGGGTGTTCAAGAAGGCATTTGTCTAAACTTTCTCCTAGCTCAATAACGTTATCTCAATAACGTTCCATTATGGTTGCGTGTTGTACTTGTTTTCAGTTTATGATGTTTGCAATTGGATGGTGTTTTTTTTTATGTTACTATGACACTGTGTTTTGTAAGCCACCTTGAGTTTACCTGGTGAGAAAGGTGGTTTGTAAGATGAGCGGAGATCCCTTTTCCATACCATCCAAATGTGTAGAAAATGGGGGAAGAATTTCTGCTGAAGGAATGGTGGCAGGAGGTAAGTCTGGTTCGCATGGCCCAATGTCTCCTTATGCATTCTTTTGACAAATGGGTGGAGGTGGTTCGTGTTAACCAGCCTCACATCAGGTGTGAAACCCAAAAGAACTTTGGCTCAACTATTTGATGGATTGCATTTGCTCTGGGCCATGCTCTGCTTTTGGAACTTGACCAAGACTGGATCGTGTCCAATGTTGGAATAGCATCACCAGTAGGGATGTTAACAGGAGCACCACCTTTTGCTCCAGCGATCTATTACTGAAGCCATCCTAAGCTGTAAAACGTGCCCTCCCTCTCCTTCATACATGCTTCGTTCAATGGTCTCAGCAAGAGGGCATTCATAATAAAGAAAGTGAGAACTCTTCAGGCTATCAATGAAATTCTAATTGCTCCATTAAGGCTCTCAGACGATACTGCTAAGATTTTAAAGTGTCTATTCTCCTAACGTTTGCTGCAAAGGCCGCTGTTCAGAGGCAGTTAAAAAGACTACGTCATTTGCATTCTTAGCATTGCAGGAGAACATTTAGTATGCTCTGGTCAGAGTGCAGTGGAGCGCCTGATGCAAGTGGGTGCCCATGATGGACAGTCATCATGAACCATTTGGCTTATACTTCTCAGAAGCCGTAGCAGCATTAATCTTCTGAACCTGTAGCATCCTTAGAACAATAACAACAACATTGACTTTGCCTGAGTCTTCCAGATACGGAGCAATAATATAAAAGCCCATCCCACACTTCATTGGCTGCTGAGTTGAGGTCAGTCCCAGCGCATGGTGGCATCATGTTATGCATTTGGCATTATTAGATGTTACACAACTCTGGCTCTAGCTCTGGAAATGAATTCTTAGAGACCGGGTAATTAAAGCACTTGTACGTTTGCTTGTGTATGACGAAAGTAGCTGTTTGCTCTCAAGAGAGCCTCCTGAGACAACAGTCTCTGGATATTCATTCTGTAGAGAATTCCTGTTTTGAAAGGAAAGTTGCATTGAGAGAGGGGGGGAGTGAGGGAGGGAGGCCTTAGCTAGACCTAAGGTTTATCCCGGGGTCGTCCCTGCCTGCTCCCGGGATATCCTGTGTGTTATTTACATGAACAGGGACGACCCCGGGATGATCCCGGGATAAACTTTAGGTCCAGCTAAGGCCAGAGACAGAGAAAGAGAGAGACAGAGAGAGAGACCTTCCTTCTTGCCAAAAACAACAGGTTGGATCCAGATCAAAGCTGGAACAACTGCACTGGTGGAAGCAGACTTCTCTGTCCCCTGTACAGTTTATACATGGGAAGATCTTAGAATTTTGTAGATTTCAGGAATATGTTGCAGGATCTATAAAACCCCATTAGTTTGACCTCTGTCAGAGATGTTAATGTTTCCCCACCAGAGAAAAGCAAACATGAACGCAAGTCATCAGAAGAGGAAATTCGAAGGAAGGAATGCCTGGTTTGACACACTTAGAATCATAGAATCATAGAATCATAGAATAGCAGAGTTGGAAGGGGCCTACAAGGCCATCGAGTCCAACCCCTTGCTCAATGCAGGAATCCACCCTAAAGCATCCCTGACAGATGCTTGTCCAGCTGCCTCTTGAAGGCCTCTAGTGTGGGAGAGCCCACAACCTCCCTAGGTAGCTGATTCCATTGTCGCACTGCTCTAACAGTCAGGAAGTTTTTCCTGATGTCCAGCCGGAATCTGGCTTCCTTTAACTTGAGCCCGTTATTCCGTGTCCTGCACTCTGGGAGGATCGAGAAGAGATCCTGGCCCTCCTCTGTGTGACAACCTTTTAAGTATTTGAAGAGTGCTATCATGTCTCCCCTCAAACTTCATAAACATGGAATTTCAAGAAACATATAAAAGATGTTCTTGGTTATGGAAACTATTGATTTTATTTTATTTTTTGGTAGCAGGCTGATGCAATTTATAATCCATTTTGCTTTTGATTGTAATTTTATATACCATCAGTGCCATGCTACAGGTGCAGGAACTTTGTAGTAGTAACTTGGGGAGCCAAAGTTAAGATTGGTTTATTTATTTATTTATTTATTTATTTATTTATTACATTTCTATACCGCCCAATAGCTGGAGCTCTCTGGGCGGTTCACAAAAATTAAAAACATTCATGATATAAAACAACAGTATAAAACCATAATATAAAATACAATAAAAAAGCTCAACCAGATAAAAACAGCAGCAATGCAAAATTACAAATTTAAAACACCATGTTAAAATGTATTTATAGATTGTTAAAATGTTGGGAGAATAAAAAGGTGTTCACCTGGCGTCTAAAGGCATATAATGTAGGTGCCAAGCGAACCTCCTTAGGGAGCTCATTCCACAGCCGGGGTGCCACAGCAGAGAAGGCCCTCCTCCTGGTAGCCACCTGCCTCACTTCCTTTGGCAGGGGCTCACGGAGAAGGACCCCTGAAGATGACCTTAGGGTCCAGGCAGGTACATATGGGAGGAGGCGTTCCTCCAGATAACCTGGCCCCAAACCGTTTAGGGCTTTAAATGTTAATACCAGCACTTTGAATCGGGCCCGGACCTGGACTGGCAGCCAATGAAGCTGGAAAAGGACTGGAGTGATGTGGTCTCGCCGGCCAGTCCCTGTTAGTAAGCGTGCTGCCCTGTTTTGTACCAGCTGAAGCTTCCAGACCGTTTTCAAAGGCAGCCCCACGTATAATGCATTGCAGTAATCCAAACGAGAGGTTATCAGAGCATGGATCACTGTAGCTAGGCTATCTCTGTCCAGATAAGGGCAAAGCAGATAATGGTTGCTTTGAAAAGCTTGTATTGGCTGCCTTTTGCCTCTCAACAATTCAAAACTTATATGAAGCATCTGTAAGCCATAGAAATAAAGGGGAAAAGGAGTGTGGATCTTTACTTCCTTACTTCCTTCCCTAAGCGGCTGCACTGTATGGAGTACCTGGCTCAGACACCGTCTTACCTGGCTCTGCCACCATCTTACCTGGCTCTGCAACCCTTACCTGGCTTTGCCACCGTCGCTGCATGGACTGCAGCAGCGCCAGGTAAGCCCCCACTTACTTTTTTTCAGAGCTCCAGATCAAGGCGAAGGATCCGCTTGGTTTCGATCCTCTTTGCCTTGATCCGCAGCCGCCGCCCCCCCAACCCGCTTCATCTCCGCCTTTGTCGGAGGCGAATCAGGCTGCCTTGCTATTGCTTCTAAGTTCTGATGCGAAGCGGAGCACAGCCCTAGAATTAACATCCCCACAAAATCCAAGTTTAAATGATACAGCACAGGAATGCATGTACAGGCTATGCTATGCTATGTTACATTACAGTTTATTTCTATGCCACCTTTTGGCCAAAAAGTCCCCGAAGGCAACTATCAAACATATAGAAATGCAACGATTTGAACAATCCAAGATTAAAGCGACAACATCAAAATGACTATTTAAAATGAGAATTGTTCCTCGAGATGAGTCCAACTGTGTTCCATTTTATCTCGTGGGTTCGGGAAGAGATGCTGTTCCAGTATGGTGCGCTCCCCTTCAATACACCCAGCGACAAACTGAGCTGACATTTTATTGCTTCTCCATTTCAATATTGGGAGTTTAAAAGTCTAGCTGTGCTGCTAGCAATCTGCTCAACCACAGCCCGTATGAGCGTTTTCTAAATGGGCAAGGCCCCTGCTTCCTCATAATCATATCACTTATAACGATCAGGCTAGTAAATAAATAAGGAATGAAATTGTCTCGTTTCCTCGGTGTGCAATACAGAAAGCCATAAAGTGTTTGGTTAAGCTATCTGCACACTCCTAAATAACATTCTGATCCATTTCCCTGTAGAATTGTTTCTCCTCACTCCCAAACCAGTTCCTGTTTCCTTGATCCTATGTAAATATATCCTAAATTAGACGTGTTTCTTTGAGCTCTATTTAAAATGTAATAGACTTGGATGCACTTTCAAAACAGGCATGGCCAAAGGCCCAGTGAAAAGGAATTTCTCTGAGGATGAACAATTTAGGTACTGGTTCTTCTCTATTAGGCCCTGGTTAGGCCTCATCTAGAGTATTGCGTCCATTTCTGGGCTCCACAATTCAAGAAGGATGCAGACAAGCTGGAGCGTGTTCAGAGGAGGGCAACCAGGATGATCAGGGGTCTGGAAACAAAGCCCTATGAAGAGAGATTGAAAGAACTGGGCATGTTTAGCCTGGAAAAGAGAAGATTGAGGGGAGACATGATAGCACTCTTCAAGTACTTGAAAGGTTTCACACAGAGGAGGGCCAGGATCTCTTCTTGATCATCCCAGAGTGCAGGACACAGAATATCGGGCTCAAGTTACAGGAAGCCAGATTCCAGCTGGACATCAGGAGAAACTCTCTGACTGTTAGAGCAGTACAACAATGGAACCAGTTACCTAGAGAGGTTGTGGGCTCTCCCACACTAGAGGCCTTCAAGAGGCAGCTGGACAACCATCTGTCAGGGATGCTTTAGGGTGGATTCTTGCTTTGAACAGGGTTTGGACTCGATGGCTTTATAGGTCCCTTCCAACTCTACTATTCTATGATTTTATGATTCTATGTGTTACAATTTTCAGCAGAAGGGAAGGGAGCCATCCATTCATAATAGCAAGATTCTAGGGATGTAAAATTCCATTCCATTAAATTAATTCCAATTAGAGAGAGAGGTGGGCAACGGTGGAGTGGTGCATGAGATTCTATCAAATTTAGTTTATGGTAGGGAGGGGCAAAGAAGTGATATTTCAGCTTGTCAAATTCTTCTTCTTTTTTCCAGCCCGATGATAGCTTCTCCTCCTTCTTGCTCCCAAGTGTGTGTAGTTTTCCCCTTAAAAACAAATAAACAGGAGAAATGTCTCTTCAAAAAGGGGGTAAATACTTTATTTCCCCAAGCATGCCCCAGTCGAATACTTCCTGATCATTGATTAAAGCATGAACATGCATCGTTTTTGCAAAGCACACATTTTAAAGACTGTCTGCCTGATGCTACCTCCCCATCTTGTACACGGGTAGTGCCGTTCTGCCTGCGTAACCAACGGCACCTGCTCTGGAACATCAAAAATACAGGGAGCTATGCTAATTGTGTTCTCAAACCTAATTGTTAAAGGTATTGCTTGATTGTTGGGTGGGTTTTTAATTGCTATGCTGAGATTCAGGGGAGAAGCAGAACATTATATGATCTTCTTCTTCTCATTATTAGGAACATTAATATAAGATATCACTGGGAATCACATTACTCCTGTCTCATTAGCTTCTGAATGTCTAATAACAGCAAGCATGTTGAGAGGTCTAACCAGTGGGGATCCCCGATAATATTTGATAAGATCCATATTAATATTGGCTCACTGACAGCACAACCAGACAAGTTCTGAACTTCAATTAACCCTGAAGATACATCTGGGTGGACCATAGCTTAGTGGTAGAGCTAGGGAGGAGAGAAACATTTGATTCACATTTTAGCATGAATTGTATACATTTTATTATTTTATTTTATTTTATTTTTATTTATCTGTTATTTGTTTATTTATTTATTACGTTTCTATACTGACCAATAGCTGAAACTCTCTGGGTGATACATAAGAATTAAAACCAAAAAACACATACATGCCTCCCTTTTCTTCCAAGGAGACCAAGGTGGCTTACACATGAGCCTTCTCCTCCTCTTCTTCTCCATTCCATCCTCACAACAACCCTGTGAGGTAGATTAAGCTGAGAATCAGTGACAGGCCCGAAGTCACCCAGTGAGTTTCATGTCCGAGTGGGGACTGGAATCTAGGTCTCCTTGGTCCCAGTTCAATACTCTAACCACTGACTTGGTTAGGCCTCATCTTGAGTATAGTATCCAGTTCTGGGCACCACACTTCAAGAAGGATGCAGACAAGCTGGAGGGGGTCCAGAGGAGGGCAATGAGGTTGATCAGGGGTCTGGAAACAAAGCCCTATGAGGAGAGACTGAAAGAACTGGGCATGTTTAGCCTGGAGATGAGAAGACTGAGGAGCACATGATAGCACTTTTCAAATATTTGAAAGGTTGTTGCACAGAGGAGGGCCAGGATCTCTTCTTGATCATCCCAGATTGCAGGGCACAGAAGAACGGGCTCAAGTTACAGGAAGTCAGATTCCGGCTGGACACCAGGAGAAATGTCCTGACTGTTAGAACAGTACGACAATGGAACAAATGACCTAGGGAGGTGGTGGGTTCTCCCATCCTAGAGGCATTCAAGAAGCATCTGGATAGCCATCTGCCAGGGATGCTTTAAGATGGATTCCTGCATTGAGCAGGGGGATGGACTTGATGGCCTTAGAGCCTCCTTCAAACTCTACTATTCTATGATTTCATGAACTGAACTAATTCATTCTTTCCAATCTGGAGCTTACCTTTCGGGTTTTGCACATCTCCAAATTTGGTGATGCTATTCTCCTATTACAAAATGCACACCAAAATGCACACATCTGGGGGAACGGTGTATATAAGCATTTACATTAGGGAAATCAGCACACAGAAAAACACATATTAGTCAGAAATATAAACTAAAATGCAGGGCAGTTTTGTGCAGACACATTAAAAACAACTTGCACAAAGAGATATTGAAATGGGAAGAGACAACATATGCTTGCAACAACTGTGAATGTCACAGGATGTGAATCAGGCAGATTCATCCATTGCTAGGTAGAGCATGTGCAGAAGGTCTTACAATCAATCTATGGTATCTCTGTTTCAAAGAATATTGGATAGAGTTGATGAGAAGGACCCTGAGCCATGGATGAGAAAGGCCCAGTTAGAGAAGCCCATGTAGTGTAGTGTTGGACTGGGACTTGGGAGATCTGAGTTCTTGTCCTCACTCTAGTCTCAGTGGAAGATACCTCCTAGGGAACATGCACAGTTTTGCAGTGTAAATCTCTGCTATAGTTACTGCTGCACTAATGCGGCATCTAAGATAATGCATAGCTGACATAGCTCGATGCTTGAAAGAGCGAGAACGGAATGCATTTGAATATGCAACAATAGCAGAACGGATCTATTTTCTGTTCATACATATGGAAACAGTAGACAGAGCGCGCGCAAATGTGTAGCCACATTAGAGACAGAGATTTTATATGCATTAATTTTAGGAATGATGAAACATCACTAACAGATGTTTTGTGTGCATTTAAGATTATCTAAATCTACTCTGAGTGTCCATATATCTACCATGTCATGTTTATTTTGAAGAAAACCAAATGAAAAGTGTGTGAACCTAAAAATAAGACATGGAATAGATGCTAGGATCACCTGCTTGATGCGATGCAGGTTTATAGGAAGTAATGCTGATCTCCACAGGGCTTGTTTCTTTTAATTCATTTCATTTATAAATCTAGGACTCACCTTTCAGCCCAGACAAGTCCCCCAAGGTGTCTTACAATGAAGTCTTAAAACCATTTTAAAACTTTTTTAAAAAACTGTTTAAAGACTTCACCCACAGCAGCATTAAGGTCACATGAGAATCTGTGGCTTGCAATCATACTCTGTTCCCCTGGTTTTCTACACTTTCCACCGTCAATAATCAGTCAATGATTGTGGTGTACAAGTCAATACATAACAAGACTAGACAAGAATAGCTGGGTATAAACAGGGCCACATTTATTAAGAGGCTGGAGCATCTCCCCTATAAGGGAAGGTTACATCAACTGGGATTGTTTAGCTTGGAAAAGAGGAGGCTAAGGGGAGACATGATAGAGGTGAATAAAATTATGCATGGTGTGGAGAAGGTGGATAGGGAGACATTTTTTTCTCCCTCTCTCAAAATACTAGAACCCATCAAGCTGATTGGTGGGAGATTCAGGACAAATAAAAGGAACGACTTCTTCACACAGCTCATAGTTGCATTAAGGAACTCACTACTACAAGATGTAGTGATGGCCACCAATTTGGATGGCTTTAAAAGGGGGTTGGATAAATCCCTGGAGGTGAAGGCTATCCATGGCTACTAGTCCTGATGGTTGGGTGCTATCTCCAGTATTCGAGGCAATAAGCCTGTGTGCACCAGTTGCTGGGGAACATGGGCAGGAGGGTGCTGTTGCACCATGTCCTGCTTGTTCATCCCTGGCCGATGGCTGGTTGGCCACTGTGTGAACAGAGTGCTGGGCTAGATGGACCCTTGGTCTGATCCAGCAGGGCTCTTCTTATGCTCTTATGTTCTTATTAACAATCTGGAAAGGAGTAGGAATCCTATCGGGCATCCAGTATGGCCTGTTTACAGGCCCCTCAAGTTGGGCAAGCCATTCATGGCCCGTGGGTAGGCGCTGCACCATTCGCCTTCCCATGGGCCTGCCCCTTGTGTGGTCGGGAGACTTGTCACCCCCAACACAGGCCGCAAAGCTCAGAGTGGGTTTGTAGGGTTGGCCCCAAAGGTAAGCCTTATCTCCCCAACTAGGCCGTGGAGCTCAAAGCTGGGAGCCTCAGGTCTTACCAGTCACCCAGAACAGCGCCTGTGAATGCTCACCAATTCCCAATCCCGCTCTGGACACCCCCATACTTAGCGCCAAATGAAATGTGATGAAATTGAATCAACAGATTAACCTATTTAATATTCCCAAGCTGTCTCGCAGTGTGAAGTAGGCGAAAAAACTCATACACAATTCAATACAAGAGTAAAAAATTCCTACTCGGCCCCTGAATGGCAACCAGCAAGCCCACACTGGATACAGGGAGGGAGGGAGCTGCACAGCAAAGATGAGACTAGGAGGGGTGAGTCTTCATTTATGGACCTTGCAGTCCCTTCCCAGCCCAGTGGCACCATGATGCACCCATCCAATAGTAGGTGGGAACGTCTCATCCTCTCCCTTGCCCACCAAAGCCTCCCCATGCCCAGGCTAAGCCAGGCATGGCAGAATGGCACTTCCTTGATTACTGAAAATATTCTGTCCTTATTAGCATGTTTTGGGGTCCCCCCCCCGCCAGTTTCACTCCTAAAATATATTTTGTACTTCTGAAAAAACTTGACGTTCTCCAGGACTCTCAATCTTGCAGAGATGTAGTGCTGTTTTTTGGCAATGTAATGAATGGCACTCACCACCTGAACGTCAGCAGTTAAAGGAATGATGCTTGGAAACCATGGTTCCTGCCACTGAACTACAGAGCTGGCAGACAAAACAGTTCTGAAGGTATCCATTATATTTGCAAGCCTAGCCAGTAGTGGGCACTTCAAACTCTAAGTAGTTTTACTTAAGGCACTACAAACAACACGGGATGTGGATTGAGATGTTGAATACAGCAAGAAGCAAGAAAACATGATTTAAAAATCTAATTGGAAAAGCAAGAAATGTGTTTTTGATGCCAACTTCTGGCTTTTAATCAGAGTTGACATTAAAGGTGCTCTGCCCTTCACCACAACCAATTTTGGATGAGTGCTAGGGTTGCTTATAAAGTTCTCTCGCTGAATTTTCAAATGAAAACCACTCCAGTGCCAAGGAGATGTCTCCAGGGGACAGAATAGGACCCTCTTCAGTCACAATACTTTTTTGATTTTCAAAGGATGGGAAGACTTCCAAACCCAGCTGTCCCCAACCAGGTGATCTCCAGGTTGGAATAAGGAATGTGCAGATTTTGTTAAATCTATAAGGTCTGCTTTTGCAGATGGTCAGGCCTTTTTGGTTGTATCGTCTGCTCATTGATGGAATCAGATTTTTTTTTCTCAATTTCCCAAACTTGCATTCATGTTGGAAAATGTTCACTTGTGCAAATGTGCAAATTCCTCCCCCAAATGCACTTTTTCATTATTTTGACTGGGGAGAATCATGGATTTTTGGTTGCTTTTTAATATATATATATATATATATATATATATATATATATATATATATATAATAATTTGGTGTGACTAAATTTGCATGGAATTCTGGAAAGTAGAAAACCAGTTTGCAAGTCCTTGGGATTGATACAACTGAGAGAAAGCTGGTTTGCTGTGTAACCTAAGGGTCGGATCCATAGAAATATGAACTCATTTGAATCCGCTGCAGTTTTCGTTGTCATCCCTCATTGGAACACATCTCCCATCAGCCCCTGTCAGCATCATGAATTGTAACCCACCCCATGTGGCATGAAGGCTGGTCAACATGAATGAGATGGTCATCCAGAAACCCAGGGCTCAGTTCATTCAGAATGGGGGGTGGTTAAAGTAGCAGAAACAAATTGCCCTCTTTGTATTCTTTTGAGGATTCAGAATACACACTAATGGGTGAAGGAAACATTTTATTAAGTGTGTTGAACCCATTTGGGGGATAGGGCACAGCACCATGGATAGCTTCTTTAGAGTTCTGGTTGGTTCGGACTAAACCCCAAAATGGATCCATGTCCCTGCCAAAATTGGAGCCAGCAGTCTCCACTGACCAAGTACTGAGCTTTATACATGCCAGTATTGCTGCTTTTATCTCTGTTGTGTGATTGAAGAGAACAATGGGGGAATCGCCTTGCACACCCCTAATTGAGAGGCAAAGCAGCAGGCAGGGGAATCCCTCCTGATATCTCTGATCACAGATCCAAAATATCAGCCGGGATTCCTTCGGGGGTGTGTGTGTGGAGCTTGGAGTCCGTGCCCCATTCCCTGCAGGGATCCATGGACCAGATGTTCCAATCCCTGATTTACAGCTTTATAGGTCAAAGCCAACATTTCTAATCATGCCTGGAGACAAAATAAAAGGGGAGGGGAGGAAGTCAACAGAGATCTTTCAACACAGGCAAAATTGTGTTCAGTACAGTAAGTCCCTGTTAATAAGCTGGCATTCTGATGCCCTCCTGATAGACATTCATATTTCATGTCCAAGTGAATATTTATGAGCTGGCTCTTCATTTATTTATTTATTTTTATGCATTCAATTTGCATCCTTTCCCCTGCTGGAAATGAAAGGCTGCTAACAGCACCTGGACTACTCCAGAGCCACAACTGGACCCTACCAGCTCAGCTCTTGTGTCTGTTGATACTTGCTGTAGGAAGCTGGCCTTTTTACATGGTTTGGGAAGTGGGCCTGGAAGCAACAGATAGAGCACCAATGCCCCCATCCAAGTCCTGTCCAGTAGAAGAAGAGTGGGGGAACCTCTGGATGGACTACAACCCCCATCAACCCCCGCCAGCACAGCCAATAGTCAGGCATGATAGGATTCTAGTCCAACAACATCTGGAGGACCTTCCATTCCACCCCTGCTAGAGAAGGAGGAGAGAGGGACATCTAGAGGCAAGCAAGATCATTGCAGGAACATACTTGTAAAATTATGTTGTTCTTCATTGCTTTATTTGTTTGTTGATTGCATTTATATGCCACCTTTCTGCCAAAAAAAATGGCAGTCAAGGCAGTGGACATCAATAAAATGCAGATGAAAAAGCCAACTCTTACATACAACACAGCCTAAAAACAAATACACAAATCGATGAAACCGACCCCTGAGTCCTTCTCAGGAGACCTCCAATGGTCATTCAGTGACCAATGGTCTTCCATCAAGTCATAGCATATAAGTGGGCCTTCCCCACCCTCTGGAACACTCTCCCATATGTGGTTTGAGAGGTGGGAAATGTCGCAAGCTTCAAACACCTCCTGAAAACACATTTGTGCACTCAGGCTTTCCTTGGCTTGTAAACTGTCAGGACACTGCTCTTTTCTACTGCTTTTGTTGGGATCTTTGCATGGTATTTATTGCTTTTGACTGTTCTTAATATTTATTTTATATTCCCTTGTATGTATCTTTTTATGTAAACCACTTGGAGATCCTGGGATGCCAATTGGTAGAGAAGCAACTTAATTAACGAAATAAAAGAAATAGGTGGCACTGGGCTAGTTTTTTTTTTTAAAAAAAAATCCACAGCAGCAGGCATCTTTGTCTGCCAGGAAAGGGACAAGAGAGAGAGACCAACCTAGCTTGCCTTGGAAGGGACTTCCAGGACTTGGAGCAAGCACCAAGAACACCCTCTGTTTCATGCCTCCAAGTGGGGGGGCGTGACCTGAGAGAAGCCCCCTCCTCCAAAGATCTTAAAATCCAGACAGATTCATATGGGACAATGAAATCTTGCAAATAGACTGATCCCAAGTCATACAGGGCTTTGTAGGTTCTAACCATCACTTTGATTATAATTAGAAACAGACTGGTATCTAGTGAAGCTGTTGCAACAAGGTGGTTGCAAACTTCCTATAACTGGCTCCGGTCATAAACATATAACATATACAATGGCCCCAGAAGTGTCCTAACTCAATTAGAGCCCAAGATAGACAGGTGAGACTTTAGGACCCTCTTGGAGGCCTGTAATGACAGGGTTTTGTAATAAGGGGACACTATGAAGGACTTATCCATTGTACCAACCAGCATGATTGCTTTTACATCCTGCATTGTAGATATTTTATTTAGAAGGGCATTGGACTACATGACTTCCAAACTTTGGCCGGCTCTACCACTAGGCAGAGTGAAGCAGCCACTTCAGGCATCAGTTGCTGAGGGGCAGCAGGAAAGTGTTGGAGGGCAGAGCGCTATGGGCCACGTGAGGTGCCTTGTGCCCCCTAAGCCAACCTGCTGCCTTCAGATAGAGTGGACAGAACTGATCTCTTCCGGTGGGCCTATCCAGTAGAATTTTAGGATACTTTTAATATGCTTTTAGGATGTTTTTAGGATGTTTTTAACAGTGCATGCTATGATTTTAATCAGTATTTTGTGTATTTTATGCTTGTTGTTGTTCCCTGCCTTGATCCAATCAGAGAGGCGGGTAAGAAATATTATTATTATTATTATTATTATTATTATTATTATTATTATTATTATTATTATTCAGTTCCCAATACTGAAGCAAGATTCATCTGCTAGTCCAGTTGGCTTTTGTACATGGAATGAGAGGGACATCATCTTGTTTGCCTCAGGTAGCAAAATGCCTGGGGTGGCCCTGCGAAGGTCTGTGCCATTTCTGTAATTCCGTGATTCAACCGGGTAGAGGTAGGGATTTCCTACAACTCTCAGCATTCCCCAGCTAGCCATGCTGGCTAGGGAGAGCTGAGAGTTGTATGACCTTTTTCGGTCAGAACATGTAAAATAGGGTGACCATATTTGGGAAACCAAAAAAGAGGACACCTAGTGTGTGTGTGGAGGAAGCAGCTTTCTGAGTCCTGCAGAAAGTACGTTATTCCCCCGCCACCTTAAAGAACCCGATTGGAGTCGAGGAGGGGAAAGGATTTCATTCTGCACTACCACCATCCACTCCAATTGGGGCCTTTTCTATAATGTCCATGAATGACCCACTTTCCCCTTTAAGACCTCAACTGGAGCTCGGGGTGGGGGAATGATGTGCCTCAAGAAAGCATGTCATTCCCTCCTGCCATGCTAATGGCAGCCTTAAAGAGGAAGGTGTGTCATTCCAGGACATTATTGAAAATTATAGAAAATCCCCCCTGACACCATGGAAAGAACAAAAACCAGGACAAATCCGGGCAAATCCTGACAGTTGGTCACCCTACGTAAAACATTGCACCTCCAACACCTTAGCATCAGCTGATGCAATTCCATGTTGTTTTCCACTAGAGCTCTCCCAGGAAGATGTTCGGGCTGCAATCCCATGCTCATTTTCTGAGAAGTACATTCCACTGAATTCGGTGAAAATATGCCTAGGATTGCTCCATCAGGCAAAATTTAAATCCTCCCTTCCCCATAACCTCCTCCTTCTCTCAGGCCTTGCAGGTAAAGGCGCATTAAGCAGCTTAGTTAAAGTTTAATCCCCTCCATAAAACATTTAAAGTTTGTGCCTTCTAGAACACTCACTCAGATTTTATTTTCATTTTAAACAACAACAACAAGGGATTGAGATTCTCCAGTAGGTACATCAAAAGTGTTGGCTTGGCAAAAATATAAAGAGAAGGAGAAGGAGAAGGAGAGAAGAAAGAAAGAAAGAAAGAAAGAAAGAAAGAAAGAAAGAAAGAAAGAAAGAAAGAAAGAAAGAAAGCTTTTGAATTTCCATGTAAACCTTTTAAAAAAAACACCACTCAGACTTTTAGGAGGATTGAATTTGATATTATAAAAATGAGAAATGACATCGTGACTGTGTGGAGAAGAAGAATATATCAATTTTTCTTGTGAATTTTAACAAATTAAAAAACATAAAAGAAAATAATAATAATAAAAAATGGACATATGAAACTATCTAATTCGAAAGCCTAAATAAAAAACGAAGGAAGGGAAGGTAGCATAAATTACACATACATATCCGAGAAGGCAGACCAAAGGTCTAAATATTACGTTCATTCATAAATGGTGCCTGGGTACCAGTCATTCAGATGTTATTAATGTTAAGTCTTCCATCCATTTCATTACAGGCAGTGAGGTTTTATCTTTCCAGTGTTGTAGTATCAGTCTTTTGGCAGTAAAGCATGCACAAAAAGTCCATTTAGTAGAAAGAATGAGGAGACAGGGGGCAGGCAAAAGGAACATCAGGGCTGGCTCCAGTTGGACTGCCCCCTTCAGGAGATAAGGTGGGATAACAGGTCCATCCCACCAGCCCTACTGACAGCCTACTATTTTTCCTTTTCCCTCACCATCACCTTTTCCTTGCATGTGGTGTCTTTTTTAGATTGCAGCTCTGAGTTCAGGGACTGTCTTCTTTGCTGATTGAAGGTCATCCACCCCGGGAGCCTTTTTTAGCTGAAGAGTGCGATAAAAAACCTATAATTTAAAATAAATAAACTGAGGAAAACCAAGGGTTCATCCCTTATGTCTTTGCCCGCAGTTTCTCCTAACATGACACAGAAATCTAAACCATGCTTTTGCACACTTTTAGCTGGAGAAAGCTTACTCCCAATTTATCGACTGTGATTCTTGGCAGCGGTACGTTGCGCCTTTGGCTTGGCCCGTCCAGAGCATGTGACCCTCTCCATCACGCAACCCTGGGTCTTTTCGTTCTCATCGGCCTGTGCAATTAACTTTAGAAATACTTAACGCTACAGGTTCATCGATAAAATAGCTGTAGCCCCTTAAGACTTTCCACTCTCCCTGTGGTGTGATTGCAGAGGTGGTGAGTGAATCGAAAATTGAGATCTCAGAAAATAATTTTCGAAAGATGTGAGGGAATAATAATTTTTAAAAATTGTGTGTGCGTGGGGTGTGTGGGTTTAATTTGCAAAATGAGGCAAGGAGCAAACAGCCCTCATTCAATATGGGCAAATGTGTGACAAGGGGGAACAGGGGATAGTGGTTATCTCTCTGAAAAGAGAGCATCCCATGGGATGTGGGGTTGAGGTTCCCCCGTCAGGAGCGTTCCCCAATGACACGGCTGCTAACACACTGTTAAAAACCATAGGGAAGCAAGCTCTAATAACCAAGAGTGCTTTCGGTTCTTAATTAACCCACAAGCTTGCTTTTAACGATGACTCGCGCCCATGCGCTCAGGTAAGGGGCGTTTTGGAACAATTAACATACAGAACTGTGATCTAAATAAAAACACCCGAAGTCGAAGTCTTCAAGTGTGTCGAAGTCTTGTGAGGAAGGGCGAAGCCAGCTCTGAAAGAAATGCAAATTCAATGACTCTGCTGAAAGAAGAAGAGGAGTGGAGTTAGGGGCAGCTCTTGGTTGTTGGACAAGACATCCCCAGTGATCCCCTTCTCTCAGGGAGCCTACCTTCTCATAGGAATGGCGCGAGGACCCGAGTGGGTCTGGGAATCTGCATAAATTGAGAGCCAGTGTGGTGTAGTAGTTACAGAAGAACATCAGAAGTGCCATGCTGGATCAGACCAAGGGTCCATCTAGTCCAGCACTCTGTTCGCACAGTGGCCAACCAGCTAGGGTGACCATATTTGGGAAACCAAAAAAGAGGACACCTAGTGTGTGTGGGGGGAAGCAGCTTTCTGAGTCCTGCAGAAAGTACGTTATTCCCCCGCCACCTTAAAGAACCCGATTGGAGTGGAGGAGGGGAAAGGATTTCATTCTGCACCACCACCATCCACTCCAATTGGGGCCTTTTCTATAATGTTCACGAATGACCCACTTTCCCCTTTAAGACCTCAATTGGAGCTCGGGATGGGGGAATGATGTGCCTCAAGAAAGCATGTCATTCCTTCCTGCCATGCTAATGGCAGCCTTAAAGGGGAAGGTGTGTCATTCCAGGACATTATTGAAAATTATAGAAAATCCCCCCTGACACCATGGAAAGAACAAAAACCAGGACAAATCCGGGGAAATCCTGACAGTTGGTCACCCTACAACCAGCCATCAGCCAGAGATGACCAAGCAGAACATGGTGCAACAACACCCTCCTGCCCATGTTCCCCAGCAACTGGTGCACACAGGTTTATTGCCTCGAATACTGGAGATAGCACACAACCATCAGGGCTAGTAGCCATTGATAGCCTTTGCCTCCAGGAATTTATCCAACAGTGGATAAATTGTTACAGTGTCAGACTGGGAGCCGGGAGATCCAGGTTGGAGTCCCCACTCAGCCACGGAAGCTCACTGGGTGACTTTGGGCCCATCACAGACTCTCAGCCCAACCTACCTCACAGGGCTGTTGTTCTGAGGATAAAACGGAGAGGAAGAGGGTTATGTACCCTGCCTTGGGCTCCTTGGAGGGGGGAAAAAGCAGGATATAAATGCAATAAATAAATAAATAAATGGCCACGTAACAGCTGCCAATTGAGTGAAGGGCCTTTTAAGTAAAACAATGCGCTGCCGTTTTTATGCAAAATGAGAGCTCACTGAGGGGTCGGGCTCATTCTTCAGGCACCAGGGGACCTTGCAGTGGCTCATCCAGGGAGCAGAACAGGGGAGGGGAGGTGGCACTGTCCATAAACTAAAGTCTGGGAGGCCAAGTGGGATAGGGGAAGAGTCCGCCATTCTCCACCCCCACTCTCACACTCCTGTGGCACCCATAGTCACAATCACTTGTGTATTCCAGGTCTAAGATTCCTTGACACCCTGCTTCCAATATGTTGGCAATTTCTCACCCCCATGTCCCAGGCACCTGTTCTCAAGAGCGAAACTTCCTGTGATCTCACGGCTGAGTCCATCCCGTGTGCGCCCTAATGTTCAATCAACAGGCTTACTGCGTGCAAATGAGAATTAACACCACTAGATAAAAGCAGAATTCACTCGCTACGTTATTGCTCGGTTTATATGCCTTTGTATTACGATGTGGCTCAAGACTTAGATGCCTTTCCTTTCTGATTTGCTCCTTTTATAGGCTGCTGCTATAAAAGTAGCCGTTCTTTTTTATTAGCATGCTTTCCTCTTATCGCCTCTGTAGCATCCCTTCCACATTTCATCTGTCACAGGGGCCATTACCATTGTTGTCTAAGCAGACTTGCATGTAGCTCTTCAACCATTAACATGATTGGGGAGCAAAGCTGTTGCAAGTTTTTATTTCCTTTTTTTTCCCACCAGCTAAGCTTCAGAACACCCTCAGCTTTCAAGTTTGCAAGTTTCCCATTGTCGTGCAAGGTTTGGTGTGAAATATTAATGTCCAGTATTAGAGCTGGGTGAAAAAAAAACACCATTCCATTTAATTTTTGAGAAGGACTTACCAAAATTCACACATATTAAATCCAATGGATTTTACTCCCAGGCAAATGGGTAATCGGATGGCAGTTTCAAATTCTTATTCAGGTTCCTTCAGCAGAGTGACCATTTTCTTTGACGGTATGGACAGACAAAGATCAACAGATACCAGCCAAAAGCTGTTGTCTTGTGAGAAACAGCAGACATTACTTTAATCAGCCAGGAGCTAAAAACTTTTCTTTTTCCTAAAGCTTTTAAAACTTGATTTTGTTCTGACTTTATACTGTTAGTTTTACCCTACCCAGTATTAGTATTATTATTATTATTATTATTATTATTATTATTATTATTTATTTATTTATTTATATAGCACCATCAATGTACATGGTGCTGTACAGAGTAAAACAGTAAATAGCAAGACCCTGCCGCATAGGCTTACAATCTAATAAAATCATAGTAAAACAATAAGGAGGGGAAGAGAATGCAAACAGGTACAGGGTAGGGTAAGCAGGCACAGGGTAGGGTAAAACTAACAGTAGAAAGTAACAGTAGAAGTCTGCACAACATCAAGTGTTAAAAGCTTTAGGAAAAAGAAAAGTTTTTAGTTGAGCTTTAAAAGCTGCGGTTGAGCTTGTAGTTCTCAAATGTTCTGGAAGAGCGTTCCAGGCGTAAGGGGCAGCAGACAAAAATGGACGAAGCCGAGCAAGGGAAGTAGAGGCCCTTGGGCAGGCGAGAAACATGGCATCAGTGCCTGTTTACCCTACCCTGTGCCTGTTTGCATTCTCTTCCCCTCCTTATTGTTTTATTATGATTTTATTAGAATGTAAGCCTATGCGGCAGGGTCTTGCTATTTACTGTTTTACTCTGTACAGCACCATGTACATTGATGGTGCTATATAAATAAATAAATAATAATAATAATAATAATAATAATAATAATAATAATAATAATGGAGCAATATATTCACAAATTCCAATTGTCCCTGTTTATCAGACTCTTATTTCCTGTTACCTTCCCAGGAAAATCACCAACAGGCATCAAAGCAATGGAGGCAACCATTGGGTATGTGATGGCAATTGACTTTAACAGGCATTTTAATTCTGGCGTGGAAGAGAGATTACACTGAAAATCAGTAGTCTTCCAATGAAAACGTTGGGGTTCATGGGTCCATATCAGTGATGCCCAGACTACTGATAGTTGATAGTGACTCCCCCCTCCCCCCGAATCAGGTCAGGCTTGCAAATAAGCTCATAAAAGTTACTAGCCTGCAAAATCTGGAATGTAGCTTTCCAGCCTTTTTGGCTGGTAACAAACAAACAAACAAAAATAATGTGTTCATTGAAGGGGACACTTCCAACTTGGTGTGTTTCTGTGCTGTTTATGTAGGTTGGTGCTTTCTTTACTCTGAATCTAGCATGGAAATCCATTGGGCTGTCAGATGAGGAATGGAATACTCTCTCCTGCTCAGCAATCCCACTCATTCCCCAGCATGGAATACCATGCACTCGCCTGTATTGGATTCCTGGTCACCTATGGTGACCAGGCGAGTTGTTCAATACAAGTTTGAATTAGACTGAAGACAAAACTTCACACCTACAAACTATATATATATAGTGGTGTAGTGGCTAAAGTGTCAGACTGGGAGTTGGGAGATCCGGGTTCTAGTCCCCACCCAGCCATGGAAACCCACTGGGTGACTTTGGGCCAGTCACAGACACTCAGCCCAACCCACCTCACAGGGTCGTTGTTGTGAGGATAAAATGGAGAGGAGGAGGATTATGTACTGTATGCTGCCTTGGGTTCCTCGGAGGAAAAAAGGCGGGATAAAAATGCAATGATATATATGAGTGTATGTAATTAAGAATGGCTCTGATAGTTTGCATTAAGCCATCATTGCATGCCAGTTGAACCATTCACATGAACACATCTAATGAAGAGATGCCTAAGTATCCCTTTGACCTCGCAGGAGACGGGTGGAAAGAAAGCAAAACCAGGGTTGTGAATCTTGAAGAGATTCAGTGGGGAATCTACTTTGTCTGGGTGCTCACAAGTGTCTTCCGCTTGCTTATTTCTTGTGGCAAAGAAGCACATATCTGTTGGCATACCCCAGGGCATATATTACTCATCCAAGGATACCGGAGGCATATTAGCAGAGCTTTCCCCGGCATTTAACAGCATATGCTGAGTTTTTTAACTGACTCCAGAATAGTTGTTTTAAACTATTGTCTGTTTTTGTTTGTATTTTATGCTTTTTATGGTTTTAAATTTAGTATATTTGTTTTTAATGTTCATTGTTTTTAATCTTTGTAAACCGCCCTGAGAGCTTTGGCTATGGGGTGGTATATAAATGTTAATAATAATAATAATAATAATAATAATAATAATAATAATAATGTCTTCCAGATGTTTTAGACATCAACTCCCATCATCCCCAGCCATTATCACCAATAGTCAGGAAAACTGAGTTCTAGCCCAATATATCCGGTGGGCACCAGTTTGGGGAAAGCAGGATTAGTTTACTGAACAGACCTGATGATTGTTTAGCGCCTTTTGACATTACTAGGCAAGACAGAAGCTAAATGTCCCACACATTGATTTAGTTCCCATTAAACCAATGGGAGAGAAATGTAGACATTATTCTGAACAAGGCTTACATGAAATCCTTTACAGAATGTTATAAATACTGAAGACAAATGTTTACTTTTGGGTCTCAAATGCTTTCATGTCTCATCCAGATGTTGCCTGCACATGATTAAGTCCTACAAGTTATTTATTGGGAGATTTATTGGGGCATGCAAATGGTAAGATCTGGAATTATTGCAATGGTGCATAACACATTGCAATGAAAGATGGCTTTTCTGTTCTTCAAAACCAACTTTAAACAAGCTTTTTATTACTGGAGAAAACAGGGGGATGAAAGCGGGATACGTTTGGGCAATTTAGTGGCTTACATTATATATTTTTGAGTACATCTGTTTGCTGGATTGACAGCTGGATTCATATCTCCGAGCAGACGGGAGGGTGGTTGCAAGCCAGCAATGGAACAGTAAGCAATTTAATTTCTTGATTCTGGAAGACTTCACGTTGCTTTTCTCTCAGGCAATTTTCAACAACTGGTGGATGTGCTGGTTTTTAAAGTCGAATAATAAACAACATCATTCTTTAGTGTGACCTTACTAAATTATATGGAGGCATTGCTTATGGATGAATACCCACCCACACTATTTCTTTAAGAGAGAGAGAGAGAGATGCCAATATGGTCTCTCTCTTTTTTCAAAACTGGAAGAGCTTGTTTAACATGCTAAGCTTTGGCCAAGGAAGAAGTGGATGATGCATTGGCTGGAAGCCAGATAGGAGTATCTCTATGTTGCTCCATCAAAGAGCAGAGCAAGACTTAGCCTGAAATAAGACTCCAGTTGCATTTATTCTGGTTGGCCTCACCTCCATACCAACTGAGGTTTTGTCTCATAAAGATTCCTGGCCTGTTTTAACTATCTCAAGCTGTAATGATCTGGAAGTGACTGTGGCATGTTAGTTTTCTCATGGCTTGAGCGCTCAGAATCTGAGGAGAGTAATGCGACCTCCTCTGGATACAGGGTGTTGATCCCTGGATTCTTTCTGGAGAACTGGGTCCAGGAAGGGGTGGAGTGTTTTGATGTCTTTCTACACCCATGTTCTCTCCTTGAACCATTCATTCAGGAGCCTCTTCCTCTGAGGACAAGTTCCCTCTGAGGACAAGGTTTCACGGCCCTGATCCTTGTCAGGGCCTTACAGTGCTAAGTGTGTGAGCTTTCCTTTTGCTTTGATTTCCAGTAGGATATTTGTATTTCTGTCCCTTGCTTTACAGTGGGCTGTAATGACACTTCAAATGAAACAGCATCCTACACTGCACTCGATGCCAGGAATAAAAGCATCTCAGGCAGCTGATTCTTGGGGAGTAACTCAGGCAGTCCCCTCCTTTTCTTCTTTTGGCAATCAGAGGTGAGATTGGGGGGCATCTGGCCATGAGTGATCCAGATCAAAGGGAAAGTAATGTTGACCAAGCTTCAGTCCAAGTATCTCTTTCTTTCCACTGGCTAATGTTTACCCTTCTTTCTTTTTGATCTCCAAGTATCTGTTATCCTCAAGGAATGGATGAAAGGAAGAAGCTTCAATGAATTGTGGTATCCTCTAGACCATCTATCCTTCTTACCTGCTTTGTCTAATTCATATATCTTGAGATCCCAAACACTCACCTGCAGTTTCTGGACACCCCCCTCCCATGATGTTACACAAGATCTATCCAGAACCATTTTGAGACAACAACAGATGCTACTTAATCGTTTGCTTTGGTTCTAAAGCAGATGGCAAATACCACAGATGGAAACATCAAGACCATAAAATATTATTGATCTTATCTTCTCCGTCCATTCCAGTGTGTCTCTACCATCTGTGGTAAAATGTTTGCCTTCCAGGAACAAGAAAAACTTGGCCAGAGAAAAGAAGGAAGGTATAATATAGGTGGTATGGTTATGGGTCAGGATGGAGAAAAGAGAACGATTCATAAGCAAGATATTTGCAACGTTCTCAAGCTATGACTTGAAAAATGAGAGAGCGGTGATCATCATGCCATAGGGATGGGCCATTCTCCATTCTTCATCGCTATATGAGGGAAAGGACAAGATGGCGCCCCCTTGCATTTCATGTATAAAACCCAGCTGAGTCTTTCTTCAATACCAGCAATGGGGTTGCATCCTCCATCACACCTGAAAGTATCAGGAAGGCTACATGGCACCTTGGTGCCACCTCCCTGTATCTGCTGCCTGAGGCAATTGCCACAGTCTGCCTAATGATAGGGATGGTCCCCACTTTTACCACCATCCAGCCTCAACACCCGCATCTGTGATTCATCAACTTAACAGTCTTCCAGAATTTAAGAAAGCCATGAAGCCATATCCCTTCCGGCAGGCCTACCCAGTTGAATTTTAAGACGCCTTTTTTTTAATAATAATGTGCTGCTTTTAATAATGTATTAGTTTTAAATATTTTAATTAGTTATATGTATTTTATGGTGTTTTCATTTGTGTTGTACCCCGCCTCGATCCAGAGAGAGAAGCGGTTAACAAATAAATTTATTATTAATAATTTATTATTATTATTATTATTATTATTATTATTATTATTATTATTATTAGAGTAACTTGTCTTACAGAGGTTCATATGGCTCTTCCAAAACTCATAGCTCTCTCCTCCAAGACCTCGCTCCAGCTACCAGCATCTGCCACTACAGACAATCCCTTTGCTTTGCTGAACGGTGGATCTGCCACTGCTACCTCTCCACAATGCCCCACACCTCACATTATTCCGGGGCACTGTGCATGGAGGGCGAGGGTGTAAATAGGTGACTGCCACAAAATATGGTGGCGACCGTTCGGCGAAACAGCGCAGTGGTGGAACGCTCTGCTTGCATTGTAGGTGAGCCAAAATTTCTCTGCGGGCTCCTTCATGAAAGTTTTCTTCTTCTACCTTCCCACCTCCCACCCAAAGGAAAAGAAGGACGCCTTGCAGAAATGTCTCCAAATATTCTCCGCCATATTTCTGTGGCAGCCCCCAGTGTCTCAACATTGCTTGGAAAAGGAATGCAAGGTATTACCTGCCATTTTGGAGGAAGAACATCAAAAGCAGCCTAGGATGGTTGCTTGGAGTAAGTTAGGGTCTGTGTTTATTTTAAAGGTCTGGTTTTCCTGAGACAAGGCTAGCCGCTTTTATGGCTAGGGGAGGGTTGCGTGTTTGCAGGTTTTAGATGGAGCACTGGCTATTAGGGCCTTCTCCCTTTGTAATCTTTCCTTTACTCCCTTTACCCTATCCCCATCTATTTATTCCTTCTTCTTTTTATACATGCTGCTACCTCTGGCCAAAACCTTACATGTTAGTTTTAGCTGATTTGTATTAAACTTGTTTTGGCTCTTACGCTGAGTGTGTGTGTGTTTTATTCCAGCAATCTCTGGCTCATCCCGGTTGGGGAAAGGGCTAGGGCGAGGGGCGGCCAGGGACAACAGGACGTTTGGTCCGGGGCCTACCTTGCAGGAAGGTCGGATTGACTCCAGCCTTCGTCTACATGGTGAACTGCCCAGAGAGCTTCGGCTATTGGGCGGTATAAAAATGTAATAAATAAATAAATAAATATAAATATATTCTTTAGCCAAATATGCTGATGGAAATGTGTTCATATTCCACCATTGACTCAGCTGTCTCGTGTGGGGCGGGTGGGCTGTGTGGCAGGAGCACGTGCACCTGAGCTGAAGAGGTGGGGAGGCTACTCTCCGAGGCAACCAGAACCTGCATAGGCAATTAAACCTAAGATGAAAGAGTCTGTTCCTTTGTTCAAGGATGGAAGATCTACATATGAAAACCAGCCCCTGCTGAGACTGTAAACAACATGTTTATATGCCCCCTTTTTTGAAGTATGCAAACCTTGTCGTAAAAGAGCATAGGAATGTTCCAAATAAAGCAACAAATACACGAATTCCAGCTCACAGTGTACTGAAGACAGGTCTTCGCAGCAAAGCAAGTTCTCCGGCTGAGCCCCAGCTGAAATCAATCAGCAGCTACATCGCCCAGCCATCCTAATCCCAGCAAAGCCCACTTCGTTGGAGTCTTTTATGCTACAGCAAAGCTAAAGGATGCAAGGCAAGCATTAAGCAGATTGTCGGGATGATTGGCAGCTCCTGCCGCCGCCCACACACACGCAGACGGCCTGCCAATACAAAAGAAGAAGCAGAGGTTTAAAAAACGTTGACTGCACATGTTTAGGACTGCAACTGCAGAAAGCCAACACAGCACACCAGCAGGGCCGCTTAGCCAAGCACAAGCAAGCATGTCGTTCTGCAACGGTTGCATTTACAAATCTCCAATTCTCGGTGGCTTTTCTTTCCCCCGGGGAAAGGCAGAGAGCAGCTTTTCTTTGTCAGTGTGAACAGAGTGCTGGGCTAGATGGACCCTTGGTCTGTTCCAGCTGGCACTTCTAATGTTCTTATGTCAAGTACGTTTCAGCCTTTTTTCGATTTTGCCTTCACAGCAGACGAGACCAGGAGTGCAGAACTATATTGGGTTGGGGGAGGGAAATTGCCTCCCACCAGAACCTCCGTAGACCAGATGGTATCAGTGGGTTCCCCCAGTTGCTGGTTCCATTCAGAATATTGAGAGTATTAAACACTGGCATTTGTGGTGGCATGTGAAGGTTTGAGGCCTACAGAGGCACGGTCAGGCCTTAGAGCCTGGGGTTATTCTGTTGGGAGGGGGTTTCCCTGAGAGGAGTAGTTTAATTTCCCAGCTATGTTTTATTTCTTCAAGGTTCAGAGAGCGCTTTCTGTTTTAGGGGGCAAGGGTATGAAAAACAAAGGAGAGAGCCAGCCAGAGACAGCAGGAAAGGACAAGAGCATGAAAAAGAAGCCGATGGAAAATCCTAAATGCAGCTAGGGTAAAAGACTTGCATTTTCGCAACTTTTATTTACTTTTGATGCCTTTGAATCACTCGGCTCTATGTACTAAATAGCTTTAATTATAATTTGGTTAATATCGTAGTAACTGTTGTGTGGAGTTTCACCCCAAATCTACAGTGTGTGGAGTTTCACTCATCCCAACTCTACAGCCTAAACCTCACATTATTGGGAAGGGGTAAAGGAAGGAACACAAAAGGAGGCAAAAGAACATTAAGGAGTTGCTCATATGGTCCAGATCATACAAGCTACCCTGACATGGTGAAAGAGATCCAGTTAGTTCCAGAGTTGGTACCTGGATTAAGGTTTCTGCCCATCTCTACTAAAAGAAGCATTTTGTTTGTAGTCAGCTGTTCCATGAATCTAGGATAAAAGGCTAGCAGACTTAATGAAATCTCTCCATCAGTTTTCTGTTCCATCTGCAACACCACCATTCATTCAAGAAGTGCTTCTCACTGCCATGGTAACCACCATTCTGCCTCCTGAGACTTTCTTATCCAGGCAATATCAGGCCAAGTCGTCTCTTGTAATTTCATCAAGTTGCACTAATCTTTGCATTGAGGAAGATGGTCCCATCCTGAGATTCCCCCACCCCCAATGTGAGAGAGCAGTAATCTGTCTGGGCAGTTTTCAGGACTACAAATCCCACGACACAGTGCGTCTGTGAGCAAAGCATCCATACATAAAACAAATGTGTGGCTTTTTCTTGGATGAACGTTTTGAAGGACAGGTAATGGATTTAGGCCTAACTCCCTGGCAAACCTGCACTGACATCTCCTCCCTGACAACAGTAGCTTGGTTTGGAGGGGGGCACCCATTATGTGAGATTTCCCACAGTGCCTGTCACAGCAATGCTACGTCAGGTATACATTTATTTACTTTATATACCACCCAATTGGCAGAGTCCCTTGGGGTGGCTTACAATACTTTCAAAAATGAGAACATAATGACCGAAACAATAAATACAAGAATGAGAATATCAAGTTATTAAAGCATTAACTATGTTAAAAATATTGAAGAGTCAGCTCAATAAGCAGTTCACCAGATTAGAAATTCAATGTCCACTGGAAAAGAAAGGTCTTAACCTGGCGTCTAAATCTATACAGAGAAGATGTCTGGCAAATCTCCTCGGACAGGGCATTTCACAGATATGGGGCCACTATAGAGAAGGCTCTGTCCCTTCTAGACACTTGCCACACCATTGTGGGAGGCAGCATCCAGAGAAGAGTTTCCAATGGTTATCTTAGCAGGTAGGATTTCAGTTAGATTTCCAGACTCAGCTATTGCCTCCAGATAACTCCACAATTACTCCCCCACCAAAGACCACCATAGTTGTGGCCCTCTCAAACCAGAGCCGTCAGGAGCGGATCATTGGTATGAGACCAGCAATACTCTAAGCATATGCTGGTTTTCAGCTGCGAGGGGTCGGAGGCTCTGCACTTGTATCCCAGGACAATCTCAGCGGGCGTTTTGCCAGCGCATGCCTCAGTTCCGACGGAGCCATATGGGTGGCACCGTAGCGGAAAACTTCCCTGTTAACTCATTTCCTTCAACTGAAGAATCTGCAGGGCTGGCGGTCTTCCAACGCCATTCCATTATCATGTGCATAATACTGTCGGACAGATGGCAGAAAGGCGCACAGGACTGAGACGTCAACGCTTCCCTAAGGGCTCGGCCAAGTAAGTAATGTTTCCTTTGCGTTCGATGTGTAATTGAAAATCCAAGGGAGCTTAATACTGCAAATGGCTGCATTAAGGACCCAGTCCCCCTACCTCCCCAGGAAGAGCAGCTGCCAGAGAGTTCCTGCTATTCATAATTCACTTAAATTAAATTAATTGCTTATGGGGAAATGGAAAGGGCTTCAGACTGAGTAGCATTCGAGGTGATTATTATTGGGGGTGGGGTGGGGGAGAAACTCAATCCAGGAGCATCATTTGAATAGGGCAAAGGGCACTCACTGTCCCCCCCTCAAGATGAAAGGGAGAGAGACCCCTCTCCCCCACTGTAACGTTAAAGGATGTCCCTCTTCACAAAGGACCTAGTTAAACTATGGAATTCACTTCCACAAGACGTAGTGATGGCCACCACTTTGGATGGCTTTCGAAGGGGACTGGGCAAATCCAAGGAGAAGCCCATCAATGGCTACTAGTCCTGATGGCTATGTGCCTACCTTCATTATCAGAGGTGGTATACCTGTGTACACCCACTGCTGCAGAACCACAATAAGAGAGGGCTGTTGCCCTTCATATCTCATTTGTGGGCTTCCCAGAGCCATCTGGAGGACACTGTGGAAAACTAGATCCTGGACTTGATAGGCCTTTGGACAGATCCAGCAGGTCAATCCTTTTGTTGGTCTCCTTATGGGCAAATTCATGGCAGATAAATCTGTCAATAGCTACCACTCCAGATGGCTATATGCTCTCTCCTCCCAGTATCAGAGGCAGTATGCCTATGTACATTAGTTGCCGGGGAATATGGGTGTCCCACTCCTGTCCTGCTCGTGAGTTTCCCATTGACAGCTGGTTGGCTACTGTGTAAACAGAATGCTGGTCTAGATGGACCGTTGGTCTGATCCAGCAAAGCTCTTCTTTTGTGCTTATATTTCAGAATGATTATTCTTCTGCTCTAGGCTGGCAGTACAGCCAGCTGCAGCTGAGTTTAGAACTGAAGGGCCTCTTGAGCTTAGGCTCCCCAAGGACAACAACCTGAGGTGGAAGCTGGAATTATGTTTTCTTCGGTTGTTTAGGCAAAAGCAGAAGGACGTGCTCCTGAGTGGTGCTCTAAGATGGGGCAACCCAGCCATTTAATACTGCCAGGCTCTCACAGAGGCTGAGGCTGCGCACCCATCTTTCCTTTCTATGAGAGGTGTGCACCAACCTTCAAAATCAAGTCAGGGGTGATGATGGAGGATCAGGAACTGGACAATTGGACTGGTTAGAATCATAGAATCATAGAATAGTAGAGTTGGAAGGGGCCTATAAGGTCATGGAGTCCAACCCCCTGCTCAATGCAGGAATCCACCTTAAAGCATGCCTGGTAGATCGTTGCCCAGTTGCTTCTTGAATGCCTCTAGTGTAGGAGAGGCCACAACGTCCCTAGGGAACTGGTTTCATTGTCGTACTGCTCTAACAGTCAGGAAGTTTTTCCTGATGTCCAGACAGAATCTGGCTTCCTGTAACTTGAGCCCGTTATTCCATGTCCTGCACTCCGGGAGGATCGAGAAGAGATCCTGGCCCTCCTCTGTGTGACAACCTTTTAAGTGTTTCACAAGTGCTGTCATGTCTCCCCTCAGTCTTTTCTTCTCCAAGCTAAACATGCCCAGTTAGGGTGGATTGTGTCCACTGAATCAGCAAACTCTTCCTGCACAACAGAGGTAGGGAAACTCTTTCAGACCTCAGTGGCCACATTCAAGTAGTGGGTGAAGCTAAAGCAAAGGTGTGAGATCAAAAATAGCAGTGTATGGTACTGTGCCTTAGGAGAGACATTTCAATCCCTTAGAATGTGTGTAACCAAAACTGAAGTACTTTGGCCACATAATGAGAAGACAGGATACCCTGGAGAAGAGGCTGATGCTAGGGAAAGTGGAAGGCAAAAGGAAGAGGGGCCGACCAAGGGCAAGATGGAGGGATGATATTCTGGAGGTGACAGACTTGACCTTGGGAGAGCTAGGGGTGGTAACGGCCGACAGAAAGCTCTGGCGTGGGCTGGTCCATGAAGTCACGAAGAGTCAGAAGCGACTGAACGAATAAACAACATCAACCTGTTAAAACAGCTCCACTGGCTTCCAGTCTGTTTCCGGGCACAATTCAAAGTGCTGGTTATGACCTATATAAAGCCCTATATGGCTCGGGTCCAGGTTATTTGAAAGACCGTATTCTCCCTTATGAGCCTGCCCGTGCTTTGAGATCTTCTGGAGAAGCCCTTCTTTCAGTCCCACCTTCTTCACAGGCATGCTTGGTGGGAACATGGGAGAGGGCCTTCTCGGTGGCTGCTCCAGTGCTCTGGAACTATCTTCCAGGGAAACTAGGCTGGCTCTCTCCTTGATGGGCTTTCGGAAGCAGGCTAAAACTTGTTTGTTCCAGCAGGCCTTTTGGAGAATAATCTGGCCCTCCAATGTCTTATAATTTTGTTGTGTATTTTAAAGGTTTTTGGTTTTGTTCCCCCCCCCCAATGTATATTTTAAACTTTGTAAGGCCGCCTTGAGGCCCAGCATTGGGCAAAAGGCGGGATACAAATAAATATAATAATAATAATAATAATAATAATAATAATAATAATAATAATAATAATAATAACCTGCAGAAAGATGGATAAACACTAAACAATCAGCGATTGGGGGGAATCAGACCAGAGGAAGGGGGTGTTCTGGGGAATCCTGGAGGACCAGTTTGGGTCCCAGCAATAAAGCAATACAAGGAGACGGCATTGTCGGTTTAAACATCCTCCATCTCTTCAAACTGAATGCTGTAGATCCCCAATAGAAAGGGACGGTAACCAGATTATTTTACCAAATGACGGATTATAATGACCACTTTTGGAGGCACATATGGACCCCGTTCAGAGAACACGCTAAACCACGACAGTTTTGAGCTGAACATTATGGCTTAGCGTGTCATAACCATGGTTTAAACACGCCCACTAACCACTTGCTGCAAAAGGGTGTGCAGCCTAACCATGGCTTGACGCGTCGTCCGAATGGGCTGATTATGGCTTAGCGTTTCGTGTGAACCATTCCCAACCATGGTGGCTACATAACCACAGTTTAGACGTGCTTACTAACCATTTGCTGCAAAGGGCCTAGCCATGACTTAGTGTGTGGTCTGAACAGCCCCATGGTTCCAAAAGGCAGAGAAGTCCGCTGTTAAAAGCAATCCCAGTGACACCGAAGTTAGTAGAGTAACTCAGACAGCTAACTCTTTTCTCAGTTCTTGCGAAAGGCACTAGGTGGCGCTGCTTTCTGACGTTTGCTTTGTCGCGGCCTTGGCATTAACCATACAACTCATGCCCCGGTGGCATTAAATTCATAGAGATTGTTGTTTCTAATTGCCGCTCCGTCATTCATAAATAATGTAGAAATACACACAAAGCCTCAAATCCGGGGATCATTGTTTTCCATTCATTCACACTTCTCATTGTTGAAAAGCCATTCTGCCACTGAACACCATCATGAATTAAAACAAAATCTCGCAGAACAGCTTTAAAATATATATATTTTCCGGTCTTCGTCATTTACAGTGTAGAACATTGCCAAATGCACATCACGAATGGGGTGGGAGGGTGAATGGGGAGTGCTATTCTGACGTTGTGGAAGAATTGCTGCCCTCTAAAGCAGGGGTCCCCAACCCCCGGGCCACGGACCAGTACCGGTCTGTGGCCTGTTAGGAACCAGGCAACGCAGGTGCACTGCTTTCACCCGCCCACCCCAGCGTACCTGGGCGCGGGGCGCCATCTCGCCTGCCCAGCCGAAGTGAAGCCAGGATACTGGAGTGGGGTGGGTGGCTTCGGAACGGTGCGCCCGGCCAGAAGCCACTCTGGGAGAGTGACTTCTGGGTGCGCCATTCCGAAGCCACCCGCCCCACTCCAGTATCCTGGCTTCACTTCAGTTGGGCGCCCACCCAGCTGAAGCAAAGCCAGGATACTGGAGTGGGGGGGGGGGGGCAGGCGTGGCAAAAAAAAAAAAAAACGGTCCGTGGAATAATTGTCTTCCACGAAACTGGTCCCTGGTGCCAAAAAGGTTGGGGATCACTGCTCTAAAGCTCAAGAATGCTAGCTTTAGATGACTTTTTAAAAAGGAAGAAAGAAAAAAGGATTAGACAACTTTATACCAATCCCAGTGTTGTTGACACTGGTTGGTATTGATTATATAGGGTTCCAAGTAAGAGCTTTCTCTGCCTTACCCAGAGATGCTGGGGAACCTGCTTTGGACCTTCTGAATGCAAAGACTGGGCTGGAACACTGAGCCATGGCCCTTCCCAACGGAGGGTAGCTCTACTAATGGCTATGTAGCGGAAAGGCCATAGGACCCAGTTTCAATCTTGCCCATCTTCGTCCTAAGATGGGTCTTGAACCTATGACTGGAAATTCATATGGAAGGGACTGAGCCACTGCACCACCAGCCATGCTTCTAGATCTCAAAAAAAGTTTCCAGGTCAGATTTGGTCACCAATCTGAGCCTTCAAAGACAAAAAACAAACAAAACCCACCAATCTGACTGCTTGTGGATTGCTTCTCCTGGTTGTGAGACCCACAAGACTGGTGTCTGCTACCAGAGACATGAGCCAAAGGGGAGAGCCAACAGGCTTTGGGCCATTTGACTCTTTGCCAGGGGCTGAATATTGGCATTCTGTTTACTCACGGAACCATTTTTTCACGTTTAGGGCTTAAATTGAATGTTTATTCATTTGAATTGTTTTAAAGTTAGTCAGTTGCTTATATGGCTTGATTTATTCCTTTGATACGGTTGCATTTGCTTCTGGCATGTTATTGTTTGCTGTTTGGGGCTTCTTTGGGAAGGAAAGCAGGATGAGATTGTCTCCTTGAACACTAGCACTGAGCACACGGCCTTTCGGTACTAGGCAGGGGATGTCATTTCTCCTTCTTTATGCAACGACCCAGGCATGGATGCTTTTCCCTGTGCTTCAGTTGCCCTTGCTCGTTCAGGATGAATGTGCTAAGGGATTGGGTAGCTAGAAAACATGTGATTGATTGTGCTAAAACAACAAAACAACAACAACAACAACTCAATTACAATAGAGTAGAGGCAATGCTCCATCTAGAAATGATGTGCCTCATACACTTATTTTCCTTGGCTCTTGCGGCATGAAAGTGGCACGCACACTTTAAAAGCACTATTTATTACTTTAAAAGCACTATTTAGTGTGCCTCCCTCTTGCACACCACCACCAAGTGACACTTGAAGCCACTGCCTTGCCATTCAGGTCAGGTGGCACACTGACAAAAAAAATGTAATTACAGCCTTTCAGAAATACAATGGAAGAGGAAGAACAAATGTAACAGTACCATCGATCTCGTATGGCAAAAAATTGCCCTGGATTCCACCACCCCCCCGACTCTCTCTCTCTCTCTCTCTCTCTCTCTGTTATAGCTATTTTCCAATCAAAGATGGCTAGTATGGGATTGAGTGGCTGTTTCCTCTAGGGGTCATTTACATTCTCTCTCTCTCTCTCTCTCTCTCTCTCTCTCTCTCTCTCTCTCTCTCTCTCTCGGCTCATCTACACCAAGCAGGATATTCCACTATGAAAGTGGTATATAAAAGGCAGGAGCCACACAGCTGCTTTATAGCGGTATTGAAGTGCGCTGATAACTGTAGGGGCCTCTTGACACATATTATATGCCACTTTCATACTACTTCTGTAGCGCTATATCCTGCTTGGTGTAGATGTGTCATGAGCTCCAACAGTTGTCAGTGCACTTCAGTACCACTATAGAGCAGTAGTGTAGATCCTGCAGTGCACTTCAATACCGCTATAAAGTAGTAGTGTAGATTCTGTAGTGCACTTCAATACCGCTATAAAGCAGTAGTGTAGATCCTGCAGTGCACTTCAATACCGCTATAAAGCAGTAGTGTGGCTCCTGCCTTTTATATACCACTTTCATACCACTTTCATACTGGAATATCCTGCTTGGTGGAGATGATTTCTCTGTCTTTTACACATGCACACCCCTATTGTGGGCATGTAATCAGTAGGGATGAATTAGAATTTTCTTCTGTACACAATTTGCAACTCCCAAAGCTAAACTAGGGATGTTTGAGAAGTTTCAGTTGATTTTTGATCAAGATTTACCCTGTTTGCTCTTTCCAGATCAAGAAGAGACTCGAGTGTAATCTTTCATCCATGTCCGTACATTTCTAAGTTTGCATTGTGTTTCGTGGCCCAAAAAAACCCGTGTCCAACAGCTTGCATGCACTTGAAAAATGTGCATGAAAAAAGCGTAGTTCTGAAAATTGCACAAAGCACACAAATAATGAGGGAAGAAGGCATGCATTTCAAAGGTGTGCACAATTGATGTGCACATTTGGAAGAGCATGAATGAAAAAACACACATTTTCATGCGAAAAGGGGAAAAAACAAAGATTGCAATCTCATATGGACATGAGACAGAACGAGCTTCAAGTTGGAATTTGGCAGACTTTGACAATGTTGGAGAAATTCATTCCATTCTCATTTTAATGTGAACTTGCTGAATTTCATACTTTTGAACCACTACGTGAGCTGAAACTTAGGTATCCTTCCAAATGACCACATCTCCAAATTTGGCGATGCATTCTCCAGTTTAAGAAGGTGTACAAAAAGGCATACTTCAGGGGAAATAACAGTGAAAAATCCACCATGGGAGGGGAAATGCTGGCAAAAAAGACTGTAAATGAGGCGAAAAGTGCATACAATAATACCTGCATTAAGGAGAAATGTACTCAAAACTGTTTATGAATTGTCATGCGAACTTTGAAAACAAAATTTGGGATGGGCTGAAAATCAGACTGGAGAAATTATCAAAGTTTGATATGAACCAAACTTAAGACAGGAGAAAAATAAGGAAGAGGGGGAAATATAAGAATATAAGAAGTGTCCTGATGCTGGATCAGACCAAGGGTCCATCTAGTCTGGCATTCTGTTCACACAGCCATCGGCCAGGGATGAACAAGCAGGATGTGGTGCAAAAGCACCCTCCCACCCATGTTCCCAAGCAACTGGTGCACACTTGGATTGCCTCGAATACTGGAGATAGCACACAACCTTCAGGGCTAGTAGCCATTAATAGCCTTTGCCTCCAGGAATTTATCCAACCCCCTTTTAAAGCCATCCAAATTGATGGCCATCACTACATCCTGTGGCAGTGAGTTCCATAATTCAACTATGTGCTGTGTGAAGAAGCCCTTCCTTTTATTTGTCCTGGACCTTCCACCAATCAGTTTCATGGGATGACCCCAGATTCTAGTATTTTCAGAGAGGGAGAAAAATGTCTCCCTGTCCACATTCTCCACACCATGCATAATTTTGTACACCTCTATCATGTCTCCCCTTAGCCTCCTCTTCTCCAAGCTAAACAATCCCAGTTGATGTAACCTTCCCTCGTAGGGGAGATGCTCCAGCCCCTTAATCATTTTAGTTCCCCCTTTATGCCCTTTTCCCAGATCTATAATATCCTTTTTTAGGTGTGGTGACCAGAACTGGACACAGTACTCTAAGTGTGGTCGCACCATAGATTTGTATAAGGGCAGTAGGATATGGAAATGGATAGGATGGGAAAAACAGCACACACAAAATGGGGAACCACTGGATGGATGGTCAGGGCAAGGGGGTCAGAGAATATGGGGGAAGCAGAAGGGATAGACTGAGAATCAAGGTGGGTTGAATTTGGTCCCCAGGCGTATCCCTGCATTAGCAAAATATGAGTTATTTTGTGACCATGTATCTCTCCAGTTTTGCTTTCCTCTCAGAAATGTCAGATACACACAGCTTATATCAGGGAGTCTTCCCCCACAACTCAGAAAATCCCGTCAGTGTTCATAATGTAAATTCAATTTCTTTTAAAGAACCTGTTATTGTTGATACCCCGTTTGTTGGTACAAATACAAAAGAGTGTTTGCTTAAAGGTCAGGGAGAAAATAAAAGAGTACAGTGAGAGTATATTAATAAAGAATAATAATTGGTTTTCAAGGCTAAGAAATGCTCCCCCTTTCTCTGTTTCACTTCTCTCCCCCCAAACACCCACTGCCTTTGAAGTTATGAGCTTCGAAAATCTGAACGAACGAAAAGCAATATTTTTAATAATGATTCCCCTGGTTCAATTATTATTTTATGAGTTTCTGTTGTGACAGAATATATATATATATATATATATATATATATATATATATATATATCCACGCATATAGAGCATTTATCTGATGTAATATTGAATTCAACATCTCCACTCATTGACTGCTTTCAAGGTTGGGAAGTTGCAGTATTTGTCCTCAACCCTGAAATGTGTGTAGGTGTCTAAGGCTGCAAACAAAGCCCTATGAAGAGAGATTGAAAGAACTGGGCATGTTTAGCCTGGAGAAGAGAGGATTGAGGGGAGACATGATAGCATTCTTCAAAGACTTGAAAGGTGGTCATTCAGAGGAGGGCCAGGATCTCTTCTCGATCATCCCAGAGTACAGGACACTGGATAACAGGCTCAAGTTACAGAAAGTCAGATTCCGGCTGGACATCAGGAAAATCTTCCTGACTGTTAGAGCAGTACAACAATGGAACCAGTTACCTAGGGAGGTGGTGGGTTCTCCCACACTAGCGGCTTTCATGAGGCAGCTGGACAACCATCTGTCAGGTATGTATTGAGCAGGGGGTTGGACTCGATGGCCTTGTAGGCCCCTTCCAACTTTACTATTCTATGATTCTATGATCCTATTAGGGCTCAGCAAATGAGAAATGTTTGTGATTGCGGGGTTTCTCTGAACATTGCCTCGATGCGTGTGTCATGGCTTATTCCTGTTTGCATTTGCGATCGCTGCTTGCTTTGCACGAATGGGGAAATTGTGCAAAGCGAACAGCAGCCAAATGTGAAATTTGTGCAAATTTGCACACATTTCCGGCGATCTGAACAAATGTCCTGTTTGTCTCGCTTTCCTCCATAGACTAAAGCAGGGCTTTCGGTCTGTAGGGGAAATTTGAGCAAATTAGGAAATTGGCACAAGATTGAACATGGGCTGGAAATTTGGGGAGTTTTTTGGCAGATGTGTGCCAAAATCCAGGGCTTCAAACAGAGCATCCTTGAGTGTTTTGCAAGCTAAAACAAAATTCTCATACACCTCTTAAATCAAGTTCACCAGAGGTGTGGGACCTCTTTGAGCCTAAGGGATGAATTCAGTTTCAGAGAAGCTCTAGGGAGCTACATCCCAGTGGTGGCCAAGACTAAAGGTCCAAAGAGGTATGTCCAAAATGGAAAAATAATAATATGCCAGCATATTTTAGCTAAAAGCCATCTAACGTACTCTGGAGGGGTGGCTTGAGACTTCAGATGGCCTGGATTTGGTCCCCAGGCATGAGGTTCAATGACCCTGCTGTCCACCTTTACCCGGAAGTAATTCCCATTGACCTTCTGAGTAGTTCCTGCACTGTGCTGTCCAAAGTCCTGACGTGACTCCTACCTTGCCTGACAAGACCCTGAACAAACAGTTGTAGTCCACTTCCTCTTAGGCCTCATGCCTGGTCTGGACACTGCATGGAGTGTCCAGGCTAGCAACAAACAAGCATTACCACCAGGAGGCCATCTCAGGAGGATGGGAATAGCCGCAGAACTTGAGGGGCAAGTGTAAAGGGCTACTTCTGCTGTTGACCCCCCTGTTCCCCAGCATTTCCTTCCAGAGATGGCTGTCTCACTCTGCCAAATGGTAGCCAACTGAACTATCATATCAGCATCTCAGTGTTTAAAGGAATCATTAATTCCCCCTGCTGGAATGCATATCAGTTAAATGTATGAACATCAGAAGAGCCCTGCTGGATCAGACCAAGGGCCCATCTAGTCCAGAACTCTGTTCACACAGTGGCCAATCAGCCATCGGCCAGGGACCAACAAAGCAGGACATGGTGCAACAGTACCCTCCCATGTCTGTACTGGTGTCTATACTGGGCTTTGCAGGCATAAATTCATTTTGGTGTGTATTCCCTCTATATTTATTTATTTATTACATTTTTATGCCGCCCAAAGCCGAAGCTCTCTGGGCGGTTCACAAAAATTAAAACCATAATAAAACAACCAACAGGTTAAAAACACAAATACAAAATACAGTATAAAAAGCACAACCAGGAGAAAACCACACAGCAAAATTGATGTAAGATTAAAATACAGTGTTAGAACAGTAAAATCTAAATTTAAGTTAAAATTAGGTGTTAAAATACTGAGAGAATAAAAAGGTCTTCAGCTGGCGATGAAAGGAATACAGTGTAGCGCCAGGCGGACCTCTCTGAGGAGCTCATTCCACAGCCGGGGTGCCACGGGGGAGAAAGCCCTCCTCCTAGTAGCCACTTGCATCACTTCCTTTGGCAGGGGCATTGTTAGTATTTAGAATAATTTTCAATCAGACTCTTTATATTGCTTTAGTAAAATTCAAATGCATATTTGGTGTGTGTGTGTGTTCATGTATACTTTTATGTGGAGTTCGAAACATATTTGATCTTGTTGACTTCTGATAGGGTCCCACGGATTATGTCAATGCATATGATTCCCTTCCTTTTTCTGCTGATTTGGAGATGTTCAAAACTTCTTGCAGTCACCAGGAAATGCGTCTCGCGTTCCCTTTCTGCTCTCCAAAAATCTGTCAATTGTCAAAGAGCATTGAGCAGGATTTTGCCAGTAAATTCTTAACTCTCACCTCCTTAGAAAATGAGTATAAATGTATGGACTTCCCACAAAAGCTGAGAACCTAACCCTTCTCTGAATTCTCAACTTCTTCTATTATTAATGCAGGTTTTTTAGTTTTAAACTACATTTTCACTCCCTGAAATTGCTTTGCTCTCCCTTTTAGCCTCATATGAATTATTTCTAATTAATTACAACAAATGCCTTAAGCTATGAAGGTCCATTAGCCCCTTTAATTAGCAGGAAAGTGAGTTTTCTCAGACCCTAATCTTCAAGTTCATATCTATGCATATCAGGCATTTCTGTTCACAAGTCAGCATGATGAATGGCATCAGGGATTCATATATTTCACTTTTTAAAAAAAAAATAATATTATAACCCAATCCAGCAAAAGAGAACTACATGGTGCATGCTCTGGTGTTTCTTCAGATCAGGAATCAGATGTGTAATATGCTACGGATGAGGATTTTGCACTTTTCCTCAAGTGGGACAACTGAGGAACTCTGAGGAAAGACAAAATGCCTTATTGGTCATTTCATGACCAATAGGATGTTGCCAGGTAGCAGCATGTAAGTAGGCCTTCTCAGTGGTGGCACCCACCCACTAGAACACTCCCACACACAAGGTTTGAGGGACAGAAGAAACACCTCTGGAGAAACACATTTGTTTACATGGGCTGCACTGGACTATAGCATTACTCTCTTTGTTGTTGTCTTTGCAATAAAGGGTTTTAAAAAGTGTTGATTATATATTGTTTTTATTGATACACACACACACACACACACACACTAAATAAAATAGACACATAGATAAATACATATGGGTGCACTGCAATCCTATGCATGTTTAGAGAGAGAAAAAGTGCTACAACTCCCAGCATTCCCCAGCCAATCATGGGGTGCTCAATACTACAAATTAGAAGGATCTTGGAATTGTTCTACATCACAAGCTGAATATGAGCCAATAGTGTGATATGGCTGCAAAAAAAGCAATTGCTATTTTGGGCTGCATTAATAGAAGTATAGCTTCCAAATCGTGTGAGGTACTGGTTCCTCTCTATTCGGCCCTGGTTAGGCCTCATCTAGAGTATTGCGTCCAGTTTTGGGCACCACACTTCAAGAAGGACGCAGACAAGCTGGAGCATGTTCAGAGGAGGGCAACGAGGATAATCAGAGTTCTGGAAACAAAGCCCTATGAAGAGAGACTGAAAGAACTGGGCATGTTTAGCCTGGAGAAGAGAAGATTGAGAGGAGACATAATAGCACTCTTCAAATACTGAAAAGGTTGTCACACAGAGGAGGGCCAGGATCTCTTCTCAATCCTCCCAGAGTGCAGGTCATGGAATAATGGGCTCAAGCTACTGGAAGCCAGATTCTGGCTGGACATCAGGAAAAACTTCCTGACTGTTAGAGCAGTACAACAATGGAACCAGTTACCTAGGGAGGTTGTGGTCTCTCCCACACTAGAGGCCTTCAAGAGGCAGCTGGACAACCATCTGTCAAGGATGCTTTAGGGTGGATTCCTGCATTGAGCAGGGGGTTGGACTCGATGGCCTTATAGGCCCCTTCCAGCTCTACTATTCTATGATTCTTTGATTCTAAGAGTGGTCCCACAAACATGTCACAGCTTAGTGAGTTGTGTGTGTGGAAGGGGTCAGGCATGGGGGAGTCCACCAAACTCCTGACCCAGTCGGGAACCCATGACATCCCAAATGGATGCAGACATTTTGCAATCAAATTTTATAACTGCTTTGGGTCAATGGGCAAAAGACTTGATTTCAACCACTTTCAGAGAACTCCTCTTTCGGTCTGAATTTCAAGCAGAACTGGGCAGTTTTTCATACACCCCTCCCTCTGCCATCTCTTACTGACAGTGAGAAAACATTAACCACATTCTATTCCCTATGCTGTAAGCTTCCAGGTAATCAATAACATTATGAGAATACCAAAAATGGCATACAAGGCCCAGTGGCTTGACAAATTAAATTACCATTTCTTAATTTTATGATCTTTACAGAAGTGGGGGGGAGCACAAGATAAACTATGACTCCTTCAAGGGATTTTTAAAAAAGATTTACTGTAGTCACACTGGAAGAAATTAAATTAGAAAGATTTGTAGCCTAAAAGACAAAGGCAAAAGAGATGGAGTGGAAAGTGGGAGGTTCGTTTTCTCCACTTTAATTAAGAAATGGTCTTTTATGTCTCTGAAATACCACTGAGTTTGGGGTCAATCTAAATCCTGAAGCATTTAAAAGCATTGGAGTTTCGGTGAACACACAGAACTTAGAGATTGAAATAAACTGTGTTTATTCAGGACACAGCCTGGCAGGAGAGGGGAGATCACAAAGTCCATTGCTTAGGTGAGAGTCTGTGGTTTTGCATGTTGAAGGTTCCATGTTCAATCCCAGCTTCTCCAGGTAGGGCTAGGAAAAATATCCTGCCTGAAATCCTGGACAGCTGCTTCCAGTCAGTGTCAAGAGTGCTGGGCTAGATGGAACAAGGGCCTGGCACCTTCCTATGTTCTTATCTGCCTGTTGTTCCTAAAATAAGATTAAAGCCAATCAACAGAGACATGTAGCTATACTTCCCCACCCAATGGACAGCATCTAGGAAATAGAAACCAAATGTACAGTTACAAATGGGGGATACTTGGCTCAGCAATACTACAAACGAGAAGGATCTTGGAATTGTTGTAGATCACAAGCTGAATATGAGCCAACAGAGTGACGTAGTTGCAAGAAAGGCCAATGCTATTTTGGGCTGCATTAATAGAAGTATAGCTTCCGAATCGTGTGAGGTACTGGTTCCTCTCTATTTGGCCCTAGTTAGGCCTCATCTAGAGTATTGCGTCCAGTTCTGGGTCACATAATTCAAGAAGGACGCAGACAAGTGGGAGCAAGTGGCCAGGATCTCTTCTCGATCCTCCCAGAGTGCAGGACACAGAATAATGGGCTCAAGTTACAGGAAGCCAGATTCTGGCTGGACATCAGGAAAAACTTCCCGGCTGTTAGAGCAGTGCAGCAATGGAACCAGTTACCTATGGAGGCTGTGGGCTCTCCCACACTAGAGGCATTCAAGAGGCAGCTGGACTACCATCTGCCAGGGATGCTTTAGGGTAGATTCCTGCATTGAGCAGGGGATTGGACTCAATGGCCTTATAGGCCCCTTCCAGCTCTACTATTCTATGATTCTATGAAGCTGGTGCAAAAAGGCACTCTTTGACAGCCAATTGTGAGGGACACCCCCCCCAAAAAAAAATCCTTCTTATCTTCCCAAGTCTCGAGTTCAATGGAACTTCCCAAGTAACTGGGTGTAGAATTGCAGCCTCAAAATTCACACATGCTGATGCTAGTGTGTGTGTGTGTGTGTGTGTGTGTGTGAGAGAGAGAGAGAGAGAGAGAGAGAGAGAGAGGCCCCATTCAGAAGACACCTTAAACCATGGCTTTAACCATGGTGATTGAGCCAGAAAGCCAGGCTGTGCTCAGAAGACACCTTAAACCATGGCTTTAACCACGGTGATTAAGCCAAAGGCCTTATTCACCATACCTAAAGCCATGGTTTAAGGTGTCTTCTGAATGGGCCCTATCTGTGTGTGTTTTCTCAAACCAAGGAGACTTGGGTCCAATGTCCCTCCCAGCTTTGAAGTGTAATGGGTGAGTGTGGCCCAATTGCTGTCATTTGGTCTATCCCACCCCATAGGGCTATATTGAAGATTAAAAGGGCTCCATCATGTCCCCTGCCCTAAGCTCCTTGGAGGAAGCTTGGAATGAACAGGTAATAAATACATTTTTTAAAAAACTGCAAAAGCAATAAGGTAAATATCCATTCCCCTTGCCCTGATTATTCCAAAGCACAAAGGTTGATTATTCGTGGACATTATGCATAGAAAATAAAAGCAAATATTAGCATAACAAGCTCTGTGCTACCTCCCAGTTAATCTCTCCAATTTGGCACAGAATGTATGTCTGATTTGAGATTCAAAACGATGGTATGCTGTTGTAAAATAAAGATGAATTCGGGGACTGTGTTCTCAGGTTCTCCCGATATGTAAAGTGTCCCAAGCAATCAAATATTTTCCGGTGGAGGCTGGTGGCTGTGATGCCTGTGGGGCGGTGAATCTGCTCTGCATTTCAGTCAGAACCAGCCAGAACTTTAGAGAAGCTAACTGAGGTGTGAAAGCTAACCAAACTCCTTTAAAGTTCTGTCTGAAGCCTGGAGCAGCTTCCACTTTGCTCAGAAATAATCCCCATTGAGTTCAATGGGACATTGAGTTCAATGGGACATTGAGTTCAATGGGACATTGCCAGGTAAGTGTATATAGGATTGCAGTTCGGGTCTTGGAAATGATCTCTCTCTCTCTCTCTCTCTCTCTCTGTGTGTGTGTGTGTGTGTGTGTGTGTGTGTGTGTGTGTAATCATGCAGTCCTCACCTACTTTCTTATTATTTTTTATTTTATTTTTTTATTTATTACATTTTTATACGGCCCCATAGCTGAAGCTCTCTGAGTGGTTCACAAAAATTAAAATCACGAAGAGCATAATAAAACAACCAACAATCTAAAAGCACAAATACAAAATACAATATAAAAAGCACAACCAAGATAAAACCACACAGCAAAAATTGATAAAGGTTGAAATATGGAATTAAAACAGCAAAGTTTAAATTTAAGTTGAGGTGTGAAAATACTGAGAAAATAAAAAGGTCTTCAGCTGGCGACGAAAGGAATACAGTGTAGGCACCAGGCGAACCTCTCTGGGGAGCTCGTTCCACATCCGGGGTGCCACAGCGGAGAAAGCCCTCCTCCTAGTAGCCACCTACCTCACTTCCTTTGGCAGGGGCTCATGGAGAAGGAGCCCTGTGGATGATCTTAAGGTCCGGGCAGGCACATATGGGAGGAGGCGTTTCTTCAAAGAACCTGGCCCCAAACCGTTTAGGGCTTTGAATGCTAATACCAGCACTTTGAATCGGGCCCGGACCTGGACTACCAGCCAATGAAGTTGTAGAAGGACTTCATTTTTTTCTAAAATAGAACTATCTGGAAGAGCTGTACAGTGTGATTTTCTGGACAGGATGACCAGCTCCACCTTACATATTTCAAAACACAACCTTATCCATGTTTAAACGGGGGGGGGGGAGTCCTGCAACTCTGGCAACTGGGAACTGTAGGACTTCCCCCCCCCGTCTAAATATGCATAGGATTTTGCCCCTAATGTCCTTCACAATCAAGGTGATACTGAGCAGCAAAAAACAACCTGGATTTTTCTTACTCTTGCAATCAAGAGTGAACTTATCCGGAGACGCTACGCGAATCACTCCGTTCTATCAGGTAAGAGAATCAAAAAGGGGTGCCATTTATCTGCCTCCAACTTCCTTCTCGGTGGGAGATCTTTTTAAAGGGAGGCTGGGGGAAAAAAGAAAGAGAAAGACAGAAAGCTCTGTCTAAAGTGGTGGGTCAGTGCGTTTTGCTTCCTAGGTGCAAAAATGAATAAGGTGAGCATTTCACTGATTAAAGGGTGTATGCAGGACGGGGGGGTTTCTCTCCCCACTCCACCCTCTCAGGATTTACTTTTAAAACAGAGAGACTCATATTCTCTAACTCATCTTGAGCAGAAATCAATGAGAGGACTGAAGCATCAATTTCTCAGCATGACTGAGGATTGGAATGGGGAAAGAGCAGTTCAGTGCAAAAAACAAGTATTTATTTTAAATTCTTCTAGTGCATTATACTTCAGCTTCTAAAGAACATATGAAGAACCATGCTGGATCAGACAAGGGTCCATCTAGTCCAGCACTCTGTTCACACAGGGGGCAACCAGTTCTCAACCAGGAACCCACAAGCAGGACATCAGTGAAATAACACCCTTCTAACCATCTATGTCGTTTCCCAGGTTCAACAACCCCTCCACCCCCAGCATCAATGCACGTATTTTGCGGAATTGTACAGCATACCCAAGAGCAATCATCGAATAGTAGAGTTGGAAGGGGCCTCTAAGGCCATTGAGTCCACCCCCCTGCTTAATGCAAGAATCCCCCTTAAAGCATACCTGACAGATGGTTGTCCAGCTGCCTCTGGAAAGTCTCTAGGGTGGGAGAGTCCACAACCTCCCTAGGTAACTGATTCCATTGTTATACTGCTCTAACAGTCAGGAAGTTTTTCCTGATGTCCAGCCGGAATCGGGCTTCATAAGAACATAAGAAGTGTCATGCTGGATCAGACCAAGGGTCCATCTAGTTCAGCACTCTGTTCACACAGTGGCCAACCAGCCATCAGCCAGGGATGAACAAGCAGGACATGGTGCAGCAGCACCCTCCCACCCATGTTCCCCAGCAACTGGTGCACACAGGCTTATTGCCTCAAATACTGGAGATAGCACACAACCATCAGGGCTAGTAGCCATTGGTGGCCTTTGCCTCCAAGAATTTATCCAACCCCCTTTTGAAGCCATCCAGATTGGTGGCCATCACTACATCTTGTGGTAGTGAGTTCCATAATTTAACTATGTGCTGTGTGAAGAAGTCCTTCCTTTTATTTGTCTTGGATCTCCCACCAATTAGTTTCATGGGATGACCCCTTTGGGTTCTAGTATTTTGAGAGAGGGAGAAAAATGTCTCCCTGTCCACATTCTCCATATCATGCAAAATTTTGTACACCTCTATCATGTCTCCCGTTAGTCTCCTTTTTCCCCAAGCTAAACAATCCCAGTTGATGCAACCTTCCCTCATAGGGGAGATGCTCCAGCCCCTTAATCATTTTAGTAACTTGAACATTCCAGTAACTTGAGCCCATTATTCCATGCCCTGCACTCTGAGAGGATTGAGAAGAGATCCTGGCCCTCTGTGTGACAACCTTTTAAGTATTTGAAGAGTGCTATGATGTCTCCCCGCAATCTTATCTCCTCCAGGCTAAACATGCCCAGTTCTTTCAGTCTCTCTTCATGTTTCCAGACCCCTGATCATCCTGGTTGCTCTCCTCTGAACACGTTCCAGCTTGTCTGCATCCTTCTTGAAGTGTGGTGCCCAGAACTGGACAAAATAAAGGTCTACTTTACATCTCCCAGAAACCAAGGGCCCGGTCAGTCATTAATGGAGGCAGATGGCATCATGTTTCTCACTGTGGGACAGAAATGACAGCACAAGGTATATTTTGCCTGACCAACTCTTTCTGCTGAAGAGGCTACTTGTCAGATCAAAGAAATTTTATACCATCATGTTTTCAACTTGGCATATGACTACTGGGCTAGAGAGAATGGATGTGATAGATTTAACCATTATTCTGAAACAGCTTCTGTTCTCGGTGTTTTGATACCTTCTCAAGAGAGTTTTTCTCTTGGGAAGCAAATCCAAGGCATCAATTACCACATCTGTGTACCTCTGCACATTTGGGGGAATAATATTCACTCAGGTTAAAAATGGCAAACACATTTCTCTTTTGCTTCCACTGCTTTATCTTCTCCCAATTGCATTTTGTCAGGGGCTTGATAAAATTTAATTTTTATGGATCTTCGTTCTTCCTTTTCCCCATTCTGTTTCCTGCTTCTAAGCCATTTTCTTTTCTTTCAGACTAACACACAAACAAACAAATATACACACCATCACCTGGGTATGGTGGCAAACTCATTACAAAGAGAGGGGGAAAGAAAGAAAAGGGAATTGCACAATTCAAATTGGTAGAGTACTAAAACAGAACATCAGGAGAGCCCTGCTGGATCATACTGTATTTTAAATTTGTATTGCTGCTGTTTTTATCTTGGTTGCACTTTTATATTGTATTTTATATTATGGTTTTATACTGTTGTTTTATACTTTGAATTGTCTAAATTTTGTAAACCGCCCCGAGAGCTTTGGCTATTGGGCGGTATAGAAATGCAATAAATAAATAAATAAATAAATAATAAATACTGAAGAGCCATCTATTCTATGGATGGACAAGCCTATATGCACCAGTTGCTGGGGAACATGGGTGTTGGGGTCTGTTGCACCTCTCTCTTGCTTGTGGGTCCCTGGTCGACAGCTGGTTGGCCACTGTGTGAAAAGAGTGCTGGACTAGATGGACCCTTGGTCAGATCCAGGAGGACCCTTCTTATGTTCTTAAGAATTACCACATACCTAAAGTGCGTGTGTGTGTGTGTGTGTGTGTGTGTGTGAGAGAGAGAGAGAGAGAGAGAGAGAGAGAGAGAGAGAGAGAGAGAGAGAGAGAGAGAAGACTGACTTCAGCCCTACCTACCTAAGTGAGGTCCTGCAGATTTTTTGGCTGAGTGAGGACTTAAACTAGCCTTTCCCACTCCAAACCTAACACTTCACCATTGAGCTGCATTGGCTCCCCAGTGCAGGGCCAGCCCTACCATTAGGCAGGGTGAAGCAGTCTTCTCAGACGGCAGATGCTGAGAGGTGGCAGCAAGGTGTTGGAGGAGAAAGTTGTGCCTCACGGCCTGCCCTCCCCAGCATCAGGGCTCTTCTGATGTTCTTATGTCTGATCCATGTCAGTTTCACATGTGCTCACTCATACTGACATAGACAAGAAATAGACTGATCCACCCATTCATAAGTAAATGGACCTTTGGTGTAATCCAGCAGGACTCATTTTATGGTCTTAAAAACAGACTGACCAAAACTGTGAATAGCCAATCCCCTTGTTCCCTGGGGAGTAAGATTTAAAACAACTAGGTAGTGAGACTTTTTAAATATAAACTCCAGGAGTTGGGTCTTTTGAGGAGTCTTCAGTTCCTAATATGGTCATTCTGAGGTGGGTAGACTAGTAAAATTCTTTTGTGGGCCACTGAATTTTGTGGGCTTCTTTGCCAAGCTGTTACTCCTTAAGGCAGCTGCCAAGCTGCCTCTTCAGTCCTGAAGTGCTGGAGAAACAAATAATCCTCATAGGGAAGTGTGACTCTCAAACGAAGTGTGCGCATCTTGAGTTTATACCTTCTCAGCTGAAGAAGTGGCATCCAAAAGACTCCATGGGAAGACAAGGAGAAATATGAATTACTGAAGAAAGGAACAGTGAACTAAGAAGGTCAAACTGATTACTTTCTGCCAGCAATACAGACTGGAGGGTAACGAAACCAACAGAAAGAAGGGAGTGTGAAATGCTGTTGAAACAACCACCGTTCCTTTCAACAGTTCTTGCTGGCCATGCATCACTTCATGACTTCTATGGCCCCATTCAGAAGACACCTTAAACCATGGCTTTAACCATGGTGAATAAAGCAAAAAAGCTTTATTCAGTGTGGTTAAAGCTGTGGTTTAAGGTATCTTCTGAACATGGCCTGGCTTTCTGGTTAAAGCCATGGTTTAAGGTGTCTTCTGAACAGGTTCACTGGTACCTTTCCCACTTTTAACAGAGAGCATTTCTGATACACTGACCACCCAGAGACTAGCTGATATCTCTGCCATATTTCACCGGAAGTAAACAAGTCATGACTAGGAGTGATGGTGAGGTGCCACCTTCAAGGTCAGGAAACCTTCCAACATGGAGCCAATCCCAAAACTACCCGATATCCCCCTTACTAGTTTTCTTAAATCAGCCAACCAGAAGAAGATTTCTAGGCAACCAGAAAGCTTCCAAAAGCTCCCTTGTGTATACATCAGTTGGTTCTAATAAGCACAGCCTTTTGGCCTCCCTGTCAGCTTCGGTAACATTAGTATTCCATTAGCTGTACCCTTGAACTTTCTCTTCCAAGACTCAAGAAAAGTAGAGCCACCACATACTGGCACACACACACAATTCAGAGAGAGAGAGAGAGTGCAGCAAAGAACACAAGGTGTGTCACACACTATGGTTGGCACTACCTGCTCAATAGATAGCCTCACCCTGCTGTGTTCAACTTTTTAAAACTCTCAGCAGCTATGCCAATTGACTTCCAATTCTTTTTCTGGTGGAACCTGTATTTTGCTGGGAGGACAATCCCAAGTTAGAGAAGGAACAGAGTGGTGAGCGAAAAGAAACAGGCAAAAGCCGCTGTCATGAGTCGCCAATGCCCTGTTCTCTGAGTGGAAGGGCACACTAGAATGTCCTTCTTGCCTTTCTCTTCCACTGCCACCTGGTGGACATATCCCACCCCCTCTGGCTGCCATAAAACTCTCTTGGTCCCAGGGATCTACTTCAACTATTGGTCCCAGGGATCTACTTCAACTAGTGTGGCAATTGGATATTGCTATCTGGCAGTGGAGGGTTGTAAATAGTGGGGTCTCATGAGGATCTGTATGGAGACAAGCAGTGAGGTGACACACCAAGTTATTTAGGGCAGTAAAAACACAAAAAGATAGTGAAGAACCCCCAAAAGGGTATCTCCAAACTGCGGAAACAGACCTTAAAATGAAGCATGCACTCCAGCTGGGCTGGAGGCCTCTGCAGCATCCTTTGTGGTAGATGTGGTGGAAGCCAGGGACTGAGATGGCATTGCTATCTGTGGAGGTCCATCAGGAGACATTCACAGAGGCAGGCAACCAACGAAGGCCATCTCTCCAAGTTCCATCCTTGAGGAACTGGGGAGGTCTCTGAAGGAGAGGGTTTCCCAGGACTATTTCCTGACGGTCAAGGGAGTGGATCTTCACAAGTCTCTGGATACCACGGGGCTCCTCTGCCAACACAGAGCTCCCTGATTCTTCATCATCGTAGGACGTGATATTCCATTTGCTTGAGCGGCAGCCATCTTGCATTGTATATCTCCTGCGTTATGTGCAGTAGCCGGTTCCACTGAAACCAGCTCACTAATTCTCTTCCCCCCGTGCCGCTGTGCCATGACAGTTTACTAACATCCTGCCATTACAGCTTCAGATCGGAGAGTCATGCATTTGGGTCTTACAGACAGCGTATAATCATTATTTCATTATTTCATTTACTTTTTACTGGCCAGCAGAAGACTAATAGCTGCAATAAATACAGCCACCTCATGTCTATGTGGCAGATAATTATCTTCACTGGAAAATATGTTGCTGGAGCGGATGAAGGTGTTATCTCCTCCCCCCTCGAGTGACAAAGGAGGGAAGACTCTGGGTTTTAGAAGAAGGACATTTAGGACATAAACCTGCAAATTGTGGTCTTATGGATTTTCCCAATATTTTGTTTGGTGCCATTTTGCTGCATAAACAAACATGAGCAGATGGAGGCTGATGCAGTTCTGATCTATATAGATGAATGCTATACCAATCGTGCCCTCTCCTCAATCACTATTCATGGTGGCAACAGCTAATTGAGAGGCAATGCAGTGTAGTGGTTAGAGTGCTGGACTAGAGTGTGGGTTCTAGTCCCCACTCGGCCATGACACTTACTGGGGGACATTGGGCCAGTCACTGACTCTCAGCCTGGGAGAACTGAGTGAGGAGGGAGGGCGAGGGAGGGCTGGGGACTGTGTCAGTCAAATGCTGGATTGACTATTAGTCCACCCAATGCCAGCCCCAACCACCCACAGTTCTGTAGGAACATGTTTTGTGGGGAGTACCCACAAAAAACCCAACTGAGTTGACTGCTCCACCCACCATTGACTAAAGTGTTGTCTGAACTCAGCCAGTGTGTCCACCATCTCACCACCATTTTCAGCTCTTGCTCGTCATCTCCAAAGTGAAATTTGCACCAACACGCTGAAAACAATACCCCTATTGTATAAGGTTGTGAGTCTTTCAGCACTAAAATCTTTGTAAATCGCCCAGAGAGCTTTGACTATGGGGCAGTATAAATAAATCAACACAACCAGTCTTTTTCCAGCTTCATTGGCTGCCAGTCCAGGTCTGGGCCCAATTCAAAGTGCTGGTATTGACATTTAAAGCCCTAAACGGTTTGGGGCCAGGTTATTTAAAGGAATGCCTCCTCCCATATGTACCTGCCCGGACCTTAAGATCATCTACAGGAGCCCTTCTCCATGAGCCCCTGCCAAAGGAAGTGAGGCAGGGGGCTACTAGACGGGGGGGGGGAGTCCTACAGTTCCCAGTTGCCAGAGTTGCAGGACTTCCCCCCCCCCCCGTTTAAACATGGATAAGGTTGTGTTTTGAAATATGTAAGGTGGAGCTGGTCATCCTGTCCAGAAAATCACACTGTACAGCTCTTCCAGATAGTTCTATTTTAGAAAAAATTGAAGTCCTTCTACAACTTCATTGGCTGGTAGTCCAGGTCCGGGCCCGATTCAAAGTGCTGGTATTAGCATTCAAAGCCCTAAACGGTTTGGGGCCAGGTTCTTTGAAGAAACGCCTCCTCCCATATGTGCCTGCCCGGACCTTAAGATCATCCACAGGGCTCCTTCTCCATGAGCCCCTGCCAAAGGAAGTGAGGTAGGTGGCTACTAGGAGGAGGGCTTTCTCCGCTGTGGCACCCCGGATGTGGAACGAGCTCCCCAGAGAGGTTCGCCTGGTGCCTACACTGTATTCCTTTCGTCGCCAGCTGAAGACCTTTTTATTCTCTCAGTATTTTAACACTTAATTTTAACTTAACTTTAAATTTTATTGTTCTAACTCTGTATTTTAATCTTATATCAATTTCTGCTGCGTGGTTTTATCCTGGTTGTGCTTTTTATACTGTATTTTGTAATTGTGCTTTTAACCTGTTGGTTGTTTTATTGTGGTTTTAATTTTTGTGAACCGCCCAGAGAGCTTCGGCTATTGGGCGGTATAAAAATGTAATAAATAAATAAATAATAGCGGGTAATCCACTGGAGATGAAGAGCTGTAAACTAAAACAAATTATGGGTGATGCATGTTATCTTTCCTATATGGAAGTAAATTTCAAAGTCCCCAAGTTCTACTCAATCATAGTTTCTTTCGGTCTACAGACCCTAAGTACAAATGATGTGATTCTGGAATATCAAATCCAGCTAAAATAAAACAGTAAATATGTGCACACAGCACAATACAAAACTGCAGCCGTTACCGACAAAGAAGGGACAAACCAGAAGTCCTACGAGACTGAATGTAAATGGAACGATAATTGAATAAGAGTCCCCAGGGAATACATTTTAACAGAATAAACCTCAATACTTTTAAAAAGAGAGAAAGAAGAGAGGAAAGAAAACTAGCTCATTCCCCAGCCAAGAAGGAAGCAAAAAGCCGGCTGCTTGTAGCTGATGGATGGGGGGAAATTGAAGCACTTGGGATATGGGGTGGAGGGGAGAGAGATAATTGTTTAATATCAACAGAATTGAAAGGCTGGGAATTGGTTCATTGAAATACCATGATTGTATTTATCAAACTGAATTGTGCACTGACGTTATTTCTTTTAAATACATCGTTCACTGTTTGCTCTTTGTTTCTTTGTCGCTGTGAGCCACGTTGTATGCCGTTTTCCTAGGAGAAAATGGCCTATAAATTAAAATCTGATCCAATTTGAGGATGCATACAAACAGGTTGCGTGGGCAGGGTGGATTGGGCTGGGCGACAGTCTGTAAATGTATAAAAGGTGGTCTAGAACAGGGGTCAGCAGCTGCAGGGGCATGAGCACACTTGGACATTTGAGAAACTGTCATGGGCACCTCCACAAAATGCCTGCCGCAGGAGGCATGGCTAGTCACAAAGGACTAATAACCTGCCCAAAGTACAAAGCACGAGGCTAGATGGGATCCGAGTTCCAATACACTAAACTATTTATTTATTTATTTATTTATTTATTTATTTATTTATTTTATTACATTTATATACCACCCCACAGCTGAAGCTCTCTAGGCGGTTTACAACATTAAAAATAGTAAACATTAAAAGTATACAATTTTTTTTAAAAAAACACATAAAAACAGTATAAAAACAGTATCCATTTAAAAACAACAATTCTGGGGTCCATTAAAAACAAACTTAACATTGTTAAATGCTGTTAAAATGCCTGGGAGAAGAGAAAAGTCTTGACCTGACGCCGAAAAGATAACAATGTTGGCGCCAGGCGAGCCTCAACGGGAAGATCATTCCACAGTCGGGGGGCCGCCACTGAAAAGGCCCTCTCCCTTGTTGCCATCCTCCGAGCTTCCCTCGGAGTAGGCACTCAGAGGAGGACCTTAGATGGTGAACGCAGTGTATGGGTAGGTTCATGTCGGGAGAGGCGTTCCATCAGGTATTGTGGTCCCAAGCCATGTAGGGCTTTATAGGGTTAAGACCAGCACCTTGAATTGGGCTCGGAAACATATAGGCAGCCAATGCAAGCGGGCCAGAGCAGGTGTTACATCTCAAATCTTCCTGTTCCAGCTATCAATCTGGCCGCCGCATTTTGCACAAGCTGCAGCTTCCAGACCGTCTTCAAAGGCTGCCCCATGTAGAGGGCATTGCAGTAATCTAATTTGGAAGTTACCAGAGTATGGACAACTGAATCTAGGTTATCCCTGTCCAGATAGGGGCGTAGTTGGGCCACCAACCGAAGTTGGTAAAAAGCACTCCGTGCCACAAACAATTCCTTTAAACCCACACTTTTCAGGACCAACAGGAATGTATTTGTTATTTTATTTTTAGAGGGATATTCTGTGTGCCAAGAAAAGCATTGGGGAACCTACTGGTGCACGTGAACAACATGTTTCCTAGCCCTGGTCTACAAGGTGGCTAAAGAATGTACAAAATGATAAAGATCCCTGAGAATTCAATCTTATCAAACCCTGACTGAAATCCAACGAGAAGAGAAAGCAGTGAAAGCCAAAGAGAAACGTGTTTGCCTTTTTTTTTTCCTTTTTTTTTAACCCGAGAGTGAATATTATTCCCCCAAATGTGCAAAGGTACACAGATGTGGTAATTTGCTGCCTTGGATTTGCTTCCCAAGAGAAAAACTCTCTTGCGTCGATATCAAAACACGGAGAACAGAAGCGGTTTCAAACTGAGGGTTAAATCTCTTTCTCCCCCACTAAGTGATGTAGAAAGCTGAAAGTATTACAGGGGGAAAGGTCTTCTGTCTGACAGCCAGTCCCTTCAGTAGAAAGAGCTAAAGTGGGGAAAGCATAGTATGTGCCTTCGTTTGAGGTGTGGACAACCATCTGGACAACCATCTGTCTTCCTGCATTGAGAGGGGGGAATTGGACTCGATGGCCTTATAGGCTCCTTCCAACTCTACTATTCTATGATTCTATGATGTAGAAGAATGGCCTGCCTCTTGGATCTTACTTCAACCCTGGGAATGGGGCAGTGCCCTGCACTGGATTTGAGGGTAGCAGGCTAATTGTCTCACTCTGCCTAATAATAGGACCAGCTCTGATTTAAACAGTAGAAAATCAGAGCCCCTATGTAAAGTTCCTAGGTGACCCAAGCCCAGGGGAGACCTCTGGATGAGGAATCCATTCCATCAGCACATCCAACTCCTGCAGAAGAGTCTTTTTGCAGGGATGCTTTGCCTGAGATCCCAAAGAATACCTTTGATGTCTCCTCCTGCTTTCCACGGTTTTTGAAAGCACCACTGGTCATAGAACAGCAGGGATGCTCAGAGTCATTGTGGGAGCAACTGCCTGGCCACCAGATGAGGGCTGATGGGTGAAGTGGTACTATGCAAAGTCCCGGAGAACTAGCTGTTGATGCTGTATTCAACAGAACATAGACAAACTACTGGCAGGATCTCAAAGCTAAGAGTGGCTGAGAGAGACCACCATTGCTCCTTGCTTCAAAGAGGCCAGGAGGAGGGGCCCAAAAGGCTCTTATCTCCTTGTGAGCCCTTCCTCTGGCCAGTGTCACTACAAAGCTCCACCAATACTGGGACTTGACGAGTGTCTCCTCATCCCACCTGCAGTGGCCCTTCTGTGGTCAGGCAAGTCAGGGGTAGGGCACCCGTGTCTACAGTGTTTAATAAATAAAAATGATGTTTATGACTTGAGTGTTCAATAAATGTCCCCTTTAAAAAATGAAAAATGACATTCCCTGGGTACACACCCTAATGAGATGTGCTGCGCACACCTATAGCCAAGATGTTCCTCCTAATGTTTCGCCAAAACCTTCTTCCTTGAAAATATCACCCTTTGGTTCCAGTCATATCTTCTGGAGCAACTGTGATCAAGTTCACACAATCTTCTTGGTGAGGGATATCTGAGGATAGCTATCCTAGCTCCCTTTAATCTTCTTTTCTCCAGGCTTATCACTACATCAGTGAATATTTTGATTTAATAGATAAAAAACAACAACACCAACTCTTCAAATATACAATTAAGGCACCCTTTGTTCTCCATTACATTTGCAACTTAGGATATGTGTGAGTGAATTTCTTGGTTTTTTTTTTTAAAAAAAGGCCTCCTTTTAATTTTTACTCATTTGTTTGAATTTCAGCCATCTTTCTGAACCTTTTATCTCTTCTCACAGCCTGTTGCTCCTGCATTGCAACTGGTAATTTCTGGCCATATGTCTGAGTGCTTTTGAAGGCCTGCCAACGTCCCTCAAAGCTTCAAATTCTAATCATGGTCTCCCAGCATGGTTAAGGTTACATGCCAGCAATCTGGCACTGCTTGGTTGAGGCACATCCCATCTGCCTTCCAAGAAGGCAAGAGTGTTTTCCTTCTACTTTGTGGAGATAATTCCAAATCTTAGCCCATCCTCGCCAGAATTCAACCTACCAAAAAAAAGGGTACATCATTTATCTTTTGATAGCACAGGCATCATGGAGGTTGTTGCCAGCCAAAACCCATGCACTACCAGTTCACAGAAAACCCGCACATTTGATGGGAGATTGGGGACGTTTAAAAGTGCAAAATGTAACGTTTAACCATCCCCGAGAATCAGGGCTCCCTTCCAGCAATGATCATTTTGGGCGTCTGCCAGAGCAATGTTTTCTGCGCTCCTTGAAAGGAAGCATGACCGGGCAGCTTCCTGATGCATTTGGGACACAATTAAGGATATCCACATGCAATTTATTGAAACTGGCGTCATCTTTTTTTGGTGATGCTTAAATGGGCATCCAATGCAGACGTCCAGGCAATAGGCATGGACATCTGTGGTGGTGGTGTAGAGGTGAAGCCGCGCATGCAGAATACCATGTGGCTAGCATTTCCATGGAAGCTGGGGCCCTGAATGATTACATTTGTTCCATCTCATGGTTGTATCACATTGTGATCTTTTTTTTTAATTTAATTTTTTATTTAAAGTGATACAAAAATAAGGAATGAATACAAACAATTCCCTAACAATTAATATCGAACCAACAATTATGTGAACTTGTATAATATACAAAAAGGGGGGAAGGAAATAAAAGTTGATTGATACAACTTCTCGGGGAAGGAAGCTTAATCAAAGTAGAGAGAGAGAAAATATATAAAGGAAGAAAGGAGAAAACCCCCCCCCAAAAAAAGGAAAAGAGAAAAAAAGAAAGAAAGAGAACCCCAAATCATAAATGTACTGTATTCCTTCATTTGTTGTTTTTTAGTTTATTCGTTCAGTCGCTTCCGACTCTTCGTGACTTCATGGACCAGCCCACGTCAGAGCTTACACTGTTGCGCATTTGGATGGGTTCTTCTTTCTTTTCACGTTACAATTTGTATCTCTTGTGCTGCCTAGGGTATTTCATAGATAGGTGGGGTATAAATTGAATTATTATTATTATTATTATTATTATTATTATTATTATTATTATTATTTTTATAAATTTATTTTTAACCCGCCTCTCCATCCTGATCAAGGCAGGGAACAACAAGTACAAAATACATAAAATATTAATCAAAACACAGGATACATTGTTAAAACTTCCTTAAAAGCATCCTAAAAGCATTGATGATGACAATGATGATATTTCCATGTGTATTTTTCCAAATACACACATCAGTGGCCACTTTTTTGAAACGTACACGTCCTTCTCCTTCGGATTAAAACACCTTTGGGCACATTTTTCAAAAGTGCACATTTTTTCATGTCTCTTTTTCAAATGCCTGCATGGTATCACACATTCACTCTTTTTTTAAAAAAAATCAATGAATAGAACTGCAAGCTCAGTAATGTATGGACTTCAGCTGCAGATTACGTTCAAGTCCATGTTTGGTCTGGGAAGTGCAAAGTAGTTAAATCCTGTTCAAAAACAAACACATGAATTTGCGAATGGAGAAGGAAGTTACAGAAATAAATACTCAGACAACAGAGTATGGGATTAAATAGGGCCTCTTTATTTACGCATGGAGATTCTCCCCTCCATGGATCTGTGCGTGACTGTGCGGGAATCAATCTTAAATCTTCAGGCAACTAGCCTGACCCCAGGGCGAGCCACTCTGCTGAAACAGGGGGTTGAATAATCCGGGGCCCCTTTTTCCCACCACACTTGTGTGTTTGGAGAGACCAACCGGAATCATCTCCACTTGGGCTGCACAGGCGACTAGATGAGACAGGAAGGTCCCCAAAGGCAGACCATATCCTGACACGTGAGCTGCACAGTTCACGAGGAGCAGGCCTCTGGCTTGCCAGTCACCATAAAGGTGCCCGAGTGCTCACAGTCCCTATCCTGTCTACTCAAATTCCCGCACAACCCTGCCATTATAATCCACCTAGTTAACCTCCAAATCTAATAATCAGCTACAGTATAGAGTAGGCGAAAACCTAGGGTGACCATATGAAAAGGAGGACAGGGCTCCTGTATCTTTAACAGTTGCATAGAAAAGGGAATTTCAGCAGGTGTCATTTGTATATATGGAGAACCTACTGAAATTCCCTCTTCATCACAACAGTTAAAGCTGCAGGAGCTATACTAGAGTGACCAGATTTAAAAGAGGGCAGGGCACCTGCAGCTTTAACTGCTGTGATGAAGAGGAAATTTCCCCAGATTTCCCATATATACAAATGACACCTGCTGAAATGCCCTTTTCTATGCAACTGTTAAAGAAACAGGAGCCCTGTCCTCCTTTTCATATGGTCACCCTACGAAAACCTGCACATTCCTAAATGGCAGGGGAAATTCCTACTCAGCCCCTTCTGCAAAGAAGACGACTGGTTATTCCTACACTGGTTTATTGGGAGGGAGAGTGGGGCCGAAAACGAAAGAGGCCAAGTGCCTCGTGGGGGAGAGCCTTCAAAGCGTCGGCTCCGCCCCCACCTCACGAGGCAGCACACGCGCTGTTCGAGCAGCGTTTCTTTCTGCCTCCTCCCTGCCCGCAAAAGCCGTCCGCCGCCCAAGCCGTTCCTGCTGGGCGGAGAACAGGCTTCTCTGACATCCCTATGAACGATCAGGGTTCCAGCTCGTATGAAAAGTCTATTTGTGGAGAGATTTATGTTCAAATACTTTCCCCTATGGGTGCCCATGCCTGAAGTTGGGGGTAGGTTTATGGAGACATGCTACTTTGGGACATGGTTCGCAGTGCAAGCAGAACAGTAGAAAGGTGGAGACTCCCTTCCTCTGCAGAAATAGATCCAATAGACCAAGTTTCCTCCCAGCATTATTTTCCATCTGCTTCCCGACCTTAGATGCATCGCTTTATAATCACCCTATACACAAATCTCTCACTAAAACACCGTTGGATGCAGCAAAAACATACCTTCCCATTTCCCAAACTCGCTGAAGAACAACCTTCACTTTTGTACTTTTGGCTTCCGTATTAATGGGAGTTACGCTTGCGTGTCGAGAAATACAGTCTCCTGGCAGACTCAGGAAGGGCTTATTACCTTCTGCTCTCAAACTGACTGGCTGAAGATTGCAAAAGCATGGAGGGAGGAAAAGCAGATTGCAAATGTAGATCAGATGTTCAATTCGGAAGCTGAGCTACGGAGGTCAGGGACGCCTGCGAAATGGCTGTGACTTTTCCTGCTGTCAGAATCTGGTTCAGAACAGGAGGAGCCTTGAATGTGAGGCCAGTAGAATATGGAATGTATAATGCAACTGAATTTCAGTTACAGAGTCTGAGGACAGAACCCTTAGATGGGGAGAGGATGAGGGGAATGCCACAAAGATCCCACAGGCCAAAGCCTGGAGAAGTCCCTTCTGTCAGGGCTAGCAGGTCAAAACAAGGCAAGCAACTGCTGACAAGTTGAAGCAGGCCATGGCAGCTGTGTTGCCATGGTAACAGAGCCATCGTTCAGGTGGAAGTCCTGGGAATTCTGGGGGAGCAAACACATTCTACGCCTTCTCTTTAAAAGGAAAGATGGAACTGTTGGCATGGAGTCATATATCCTGTGCCCCTTGAAGCCAGGCGTGGAGGAGAAGAACAGATGCCATCAGACATCTTCATTCCAAACCCAATACAGACACCTTCACACTTGTGGCAAAGGTTTTAAATGCCCTCTTCAAAGGGGGCAAAATTCACTGTGTGCCATTCTAAACTTAAGCATCAATCAATCAACCAGAGTTTATTGTGTGTTCAAGGACCCACCAAAATGTTAATGTGGCATTGGAACATAGGTAGGGTGACCATAAAGGAGGGCAGGGCTTCTGTATCTTTAACAGTTCTATTGAAAAGGGAATTTCAGCAGGTGTCATTTGTATATATGGAGAACCTGGTGAAATTTCCTCTTCATCACACCAGTTAAAGCTGCAGGTGCCCTGCCCTCTTTTAAATCTGGTCACTCTATAGTATAGCTCCTGCACCTTTAACTGTGGTGATGAAGAGGGAAATTCATCAGGTTCTCCATATATACAAATGACAACTGCTGAAATTCCCTTTTCTATGCAACTGTTAAAGATACAGGAGCCCAGTCCTCCTTTTCATATGGCCACCCTAAACATAGGGAGCTGCCTTATATTGATCCATCTAGCCCAATATTCTCGACCCTGACTAGCAGTGGCTTTCCAGAGTTTCAGGTGGGATTGGTTTCCTCACCCTACTTGGAGTAGCTGGGATTGAACCTGGGACTTCTGCATGCAAAGGATCACACTGAACTATGGCCCCTACCCACTGGCCACTACCCTAACCAAAAGTGTGACCACCAGCGTACTGTTTTATGGTTGTTTTATGGTTGTATTAAAATATGTGTGTGTGTGTGTTTAAGGAGGGCTGCTAAGTTTAATCAAGTACTGAGCTGAATTAATTGAGTAAAAAGACTTTGCACTGCGATCCTATAGAGTAGGAGAGATTTGATCTGTCCCTCCAAGGTGGGAAACAGAGGTCCAACTTTAGAAGAGGAGATCTGATCTTAGATCCTGCCACCCTGCTCCCATGGATCTTTACATGCCTTTTTTCTCTCTGACATTAGAGTTGTCGCTGAGGTTTTTCCCCTCCCAATTTTCTTAATGTTATTCTTCCTATGGATAAGAACATGAGAAGAGCCATGCTGGATAAGACCAAGGGTCCATCTAGTCCAGCATTCTGTTCACACAGTGGCCAACCACCTTCTCATGGGAATCCCCCGAGGAGGACATGAGTGAAACAGTGCCCACCCACCCATGGTCCCCAGCAACAGCTGTACAGAGGCACACTGCCTCTAATACTGGAGGTAGCATATAGCTCTCAGGACTAGAAGCCATTGATGGTCTTCTCCTCCAGGAATTTATCCAACCCCCTTCTAAAGCCATCCAAACTGGTGGCCATCACTACATCCTGCGGTAGCAAATTCCATATTTTAACTATGGGAGCACTTCCTGTTATATGTTCTGAATGGCTTAAGTTTTATCCTGAATATGGGAGGAAGCACCATCTTAAAAGGGACATGAAATTTTCTGGTCTTATCTTTGACTGGAGGATGATAGGTTCACCCTTTCCTGCCTCCTCTTCTGACCTGTATACCAGAATGGAACTCCACGTTAAGTGCAATTTTCTATTTACCGATATTTGGATTTTTTAAATTTGTTGCATAGAGTTTTTTAGTGAATCACCTTACATTCTACTTTATTATGTAAACTCGTCTGATGCTGTGAGTCACGTTGAGCATGATTTACCCTTATCCATACAAATATTTATATACTTGGGTCAGCTTTAAGAGAGAGATGGAAAGATCCATCCATGAAACTATAATCTATCTATTTTCTGGGCAAGGTATTTATCTAACTAGAAAGACTGCATGTTTTCTGTCTACAATAATTGATGTGATGGGAAAATTCTTGAGGGATAGTACTGAGCTTCGTCAGATAGATTCAGGGTTTTAAGTTCATGATTGATTTCATACACGTTTGTTCGTATGAATTTTATTTTTCTTAAAGGGGAATACCACAGACAGTCATTTTGAAGTTTGTTTTACGTGATTTGGGTATGTTAGGTTTATGAAGATACATGGGACACTTTGTTAAATGTTTGCTCAAGAAGAATAGGAAGCCACTTCACAAATGCCCATAACTTCAGAGAGCCTGGTGCGGAGGCAGGTTCTGGTGTAATCAAACCGACTTTCTCACACCTTCCTTCTGCCCTGTGCGTTGTTGGGACGCTCACCTCCGGAAGAAACCTCACTCCCCACGAAGTGTGTAAGATTTGGCCTTCAGGAGATAAGCTCTGGAGAGGGCTGACTCCCAGCTGGGGAATCGCCCCTGAGGGCTTCCTCCCCCACTGGTACAGACTGGCTGGTGTCTGGTGCTGCGTCTTCTAGTTCTGAACCTGATTCTGATTGATTACCTGAAACATCTTCTCCCAAAACAGGGGCAGTAGGGTTAGACATGACAAAGCTCTTGGGTAAGGGTAACAAAGACTCATGGGAAACATAAACAACCTTTTAAAATGGGGGGAAACTGCAGAACAGCCAGGAAACTAGTGACCAGGAGAAAGGCTATGGGTCCAAGGGAAGGAAGCATCGCCATGGCAACCTGGGAGGCCCAGGAAGAGAAGTTTGACCTATGACTGAGCTAGTGACTGGGGCGCAGCGCACTCGCCTCTCCGTTGACATCCAGGGATCCCATCCTTGTCGTTCAACTCTGTTTTAAAAGTGAAATAAGTTCACTTTCACTTGGTGGAATAATTTATCCCCCTCATTTAGTTTCGAAGCACAAGACAGATAGAGGGAAAGAGAAGGGAGGCATTTGAATAATGGACTGTTCCCTTCGCCCCAGCTTTTTTCATCAGTCAGTCAGTCGCGGCAAAAGCTGCTCGAACATTACAAGCATGCCTGCGGCTTTTCCATTCATTAATTAAAGTGGGTGTCATCACCCCCCACTTTCTGCATGACAACAGAGATCCCACCAGAACAGCCTTGAAACACCTTCGCTAAGTTGAAAGACTGTTTATTTATTTGCATTTATGGAAGACCTATCAAATCAATTCCCCAGGCAGGAATGCAAACCCAGGGGGTTAAATCCGTGGCGGTTGTACATACAAACACAATGATTATTTCTGTGTGGCAAGTTCTGGTGGAGAGAGTCCTCCAAAAGGAACCTACTGCTCAAATCTCTGCATGCCTACTCAAGATAGTTACACTAAAGTTCTAAATGTAGTCCCAAACCTGGAGGCAAAGGCTATCAATGGCTACTAGCCCAGATGGTTGGGTGCCACCTCCAGTATTCGTGGCAATAAGCCTGTGCACACCAGTTGTGGGGAACATGGGTGGGAGGGTGCTGTTGCACCATGTCCTCTTTGTTCATCCCTGGCCGATGGCTGGTTGGCCACTGTGTGAACTTTTCCCCATGTATATTTATCAGTATGGCATATGTCTCAGCAGAAGCTTACGTATTTTCCTGCGAATATATTTGCATGAATTTCGGGAAAGTAAAAATAATAATAATCCGGAAGTCTGTGGATTCTGTGTGTGCCGCCCATCTCTGTGTTAGCTTTCTCCTGGAGCTCCCAACAACAGAACAGGGAAAGTAAGTTATCTTGCTCAGGATCTTGCGTCAAATTGTATCCTTTTTCAGGCTAGAAAATAGAATCTTTTGACTTTTATCCACTTGTGAGCTTGTTGGCTCTGAATCCTTAAAAGAACTTTTGCAACTTGGCCAGACAGCATGAGACTTTAATGGCTATTTTGCTCACGTTTACTTTAGACCAGTGGTTTCCAAAGTGGGTGGTACCGCCCCCTTGGGGGCAGTGGGATTGCATAGGGAGGCGTTAAGAGGCAAGGGGGCAGCAGAGGGCGCAAAGAGGCAAAGGGGCAGCAGGGGGGGGCGCTCGAGGTGGTCTTTTCCATACCAGGAGTTTTGGTTACAGAAGGAAATTTCTGATTGCTATCCTATCCTACGGAGAGTGGTTCAGAAGCTCCGGGTTGCATTTCCAACATCATATCGGGTGGAATGTGGTTTTAGTGTGGTCTGCCTACTTCTCTCCAAGCAAAGAAATTGTCTCCAGATTACTAAACGTGGTTATTTAAGACTCATGTGAAGTGACTTTAAACCAGACATTGGGAAACTGGTATCACTTCATCAGGCCCATCCATCACATGAAGAATTTACAGAATATTGAGGTCCTCTACCCTAGTTACTGAATGTGATATCTAATATTCTTGCTAAATGACTATCAGACTTTGAAAAGATGGTATCACTGGATCAAGTTCATCAATTATGTTTAATTGAATAAACTAAAAAAATGCAATTGGGTTTTGAATAAATATTCAATTAATTGTTACTGCTTTGAATTTTATTGTTATTATCTTCCTTAGTTGAAAACTGCTATTCTGAATAATGATTTTTATAGTTTAGGGAAGGGGGCACTGGGCATGAGTTTGTGGAACCAAGGGGGCGGTGACCTGAAAAAGTTGGGAACCACTGCTTTAGGCCTTTAAAATAGTACCATTAAATTTTTGGACAAAAAAAACATTATAAAAGACACCTCAACTGCTTATCTACACCATTTTTAAGATAGAGTCTGCCATTTTGAAAGATGGCTACCATATTGATTTCTAATTGATTTTTTTTTGGGGGGGTGTCCCTATCTTAAATGACTTATATAGGCCTAAAGTAAATGTGAGGGAAATAGCACCTTCTTACCACAACTTGCTGGATACTTACACAAACAGACCCAATGATTCTACAAATACAAATATGGAGCCACCACTGGCAAGGACGTGCCTTCAGTGTTTTGTCTTGTATTCATGTCTGGTGGGCCAATCCCAGAAAAGGGAGTCACAGACAGTCAGGGCTAACATTCACCCTGGATGCTCCTGGTTTTGACAGTGGGCCGCCCAGAGAGCTTCAGCTATTGTGGGGTATAAAAATGTAATAAATAAATAGCAGCCATTCTGATATGTATCAAATGGGGCCATCTTCTCTCCCTCATCCATTTCCAGGCAACCCTCCCAAATGGCCCAGTAAGCTAATACTAATAGTGCTTCACATAGGTAACTGATCCCACACTAGAGGCCTTCAAGAGGCAGCTGGACAACCATCTGTCAGGGATGCTTTAGGGTGGATTCCTGCATTGAGCAGGGGGTTGGACTTGATGGCCTTGTAGGCTCCTTCCAACTCTACTATTCTATGATTCTATGATTCTAGAGCACATGCTTTGCATGCAAAAGGTCCGTGGAATCTCAAATTAAAAATATCTCAAGTAGCAGAGCTTGGAAGAACCCCACACATGCACAGGACTGCAGATTGCACATGCTCCAAAGTTCAAAATCCATTCTGCAATTCACAACCAAATCCTACCAAAGCAATCCAAGGTCATTACAGAGGTGAGAATTACAAACATGCATGTTTCAACTAACGAGCCAATTAATTCCAAAATTTGGCAGCGTCGCTAATCAGGGGCCCTTAGGAGTGACCCGTATGGAGATGCAGAAATGATACTAGTGATCAAGGAAGAGAATGGAGGTTGTCGAAAAAGGTGGCAGAGAGCTGGGCGATACTTAATGAAATGTTGAAGTCCCGATGTTAGTAATTTGCTGGAACAAACAGCCGGATAGCAATAGGTTTGTGTGGGCGGAAGATAAATTTGGGTCTAAGTGAGTGATGGGATGCTTGCTAACGAGATGCAGCTGAGGCAACTGGGACTGAGTCAGCGCTCTCTCTGGAGATTGCAGGGGGAAGAGTTACACGCTGGAGGAGGGAGACGTGTGCGAACACGCCTCCAGCAATTGGGATGCACTTTTTTGGCTCTGAATCCTTCCTCAGCTGGTCCAGGGAAGCCTTGACCAGATGCATCCCTTTTACTTAGTCTCGGTCTATCCGTCACAAAGCAGAATGCTTGCAAAAGAGCTTTCATGGGCTGATTTAGCTTCCCTTTGCTATAGCATATGTGAGTTCTGCACACCACGCTGCCCCATGGCATGGAGAGTAAAGGGGCCAAATGCAAACCCTCCACTAGGGGGTAGTGATGTAGTGGAGTCTAGACTAGTCCACATCCACCCACCAGAATTGAATGGGAGGGATTGGGGCCCATATGAAGGCTGTAGACTCTGAAATGGGCCTGAGAAAGCCACCAGTGACGGAGTGCCATTCCGGTCTCAGCTACTGTTTCCTAGAGGCAGAAGGATCAGCAGTGAGGGACCCATCCATCCTGGGAAGAGCATTGGAACAATGGAAGCTTCAGGTGCTACTGAGCATGCATCACACTTCCTGTTTACTTGTGCATTATGGGAAGTGTGTAGCTCACTAGTTTCAGCAGTGTGAGCAGCTCCTCCCGGACAGCAGACAACTTGTCCCAACAACCTCCGAAGCAGTCTAAGTGATATATTGTAGGACAGACACTCGTAGGGTTGATCCAATAATTTTCAGAAAAAGAATGCTCTCGTATACTGTTGAGGGTGGGGTTGTTTTTCAAGCTCCTTAGAATCATACAATAGTAGAGTTGGAAGCAACCTACAAGGCCATCGAGTCCAAAGCCCTGCTTCTGAATTGTTGGAGAAGTTCACTCCTCTCCTGGAGAATATTGAGCAAAATGGCCTCCTCAGCTTCACATCTGCGAACAGGGTGGAGAATTTTAGATGCAGCTATGGACTATATATATATATATATATATATATATATATATATATAGTCCAAGGAAGCTTGGCTCCTTCTCCTTTCAGGACTTTTCTCTTGGTGCATCGCTTCCTTTGTCCACCAGTATGACCTGTTCCTAGACTTCCATTCAACAATAAGTAAGCTTAAGTATTTCAGAAGAGAGTTTTTGGAGACATTTTCTGGGAATTTCCTTCTTTTTTTTTCTTTTTTTTTTGTCTCCATCAAGAATTGTTGGGGAACTTCATCTCTCACTCTCAAGAATATTCAAGGAAATCCAGCCCCCAACTTCTCCCACCCACAAATAGCATGGAAGATTTTGGGAGGGTATTTGGCTCAATCCTGTGAATACTAGAAGCTGGATTATCTGAGTCACAATCCAACACTCTAAGCATTACACCACACTGGCTCTCAGTCTTTTGGACAAGTTATTAGTCCTTTGCCACAACTCTGAAGGCATTTTGTGGTGGTGCCCGGGACAGTTTCTGAAATTGTCAAATGTGTCCTCAGCTCCCATGAGACGTCTTCTTGCCTAGTGTTTAACACATTTTGCTGCCTAATGTTTGATGTCATACTAGCCTAGATCAGCCTTTGATCTGATCCAGCTTGGGATGGGGTGAGAAATTGCCCATGCTGACTAGGGGATTATGGGAGTTCAAGCTCCAATCATCTGGAAGGCTCAAGGTTAGGAGAAAGCTGTTCTATATATGTTAGACACACAGATGATTCTTCTGAGAATACAGCAGCAGTTGTCTTTATCTTAAATCCTCTTATCCTGACACACCAACAGGAAGAGTTGAGACACCAGAGTAGCTGTGACTGATTTGCTTCAGGTTCGCAAAGCTACAAAGACTGCAGCTTCTGCAGACTATAAATTATGCTGGAGTTCCAGGTCAAATTCTGGTCCCCTGCAACATCCATAGAGAGAGGTCAACTGAAGATTGTCACTGAATTATTAAGGAGGATCTTTAGACAACTTCCATACTAAGAAGAATAGTTTTTTTTATTTTGCATTTTATTAGGGAACTGAAACTCATTCAGTTCCCATTTTAATGCTTTTGAACTAATATGTGAACAAGCAATCCTTCAAAATTTGCATTTCTCTGAATGTTGCAGTGAGCACAGGTGCACTCCTACGGAAGCAGTGAGTTTTTTTAAAAAAGAAGACCCCACTCCACCCTCCCACCTTGATGGGCACAGAGCTCCTGTGCTCTGTGCCCGGTTCCTCACAGTTACTCGTGAGGAGCCGGGACAAACTGTGACGCCCGGCCACACATCCCGCAGTCTCAGGATCAACCAGCGGGGAAAACTGGGAAAACTGTTTTGGGCGATATCCTAGGGCAATGGAAGGATCATCTTTCCCTGCTCCTGGGATCCCCTGTGTGTCATGTGGACACACAGGGATGATCCCAGGGTGATTCCCGGGATATCACCCTGTCTAGACATGCCCCAAGTGTAGGGTGACCATATGAAAAGGAGGACAGGGCTCCTGTATCTTTAACAGTTGCATAGAAAAGGGAATTTCAGCAGCTGCCATTTGTATATATGGAGAAGGAAAGGAAAGGAACCTCTTGTGCAAGCACTGAGTCATTACTGACTCTTGGAGGGACACCAGCTTTCACTGATGTTTTCTTAGCAGGCCTTATAGCAGGCTGGTTTGCCGTTGCCTTCCCCAGCTGTTATCACCTTTCCCCCAGCTAACTCGGTACTCATTTTACCGACCTCGGGAGGATGGAAGGCTGAGTCGACCCGAGCCGGCTGCCTGAAACCAGCTTCCTCTGGGATCGAACTCAGGCCGTGGGGAGAGTTTCAGCTGCAGAAACTGCTGCTTTACTGCTCTGCGCCACACCATTTGGTTGGACTACAACCCCTATCAGTCCCAGCCAGCCCAATCATTGAAGATGATGGGAGTTGTAGTTCAAAACATCTGGAGGGCACCAGGTTGCCTACACCTGCCTCATACTAAGCTTCTACTCTTTGCCAAGGGTATGTGATACGTCACATTTGTTATTACTCCATAAATAACACTTAAAAAAAAAACAACAAATGGAGAACTTGTACACGAGTTACTATAAATTTATTTTGTCCCTGATTCCTCCCCCCCCCCTTCCCCAAGACAGGTGACTTTTTTAACCCCTCTGGGGACCTGGAAATGATTTGCTATTAATTCCAAGTGGAAATAAACTGTAAGTAATGCAGATCATGTAACCAAGTTTGCCTGTGGCCAAAAACCTCTGAAGAATATTTATCCCCCGAGATGAATAGGGCTGTCACATTAAAAGCGAAGTTCACACCACAAAGGCATTTTGCCTGTATAAATATCTGCCCAGCCTTTTTCTCTTCCCCCCCCTTTTTTTTTGTGAGAATGCATTGAACAATGGTAATTGTGATGCATCTGAGCAGAAAATTAGATTTCCTTTTTGTTCTAAGAACTGATCAGCAAAACTCCACTCATACAGATCTGATTTTTTAAACATTAATTGCTCAACAGGAGGAGGCCTTAAAGGAACCCTGCCAGACCAGGTTCGTAATGATCAAATTAGTAGCAAGGTTGTGCTCTGCGGAATGAAGAACATGATGAAAGGTGCTGTTTCTTGAAGAAGCCCAACATCTAGGCCTTAGCTAGACCTAAGGTTTATCCTGGGATCATCCCAGGGTCATCCCTGCCTGCTCCCGGGATATCCTGTGTGTCATTTACATGAACAGGGATGACCCCAGGACAATCCCGGGATAAACCTTAGGTTCAGCTAAGGCCCTAGACTCCTGCAAATGTACGAAGAACATTTAGATGATGTTTTGCTCAGATAGACCCAAACTAAGGCCTTAACTAGACCTGTAAGTCTGCGACGGAGGGGTGAAGATCTCGCGATGTTTTTATTGCGAGGTCCCCCCTCAGTTTACACATGGCGTGCGACGTCCTCAGAGAGCCTGCCATTTTAAAATTTTTCTTAGAGGAGAAGTTGGAGAAGGTAAGGATTTTTTTAAAAAAAGTAATTTAATTTCCCCGCCCAATGGGTGCAGTGCTCCTGAGGAGCTCTGTGCCCCATGCACGGGGCCTGGTCCTCACAAGGAACTGCGAGGAGCCTGGACAAACCATGGTGCCTGGTGACATGTTTCGCTGTCTCTGTGGAAAAACCAGGCCTAAAGGGGAAGGTGAGATCCCGGGGCAAGGCAGGGATCATCTCTCCCTGATCCCAGGATCCCCTGTGCATCACGTGGATGCACAGGGATGATCCCGGGGATCGCCCTGGGATTTCGCCCGGTCTAGCTATGGCCTAAGTCACTGTTGCTGTTTTTCAAAAGAGACAAATATATAGAATCATAGAATCATAGAATAGCAGAGTTGGAAGGGGCCTACAAGGCCATTGAGTCCAACCCCCTGCTAAGTGCAGGAATCCACCCTAAAGCATCCCCGACAGATGGTTGTCCAGCTGCCTCTTGAAGGCCTCTAGTGTGGGAGAGCCCACAACCTCCCTAGGTAACTGATTCCATTGTTGCACTGCTCTAACAGTCAGGAAGTTTTTCCTGATGTCCAGCTGGAATGTGGCTTTTTTTAACTTGAGCCCGTTATTCCGTGTCCTGCACTCTGGGAGGATCAAGAAGAGATCCTGGCCCTCCTCTGTGTGACAACCTTTTAAGTATTTGAAGAGTGCTATCATGTCTCCCCTCCATCTTCTCTTCTCCAGGCTAAACATGCCCAGTTCTTTCAGTCTCTCTTCATAGGGATTTGTTTCCAGACCCCTGATCATCATCATAAGACACTGTCTTATACAGAGTCAGACAACTGCTCCATCTTGATCATTATTGTAGAGTAGACAAATTTTGGGGGGACATGGTCATCAACAAAAAATAGCTGTCATGGCAGGAGTGGGAAAGGAGGACCTACTTTCAGATGCTGGGAATTGAACCTAATGCCATTTTCACTCAGGCAGAGCATGTGCTGTCCGACTGAGTTAGAGCTTCTCCACAATATCACTCCACAATATCAGACCCCAGTTTTGCAGTCTAGAGAATAACCCATTTCACCTTGGTCCAACCTGAAGACTGGCTGATTCAACTCTGGGCTGAATCAGCTATCCCTCCTGCTTTGCTTTGGATACTCAAAAACCTCCAGATTCCGAGGCTTGCAAGCATCAAGGGTGCAAGCCATAGCATTGCACTCTTAAGATTTATTTTTATTTATTTATTGCATTTCCATACCGCCCAACAGCCGAAGCTCTCTGGGCGGTTCACAAAAATTAAAACTATTCAAAGTATAAAACAAACAGTATAAAAACACGGTATAAATGAGTAATTTGAACATGTTTTTATATTTAGCTTACCCACCTTCCCTGAACATGAGGGGGACAGTAGTATCAACAGTTTCTTAAACATTTTAAAGTCACAATCCCAATCACATTTACTTGGAAGTAGGAAAGGGAAAGGAACCTCTCGTGCAAGCACTGAGTCATTACTGACTCTTGGAGGGACGCCAGCTTTCGCTGACGTTTTCTTGGCAGGTCTTATAGCGGGGTGGTTTGCTGTTGCCTTTCCCCCAGCTAATTGGGTACTCATTTTACTGACCTGAAATCACAGGAAATGAAGTAAATGTATTCTGCCAGTTTTTGCCAATAACTATTTTGTTTGGAAGATTTAGCAGGGTGAATTAAGAACTTTTTTCCTATGATAGAAGGTATTTATTTATTTATTGCATTTCTATAACGCCCAATAGCTGAAGCTTTAATCCCGTGACTCATCAGGTGGACTTATAGTTGATGCTGCAAAACTGATCCTTTTTGCCACAGAAAACCTTTCGGGAATTAATAGTTAATGCAACGGTTTTAACATTCACATGGCTTACATCATCCCTTTAAACCTCAGAAACAGTTTTAGACAACTTATTTTTCATTTTTAGGTGGGAAAAAAATCACTGTAATTTCTACATTTAACAACAAGGTGTCATGCTTAACTGTTCACGTGCCTTAGTGTAACTTCTTAAATTCAAGTAGCATGCAGGATGAAGTCAAGGAGAACTTAGACATTTTTGCATGTTTCAGTTTAGCTTTAAACTGCAATTAGAGTACAGAAGGGTGTGGACAAGAAGTTACATTAACCGAACAAACAATACCAGGAGCTCAATTTGCTATCTTGTTCATTACATTAGTGCCCAGCTTTGTCAACTGCACTCCTTTTCAGTTAATCTCACATTTATGTTAAGTTCTCTTTCACTGCTAATAATGTAATTACAAAGAAGTTTCCCAGTTATGCTCATGAACCAACAGGCTAATTTTCTTATTTATTTATTTATTTATTTATTTATTTATGGTAATTTTCTTAAATAAAGCTTTTAATGTGTGCTGCTCTAACAGTCAGGAGGTTTTTCCAGATGTCCAGCTAGATTCTGGCTTCCTGTAACTTGAGCCTATTATTCTGCATCCTGCACTCTGGGAGGATCGAGAAGAGATCCTGGCCCTCCTCTGTGTGACAACCTTTCAAGTCTTTGAAGAGTGCTATCATGTCTCCCCTCAATCTTCTCAAGGCTATATTGTCCTCTTTTCTCAGCATTTGGCAGTGTGTAAGGAGATTAATGGGGTTATAAAATCACAGAGTAGTAGAGTTGGAAGGGGCCTCTAAGACCATCAAGTCCAACCCCCTGCTCAATGCAGGAATCCACCTTACAGCATACCTGATAGATGGCTGTCCAGCTGCCTCTTGAATGCCTCTAGGGTGGGAGAGCCCACAACTTCCCTAGGGAATTGGCTCCATATTGCTCTAACAGTCAGGACGTTTTTCCTGATGTTTGAACTGGAATCTGGCTTCCTGTAACTTGAGCCCATTAGTCGATGCCCTGCACTCTGGGATGATCGAGAAGAGATTCTCTGTGTGACAAGCTTGCAAATACTTGAAGAGTGCTATCATGTTTCCCCTCATCTTGTCCAGCCTTCCCCAACCTGATTCCCTCCACAAGTGTTGGACTTTAACTTCCATCAGCCCACAGTCAGAAATGCTAGGAGTTGTAGCCCAAACCATCTGAAAGCTGCTGTAGGCAAAGCTCTCAGCCCTGCTCAGCCCAGTCCAGCTCTGATTTCAGCCATGTGTTGGGAGACGGGAAGACAGAAGGATCTCTCCATCCAATAGCTGTGCTGAAGAAATAGGAAACGGCCCGCAGCACACAGAACATTTTGCAATTGACCAAATGCTATTTCCCAAGGTTATTGTGTTACAGATGGAGTGTCTGTCTAATGCTATTGGATGGAGCATAAGGCCTTCCCTTCTCCCAGCTAGTGCGAAAGGGAGACAGAAATGTCATTAGTCAACATTTGTGGGCATTTAGCTTCCAATTTCCTGCAGTCATCAATCTGATCTTTCTTAATAAGCTCTGCTGAACTGGGGGAACAGTGGAGGTGGAAAACCAGGGTGGGGGTGGGGGGAGTCAGTGGGGGGGGGAAAGTAATTTGCAGAATGATTTTTGCTTACTAACAGTGAGTTATTTGCCAATAAAGCAATGGGCTTGAATATCTTTCAAGTCACATCATGTAGGAAAACAATTTCAACTCTGAAAAATATGGCGAGTCTCTAGCCTTGTGGCGCTCAGCGCCTTGGAGTCTCTCCCTGACATGGAGGAGGCCAATCAAAGCTTAAATAGTATTTTTATCTATACCGTGTTCCTTTTTTTTTACATTGAAATACCAATAATTAGTCTTGGTTAGAAACCACACTAGGGTGGCCTCTTAAAAATCGCTACAAAAGAGGACATGCATCACTAAAAATGAGAACTGGAGAGGAAACCTATTTTACATAAAATGGACATAGGCTCATTTAGAAGTATTAATGTACATTTGGGAAGAATGATAATAATTTAGATGTGCACTGGCCCTAAGCAAAATTGTGCAAGTTCCCCTCCCCCTGCCACACACACACACACACACACACACACAAGTAAAACAAAAACAGTTCTTGGAATCCTAAGAACTCGGAAAAAATCTGGTCTTCTTCAGAATCTGCAGGTTGAATTCATAGAAATCCAAACTCATTTGAAACCTTTGTAGTTTTCTCTGACACACCTAGTCACTCCACAGCTGACAATGGTGACTAAAATAGGGGGGGGGCGATTAGATCAGGACAATGGGGGAAGGGAAATGATTAAACCTCCTGATCTAATTTGCCCTACCCTTTCTTATAGTGTACAAAACCCTAAACCACTTGGGACCAAGATACCTTATCCTTACCAACCTGCTTGATCACTGAGGTCATTGGAGGGCATAAGAACATCAGAAGAGCCCTGCTGGATCAGACCAAGGGTCCATCTAGTCCAGTACTCTGTTCACACAGTGGCCAACCAGCCATCGGCCAGGGATGAATAAGTAGGACATGGTGCAACAGCACCCTCCCACCCATGTTCCCCAGCAACTGGTGCACACCAGCTTATTGCCTCGAATACTGGAGATAACACACAACCATCAGGGCCAGTAGCCATTAATAGCCTTTGCCTCCAGGAATTTATCGAACCCCCTTTTGAAGGGGTTGGATGGTTTGATATGGACCTGTGGCCCAATTGGAATCCACCAGGAGAAGAGCCTTTAGTGTAGTGGCCCCTTCTTTATGGAACTCCCTGCCACTGGAGGTCAGGCAGGCACCAACACTAGGCTACTTACAGCACCTCCTAAAAACAACTCTGTTTCGAGAAGCCTTCCTGAACTGACCAGCCATTGATTTTCTGGTACCTTTGTTTTAAAATTGAACAATTTTAATTTGTTTTTTAAAATCTTCTTTCTTTTGCTGTTTATACCTATGTTAACAACTCTGGAATCTGTGTTAGATAATTGAGCAGTATATAAATACCATCATCATCATCATCATCATCATCATTCTATACATCCACTTTTGTCTGGCCAAGTGTCTGATTCAATATTATGTACTTTCATGAGTTTGTAATTTGATGCTGCAAATCCATGTTTCGAGGACAACCTAAAGAATGTTACCGCACTCCTATGCAGACGTCAACAGCCCTTAGGTATCCCTGATCCTACACAGGATCAGGCTGCAAATATTTGCTCCGTTTGTTTTTCCAACAGATGAGTGTTTTGCAAGCAATAATTGGGCAAAGAGGCAGGTCTGATTAAGAAAATGAGCGGTGTTTACACAAAATGGCAAATAATTCTGTTTCTGTTGCTTTTAATTAAAGGAAGTGTGCCTTGCTAGTCAAATGTCACTGCTAATTAGATTTTCGCTACAAGGTTCTTCTCGGATAGCAGTTGACTGCAATTTACATTCAGAAGACATTTCAGGTTCAAAACAAGCAGCGAAAAAGAGGGGTGTGTGTGTGTGTTCCAGTTAATAAGAGTTGCGTTTTCAGATCCTTTCATAAATTGTTTCCGTTTGTATGTTTGTTGCCTCTAGGCTTCTCCCTGTGGGATGTCCGATGGGACTTTATGCAACTTGATGTAGTTTCATCTACCAGTCTGAGTCTGTGTTTTGACCACTTGGTCACTGGCTGGAGTATTTGGACTCAGATGGAGGAGTCCCAGGTTTAAATCCCTGACCACTCCTGAAGCTCACTGGTGAGCTTGGGGCAGTCCCCTTCTCTCAGCTAGGGCGATCATGTGTCCTACGTGTCCTACTTTCCACAGAGAACTCCTCTATTTGAAGGTGTTTTCCATTTGAAGGGCTCTGCAATCCAAAGCCTGTTTAAAGATAAAGAACCAGAGGGAGGGAAAGAGTTGCAGGGTCTTTGAAACTGCACATCAACAGTTAGTACCTAGACACTGAGAGTCAGTGTGGTGTAGTGGTTAGAGCATTGGACTGAGACTGGCTCGTAAACCTGATGGCTATAGGTTACCTCCAGTATCGGGGCAGTATGTCTATGTACAACAGTTGCTGGGGAACATGGGTGGTAGAATGCTGTTGCACTCACATCCCCCTTGTGGGTTTCCATGATCAGCTTGTGGGCCACTGTGTGAACAGAATGCTGGACGAAATGGAAGCATAGTCTGATCAGCAGGGCTCTCTGTATGTTCTTATGAGAGATCCAGCTTATGCCTGGTGTGGAGAATGTGTATAGGGAGACATTTCTCTCTCTCTCTCAAAATACTAGAACCCAAAGGGGTCATCCCATGAAACTGATTGGTGGGAGATCCAGGACAAATAAAAGGAAGGACTTCTTCACACAGCACATGGTTAAATTATGGAACTCGCTACCACAAGATGTAGTGATGGCCACCCATTTGGATGGCTTCAAAAGGGGGGTGGATAAATTCCTGGAGGCAAAGGCTATCCATGGCTACTGGCCCTGATAGTTGTGTGCTATCTCCAGTATTCGAGGCAATAAGCCTGTGTGCACCAGTTGCTGGGGAACATGGGCAGGAAGGTGCTGTTGCACCATGTCCGGCTTGTTCATCCCTAGCCAATGGCTGGTTGGGCACTGTGTGAGCAGAGTGCTGGACTAGATGGACCCTTGGTCTGATCCTGCAGGGCACTTCTCTTATATTATAATGTTCTAGTCCCCACTCAGCCATGAAACCTACTGGGTGACTCTAGACCAACCTCACAGTGTTGTGGGGGGGATAAAATGGAGAAGAGGACCACCCTGGGTTCAGAAGGAAAGATATAAATGCAATGGTGATAATAAAATAGACAGCTGGCTGAGCAAACACTCAGGTCACTTGGTCACAGTTTGCCCCAGTGCAGTCATATGTATTGTAGGTTTCCATCTGCACATATAAATTAGCATATCCAAACATAGTTAAGCAATGGAATTCGCAACCACACACTTTAGTGATGGGCATCTATGTGGATGGCTTTAAAAGGGGGGTAGACAAAGTCCTGGAGGAGAAGGCTATCCATGGCTACTTGTCCTGATGGTTGGACTAGATGGACCCTTGGTCTGATCCAGCGTGGCTCTTCTTATGTTCTTATGTTCGGTAATGAATTAGGACAGTAAATTTGTAGGCCTCATTGGAGAGAAGGTAGCCTTTAAAATGCCCCTGTTGGATTTGTGACAAACCTTGGTGGGTACTTTGTATTCTCTGAAATAGTTCTTCTGTTTACAGCCAAAAGTAGAGGGGGGGGAGTCTGTTTTCAGAGATCCGTCATTCATTTGTGACATGGAGGTGTCACCAGTTGCTACAAAACATTTCTCAGGAACGTGCCTTTAAACAGTGTTGTACAAAAAAAAAAGTCTCCTACACTTTTTTTTTTTTACCTTTATCATTCAATTTGATAGAAAAGAACTTGTTTTCAAAAGGAAATTCAAAAGAAAAGAACATTTCAGATAAGTTCTCATGGGCTGGCTTGTGCTTGCTAAATCCCTTCCAATAGTGAACCCTACCTGTGAGAAACTGTTGAGGGTTTTCTCCTTCCCCTAGAGAAATAAAGTGACATTGTTTCTCCCATTTCTCTGCCCACAACTAGGGCAGAGCATTTTGAGAGTCCATTTGCGCACCGCTCTACCTTTTGACTCTTCCGCAAACCCTGAGCCCATGTCGAACCATCTCTTAAATGAGGTGATCCGTCAGAGAGGCTGGAGGCCCACTGGGACATCTGCCAAGTGGCTCTTACAGGGCAAAGCCGGCCCGTGTCAATGGCTGCTGCTTAATTGGGGCAATGCTAATAAACACTCTGCTTGATGGAAGCTCTTCAGTGTATGCCAAGAGGTTAAGTGATGCATCCCATCTGAGGTTGGAAATTAACTCTCAAGAAATCAGGAACATGGAACTTATTAAAATCGATGTTGCTGATGAGATAGGAAACATGACAGACCAATTTGCATTGATCTTGTAGTGCAGGAGTGTGAGCCTCCCTCTTCTGTTGAGGGGTGTATTCCCTCATGCTGGGAATTTGGGGCTGCATGCCAGCAGTAGTGGGGGCAGAATGAAAAAGAGTGGACAGACCACCCCCATTCATTCTCTTTCTGCCCTTACATTTTCTCTCCGGGCTCATCTACACCAAGCAGGATATTCCACTGTGAAAGCTGTATGAAGTGCACTGCAGGATCTACACTACTGCTTTATAGTGGTAATGAAGTGTACTGATAACTGTTGAGGCCCATGGCACATCTACACCAAGCAAGATATAGCACTATGGAAGTGGTATGAAAGCGGTATATGGTATGTGTCAATGAGCCCCACCCATTGTCAGTGCACTTCAATACCGCTATAAAGCAGTAGTGTGACTCCTGCCTTTTATATACCGCTTTCATAGTGCAATATCCTGATTGGTGTAGAAGAGCCCTCCATCTCTCTTTTCCTCTCTGTTCCTTCCTGTCTCTGTCCTTTCTCCTCCCCACCAAGTGGGTTTCTGGGAAAGGAACAGGATTATTCTTTCTAGGGATCCAGCCAGATGGCTTGCAGAAACATTGGAAATAAGTCAAAAGTCTGCACGCAGCCCTAATGCTAAAAGTTGCCCACCTCTGTAGTACTATTGAGGAATGCTAGGAGCTGTAGGACTTTTTTCTGCCTAAACTTGTGTAAGATTGTGCCCTTAAACTTTTTTTTTTACTGCTCTTCATCTCCTGGGGGAGAGGGGCATACAAAATGCCATGAAGAACTCTAATGTAATAAATTATTATTATTATTATTATTATTATTATTATTATTAATAATAATAATAATAATAATAATATTAATATTATTATTTGTATCCCGCCTTTTGCCGAATACTGGGCCTCAAAGCGGTCTTACATAGTTTAAAACATACATTGTAAAACCTAGGAAAAGAAATGTAAAACCCCACACACATTTAAAATACACAACAAAATTATAAGTCATTAACATAGATGGAGGACCAAATTACTATCCAAGGGCCTGCTGGAACAAACAAGTTTTAGCCTGCTTCCGAAAGCCCATCAAGGAGGGAGCCAGCCTAGCTTCCCCGGGAAGAGAGTTCCAGAGCACCGGAGCAGCCACCGAGAAGGCCCTCTCCCATGTTCCCACCAAGCGTGCCTGTGAAGATGGTGGGACTGAAAGAAGGGCTTCTCCAGAAGATCTTAAAGCACAGGCAGGCTCATAAGGGAGAATACAGTCTTTCAAATAACCTGGAACCAAGCCATATAGGGCCTTATAACCAGCACTTATAACCAGCACTTTGAATTGTCCCCGGAAACAGACTGGAAGCCAGTGGAGCTGTTTTAAAAGGGGAGTTGTATGCTCCCTGTAACCAGCCCCGGTCAACAATCTGGCTGCAGCTCTTTGAACCAGCTGGAGTTTCTGAACACTCTTTAAATGCAGCCCCACATAGAGCGCATTACAGTAATCCAATCGGGATGTAACTAAGGCATGTGTCACTGTGGCCAGGTCTGACATCTCTAGGAACGGGTGCAGCTGACGCACTAGCTTTATCTGTGCAAATGCACTCCTGGCCACCACCGAAAAAATAAACTGAGATCAACCATAAAAGGCAGGAAAAACATAAGGGAGGAACATAAGGCTGTCCTCTTTTCAGGGAAGAGCTTCCATAGTTTAACTACCATGACTGAAAAGACACTGGGCATGTCTACACCATCCATTGATCCTGGGTTCAGCTCAAGGTCATCCTTGTATGTCCAAATGATGCACAGCTGATCCCAGGGCCAACCAGGGATGACCTCTCATAAAATGGACAGCACTTATCCCAGTTTTCCCATGGTCCCAGGACAACCCTGAAGGACCTTGGGCAGTGTGGCACAGGCTCCCAGGTCTCCCTCCTCCCTGTGAGTAGTGGGGCTTAGCAAATAGGTACAGAGCTGTGCTGGGGGGGGGTCCATGCCCATGGGGGGTGGAGGCAGCAGTTTTGACATCCCCAGGATGGCTGCTGGTGTTTTTCGGTGCCGTTTTGGGTTTGTTCTTTTTTTCTCACATTTTGTGCAGGTTCGCACCCATTTTGGGTTTGTTCTTTTTTTCTCACATTTTGTGCAGGTTCGCACCCGCGCAGCTGCGTGACCAGCTCCTGCTTTTAAAAAAACCACACTGCGCTGGAGCATTCCTCCTGACTTCCAGGAAGTCACGCTGCCGTATGCATGCTGGGGGACGATCCTGGAAGCAGGAAAGCCCGGGATCCTCCCCCCCTCCCCATCCTGGATAGCCGGTAGGTATGGATGAGCCCATTGTCACAGATAACAATTTGATCAGAAAAGGTGTTTCTTTGTTTTATGAGAGTTCCATGGAAGACATAGTGCTTTGTCCCAGAAAAGTCTATTAAATAAGGAAGCTGAAATGCTAACACAAGGCTTTAAAACTGAGAGAATCTGCAATAATTTACTTATCCTGGGGGAAAAGGAAAGAAAAGAAACCAGCCCAGCAGCCTAGGGAGAGGCAGAGTGAAAACAGAGTTCTTTGAGGCAATAATGTCTCTAAATTGTGGCACCTAAAAAGACTATGTCATCTTTTGATGTGTTATACTCACACACATCTTCAGGGCTGTGGTGTGTGTGTGTGTGTGTGTGGGTGTGTGTGTGTGTGTGTGTGTGTTTTGTTCCTTGGGGGATCAATTATTCCCCTGTCTAAAATGAATCACCATATACCAGGGTGCTGAGTCACAAAAGCCCGGAGGAAGTCCTGTTGCCAGATGCCTGCAACTGTTGCTATGTGAAAATATTTTAGCAGTCTATGGATTAATGATGTGAGGAAGGGTCAGCATTTGACATCCAGTCAAAATATCCTGAGAGTCTGTGCAAGCAAACTCGCTCTAAATCTTAGGAGGTAGGATGAGTTGGCATTTACCATATGTGGAGAGGTTAATGCCCCCAGGATCAAGTAAATAAACTGGAGTGCAAAGGCCGCAGAAGAGAGAATATAAATTTGGGTTCTGACCAAGTAACTAAGTCTCCATTAATTAATAAAGAAATCAGCTAACAAAGAGATAGATCCTCCAAATGGCTTGAGGTAGACAGGAAGGAGGGAATAATTTATTTCTTCTCAGGTTCAGCTTTTAATATGAACTGATCAACTTATTTTACAGTGTTCGCCTTGTATTTGAGGTGAGCACTATAAGCCATGAGCATTAGTTATTTCTGAGCTGGAGTTTTAGTGGTGTTCCCTAGGAGAAGTTTGGATGAGAAGGATCTCAGAAACAGCTCTTCCAAGGAGAGGAATCTCAGAAGCAACTCACCATGCCAGTTGCAGAAAGAATGGCGCAAGTCCAAGGAGAGGGATCCCAGAAGCAATTCTTCTAATGTGGAAGGGCAGCTACTCCAGTTGTAAGGCGCCTAACTTCTGGGGAGGCCAGGAAAGGCTGCCTTGCAAAGCAAAACACAGTCCCAAAATAACTGCAGGGCATAGGAGGTGGGAAATGAAATATACTGTGCTACTGTCCCTGATAACACTGTCCTGGTTCACACATAATGACAAACCATGGTTTAATTAACCATGGTTTGTTGAATTGTGGCTTGTTATCTATAAACCCAGAACTATGGGTAGTTAACCACCAACAATCCACAAAGGCAACCCATGGTTTGTTGTTGAATTGTGAACAGTTGAGTTGTTTAAACCATGGGTTGCTACTACATACAAATCCAGAACTGTGAGTTGTTCATGGGTTGTTTTGTCAGGCTACAGAGGTAACTGATAGGAGCACAAACAAACAAACAAACAAACCCAGCATCTTTAAATGTCAGTACTGCAGTGCTGTGAAGACAACTGGGATACAGGGAGGGAGCAGGCAAAGGAGGAGAGAAACCAACCAACCAGGAACTAAGAAAACAAATCATGGTTTGTTCAATTGTCTGCAATATCAACCTTGGGTAGGGCAACAAGCCATATGAAGCAAGCCAGAGAGTATATCCCTGAGGAACTGTTGGAGAATTTCACCTCTCCCTGGAGAAATGTGGTGAAAGGGTCCCAACTTCTCTGCCTTCAAATACTCCCAAAATAAAACAAATCACCACTAGTAGCACATCCAGTTTACATATTTTTTATATGTAGATTTACTTTAAAAAACACACCTAAAATTAAACATTGTACAGCTTTAAACTTTGTAAACATACATAAACAGATTTTAAATTGTGAAACGTTTCGACATAAAACGCTAGCTTCAGTCGCAAACGATACGCAGGCCAACAAATAGTGGAGAATTTCGAGAGATGATTGGCACACACTTCTAAATTCTTATCAATTCTGTGTGGGTGTGTAGAAGAAGCCATGGAGGAGATCTGACCTTGCACAAGAGCACTTGTCGTTTTCAAAGGCACACCCACACCCCAGTTGAGATTCCCAGTAGACTGTGCAAGCCACCTCTTGCCTTGCCAATCTGAATTTCACAACCTTTGGCTCGGAAAGGTTATCAATCCTTCCCAGCACCGTACTGAGGTGAAGAGAGCAGCTTGAATGAACCTCAGAAGTCTTTTGCTTACATCAGCTAACATTGGACTCTTTCGACATCTTATGTGGGATTCATTCTGTCCAGTAATTTCAAACTGTCTTCCAATTAGCAACACTAGGCAGAACTAATTGCCAATTGCTGCCGAAAATGAGAGCTCCAGGGTGTGTGGTGGAGAAGTGTTCACTGGAGACCTATAGACGAGTTTTCTATCATCGTATTTATGAAGCTAAAATCCCTGCTGCCCCATTGTCCAAGCCATTGGAGGGGAGAGAGAGTGAGAGAGAGAGAGTGATGAGCAGGATGGAAATCATAAACTAATTGTAGTTCATTTGATCTTCAAATGAAAACATGGGATGGGCGGGTGAAGAGGCCTAGCATGAATAGATCACCAGGGATGAACAAGTGCAAAGCAGCTCATCTTGAACATGAAGCTGAAGGCCACTTGGTCATTCCACTTTAACACTGAAACCTGCTAAGGAGGGGTGAAGGTTTCAAAGATCAGAGCATAAGAAAAGCTCTGTTGGATCAGACCAAGGCCATAGCTAGACCTAACGTTTATCCCTGGATCGTCCAGGGGTCAAACCTGTTCATCTAGGTGACGCACAGGGGATCCAGTGCTCAGGCAGGGGCGAACCCTGGATGATCCCAGGATAAACCTTAGGTCTAGCTGTGGCCCAAGGGTCCATCTAGTCCAGCATTCTATATTTCACACAGTGGCCAACCAGCTTTTGACCAGAAACTCACAAGCAGGACACAAGTGAAACAGCAGCCTCCCACCCATGTTCCCCATCAACTGGTGTACATAGACATCCTGCCTCTGATTCTGGAGGTGGCATAGAGTCATCAGGACTTGTAGCCATCCATAACCTTCTCCTCCAGGAATTTGCCTAACCCTCTTTTAAAGTCATCCTGATCTGTGGCATCACTAAGGCCTTAGCTAGACCTAAGGTTTATCCCGGGGTCATCCCTGCCTGCTCCCGGGATATCCTGTGTGTCATTTACATGAACAGGGATGACCCGGGACAATCCCGGGATAAACCTTAGGTCTAGCTAAGGCCTGCATCTTGTTTTACCAAATCCCTTTATTTATTTATTTATTTATTTTCTAATCTTCAGTTTGGTTCATCCTGAACTTTGTGGGGATAGTTGTTTTTTTTTAAGTTCACATGAAAATATACTCATTTTTGTGTGCAGTTCTCCTAATATATTCATTCTTGTATGTAATGTTGCAAGCAATATTGCCAAAATAATAAATTTCTCTAACATACACGTTTTGGGTGCATTTTTTGATTGGAGAACTCTACCGCCACATTAGGAGAAGTGTGAATTTTGAAGGTTTGTTTGGGTTTGGGTATTGCTTTGAAAAATGCAAAATGAGGTTTGTTTGCATTTAAATGTGAACTGAATGCATGCTTCCCCAACCCTGATCTCGGCATGTCTTTCAGATATCTCAGCTTGGTTGTTTCATTGTCTTTGAAACTTAATATGGCAAAGACTGAATTGCTTGTTTTTCCTCCTAAATTGCTTGTTTCTCCTCATCTCTCATTCTCTCTTACTGTCAATGATGTTACACTTCCTCCAGTCAAGGAAGTTCGTCGTCTTGGCTTTATATTTGATTCCTCGCTCTCCTTTATTCCTCATATTGAGGCAGTAGCTAAATCCTGTCATTTTTTCCTGTATAATATTGCCAGGATTCGATCATTTCTGTCTGTCTCTTCTGCCAAGACTCTTGTTAATGCATTGGTTATTTCTCGGTTGGACTACTGCAACCTTCTTCTCACTGGCCTTCCTTCTTCTCACATCAGTTCGTTGGTTTCTGTTCACCACTCTGCTGCTAAGATCATCTTCTTGGCTCGCCAGCAGAACCTGCATCTCCCCAGCCTCACAGATGGCTCAGCCTGGTTACAAAATCAGGTGAAGGCCTTTTAACAATCCAAAGTCCTTCCAGCAGGGGAGAGCTGACCACACTACAGGTCTTGTCAACCTACATAAGGTTTCAGTTGGCTTTAGCTCCCTGCTGAGACAACATTCTCCTATTGTCCTAGTGGGATAGAGTTCCAGCCAGCAGGACCCACTTAGAGTTATCTGAAGTTCTACTTTCTTTCTGCTTTCCTGTCTTAATCTTGTTACCAGCTCCCCTTGGCAATCTAGCCCTTCTCCTCTGATTGGCCCTGGCTCTCCATGGTCTTGGGCAGAAGATTTTTTTTTTAATCACCTGACCTTTTTAACTGGAGGCTGCCAGGGATTAAACCTGAGACCTTCTGCCTGTGATGTGCTTTACGTGTGAGCCATAACTAAATATCATTTTTTGGAATTCTACTGCCAACTCCAGCATTAAGAAACATTTCAATGAAACATAGTCAATGAAGCTAGTAGACAATTAATAGCAAGCTGTCAACAGAAGCAGCAGCCCATTCATTTAAATCTGGGGATGTTGATTTGGATGAATTGTCCCTTTAGTTTCTAATTCATTGGCTTGAGCAAAAGAACAAGAAACCCTTGATCTTCATGATCAATGTAGCTGTAGAGCTGATACGGAGTTGAAGGAAAACATGTCTGAGCCATATCAGCATCTCAATGATGGTCACTCTTTGAATGGGTTTACAAATCATTCAGAGCCTGCAATGGATCCCTTGAAGTATTGTCTAATGGAAAGAATGGCAGCAGCATTTTTATCATGTGAAAGGGAAGCCAAATTATACATTTCAAGAAACCGCTGGGGTGCGGGTTCAGCAAGGACTGATCCTCATATCTGCCTTTGCAGGGTTTCTCAAACTTCAGCTGGGTCTTTCACAGATTTCCAGACCCTTCTTATTTCATAATGGGACAAATGCTGGCATAACAACAAAAAGGGGAAGCAAAGGAAAGAATCCCTAATCATCAATTAACTCTGGCATCCAAATAAATGGGGTGGCGTTTTGCAGAGTACATTGTAACAAGGAGGAAAGCGTACCTTAAAAAGAAAAGGAAAGTATCCCTAATGGATTCTGCATTTCCATGAACTCATATACAGTGAGATACAGTAGGTAATAATATAATAATACTTCTTCACTCAGCGCATAGTTAAATTATGGAACTCACTACCACAAGATGTAGTGATGGCCACCAATCTGGATGGCTTTAAAAGGGGGTTGGATAAATTCCTGGAGGCAAAGGTTATCAATGGCTACTAGCCCTGATGGTTGTGTGCTATCTCAAGTATTCGAGGCAATAAGCCTGTGTGCACCAGTTGCTGGGGAACATGGGTGGGAAGGTGTGTGCACCATGTCCTGCTTGTTTATCCCTGGCTGATGGCTGGTTGGCCACTGTGTGAACAGAGTACTGGACTGATGGACCCTTGGTCTGATCCAGCAGGGCATTTCTTATGTTCTTAATGTTTACTTGGAAGTAGGAAGTAAGTTCCACTGTGCTCTATAGGGCTGACTTCCTAGTAAGTTTTATTTATTTATTTATTTATTTATTTATATTTGTGTTTTGAGCTCTTTACATTATAAAATAATCTCAAAGCAAGGTACACCAATAAAAAGCAATAGAATGCAACAGAAGCATCAACAAAGTAAAAACAGGGCAGAAGAGTATTTTAGGATTGCAACCTAAGTCCTTTTGAGCAAGCACACAAAATTAATGTGATGTTCAGTGTGTATGTGTGTATGTGTGTGTGTGTTTGAGACAGAGACAGAGAAAGAGATATTTATTTATTTTGGTCTCCTACTCCAAAACGTAAGTTCTTAGGTGGGCACATCAACTGGAGAATCACTACTTTAAAAGAACTGACCGTGCCATTGGAAACATTCCCGCCCAGCCCCAGAGGGTTGACCTAACATAAATCCTCTTTATTTGATCCAACAACCTTCCTGGTTCTCCCCAAGTCAAATTTAATTTAGGTGGTTTACAGAAACTCTTAATTAATTGGATCATTCATTAATTTACGGGGGGGGGGAGTTGTTCCAGTGCAGAGTACTGTGGCAGCAAGATCAAAGTGCATGATTAACTTACCAAGGTTATTCTGTTGGCAAGTAGTTCCTTCTTCCCTACAGACTTCGTACCTGTACTTCTGTATTTGCCCATCTTAAGATCGGTTCACACGTTCTTATTGAATAGAATTCAGAGTCACCAGGAATGGGTGAGGCTTTCATTTCAGTTTTGTTTGATAACAATTTACCAAAATTCACCAATTCAGGCCCAGAGCTTTATTTTATTTTATTTATTTATTATTGCATTTATATCCCACCTTTTTTCCTCCAAGGAACCCAAGGCGCAAAGTCTTAGCTCTTCATTGTCTGTATTTGAATCCCCGTATATTCAACTATGTTAGTGACGAATTGCGGTTAGCCAGTGCAGATTAAAAAAAAAAAATGTTTCTCTTCATACTTATCAAAATTTGCAAACTTCTTTGTAAGTGGAATGGATATGGGAGTGAAATTTATAGACTTGCCCACCAGTACATTTCCATATCACAGGCAGCTTGCATGAAATCAAGATGTCATTGCTGTGACAAGGTTGTGGTTTTCCTTTGTGCTCCAACCTCAGGAGCAGATATTTCAAAGGTGATCAGAGCAGAAGATTCCACAAGCTATCACAACAGTGAACATCTGTTTACATGGATCTGCGTTCTAACACCCTCTACGGCCAGGCTATCTGAAGGAACGCCTCCTCCCGTATGTACCTGTCCAGACCCTAAGGTCATCCTCAGGGGTCCTTCTCCGCGAGCCCCTGCCAAAGGAAGTGAGGCAGGTGGCTACGAGGAGGAGGGCCTTCTCTGCTGTGGCACCCCGGCTGTGGAATGAGCTCCCTAAGGAGGTTCACTTGGCACCGACATTATATGCATTTAGACGCCAGGTGAAGACCTTTTTATTCTCCCAACATTTTAACCGTCTATAAATAAATTTTAACTTGGTGTTTTAAATTTGTAATTTTGCATTGCTGCTGTTTTTATCTGGTTGAGCTTTTATATTGTATTTTATAGTATGGTTTTATACTGTTGTTTTATACTTTGAATGTTTTTAATTTTTGTGAACCGCCCAGAGAGCTCCGGCTATTGGGCGGTATAGAAATGTAATAAATAAATAAATAAATAAATAAATATGGGTGAAATCCTGTATGTGTGTAGAAAAGTCCTACAACTCCCAGCATTCCTTGGGCAGCCATTTTGGCTGGGGAATGCTGGGAGTTGAAGGGCTTCTTTTCCTGTCTGAAGATGCATAGGATTGCACCCTAAGTCATGGCCACGCACAGACATCCCGAAGCAGTAGATTCTGTTATTTAATTATCTGTTGTGCGACGATGCCTTGGTTGGGCAAAAATGTATGGCCAATCATTTTCTTTGGATTCTTCTAAGTCAGGGCAGGCAAAATGTGACCCTGCTGCCCCTTCCAAAATATAAAAATAATATATATATTTTTTTAAAAAAACAGCATCTGTAGCAGCTATTTTAACACCTTTTCACCATTTTTTAGTGCTTGGTGCCTACTATAGAGCTCCAAGCAAGTGGGTTATGATCCTTAGGGCACTCCATAGGCATTCCAGATACTCCCCCCCCCCAAGTGACATGAGGGATTTAAGTTCTAGCCTCATGAGAAAGGGAGAAAAGGTCCTCTCTGTCCACTTTCCATGCCCAGCTCCCTTCCTCCTTTTCTTATTTCCTTCCTCTAGGCTGCTTTTTTTTGAGAGAGAGACAGAGAGAGAGAGAGAGAGAGATTGAAGGGCAAAGAAGGATAAAATGGCCAATGAGAGACCACCAGGAAGCCCGGAGCTGTGTCTGCCTGTCCCACCTAAGGAAAAGCACTGAGAGGGAATCAGGATGAATTAGGTAATGTACTCCATTCCTCTGCCAGGACATGGGGGGGGTGAGTGGGGAATACATGCCAGTTTGATTTTGTTCTGAAGTTACGTTTCATTTATTGCCTCTGAGCCGGAGAGACTGTGTGCTTCTATATTTATTAGATTGCGATGAAAGCAATTAAAGCTAATGAACATCTTCGAATTTGAGGAGTTCCTTTTGCAAGGGGTTAACAAAAGTCCATCTCCCCCTTGCACAAACCAGGGCAGCTATTCTCAGCAGACTGGAAACCTTTTGCTCTGTCCTTGGTGCTGAAAAGGGGAGTGGGGTCATCTTTATTGTGCCTGGGTCCATCTCCAGCTGAGAGCCCCCTCCCTCCTGCTAACAACTGTCTCTGGAGAGGCCACCAGTGAGGGAGGAAGCAGCAGCCAGGCACCTCTCCATCGTGCCTGGGTCCAGCTCCTGCTGAGAGCCCCCTCCCTCCTGTTACCAACTGTCTCTACAGAGGCCACCAGTGAGGGAGGAAGCAGCAGCCAGGCACCTCTCCATCATGCCTGGGTCCAGCTCCAGCTGAGAGCCCCCTCCCTCCTGCTGCCAACTGTCAGCAGGAGCTCCGGCTATTGGGCGGTATAGAAATGTAATAAATAAATAAATAAATAAATAAATAAACTTTAACTGCTGAACTTTGCAACTAAGATTGTAGTGCCTGAATTTGCTTTCCTTTCCCCCCTCCTCCTCCCTCCCAATCCCCTTTCCTTTTGTGTCACGTCTTTTAGATTGTAAGCCTGTGGGCAGGGACTGTCAAGAAATACTTTTGTAAGCCGCCGTGAGAGCCTTTTTTGGCTGAATGGTGGCATAAAAATGCATAAATAAATAAACAAATAAATATCTCAGGAGGAAGGTTGTCTTCAAGCAGGATTTGGAAATTGGCAGCTCCATAGTCTGGGAGTGATCCGTGCTGCCTCCCCAACCAGCCTACATCTTCCTGTCCTTGTGCTGCCCACTGCATAGCAGTAAAGCATGAACTAATTCTCCCACTGAATCCAGTGGGAAGCTTTTTTTTAGAGCCAATTTGTAGTGCATGAGCAATCTTTAGGAGGGGGGAGGGCTATAAACTTCTGTGATCCCCCCAAACCTCTCCCATCCGCAGAAATTAGTCTTGAAAAAAGCCTCCCAGTGGAGTCAAAGGAAGGCTTTTTTTTTCAAGCCTAATTGTAGCACTTTTTTCAGTGGGGGGGGGGGAGAGTTCCCAACTGAGGATGGGGGGCTTAAGCTTCATCTCCCAGTATAGGGTTAACCCTTACCTCCCCATATGCCATGATCCATCCATGGTAATTAACCTTGAAAAAAGCCTCCCATTTCCTCCAATAGAGTGGGATTATGTGTTGCTATCTCTTCTGTATGGTTTTTTGGCTTTGCAACTTTGGCACTGGAACCATTTCTTCTTGTTATGGATATATTTCTTGATCTTGGTAGTCTGAGAAAGCTTTGGGCACTTTTTGTTGTGTTTCTCCATCTTTCAAAGAGAGAGAGAAGGGGGGGGGTATTCTGCTTCTTAATATGGGCTCTTTGCAGTATAATCACTGGGGCCTGGTTCCAGCTATTACAAGCAGACAGTCAGAGATGGGGCAACCTGAGGTGAGCCAGGATCCTGAACCCAACAATCATAGGACAAGCCAAGAGCCAAAGAGCAAATTAGGACCAAATGACAAACCAGGAGGCAGGGTTGAAGAGCAAGTGGAGAGGCAGGACTAAGAGCAAGTCTTAACCAGAGCAGCAAGCCACCGGTCACTACCAAAGGCTGAGCTGATACAGGAAGGCCTCTTCTATTACTTCCTTTTCTAGAAGGATCTCGTGGTCAGCCTGGGTGGGCAGACTTGGTCAAGGGCCTGGAGGAAGTCCTTCAATGACAAAATGCCACCTGCAGTTCAGTGCCTCACCACATGGGGCAGATGTTCACACAGACCAGCAGTGATCATGTTTGGGGGGAAATGTGACTGCGTTTGTGTGAGAGAAAATGTACAGTTTGAACTAAGAAAGCTTTGGTTATTGGTATAGAAATGTAATCAAATGTTAATTCCCTGCCCCCCAATGTGTATTTTCAGGCTGTAGTCAATTGAGGGGGAGTGCATGCTTTGGGGGGGGGGGAATATCCACAGAAATGTATAATTTGTTCTTTGAAATGTCCGCTTTTCCTGCTCAAACAAGCTAAAACACAGGTCAAAACAAAAATGAGAGTGAGCCGAAAAGAATGTCGAAATGGTTTTTGGAGAATTTAGATGAGCTTGAAAATTGCTGGTTCTCCCATCCCTAGTCCTGACACAGACTGACGGAGGAATGAGGGAGGGTGAATGGATGGGTGCCCCGATTTCCTCCCTATAAAAAGTCAACTTGAACCAGAAGCTACTGTCAATGTTTAGGTCTGGTGACACTGACACCAGAAATCTAGGCAATCTACTTGATGTTGTTTAATGGTTGTAATGTTTCAGTAATAATTGTTTTCTCTTCTCCTCCCTCCACCCCCATGCCAAATTGGAGGGGAGTAGAAATGGACCTCACTTATTAGTAATTGCTGTTCGCTTAGCATGACATGCTGGGCTTTGAAGGTAGCTATTTCGGCCTGCCATTGATTGCAGGGTTGGATGGTTTGGACACGCTTCCAGGAAACCTAAGTGCTTGGATCGACACACAACAGGTGGGCAGATGGGATGGTGGAGAAGAGTGTTTTACTGGCTGAGTGGTGGAGAACCTACTATTTAAAGAGGGTTTGGTCCAGTTTGGTTGTTTTCATTATCAGGGCGGAAGGCTTGACTTGAAATTGAAGGGTAGGATTGCTTCTGCCCTGGATTGCAGGTGTCTACGAGTCTGTGTTCATCTCAAGTTGATGAGTGAATAGAAATGTAAATCGAAACATATGATGCAGAAACTCAGATTATCCAGAAAAGCTGATTTTCAAAAGAAACTAAACTGTGGCTATGGCTAGACCAGGCCTATATCCCGGGATTGTCCCGGGATCATCCTTGTGCATCCAAATGACACACAGGGGATCCCGGGAGCAGGCAGGGACGACCTTTCCATTTGCCTGGGATAATCCTAAGGTCTAGCTAAGGGCACAGACACACAAAGGAACAGAGAGAGGAGGAACAAAAACTCTACAGGATGCTCCTATAGACTATGGCCTAATCTACACCAAACAAGATATTGCACCATGAAAGCAGCATGTGGTATGTGTCACATAGCTGTATCACACCAGGGTTATACTGTGCAATCACTGCGAATTGTGTGCAAAGGACTCCGAAGTTTTCCAGCTTACAATCTGCTTTTATTGTGAAGTACTCTGGAGTTTTGCAGTTTACAATCTGCTTTGACTGTGAAGTACTCCCATGCATCCTGCTTTAATTGTGCTATAAAGCCAAAAGACCCGACCTATTTTGCTACTTCTTTAGGAGCGAATCATTTGTTGTTTTCCTAGCGGCCACTGGGGGCGCAGGAGGCGGATTTGATAGGTTTAAAGTACAAATTGAACAAATGCTTACAACTGCGTAAGATTTAAAGATAAAGACATCAAAATTGGCACAGTAATAGATATTAAGGAGGGCTTTCAGCATACCAAATTTATTATTATTATTATTATTATTATTATTATTATTTATTTATTTATATAGCACCATCAATGCACATGGTGCTGTACGGAGTAAAACAGTAAATGGCGAGGCCCTGCCGCATAGGATTGGGTCATCCGTTGATTTTTTATGATTTTTTTTTTTTACATTTCCCCCCTTAAACCCTTTTCCTGGTATGCAAAGGATCGTAGGAGCACTGCCGCCCGGGGTGTGATTTAGCCAACAACAACAACAGCTTTACGCTATAGGGGATAATTCGAGGGAAACAGGTACATGGGATGAAGCCTTCAAAGGGAAGGAGGTACAAAAACTCTACAGGACGCGCTTGTAGACTATGGCCTAATCTACACCAAGTAGGATATAGCACTATGAAAGTGGTACATGGTATGTATCAATGGGCCCCAACAGTTGTCAGTGCACTTCAATATTGCTATAAAGCAGTCGTGTGGCTCCTGCCTCTTATATACCGCTTTCATACCACTTTCATAGTGCAATATCCTGCTTGGTGTAGATGAGGCCTATGTCTCAGTGGGTAAAGCACATACTTTGCATAGAGAAGGTCCCAGGTTCAATCCCCATCATCTCCAGGTAGGGCAGGAAAAGCTCCTACCTGAAATCCTGGAGAGCTGCTGTTGCCGATCAGTGTTGACAATACTGATCTACATGGACCAATGGTCTGATTCATAGAATCATAGAATCATAGAATAGCAGAGTTGGAAGGGGCCTACAAGGCCATCGAGTCCAACCCCCTGCTCAATGCAGGAATCCACCCTAAAGCATCCCTGACAGATGGTTGTCCAGCTGCCTCTTGAATGCCTCTAGAGTGGGAGGCCGTTGCTAGATGAGGCATTAGCGCGGTGTGAGGCCCGGTTTCCCTCCTGTGCATCCAGATGACACACAGGGGAATCCGGGGTCAGGCCGTGCTAAAACCTCCCTTAAACCGGCATAAGCGAATTCGCTTATGGCCTGGTTATTCCGCAGCCCCGGCCTGAGGCTAGCAGGGTCCGTAGCTTACTCGCGAGTACCCAGGAGAAGCCATGGACTGGGCACAGCGCTCATATGAGCGCTGTGCCCATCGGGCCAGGGGGGGATCCCGGGAGGGGAGATAGGGGCCGCGGGGGAAGGCCAGACCCGGCAGGAGAGGGGGGGAGAAGAGTGGGCATCAGGGGTGGCAAGGGGGCAGGAGAAGAAGAGCGAGGGACAGGGCATCGGGCATGGGGGGAGGACGGCTGAGCAAGCGGGCAGGGGGGGATTAGGAATTGTGGGGGGATCAGGGGCGGGGGGGCTTTTTAAAAAAAAACCAAAAAAAAAAAACCACTTACCTTCTCCAGTGGCTCTCCAGTGCACATGGCCCCTTTAACTTAAAAAAAAATGGCCGACGCCACGGGTCTTCCCGTTGCCCCTTCGCGTCTTACGTGTAGAAGCCGGCGACGGCGCGCGCTAGCTCTAGCACGCCATTGCCCCTCCTCCCTGCCGGCTTATCCGGCAGGTCTAGCAAGGCCCTAAGACAGCTTCCAGGAAAGTGTCAGAATTTGAGCCTGAAGCAAAAATTTCATCTCAAGGTACCATCAAACACTTCTCTTTCTAAAGGTTGCAGTCCTCATTATTTAGCCCTTAATGCTCAAGAGTGTGTGTGTGAGCGGCTTGTGCAAAAAGCTCAAACTGGCATATCTATATGGCGTCTCTGGACCCATACTTCACCTTCAGTCTACTGGTTAGTGATCTAAAGAACGTTTGAGCTGGAGATGCCGGAAGGAGCTATGGAGCTAAGCAGCACAGCCTGAACCCTTTTCAACATGTCTTCTGTGAGTCGTTCAAACACACTGACAGGAATTCATGAATACTTCCCTGTAACTGAGACACTGGAGAGTGTTTCATCCCGGCAAAGGCAGAAGAAGTTTGAGGTATAAATTTTTCAGTCTTGCTAGGCTTAGATTATAATGATAAAGAACGTCTCTCGCTAGTGGAATCTCGTTCTCAACGGACACACCGAGGAATGATGGGAAACAGCCAAAGAACTTTCCTGAAGGATAAAAAGAATACAAGTTGGACAGTGTGTTAGACTGGCCAATAATAAGCCAGTGTGTAGAAAAATAGGTGGCGATTTATCAAGGATGTGGAATCAGAAGATCTCTTGAGGGTCATATTTTCCAGTTGTATCTGACGTCCTGTGAGACAACTTGATCCTTAAAAACATCCCTAATCCATGGCCGAATGCTGTGGAACAAAGGCCAAGAACAACAAATGTGGATTGTTGAATGAGGACTGCACAACTGTTAACTCCAGACATGATCTGCAGCTTAGATAACTATTTAACTCTCAACTTCTCCAATCTCCTTTGAACACGGATTGTATAGGGAGCAAGGTGGCCCAGTTACCACTATCCGATTAAAACAAACACACAAGATGTAACAGACATAATAGAACTACACTAGATCAATGAGATAATGTTACCTTTTCAGTGGTGCCCCCCCCCCCAATTATGGAATGATCTCCCTGATGCCAACACTGTTATCTTTTCGGCGCCAGGTCAAGACTTTTCTCTTCTCCCAGGCATTTAACAGCATTTAACAACACTAAGTTTGTTTGTTTTTAACGGACCCCGGAACGGTTGTTTTAAAATGGATACCGTTGTTTTTAAAACTGTTGTTTTTACGTTTTTGATGGTTTAAAATTTTTGTATACATTTTTAATGTTTACTGTTTTTAACTTTTGTAACCACCCAGAGAGCTTCAGCTATGGGGCAGTATATCAATGTAATAAATAAATAAATAAATAAATATAAATAAATAAATAAATAAATAAATAAATACACAAAGTTTATAAATAAAGCAATTGATGGTACGCAAACAATCATAGCAATGCCGTAACAACAATGCCAGTCATATCAGCCTATGGGACCCCGATATATTCCCATCTTGACTATGCATAGTCTTCATCAGGAAGTCCTACAGAGCCCTACATCTGATGTTCCAGGTGCAGGGATTTTGTTTTATCTTAATTTTATATGGATAAGGCATTTAATGGCAGGATTCCTCCATCTGCTAGCCCCAAAAGAGTTGCATTATATTATCATTGCATTATCATTTGTACAATTCACAGAGATGAGTGGATGAATGGAATGACAGTTTTAAAATCATAAAAAATATAAACAAAACAAAAATCATAAATAAGATAAATTATGTGCAAAAAACCTAGGTTTTTTGGGTTTTTTGCTGGGCAATAAAAATAAAGCAACACGATTAACGCTATAAGTAGCTAGGCTGTCTTTTCAAACTCCATTAGGTCTCTAATGGAAGGTTCCTATGTTTGGCGTAGAAGACAATGTTAATGAATCAACTCCCATCGGATCCAATTTAATAGCTGAATATTATTTTTAATGTGCTGTATTATCAACATGGTTTTTATCCACTTCAGTGGCACACACAGCAGACACACTAGTTAGCTCTTTTTTCTCGCTCCTGTATTTCTTGTTTTGGGTTTCTCTTCTGTTTGCAAATAAACTCAAATGAATATTTAGACTGCTGCAGAGAACACGCAGCCCAACCCTTTGAGGTTTCTTGGGAAACAGCCATAATTATCTCCATCGTTAATGCAATCCAAGTGCAGACCATAGAGATTTCTTAAACAGTTCAAGGTATTTTCTAAAGAGTTGTGTCAACAATGGGCCATAAGCAGCCAAAGTTTGAGTTTGAGGTGGGAATTACCAGGGAGTTTTGGGAAGCATTTGTCCAAAGACCAAGGCATTGGGCAGGTAACTGCTATCCACAACCTACTGGCCTGCATTAAGCATGTGGTATTTTTTCTGAAAGGGTAGGATGCAGGACGGTGTAAAGCATATCATAAGTCCAAGAAGAGCAATGATGGATCAGACCAAGGGTCCATCTAGTCCAGCACTCTGTTCACACAGTGGCCAACCAGCTGTTGACCAGGGACCAACAAAGCAGGACACAGGACCACATCTAGGGACCATGTGCCCCTCCAAGTGTTGTTGAACTTATCTTCCATCCTCTTCCACATGCCCACTCCAAGGGAGGCTGGAAGACAGCAACAAAAGAGAAGTTCTTCTCAGTATTGGCCCCACAGTTATGAAATGATCTCCCCGACAAGGCCTGCCCGGTGCTAACCGTGCTATCTTTTCAGCACCAGGTCAAAACTTTTCTCTTCCCCTGGGCATTTAGCAGTGTGTGATGAGTTGTTGTTGTTTTTAATCTATCCCGGATTTTATTTATTTATTGGTTTGTCTGATTGCTCAAAGTTGTTTTTAGCTGAATGTTGACTCTGAGTGTACTGTCTGTTGTGTCTTTTTTATGTTTTTAAATTTTGCATATTGTTTACAATGGTTTAATCTTTGTAAAACACCCAGAAGCTTCAGGTAAGGGGTGGTATAGAAATATAATTTCTTCATCATCGTCATCATTATCACCACCACCACCACCACTTTCCATGCTGGTTGGGGCTAACGGGAGTTGGAGTTCAACATTGGACTACTGGTCCCAATCATAAGCTAGATGGGGAAACTAAAATGAGCCAAATGGGGGAACTTCATGAACCAGATGGGGAGGAGCAACGGGTTGTCCTCACCTGACTTTGCTGAGGGCTATCTTCCTTGTTGAGCAGGAAAGTCAGGGGGGCTTTTGTTTTAGTAAACAAGCTCCATTATAGGCAGTCTTCTGCTCACACATCAGCTTCCTGAAACTTTTGAAGAGAGAGACACAGAGAAGTCCAGTAACCTGCTCAGAACTTCAAAGCTTGTGTAACCTTGATTCAACGCACATCTCCCGACTGTTATTCTACTCTCTTGGGCATCTTCAGTCCTTGAGCACAATCATTTCCTCAAATATGCTGAATCCCCAGGTAGTTATGGGTCAAAGGCACACACTTTTTCTGGTTGTTAAGAGTTGTTGTTGTTCTATGGAGGGGCCAAGATCATTTAATTTGCTACCCAGGCAACAGGAGATGAAATGCTAAAAGCACTTACACACTGGGGGAAAATGCATGTCCAAATTAGGGCTGTGCTCCGCTTCACTTTGCTTCGAAGAAGTGATAGCAGAGCGGCCTGATTCACCTCCAACAAAGGTGGAGACGAATCAGGTCAGGGGGGCTGTGGATTGAAGCAAAGTGGTTTGCCTCAATCCAGAGCTCTGGATGCAGGTAAGTGGGGGGGAGGGGGACTTACCTGGCTCCATCGCTGTGCAGCGACAACGATGGAGCCAGGTAAGGGGGCAGGGGGAGGTTTGCTTACCTGTCTTCATCATGGACTTCAGTTGAGGCCCTGGCTTCAAACCAGAAGAGGCCATGGCCTTCTCTTCTGGCTTGAAGCCGGGGCCTCAATTGAAGCCCACGATGGACCGCGACGGACACCAGTAAGGGGGTAGGGGGAGTTTCACTTACCTGGCTGCCACCGCTGCCATAGTCTGTGTGGTGGTGGTGGTGGCGGAGCCAGATAAAGCGGCAAGGGGGAGGGGGGCTTACCTGCCTCCGTCGTGGTCCATCGCGGGCTTCAATTGAGTCCCCATCTTAAAGCCGGAAGAGGCTCGGCCGGATCTCGCTCCGCAGAGCAGAGCAGGGGACGGGCTGATCAACCCGAAGCGGTTCAGGCCCGATCCAGAAGTTCCGGATCAGGCCACGAAGCGGTCCGGGGGGGGGGGGTCCGTGTACAGCCCTAGTCCAAATGGTTGTACTTCTGTAAAAAGAATGAAAGAGTTTGTGCACAGATCAGGGCAAACTTGTTGTGATGTCTTTGTTTTTATTTCCATGTGAATGGGGATATCCAATCAGGGTCGAAACTGCAGCACTACAGTCCTAATAAAAATCTCCCCACCCTGAAGCTAATATTGGATCGAGAAGGGAAGCTTTCATTCAGTGCTGGTGAGAACTCTCCTCTCTGTGCGAGCAGCAGTTTCAAAGGAAGGAACTATTTGTCAAGACCACAGCAGGGGAGGAAAGGCTGACCGCCCTCTCCTTCCCAAACCACGGCCCAATCTACACTAAGCAGGATGCAACACTTTAAAAACGTTTTGAAAACTGTATATGTAATGTGTCCTAGGCTTGAACAGTTGTCAAAACCATTATAAACCATTATAAGCAGTAGTGTAGATCCTGCCCAGCTCTGAAAAAATGAACCATTTATTTAATACCATCTCTAATTTGGCCCCAGGAAAGTTGGATGAATTGAGACAGGAGATTCAAGTTACTTGGTGCAGAGCTGACCAAGGAATGTTTTACCTTTCGAACAAAGGAAGTCCGGTAGAGGTTGTCCATTGATTCAAGGCTACCTAGTTTGATTAGACAGTCATGAGCTGAACGGTCCATTGTTCTGATACACCGTCTAAGGCGGCTCCTTCTCTCTGCTGCGACTTGATTACACACGCCGGTCTAATTAGTGTAAGAACGTTCCTGGAAGCCATTCATCCACTTAGATAGACTCTCCAAAAATTATATGTTTGTTTTTGATGGCATTAATCTCGGTGCACAGAAATGAAAGGCACCAGCTGACTTTTGAAGGGGGGGAATCTTCTTCTCTACTCTTTACATCAAACAAGCTTTGCCAACTATTCTCAAGTCGTGCTCATTACCATTTCAGATGCACGCGGAGAAGAAAATGGGAGTGGCGTCATCCACACATCAATCTCTTGCTCATGCGCCCCGAACCAAAGGCAGAGAGCGGATTGATAGAAGACCAAAGTAGCACATTAGTGTTTCTGTATAATGAGATGACCTAAACAGAGAATGAAGGGGAAGGGAATTTGTTTTGAAAGTATTTGGCACAGATGATTTAATGACGCACTGCTCTGATCGCCATTCGAATGGCAGAAGTATTGTCGTTCGCTGATCGTTTGATTGTGCAAAATGAACCTCGTACTTAACGGTAAACGTCAGGGTCTTGATTAAATATTTATTTCTATTAAAATGTATAGACTGCCCTTCTGAGGCTTACACACCCCTCAAGGTGGCTAGCAAGAACTGAGAGCCAGTCATAACACTTCAGGATGTGCGAAAGTGCAAAAGCAAAGCTTGCTGCAGTTCTCCAAATCCCATCTTGAAGCTTGTTGCAACTTGAGTCCGTATGAGATTGTGAGCTTTGCTTTTTCCCCCCCTTTTTGCATGAAAACCCATAAGTATTTTTATGCATGTATTCCCCAAATGTACGCATCAGCTCTGCACATTTTTGAAATGTGCACATCCTTCTGCCAATCCAGGCGAAGTATAAAGTGTTGGTTATTACCTTTAAAGCCCTACATGGTTTGGGTCCAGGCTACCTGTGGGATCGCCTTCTCCCATACAATCTGCCCACATACACTCAGGTCCTCTGGGAAGTATCTACTTCAGTCAGCCAAAATTAGGCTGACCAGCGTTACCCAGAGGACCTTCTCTTCTGCTGCTCCCAGACTGTGGAGACTCATCAACTTAACAGTCTACAAGAATTTAAGAAAGCTATCAAGACTGATCTCTTCCTACAGGCCTACCCAGTGGAATTTTAGGATGCTTTTAGGATGATTTAATAATCTGTACTATGTTTTTAATCAATTTTACGTATTTTATAATTATTGTTGTTCCCTGCCTCGATCCAATGGAGAGGCGGGTAAGAAATAAATTGATGATGATGATGATTTATACATATGTGTGTGCATTTATAAGATCTACTCAATTCGAAAGGTAGACCTTTTTTAAAAAAAAACAGGTACACACGCTGCCAAACACTTTTTGGAGGGTCTGCAAATCACAGTGCGATTCAGAAATGTACAACTTTGTCTGCAACTTTTGTCCGAGTACATGTCCGGTCCAGAAAGTGTGAACTTGGTGAAATCCTGGGTGATGGTGAGAAAGAGGAGCAGGAGATGCCACTGTCGACTTGATCGCTGGCTCTCTGCCTGTCAAGCGAGCAAGTGGGAGCTATGATGAGGAAGAGGAAGAGGAAGAGGAGCAAGGGCAGCTGGTGATGATGCAACTGATGATGAGAGAGGGGCTCGGAGTGTGGCAACGAGGGACAGGGCCTTTTCGGTGGTGGCCCCCAGACTGTGGAACGATCTCCCTGACGAGGCTCGCCTGGCGCCAACGCTGCTATGTTTCCAGCACCAGGTTAAGACTTTCCTCTTTGCCCAGGCATATGGCGGCACGTCTTAATCACCTACATGTTTAGTTTTTTAATGGTTTTTAATACTTTATTATTTATTTATTTATTTATTTATTTATTTATTTATTTATTTATTTAGAAAATTTCGGAGCGGTGTACAAGGTAAAATGAAAATAAAAACAGAATAAAAACAGTTAAAACAAAATTTAAAAGAAGCAATAACTGTAATCCAAGGCTGCCTGTTAAAGAAAGGCTTCTTGGAATAAAGATGTTTTCAGGAGGCGCTGAAAGGAGTACAAGGTTGGTGCCTGCCTGACCTCCAGAGGCAGGGAATTCCACAGGAGGGGGACCACCACGTTGAAGGCTCTTCCCTGGTGGATTCCAATCGGAGGATGGATCTATGTGGAACCACCAGGAGCAGGCCCTCGGATGACCTCAGTGGCCGGGCAGGTTGGTAAGGGAGAAGGCGCTCTCTCAGGTATCCTGGTCCCAAGTTGTGTGTGTATGTTCTGTGTTTTAGAATTTTAAATTTTGTATACTCCTTTTTATCTTAATTTTAGAATTTCTGTAAACCGCCCAGAGAGCCCTGGCTATGGGAGTGGTATATAAGTGCAATAAATAAATAAATAAATAAATAAAGGCAGAGTCACTGAGTGAGGGTGAGCATTGAGGGTAACTTCTCCAGGTGTCCTGAAGAACCTGGAGTTTGTGCTGCCCCCTGGGGAAATTTGGAGAGATGCCTCCTACCTCAATCTCTCTGCCCACAAATAGGGTGGAGACTTTTGTGAGGCCAATTGCACACAGCTTGAGCATAAGGCAGCTTCTAATCAGAGCTCAAGTTTCCATAGAACACCTACATGTATACATAGTTTTGCATGTAGCATCCCCTTCACACCCTCTACAAGGAGGTCTATAGGGGTGGGCAGCGGAGTGGATGCTAGTGTGTTTCAATCCCACTTCCTGCACTACCTGTAGGCCATGTGTGTGGAGGAGGAAAATCCTAGAAAGCATTTAGAATGGTTTATTTCTGCCGCAATGCCTTACTCATCCTTTTACTCTCTGCTCCTGGGTTGCACCTAACCTGTAGTTGCAGGTACACACAGAAAAGTCCTGCAGTAATAAATGGGAGACCAACCAATCAAACAAGAACCTGTCCTATCAATGAAAGGAACAAGGGCCTTCCAACACAACGGCCAGGGAGCAGATTTATGGGACACTTGCTGTCATCAGCCGAGCAGCTGGCTGCTGCAAATGGAATCCATCACGGAAGAAGAGGCATATAAATCAGGCCAAGAGCGACTGGTATTAAGCATCGTGCAAGGTTGCTGCTTCTCCTCCAGAACAGCATGTCCAGGCTTGGTTACATTTTAGGGAAAGGATGGTCTCATATAACCCCCAGTGAAGGTCATAGAAGACTAGGAACCTACTGTGGAAGAAATTAGACTATGAGCCTAACCTGTCTCATTTTCAGGTCTAGGACAGCTAAGTAGAATGTGAGCTTGACCTTTGGAAAGGCCAAGACAGAGAGCAATGCCAACTGTACTCCAAACTGTCAAAACACCACGACGTTGCAAAACTAGAAGATGTTTGCTAACTTGCACCTCGTGTCCCACCCTGCCAGAAGCCATATGTATGACATAGACGAGAAGTTGTGTAAGGTGTTTTCACTCTATTTGAATGCATAAACGACATGTTGCATCAGCTTATATTGTGTGTGCTGTGATTGGACATGTAATGTAAGAGTAATGTTTGGTGCCTTTTTGTATCCAAGTAATGATTGGTGGGTTTTTTTTTGTATTCGAGTGATGACTGGTGTGACTTGGACCCATCACAATAATTATATGAAGTGCCTATAGATGCATGTACTGTTGTACCAAAAGGCAGCCTCACTTGGGGCTCATCCTATGATGCAGACTCCTTGCAATTGCTCACAATAAACTTCCATTACAGAGAAGGAGACACTGTCTTGAGATTCCTTGACCCCCACTGAATGATCCTTATAAGGGGAAACAGGGTTCCGGTTCCTCAACACTACTCCAAATGGGTAGCTGTGTGAAATCTGCCACAGCCAAAATGACAAAAGACAAAAGAGTGGATGTGGAAAGCCACCATTTCACACATGCATACACACAACCCTGATGATTTTCAGTGAAACCTTCAGCTGACACTCAATGGGTCTCAGAGAATAATTCAGTTCCACTTGTGGTGGTTGCATTCTGGCTTGGCCTGATGTTGAGAAGAAGGAGCCTACAGAATCTGGAGGATGCCATGGGCTACTTCTGTATGACCCCATTCAGACAACATGCTAAACAAGCAGCGTGGTTTAGTGTGCTGTCTGAACCAGGCCAATGTCTCAATCAGCCCAAAGTGGTATGACGAATAAGATCACATACATATTCAGGTTGCACAGTGCTGTTAATTGACACTTTTCTCCCTCTCTCAAAATACTAGAACCCAATTGGGTCATTGTATGAAACTGATCGGTGGAAGATTCTGGACAGATGTGAGGAGGGGCTTCTTCACACAGCATATAGTTCAACTATGGAATTAGCTACCACAAGATGTAGTGAATGGTTTTAATAGGGTGTTAGACAAATTCCTGGAGGAGGAGAAGGCTATCAATAGCTTCTAGTCCTGATAGCTATGTGCTATCTCCAGTAGCAGAGGCAGTAAGCCTAAAGGCATCAGTTGATGGGGAACATGGACAGGGGGGTGCCGTTGCACTCCTGTCCTGCTCGTGACTTCAGACCTTGCTAGACCTGCCGGATAATCTGGCAGGGAGGATGGGCGACGGTGAGCTACAGCTAGCGTGCGCCGTCGCCGTCTTCTAGGCGTAAGACGCGACGGGGCTAATGCCGGGTTAAGGCAGGTTTTAGCGCGGCCTGACCCTGGATTCTCCTGTGCGTCATCTGGATGCACAGGAGGGAAACCGGGCCTCACACCGCGCTAACGCCTGGTCTAGCAACGGCCTTCCTCATCAGCAACTGGTTGGCCGCTGTGTGAACAGAATGCTGGACTAGATGGATTCTTGATCTGATCCATCAGGGCTCTTCTGATGTTCTTATGATTATTGGATCCTAACAAATTGTAAGCCCTATGCTGCAATCCTGTTCATGCCATCCTGGGATCAGACCCATTGAATTCAGTGAGGATTACCTCTGACCAGACATGGATCAGCCAGCTCTGTTAATTAAGCTGTTTGAAATATCCATCACAGCAACATGGAAATTCCATCACATCCCTCTGCCAAATGTTGCCAATGGTATTACACACACACACACACACACACACACACACACACACACACAAACCCCCACTGTTTTAAAAGACAGGCCCTGTTAAATATCTCTCAGGGTTTAAGAGAAAAAGCAGCACATATTTATCAGCTATTAAATTTGACATTTCTACTTGCAAGCAAAGGGAGATCTGCTTTGGGGAATTTGAGCTCACATATAAAATTGTTGAAGTCGGCCTTTGCGAGTAAGATTCATGAGGTTAACTAGTTTAAACATGGATAACGCTCTTTACTCTGCAGTCCCAATGCCGTTATTGTGCTGTTTCCTGATTCTCATACTGCACATACAGCAGGGACATTGCATGTACTTAAACACAAGGTAAAACTGATTTTGGTGAGGAAGGCGAGCAAGGAGAACTGGTGGGTTGGTTGATTGGTTGGTTGGTTCATTGCATTTCAATGTTCAGCCTACCAATCAAGTACTCACATCTATAACATTTTCTTTGGCTTTCTCAAGCAGTGCTGACAGCAAAGAGACACGTCTCCTAGCAGGCAGGAAGAAAGAGAAATCAGTAATGTGGGGGTTTTTTGCACGGGGAGGGAAAGGAGGCTTTGTCTGTTGTCAGGAGCCTTGTGAGCAGACACAGAAATGCTAAAGGTGTCCAGATGTCATCTCTTCCTTCTGTGGGCTGACCTATGGAACGAGGAGGGCTTCTTTGGTCAAAGGGGAACACACGCACACAATTTCCCAAGTCTCCGGAAATTGAACATTTCCGCCTTGCATGCTAATGGAGGCCTGCTAATTATGCATGCTAATTAATGCAAAAGGAGGAAATTGTGCACTTTCCCCTTTCGCCATTATGGGAAAATACACAGTTGCAGCGGGGGCTGCAGAGGGCTTGCTGCGTCCTAGCTAGCACACGGCAATGCACTCTACATAGGGCTACCTTTGTGCCTAGTCCATAAACTTCAACTAGTTCAAAATATGGCAGCCAGGCTGGTCACCGGTACACCTAGGGGTGACCACATTACACCAGTTTTAAAATCTCTTCACTGGCTGCCAATTAGTTTCTGAGTGAAGTATAAAGTGTTGGTTATCACCTTTAAAGCCCTACATGGTTTGGGTCCAGGCTACCTGCAGGATAGCCTTTCCCCATACAATCCGCCCCGCACACTCAGGACTTCTGGGAAGAATCTACTTCAGCTAGCAAAAACTAGATTAACAACTGCTACCCAGAGGACCTTCTCTTCTGCTGCTCCCAGACTATGGAATGGCCTGCCGGAGGAGACTCGTCAACTTAACAGTCTACTAGCATTCAAGAAAGCTTTCAAGACTGATCTCTTCCGGCAGGCCTATCCATTAGAATTTTAAGATGTTTTTAAAATGTTTTTAGGATGTTTTTTAGGTTGTTTTTAACAATGTATATTATGTTTTAACTGAGTATTATGCATTTTATCATTTGTTGTTGTTCACTGCCTCGATCCAATTGGAGAGGCGGGTAAGAAATAAATTTATTATTATTATTATGGCAGAGGCTCATGCAGCCGAGCTCACATGCAGCAGTGGTGGGGCCTGCACCTGCCAAGCGAACCCTCAGCAATTTTGCCCATCCCTACTGCTTTATAGAGGTATTGAAGTGCCCTGATAACAGTTGGGGTACATGACCCATCCCATATATCACTTCCACAGGGTTATTTCCAGGTTTTTATTCCACATTATCCAAAATACTGCAACATGTCTTTATTAGACTGTAAGCCTGAGGTCAGGGACTGTCCTTTTTGCTAAGTGTAAGCCGCTCTGAGAGCTTTTTTTGCCTGAGGAGCAGGGTATAAATATGATAAATAAATAAATAAATAAATCATATGTCAAAGGGCCTGTTCAGTCGACACGTTAAGCCACGGTTTGGCCACTAACCCTTTTGCAGCAAATGGTTAGTAACCATGTTTAAAACATGGTTATGTAGCCACCACAGTTAGGAATGGTTCACAGGACATCCTAAGTCCACATTATAGCTAAGCCATAACGTTTAGCTCAAAGTGCTTAACCTTTGTGGGTTCACATGCTGCCGGAAAAGGGTTATTGTGTGTCCTACAATGTATAAATGTGCAAGAAGGATATAGTAGGATGACCATATGAAAAAAGCAGTTGTCATTAGTATGCATGAAGCACCTGGTGAAATTCCTTCTTCCCTTCCTATCTATGTATAGGGAGCCTTTGGCCACAGCTAGACCTAAGGTTTATCCTGGGATCATCCAGGGTTCGCCCCTGCCTGAGCATGGATGCCCTGTGTGTCATCTAGATGAACAGGTTTGACCCCTGGACGATCCAGGGATAAACCTTAGGTCTAGCTATGGCCATACTCATAATACTAGAATCCAGTGGGGTCATCCCATGAAGCTGATGAGTGGCAGATTCAGGATAAATAAAAGGAAGTCCTTCTTCACACACCGCAGAGTTAAATTATGGAATTCACTACCACAAGATGTAGTGATGGCCACCAATTTGGATGGCTTTAAAAAGGGGGTTGGATAAATTCCTGGAGGAGAAGGCTAGCAATGGCTACCAGCCCTGATGGCTAAGTGCTACCTCCAGTATCTGAGACAGTAAGCCTGTGTGCACCAGTTGCTGGGGAATATGGGTGGGAGGGTGCTGTTGCGCCATGTCCTGCTTTGTTGGTCCCTGGTCAACAGCTGGTTGGCCACTGTGTTAACAGGGTGCTGGACTAGATGGACCCTCAGGCCACAGCTAGATCTAAGGTTTATCCTGGGATCATCCAGGGTTCGCCCCTGCCTGAGCGCTGGATCCCCTGTGTGTCACCTAGATGAACAGGTTTGACCCCTGGACGATCCAGGGATAGACCTTAGGTCTAGCTGTGGCCTCAGTCTGATCCAACAGGGCACTTCTTATGTTCTTATCTAATGAATAGCAAAGGAGACATTTTGCCAGCCAAAAATGGCAAAGTTAGAAGAGCAACAATCATTAGGCAGGAGGAATGAAGGGCTGAGTGCAAGTTACAACAGAACATTATCCTTAGCTGTACAAGTATTGCTGACAACCATCAAAGCTTCCTGCATTGACTATTTACTGTTAAATAAACAGCAAATGTTTAATGGAGCAAGCACAAAAGTAATTAGGACCTAAAAAATAATAATCTGTGATTAAATCTTACCTACTACTGCATTAGGTGCCAAATCCATAATTAATCGTGACATCAAACGATAGATGTTAATTAACTATCTGTGTGTTTTATTTGCCACTCTGAGATTATTCCATCTAGTCCCATTTTACTGGGGCAAAGTCTTTGTTAAAGGTGATAAGAATATTCCCTCTCCGGAAAGAATGATGAATAAGCAAGTCCCTAAATGAAGAGTGGATTAGTTACTTGGAAACATTAATATTCATTAGCGTTCATTATGCCTTTGTGGATAGTTGATTACACATCGTCGAGGAGACCTAGCAAAAGGTGGTACTGTTTTCATGCACGTTTTCCTGGAGGGGAAAGTGGAATCGTTCCTGGATCAAGCCATCAAACGTTCTAGCAGCTGTCTTCCTTCAGCCAAGTTAGAGATAGCGCTCAGCTCACCATTTCACTTTTTGCTGAGGGGGGGGGGTTGATTTTAGTGGTTAAAACGCACAATGGGACACACATGTGCACATATATTCCTATCACGATATATTTTCAGCTATGCAAAATTGTGGAAGAGCAACTGGGCTGAAGCCCCTGAGCCCAGGATGGTGTTTCAAGCGTACAAGGCTGTGCTCTCTTTTCATTTGTGAAAGACGCTACATGCAGGGTTGACATCCCTGGAAAATGGTGGGGGGAATTCTACAGAGGGCAGGTTGCTAGGCAACCAGCCAAGCAGCCCTTATCACTTCCTGTCAAAAACAAGGTGCATTTCTCTGAGTGGCTGCTTAGCAACCATTCACATTGTGCCTTTATCTGCCCCTCACTTCCCCAACTCCATCAAAAAAGCTGTATGCGAATGTGCTTATTTTCTTTTTCAAATGATGCTCTGATAAGTTGAATGCATCAATGGGATCAAAGTTGGTTGTGGTTTGTGTTTTAAGGAGGGGAAGGCCCCAACCACACAATACCCCTGCTTAGCTACTAGTTTAAAACTGGACCCAAGTGCCTCTGAGCATAGGCAGAGTGGATTTTTCCCGAAACATTCTGCCTCATTGTCAAGTGTACATTTGACTGAAACACTGTAGCAGTGATGTAGCCCAGTGAAGATTCTGGGGAATTTCGATAGGAATAGTTATCTTATATTACATCAAAGTTTATTGAATAAGTCTTCAGACCATTTCACACACAGTACACACGTGCTAAAAACAAACAATAAATACATGAATCTTAAAACATGAAACTAACTTTTAAAAAGCTTAAAGCTGAAGTAATGAAATATTTTAAAAGATCAAAATACATATACCTTTTGATAAAACGAGTCTTTATGCTCCTGTTGAGGCCCCGCATGACTTAAAAGCTATCTCGTGTCTCATTTAATAAGACGTTATTTCGGTTTTCCCTAAAGTGGCCACCTTAACCACAAAAAGGGCAAGATAGGTGCTTCAGGAATAGGATGAGGGATGATTTTTGTGTTCAGAAAAGCTTTGAGGTACAGCCCTCTTGGTAAGGAAGCACAAGAATTTCATTTCAATTCGTAAACCATTCAAACGTGCCACTTTTGCAATCCTGAATGCAGATGGGGGGCTGTTGTTGGGGTGGGGTGGGGGAGTTCAGACACACAAGCACAGTATTTTTCTCTTTTAACTCTCTACTGTCATGCCCCAAAATGCTCTCCCCTATCCAAGGTCTAGAAGATGCTTAAGGGTATTTTGTTTGAATTTGACTCACAGAAAGGGGGTGGAAAGTAGCCTTCTGGAAGCTCAGGTGCTGAAATTTCCTGCCCCTGTTATTAACTCTCCAAATTAAGCCATATTTGGGGAGATCATTCTGAAATGAATCTGCAGTCTTTTGCTGCTTGCTGTTCTCAGCACATCTCACTCCTCGTCAACAAACTCCGTGAATGAAATTGTCCCCTTTCAAGAGGACAATTGATACAAGAGGCATGTTAGTTAGACTCCAGGCACCAGGCTGAAATTCTAATGTTGTCTGCAAGGGTTTGTTTTTCCTCTTCTTCATGTTTTTCAGGACTCCTTCCTATGACTTGCCCCCCACCCGAGCAATGCCTTAAGGATTTTTTGCCTCCTTAAGACTCTCACTTTTATTTTATTTCCCTTTCCCTTCTCAGTTACATGGGTTTTAGGCTATAGACATGGGATGAGTGACACTCCAGACACTTGTAGCTTAACACAATCATTTACTAGTGAATTAAAACAAGCAAATTTCAATTAAATTTCAATAGAGCTGGATGATCAAAAAGGCATTAAAAGAAAATAATAAAAGTTGCAAAAATGCAAGCACTTTTACCCTAAGCTGCACCTAGACTTCTTTAAGCAGCAGCATTCTTCACCTTCCTTATAGTCTGGTCTTACTCTGGCTCTCTTACTCTTTTATAATAACTTCCCCCAAAGCAGAAAGTACTAGACCAGCTCTGAAGAAATGAAATTTAATTGGAGAAATGAAACTTAACTGGGTAATGAATCTTGAACGAAGAAATGAAACCGCTTCTCTCAGGAAACAGGGACATTCCAAGACCTGACTGGTAAGCACTTATTCTGTTTTGCCTTGTTGTTTTTCTCTGCGTATTACTTTCTAACAGGAGGCAACATCCGTAAATAACCCCATCACGATTTAGGTCAGGAGGAGCTGAATTGCTGTTTCACAGACTTGAAGCTAATGAATTCTTAGCCAGGGCAAACGAGAATTCCCATAGAAGGAAGGTGATAGATAATTAAAAGGAGATTTGGATTTGCTATGTCCAGCCAACACCCCCACAGCTCATGCTTGTATATGGCGATGCGTAGTGACCGTATATCTGAGGAAGTAGCACGAAACGGGACACTTATCCGGATTCCTGTTACAGAAATAATTCGGTCTTTTGTAATAATTTCATTGTCATAAAAAAATCCGCTTCCCCGCCCAGCCAACGGTTTGGGCGGGAAGCAGTCGTTGTGTGCTGGGTGGGGCAGGAAGAAGACTCAGCAATGTGAGCCTTGTGAGTCAGGGCGGGGCCGCAGCTATAAAAGGTTGTGCCGCCCAAGGCTCAGCCTCTTTCGCTTTCAGCTTCCACCCTCCCACCTCATTCCTAGTATGGGTTTAGCCAGTTGCTCCTTTTGGAGGGAGAGCTAAGTAGGAATTTTTCCACCATTGGTTTTTGCCTACTTCATACTTGGGGGCGTTAGGCCGGTGTGGGTTTGTAAATAGGTTAATTTGTGGCAGGGAATGTGCAGGAATGGGATGTTTTGACAGGGACGGTGAGCCCTCTGGCACCCCTTGCGGTGATCGGCATATCCAGAGGACCTGCTCCTCGGGGGCTATGTGGCTCACATGTCAGGATATGATGTGCCTTTGGAGACCATCCTGTCTGCATCCACTCGCTGTCCCTTATGGCAGTGGGCGGGGCTGTCGTGGGGTGGTCTCCCCACACTTTCAGAGTGTCACATAAGCAAGAAGCCGGTGTTCCGGCTTCTTGCTTTGGAGAGTGGCTCGCCCTTTAAGACAGGCAACAGGCCTGAGTGATAGAATTATTCCCGCACTTTCACGCACAGATCCAGGGAGGGATGGACTGACATTGTTATCAATAAAGAGGCCCTAGTTTACCCAAGCTCTGGTGTCCGTGTCTTCATTCCATGCATCCGCCTTCACTCACAATAATTCAGTCTATCATAACAACATCAATGTAGGGATGTTAAAAACAGTATTTCTGTTATCAATGTGAAGTTTGGGAAGTCCCTATTGATTCCTTATTCTATTGTTTGATTGAACTGCTTTATAATTAACATTACTGTTTTGTTTGATTGAACTGCCTTATAATTATTGTTATTATATAAAATAAGTCACTGTTTTGAAAATTGTTGTAGATGTGGTTTGATTCAACTGTTATGCAGTTGTGTGCCTAGGGGCGCTCCTTATCAAGCTTCTACAGGTGCCCAGATCCCACTGCTGGACTCCTTGGTTCAAGACCATTGCCACATTATAAACATGATGCACCCTCTGACTGAGGGATGTGTGCAGCAGCTCGTGCAGTCTCAGCCCTGCCATGTGAGGATTTAAAGTGGGAGACCAAAGCAAAACAAATGTTATATCACTGCTATCTCATTGAAAGGCATCTTCTCAACCCCTGTTCTATGCTAAACAAAGAGCCCATTGTGTACTTTGAATGCTTTGCAAAGAGAGAGAGAGAGTGCAGGAAGGATCCCATCAAATTACCATCAATGACTCAGTCATAAAACAGTTTATGATCCATAACAAAACAATGGCCCCTCTGCTCTGCTGTGGCACCACTGTCAATTAAACACCCAAATGAAGAGCGATAGCTGGTGGTTCTCATCAGGGCCAGAATTCACGTCCCCCACAATGCTTTGCTGTTCTACTTCTTTAGGCCCAGTGGCAGATGGCTGTTTCTATAACAACACAACCAATGTGAAATAGCTGAGCTGAACTCTTGACAGAATGGAAGAGTTTAGGGTCCGCGACGTGGAAACAGTTGACGAGGGCAGAGTGGAGTGGCCAAAAGTGTCATCTTAGAAGAAGAGGGTCTCCATTGCACCTGCACAGCAGGGACTTTACATGTGGAAGAAGCTTGGGCATCTCCGTTATAAAAGATCTTAGCCTATACGGCGCCTTTCCGTGATTTCATGCAAGTCCCAGGACTCCTGACCATGAAGAACATAAGAAGAACCCTGCTGGAACAGACCAAGAGTCCATCAAGTCCAGCACTCTGTTCACACAGTGGACCACCAGGTGTCAGCCAGCAAACCACAAGCTGGACACGGGTGCAACAGCAACCCCCCGCCCATGTCCACCAGCATCTGGCGCCCACAGGCACATCGCCATTGTCAGCATTTGCTGGCTAAGAGCGGAGATTTATGACTGTCCTTATCAATGAGAAGGCTGAGCCAGAAAAACTACAGCTGGAATTCTGCAGTTACCTGGGATGCTGTTCGAGTTGAAGCACACAGTCGCTGAGTAGGGCTTTAGACGCAGGCAGAGTTGAGGTCGCAGTCCAAGGGATCACGGTTTAAAAGGGAGTCTAAACACACAGAGAGCTGGATGGGCTGAACACTGAGGTCTGTACATTGCTTCGAGCATCTTCCCTGGGCTGCTGGGGCCCTTTTAACTCCAGTTGCTGGCAATTTGCCCCACAGCTTCCAAGGTCTGGCCTGTTGGCGCTCATCCTTGGCTCTCATGGGGTTGAAGGAGCCTCGCGATCCCCTTCCTCACTGTCCAACTCTGTCAAAGGGGCTTCAGTTGGATCTTGCCTGCCCCCTGAAAGCAAAGGGTCTTGTTCTATTGGCAGCTAGTCCCTTCCCCAGGATCTGTTGGAGCTTAAGAACATAAGATCATAAGAAGTGACCTCCTGGATTAGACCGAGGGTCCATCTAGTCCAGCACTCTGTTCACACAGTGGCCCACCAACTGTTGGCCAGGGACCAACAAAGCAGGACATGGTGCAATAGCACCCTCCCACCCATGTTCTCCAGCAACTGGTGCACACAGGCTGACTTCCTCAGATCCTGGAGGCAGCACACCACCATCAGGGCTAGTAGCCATGGACAGCCTTCTCCTCCAGGAATTTATCCAACCCCCTTTTAAAGTTATCCAAATTGGTGGCCATCACTACATCTTGTGGTAGCGAATTTCATAGTTTAACTATGTGCTGTGTGAAGAAGTCCTTCCTTTGATTTGTCCTGAATCTCCCACCAATCAGTTTCATGGGATGGATGACCCTGGGTTCTAGTATTATGAGAGAGGAAGAAAAATGTCTCCCTATCCACATTCTCCACATCATGCATAATTTTGTACATCTCTATCATGCCTCCCCTTAGACTCCTTTTCCCCAAGCTGAACAATCCCAGCTGTTGTAACCTTCCCTCATGGGGGAGATCTTCAAGCCCTTAAGCATCTCATTTGCTATTTTCTGCCCTTTCTCCACCTCTGTAATCTCTTTTTTAGGTGTGGTGACCAACTTGTGATTCCCCTTCGTCCTCTGATGGTGAGGACTCTGGGGGAGGCATGACAGCCATCCAGACCAGTTGCCATTTATACCATTGCTCATATTGGTTGGGGCTGATGGGAGTTGAAGTCCAAAACATCTGGAGGGCACCACGTTGGGGCAGTCTTCTTTAAGCCCTTGAAATGGCTGCATTAAACTATGAACTTAATCTTTTCCCCCCACTGACACTTACATTCAGCCTAACCCAGTGCCCCCAGCTATGGACAAGTCTTTCTCAGCTCACATCTCTCATCAATTTCAGAGCGGTTGCTTATCTCAAAGGTTGCGGGTCATCGCCAGAGATATCTCCTTTGAATATCTGTTGCTACAGCCCGATCGCGTTCTTTGCAACAAGATGCTTATAGCTCACCAACTGCTCCAGAATAACAGATCAGCTTCAAATCCCCCGAGAGACGGGGAGAGAGAGAGGGAGGGAGGGAAGGAGGGAGGAAAACAGAAAATGTGTTATGTATTTTAATTGTACTTGATTATTTTACTTCTCGCTAGGTTTCAATTAATTAAGCCCCCTGGAAACTGGCCCTTGTGTGCTTTAATTAAGCGTAAGTGCTGAAAAACTAGCAACCAAAATAAGTTCATTATGGGGTGGGGGGAAACATATTTGTTGCTGTTTAATTCTTCACTGACGCACATCGCTGGAGCTGGCGCGTGTGGCACCACGGTTTTGCTGTGATTCAGGTTGCTGCCTACGGTATGATGGGAGTAGATTCAGGGGCATCAAATTTCCGGCAGCCCAAGTGCCAAGTTCAATTTTAGAGGAGCTCTTGGAGGCCGTAGTCCAATGGTGGGTAGCAACAGACATCCCTAGTTTCAACTAACTTGGTGCTGTCCAGGGTCCTGAGAGACCCTATCTGGCCTTGCAGTTCAGCCCACCAAACCTGATTTGGCCTGACCTGATGCCCTGGGACGTGACCGGATCTATTTGGATGTGACCAGACTTTCCCTGATGTGGGACTTCTGTTGACCCTCCTTTCTTAGAATCATAGAATAGTAGAGTTGGAAGGGGCTTATAATGCAGGAATCCACCTTAAGGCGTCCCTGACAGATGCCTGTCCAGCTGCCTCTTGAAGGCCTCTAGTGTGGGAGAGCCCGCAACCTCCCTAGGTCATGGGTTCCATTATCCATTCTTGTATGTACCTTGCTGGTTTCATCATCTCTGGTTGCCTTGAACCATGTTGGGCAGGATGGGAGAGGTATTTCAAACACTGATAATTGCGGGAAAGCTGCATCAAGTCTGAGAAACCAGCAAACTATTGGTAATTGAGAAAAGAGGGGGTGGAGCCACCTAGGGAACCCTGGGAAATCCTGGCAGGCCAGTGGAGGCAGGAGATGGGGAAAGACCATCTCCTTCAAACCATGAAGAGCCATTGTCACTCAGTGTAGACTAGCTGTCCCCAACCCAGGTGCCCTCCTGATGTTTCAGACTACAACTTTCATCACTCTAGCCAGCATGCAGAGGACAATGGGATCTGTAGTACAGCACATCTGGATTGTTCCAGCTTGGGGGAGGATTTTACCTTCTGTGTTATTAAAGGGATATATAACATTGAACAGTTTTTTCCCCCTCTCTTTTGATTTGTTTTAGATTGTATTTTACTGTGATTGGCTTATTTTAAATTTGTTTAAAATTGATTTTGGTTTATTGACTTATTAATTTGTTATATTGAAATGGATTGTGTGTGTGTGTGTGTGTGTGTGTGTGTGTAAGCCACCTTGTGGAGACTGCCATCTTGAAAGGCAGCTAAGAAATATATTAAATACATAAAATGAATCATTGTATTAAGTTTATTTTGTATGTTTTATAGCTACCCAACGACAGATGTCCTCTGGGCGGCCCAGAGAAAATTAAAAACAACAACAACGCTGAAGCAGTAAAAAGCAACATTAAATTGGTACTTCGATAAAATACAATATTAAAATATGATATCAAAACAAAGGAAGGGAGCAGAAAAAAATTGTTCTTGCCGGTTGAAGAAGAAATAAAATAGTTGATAATGTAGTTATACAATAAAACAGGAACTACAAATTGAAGAGCTCAGAGTGTAAAAAGAAAAGGAAGTACCCAACTGCATTACTCAGTTAACACAAATGACATTGCTCTAGTGGAAACTAGGTTCCAAAGTATGCCCAGGACATAGTGCTTGTGCAAAATCATGCTTCTGCAAATGTAACGTTAGTTTTATTCTCCTCTTGCGCATGAGAGAATCAAAACTAAAGTTACATTTGCACAAGTACAAACAGGTGCACAAACGGAGGTGCATTATGCATCCACAACCTGTTGTGTAACCAGTTGCACATTACCATTGTCCAATGTGTTTGTGCAATGGAAAGATTTGGCTCAGGTCCACTAGTGCTATTTGAGTTTGCGGAACGACGCCATCTGATGCTGTCATGTTTCTCAGAAACTTCCTGCCTTCTCGGGAGATAATGACGAGGCCTGCTAAGTAATCCACAAACTTTATTCAAGCAATAAACATCTATTCCCACCAGAAGAGAGTCTCATCTCTTGGAACTTTCCCCTAGGCAAAATCATGCAAACCAAGCAAGACAATTGTCCATTCAAGAAGAAGAAAGACTTTTCCCAAGATGAGTTAACTTCAGAGAGACTAGTTCTGAGGCAGCTTCTGATGGGATGCGAGCTGGCCTGACTTTCTCTTGCCTTCCTTTAGCTCTGCCCATTTTAGTCTGCAGTGTAAACTAGAGGCATGTCTACACCAGCCCTATATCCTGGGATCATCCCAGGATTGTTCCTGTGCATCCAAATGCCACACAGGGGATCCCGGGAGAAGGCAGGAATGCTCCCTCCATTTTCCTGGGATAACCCTTCAGTGTAGAAAGGACTTTGGATCTGCTAACCTTTCCATGCACTTTCCCTCGGAAGAATGTTGGCTTCCCACTGACTATGTATTATTTGTAGGGCTGTGCTCCGCTTCACTTCAGTTCGTGGAAGCGATAGCGGAGTGGCCTGATTCACCTCTGTCAAAGGCGGGGACAAATTGGGTCAGGGGGGCTGCAGATCGAGGCAAAGCGGTTCACCTCAATCCAGAGCTCTGGACACAGGTAAGTGGCGGGAGGGGGACTCACCTGGTGGCGGCGCAGTCCGTGCGGCGACAGCAATGGAGCCAGGTAAGGGGCAGGAGGGAGGGGGGCTTACCTGTGTCCATCGCAGGCTTCAATTGAGGCCCCGGCTTCAACCCGGAAGAGGGCGGCCCCCATTTCCCCCCTTCCCCACTTACCTGTCTCTGCCGTCCACCACGGAGGCAAGTAAGTGGGGAAGGGGGGCAAAATCTCGATCCACCCGTCCATGCACAGCCCTAATTATTTGCCCTTGATGAGATAAGCTCTGGAGAAGGTTCACTCCCAGCTGGTGAAGAGAGAGCTTCCTCCCCCACTGGTGCAGGCTGGGCTGTTTCTGGCACTGACTCCTCTACTTCCGAGTCTGATTCGGATTGATTACCTGAAACACCTTCTTCCAAACAAGGGGAAGCAGGGCTAGACATGACGGATGCTATCCGAACAAAGAAACATCAGTTGCTTAAAAGCCCTGGATGAACAAAGGTATTCACCTGGCACACACACAAAAGTCCATGTCACCTGGTTAGCCTCTCTGATGAACTATTCCTAACCAAGGTGCTTCTCCCTAATAGTCACGTGTCTCTCCTCATTGGGTGGGGCTGCTCAGAAGAGGATCTTAAGGATCAGGTGGGCTATGAAAATAATGGCCACCCTAGATTCAGCCGGTCTGGACTGAATGTATTTCAATTAGCACTTCTTCATACCACTTGCACTTAGAATTGAACGAAAATGACTATAAAATCCATAGCTATTTAGACAGACGTTTAGCACATCTCTGGCTAATGGTAAAATGCAAATTGCAGTTCTTGTATTATATTCAAGAAATTGATTTTTTTTTTTTAATCACAGTTAGCATTCAGGGGTTTTCTTTTCTTTCTTCCTTTTAACATAATGGGGAATAGGTGTTTTGACACAAACATGTCTGTTTGGTTATTATTTCTTTCGAAAAAAGCTTCTACCTCTATAAACTGGCCCATTCATCCAATGATTTCTCTGGCGCTGGAGTAGCACAGTGGCTAAGAGCATCAGCAGGGAAGTCACGGGTTCAAATTTCACCCCCCAAAAAGATTCTCAACCGTTTCTCACACGTAGGGCTCACCATTGCCAGGGCGTGGTAACACAGCTTCTTTCTTTTTTCCTAAGGGTTTCTTTTTTGGGGTGGGGGTGTTCATGCTGTTACTGCAAGGCCTAATTAGCCTGGCCTTACTGCACCTTTCCCTTCATCCAGAGTATACGAGGGTCGTGTCTACACCATACTTTTATCTCAGGGTCATCCCTAGATCATCCCCATGCATCCAAATGACACACAGGGGATCCCAGCGGCAAGCAGGGATGACCCCTCCATTTTCCTGGGATAACTGAGGCCTTACCTAGACCTACAATGGAGGAGGGAAGATCCCGCAATTTGATTATCGTGAGATCCCTCCTCTGTTTACACGTGAGGCACGATGACCTCAGGAGGAGAGGAGTCATGCCCGCCATCTTTTTTAAAGTGACAGGAGCGCAGGAGCGCTCAAGCGCCGAAAGGTAAGCTTTTTAAAAAAATACTTTAATTTCCCCGCTCTCCCACCCCACCCCCAATGGGCGCAGAATTCCTGGCTCCACGCAATGAATCGTATGGAGCCGGGTCAACCCAAGACAACGGGCTACACGGAAAAAATGGGGCCAAAGTGGAGGGTTCTATCCCAGGGTAAGGGAGGGATGATCCCTCCCTGATCCCGGGATCCCCTGTGCATCATGTGGATGCACAAAGACAATCCTGGGGTTCACCCCGGGATAAAGCCCCATCTAGCTAAGGCCTGAGAATGATTTCGCCTGCAGTCCTGGGACCATACCAAGGACCTCAGGCGGTGTGGCGCCCACTCCCGGCTTCTTCAGGCCTCCCCGAAAGTAGCAGGGTTCTTAAAATGGGCACGGAGCTGCACGGGGGCAGTCCGTGCCCATTGGGGGTGGGTGAGGGAAACAGTTCCAAGAGTGTGTTTTTTTAACTTTCATGCAGTGGAGCACAATTGCATGATTGGCTCCTCTTCATTTTTTTAAAAAAGGCAGCTGTGACGTCTTTCTTCCCTTCCGGGATGTCATGCAGCTGTCTAGATGCTGGAGGGGATCGTGGAAGGAGGTAAGTCCATGATCGTCTCCCTCTACACCCTTAGGTATAGATGAGCCCCAGGTGGGCACAGCAGTAGAAGCAACAAATGTGAGGGCTCTCCATGAGATCACTCCATTCAGGAAGCTATAATGTGTCTTCCCAGGTGCTGGGGACCTTGGGTCATGTAGTTTTCCCTGGTTCTCTGGAATGACTACTGAATATTCAAGGATTGGGAAAGTTAATTTCCCAGGGAGTCTTCAGTGATAGGGCCATGGTCCAAAACTCAATTTATTTTCTAAGCCAGAGAAGAATTTATCAGGGACACCCTGCTCGAATTGCATTACATCTGAGCATAGGCATCCATCCATATACCAAATTGGGTGAGGGTGAACTTGGGTGTCATTGTGATACAGAAGTTGACCAGCCCTGGCCTAGGATTACCAATCTGCAGCCGATAACGCCACATGAATGGAGACCTGGTGGCATTAAGAACCAGTCATCATCCCAAAAGTGTTCAGTGATGAAACATAAATACAGTTCCCCAAAACTGGCAAGGAACCTGCCAGGCTGTTTCAGATTTAAGCTTCAGTATTGTGTTGGAGGCATAAAGGGAGGGATTAGATTATTTTTGATTCATTTGCCACAATATGGTTCCAAGCATCACTGCATATTTTATAACTGAATTAAGGGACATTTGGGCTCATTGTGTTTTACAGCCCAAAAAGAAAGGGGGGAGGAAAGCTAATTAAAAATGAAAATATAGTTAGCCTCATCAGATCTTCGTAAACGAACTAGCAGTGTTAATATCACAATAGCATCCGAATGGGTTCTTTTAAAAATATATGACACTGAGAAGCGTCGCGGAGGAGTGCGGAAAAAAATATTATTCATAATGTGATAGGGTTGGCAAATGAATGGTATAACAGCAAGGCTGTAACTTATTCAGTGTGAGAGCACTGCAAGATAATTATTTGGTCATATTCAGAAAGGAATGCTCCCTTCTGGATATCCTCCTTCGGATGTTATACCTTTCTCATGAATAAATATCGCTAGCAGTCAGAGTAGGCATATTAAATGGATTGCATCAACCAAAATGTAAACAGCCTCACTCTCGAGTAAGTTTACTCATGGGGAAGAGTGGCAGGAAGCTGCTTGAATGACCTTGGAAGCACGCTTAAGGGGATGAAAAAGCTGACTTAAGAGCACGTGTAGAAATGCATTGCCTAACCTGTTCAAGCCCCATCTTGAATCCTTGGGGTAACTATTTCCTGGGTAAATTTACTCAACAGGAGGTGTGGCAATGGCCATATGAATCTTCCTAATAAAAGAATTGTCCCTATTTAGGGAAGGGTGCAGCTCAGTGGAAGAGCGTGTACATGGGATTGCTCTCCCTGTGTTCTTGATTTATTATGTCCCTCCTCCTCCTCCTCCTCCTCCTCCTCCTCCTCCTCCTCCTCCTCCTCCTCCTCCTTCTTCTTCTTCTTCTGAATATAGGGTCCAGGGTCCATCAGGGGCCAACTCACAAGAGCCCCTCCTCACAGAATCATAGAATAGCAGAGTTGGAAGGGGCCTATAAGGCCATCAAATCCAACCCCTTGCTCAATGCAGGAATCCACCCTAAAGCATCCCTGTCAGATGGCTATCCAGCTGCCCTTGAAGACCTCTAAGGTGGGAGAGCCCACGGACTCCATAGGGAATTGATTCTATTGTTGTACTGCTCTAACAGTCAGGAAGTTTTTCCTGATGTCCAGCCAGAATCTGGCTTCCTGTCACTTGAGCCCGTTATTACATGTCCTGCACTCCCTGTCAACCTGCCTGGTCACTGAGGTCATCTGAGGGCATGTTCCTGGTCATTCCACATAGACCAATTGTGAGATTGCAGTCCACCAGGGGAAGAGCCATTATTATTATTATTATTATTATTATTATTATTATTATTATTATTAATTTGTATCCCGCCTTTTGCCCAATGCTGGGCCTCAAGGCAGCCTTACAAAGTTTAAAACATACATTGTGGGGGGGGGGGACACACACGTTTAAAATACACAACAAAATTATAAGCCATTAACATAAATGGAGGGGCAGATTATTCTCCAAAGGCCTGCTGGAACAAACAAGGCCTTCAGCGTGGTGGCCCCCCTCCTATAGAATTCCCTGCCTCTGGAGGTCAGGCAGGCACCAACATTGTATTCCTTTTGGCGCCTCCTGAAAACATTGTTGTTCCAGGAAGCCTTCCCTTAATGACCAGCCGCAGTTCATTTTGCACTTGTTTCTTTTAAAATGTACTTTAAAGTGTTTTTATTTTATTTTATTTTGTCCACCACTCCGAAATACTGAATGGGGAGTGGTATATAAATATTGTAAATAAATAAAAAATAAATAAAAATGATGGAAAAGAGATCCTGGCCCTCCTTTGTGTGACCAGCTTTCAAGTATTTGAAGAGTGCTCTCATGTCTCCCCTCAATCTTCTCTTCTCCAGGCTAAACATGCCCAGTTCTTTCAGTCTCTCTTCATAGGGCTTTGTTTCCAGACCCCTGATCATCCTGGTTGCCCTCCTCTGAACACGCTCCAGCTTGTCTGTGTCCTTCTTGAAGTGTGGTGCCCAGAACTGGACAAAATAAAGGTCTACTTTACATCTCCCAGAAACCAAGGGCCCACGAACTCCATAGGGAATTGATTCTATTGTTGTACTGCTCTAACAGTCAGGAAGTTTTTCCTGATGTCCAGACGGAATCTGGCTTGGCTTCCTGTAACTTGAGCCCATTATTCCGTGTCCTGCACTCTGGGAGGATCGAGAAGAGATCCTGGCCCTCCTCTGTGTGACAACCTTTCAATTATTTGAAGAGTGCTATCATGTCTCCCCTCAACCTTCTCTTCTCCAGGCTAAACATGCCCAGTTCTTTCAGTCTCTCCTCATAGGGCTTTGTTTCCAGACCCCTGATCATCCTCGTTGCCCTCCTCTGAACACGCTCCAGCTTATCTGCATCCTTTTTGAAGTGTGGTGCCCAGAACTGGACGCAATACTCCAGATGAGGCCTAACCAATGCCGAATAGAGGGGAACCAGTACCTTGCACAATTTGGGAGCTACACTTCTATTAATGCATCCCAAAATAGCATTTGCTCTTTCTCCTCCTCCTCCTCCTCCTCCTCCTTCTTCTTGCCTTTATTTTGTTAACTTCATTTCAAAATAAAATAAAATTTCTTGGGGAAAAAATACATTGTGACATTAGCATTCAGAGCACTGATGTTCATTTCGACTTAGGGCATACTGTGCATATTCCAAAACTGTAACATCCACAGCCGGATCGGCTGAACTTTAGAAAGGGGGCTTTCATAATCTTTATTTAGCTTCTGGAGACACATTTGATATGGATTGTTTCTCTCTCACGTTCTCCTGCCCTTTAAAGATATTGCTTGTGATTGATGATAAAGGCGAGAAATGTAAATTCATCAAACTGCAATAAAGAAAGGAAAAAGAAGAAGTTGGCTGCATGAACAGGCAATTAAACAGACACACCTCCCCCCTTCATAACAATTGCACTTCATTGATAAAAGTACTATCATTACCATAATTGCTACCATTATCACTATTATCCCAGATATGGCTAGGGATGGATGAACCCCCTGATGTCCAATCTGAAGGGTCCGCCATGGAGAAATCTGAGGCCCTTTGGGCTCTTCACAATTCCCCAGGGCTCTGGTGCCTCGTCCAGATTTCGCGGGATATTTTCTCGGCTTAAAAAAGAAAGAAAAGGGGAAACCACAATATATACAGCCGCAAAGTCAAGATACATTATTTGCGGCCACAAATTTACATATGTGCCTGTGCTTTAAGGCTGCAATTTAGGTAGAAGTGCTTTAGAACCTCAGTTGGCATAACATATGGCCATCTATAGCATATTTTGCCCTTCTTCTTTTTTTTAAGCCAGAAAAGCACACCATGCAAAATCTGGTATCCGGTCCTCTGCAGACCCCAGAACACATTTGGGGGATAGGGTTTAGCACTTGGAATTCTGCGTGGTTCTGACTAAAACGCAGAATGGATTTGCAGCCCCACGGAAATTAGAGCCACCAGCCTGAGTCCAACAAACCATGCATTTAGGTTTTATTTTGTTTTCTTAAAAAGACACAAGTGCATCTCTAAAGATGTGACTTTGGTGTGGCAGCATGAAGCACGTGAGTCAAGTCGTGGGGGACGCTATCATTTTTACAGAATTGAAGTGTTCCACCTGATGTTAAAAAAAAATGCACTTTCCCCATATTGATTTGAGTCCTCTTGGGAATACAGCAACTCCGCTGCACGTCCAGAGCTGTGCACGTTCTCTTCATTATGCACCCAGATTTTACTGCCCTTCCATGACAAATGGCTTTGGATGTAACTTTGACAGGAAGCACAAATAATAACCCAGCGATGTGCGTATATTGGAATCGCACATCCCAGCTATTTCCTGTACCATTTCAGAATGTAGACAGGAGACGGTTTGTTTGAGTATTCCTCTGGGTAAAACAAAATTCCAACTTCCAACTTTCCCTTTTTTGTACAGGGCATTGTTGCTTCGTCCAAGGTTTTGCTTTGTTTTAAAGACGCTTGCAAATATGGGATTTCAGCCTTACACACACACACACCTTGAAGTCTGAAGTGCGACAGTCTGACACTGCCTCTCAGGGCAGAAACCCTCCCAAGGAAAGGAGCAGTATTTCTCTAGCATCTCCACATGTCCAACAATCTGAAGGAACACCTCCTCCTGTCAGGATTCTGTCCTGCAGCACCACCTGGTGGCCGCAGTGCGTCTTGCCGGCTGCAGAGTAGTTGCAGGACCCATGCCCATATTAGCAAGGACTCCCAGATAGGCTGATGCAGATCAGCTGGGAGCAGCCAGGAAAGGGCTATATAAGAATGTTATTTCCACTTCAGCCTTTACCACAGCAACATGGTCTCCTGTAGCCCATTCCTGACTCCAGACCTTGCCTGACCTTCTGCTTCACCTGACCATGCCCTTTGCCTCTGACCCTGCCTGGACTCTGTTGCCGGTTCCCCTGCTGTCCATCCCAGCCCCAGTGTTCCTGCACTAAGGCCTTGCCACCCACGCCCACACCCTGGACACTGATCCCTCCCATATGTACCTGCCTGGACCCTAAGATCATCCTCAAGGGTCCTTCTCCGTGAGCCCCTGCCAAAGGAATTGATGCAGGTGGCTGCCAGGAGGAGGGCCTTCTCTGCTGTGGCACCCCGGCTGTGGAATGAGCTCCCTAAAGAGGTTTGCCTGGCACCTGCACTATATTCTTTCAGACGCCAGGTGAAGACCTTTTTATTCTCTCAGCATTTAAACAGCCTATAAATTTAATTTTAACTTGGCTGTTTTAAATTTGTATTTCTGCACTGCTGCTGATTTTATCCTAGTTGTGCTTTTATATCAAATTTTATATCATGCTTTTACACTGTTTGTTTTATACTTTGAATGGTTTTAATTTTTGTGAACCGCCCAGAGAGCTTTGGCTATTGGGAGGTATGGAAATGCAATAAATATATGAATAAACAAACAATAACTGCTAAGCCACACATGATAGATCCAGATGGAACAATGGCTGGACTCCTGGTCAAGATTTCCCTTTGTTTTCCACCCACCTTACTTTGAACGCACCATATGAAATTATTCCAGAGAGAGAGGGGGGGAAGAAATACAACAGACTTTTTTTTTCCCCTGGCCCAAACCAATTTGAAGCTCCAGCATACATTTAGCCATGCCTCTTGCATTCATTCTAGCAATAAAGTGTGTGATGTTGCAATGCACAGACAAGACTGAAGTGCCTTTTAAAGGCCAGTGAATAAGGAAGAACCCAGGACTAATTGACAAGTGGTGGCTGCAATTATCTGGATGCTCCCATGGCTCCTCTAAGGACTATGAGATCCCTCGTAGGAGGCGACTGCTTTGGAGAGAGATTTCCCAAATGTTCCTCCTCCTTCCATTGCCATTCTGTAGCAGGGGGTGGAACCCAGCCAATTGTATGCCAATGAACTGAGAAGGAGAGAGTTTTAGTTGTTATTTAATTCTCCTGCATCCAGATGTTCTACAAAACCTATTTGACCACAGATGGGTATGTACACTGTACACTGTGGCCAATAAGCTCTCTATCTTCTGCTTGGGTGACAGAGATGAAAAGCTGAATGTCTTTCCAGGGAGCTTTATAGCAGCCAATGACATAGGACCAGATGAATTCGGGGACTGTGGCATTACTATGCCCAGTTGAACTGCTCACCATTTCAATCCTCTGACCAGTAGGCATGGAGAAGAGGAGATTTGTGTTGGACTGTCAGGCCTGAGGACTACTTTTGTGGACTGCTGTAGCCAAGGTCCCTTCACACACAGGTAGGAGAGGTTTGCATGACCCAGAAGCAGGAGATGTGCTAAAGGGTGGGCTGGAAATCAGATTTCAGGTGGTCAAGGTGAAGCAAGGCCTGGGAGTCAGGTGAAGAATAAGGTAACACCCCCTCTATTCCATGTACAAAAGCCTTCTGGACTGACAGATTACCTTCTCTTCAGCACTGATGTTGGGACAGCATCCCACCCTGCACCTGGAGGCATCAAGCTAACTCAGGGAACACTGCACACCACACAGGTCTCTCCTCCAACACTTTGATGCCACCTCCAAGCAACTGCCACCCGAGGCAAGTGCTTCACTCTGCCTAATGGTAGGGCCGGGCCGTTTTGCTACTTGGTATGACAAGTTGTTTGAAGAACTAGGCTGGATTGGAAAGGCTGTATAAAGCCTTGGCTTATGAGGTCAGCTGGTCACGAGTTCAGCTGACAGCTTGGAAGACACCCATGACTCTCAGAGCTTAGTCTATCTGGTTGACTATGGATGTTGGCTGCTGGCATCCACAGTTCAAGGAGAAGGGCTGTAGCTCAGTGATAGAGAACAAGCTCTGCATGCAGAAGGTCCCAGGTTTTATCACCAGTGTCTCCAGGCAGGGCTGGGAAAACCCCTGCCTGAAACCCTAGAGAGTGTCTGCCAGTCAGTGTTAGCAATATTGGGGTAGATGGAGCAAAGGTTTCACTCGATGTGAGACAGCTTCCTGTGGTCTTGAGACATCGCGCACACACACACAGTGCCTTGAACAGGCTGGCTCACCAAACCATTCTGACTTGCATTGTGCTACACCTGACACTTAAGAATAAAAATAAACAGGAGTTGATCTGTCTATGAACTAGATACAGTCTGAGGAAGGAGGGAGGAAGGGAATCCTCAAATGGCTTTGAGACCTGATGAAATTAATGAGAAACAGCAAGCATCCTGAACAATGCCTGCAAGTGCTAGTAGCTTTTTAAATATTGTTTTCCTCCCCAAACCTCAATTTCCATGTTAATTATGGCTGAGAGCTTCCAGTGTAGATTGATAATAAATGGTGCATTGATTCAGAGCCCCTCTTTAATTTAGACTAAGAGGATTTGCAAAGTGATGGTCCATTAAAACAGGTAGAAAACCCACACTTTTTTGTAGAAAGAAAGAAAGAGTACAATTTCAATGGATTTAAATAGCAGCTCTGCTTTATTTTGATTTGCAAATATTTGTCCTTGTCGATTGCCTGATTTCTTTTTCCTTCCCTGGACATGATTTTTTTTTTGTTTTAGCTTAATTAAGTCGATGACCTGGTGTTTAATTTATTTATTTATTTATTTATTACATTTCTATACTGCCCAATAGCCGAAGCTCTCTGGGCGGTTCACAAAAATTAAAATGATAGTAAAACAATCAACAGGTTAAAAGCACAAATACACAATACAATATAAAAAGCACAACCAGAATAAAAACCATGCAGCAAAATTGATATAAGATTAAAATACAGAGTTAAAACAGTAAAATTTAAATTTAAGTTAAAATTAAGTGTTAAAATACTGGGAGAATAAAAAGGTCTTCAGCTGGCGACGAAAGGATGTATGACGTGAGACACCACCATGTGAGAAGCAAAAATGACCAGGTGATGGTTTGAAGACCGTGCTCACAAAGGAAGAGGTGCCATTTCTGGCAATTTCTGATATTTCCAGCTCCAAACGTTGTTTGTTAATAATTACTATGATATACCATTATTTCAGTAGCATAGGGTCATTCACAGCACTTTGCAAAAGTAACCAAGCAAGAAAATAGCTCCCTGCCCAGAGGAACATACCATCTTTGTCATCAATGGAGGCAAAAGGGGGGATTTAAAAGGCGATGCATTGTGAGAAATTGTTGGAGGATTTCTCCTCCCCCTGAAGAAATTTGGTGAAATTGCCCTTCCCCCCATTTCTCTACCCTAGTGATTCCCAAACTTTTTCAGGTCACCGCCCCCTTGGTTCCACAAACTCATGCCCAGTGCCCCCAACCCTACACTATAAAAATCATTATTCAGAATAGCGGTTTTCAAACACCCACTAAGGGAGATAATAACAATAAAATTCAAAACAGTAACAATTAATTGAATATTTATTCAAAATCCAATTACATTTTTTTAGTTTATTCAATTAAACGTAATTGATGAATTTGATCCAGTGATACCCTCTTTTCAAAGTCTGATAGTCATTTAGCAAGAATATTAGATATCACATTTAGTAACTAGGGTAGAGGACCTCAGTATTCTGTAAATTCTTAATGTGATGGATGGGCTTGATGAAGTGATACCAGTTTCCCAATGTCTGGTTTAAAGTCACTTCACATGAGTCTTAAATCACCATGTTTAGTAATCTGGAGACAATTTCTTTGCTTGGAGAGAAGTAGGCAGACCACGCTAAAACCACATTCCACCCGATATGATGTTGGAAATGCAACCCGGAGCTTCTGAACCACTCTCCGTAGGATAGGATAGCAATCAGAAATTTCCTTCTGTAACCAAAACACTTGGTATGGAAAAGACCACCTCGAGCGCCCCCCTGCCACCCCTATGCCTCTTAGTGCCCCCCTGCTGCCCCCTTGCCTCTTAATGCCCCCCTATGCAATTCCACCACCCCCAAGGGGGCAGTACCGCCCACTTTGGGAACCACTGCTCTACCCACAAATAGGGTGGAGAATTTTTGAGAGGCCATTTGAGCACAGCTCTAGGTATGATTTGTATAATGCCTATGAATTGTCCTCCAGATTAAGGTCATTTGGACTAAGTTCTGAGTCAATAGATCCAGAAAGTTTCCAGTTTAATATTTAACAGCACAGCTATTAATGAGGGCAGAAGCTGAAACGTTTAGCTTAAAAAAAAATATGGCTAGTTATCTCAACACACACACACGTATGGCTAGTCATCTCAGTGTGTGTGTGTGTGTGTGTGTGTGTGTGTGTAGTCATCTCAACTCAGATAAAAATGTCACTCTTTGGAAAGAACCTGCTAAAATTAAGCAAACTTCAGAGGTTTAGGGAGATTTATAGCCAAGAATTTATGGTTGCAACTTGCACACCTTTTCCTCAGCAGGAAAACAACAACACCCAATACCATATCATGTCTTGTCTCATGAAGAATGATCTTCCAAAGGCATATCTTTTCCCCACCCTGGCCCAGAGAATGTGTCAAAATCCTCACAAGCCTTCTCCAGTATGATCCTGTCAAGAAATATATGACCCCGTACAAAGGGGTACGTCGACAAGGAAAGGCCAGATGAGAAAGTACTGCATCCAAGCTCTTCATCAAAATGTTGGCGAAGTCCAAAGGGCTTTCAGCAAAAAAAGATATGATGAATTATGAATGCCTGTTCTCTTCTCTCTCGTTCTGAGAGAGTAAAAGCCCGTTGCTTTAAGTGTGGTGACAGCAACTCTCTTGAAAGCACTATGGTGTTGATTTGGAGGTACCTTTTTATGTTCGAAATTCGAGCGGCAACATTTTGAGATTGTGTCAGCATTTGAATATTTCTGGATATGCCTCTGAATTGAATTTTCCCCTGGGTCTCCATCCGTTTCCAATCCATGTCACTTCTGTATATATTAATTCATAAGTATGTTCCATTCTATTTCAGCATTAATGTGAGATGATGATGATGATGATGATGATGATGATGATGATGAAGAAGAAGAAGAAGAAGAAGAAGAAGAAGAAGAAGAAGAAGAGAAAAGGGAAAGGGGAGAAGGAGGGGAAAGGGAAAGAGGAGGAGGAGGAGGAGGAGGAGGAGGAGGAAGAAGAAGAAGAAGAAGAAGAAGAAGAAGAAGAAGAAGAAGAAGAAGAAGAAGAAGAAGAAGAAGAAGAGCTACCACTTCTCAATGATGGTTTAATTGGTTTTCCTGCGCATTGCAGAGGGTTGGACTAAATGATCCTTGTGGTTCCTTCCAACTCAACAATTCTATGATGATAATGATGAAGATTAAAATCTGCACAAGTCATTTGTTTTCATTATGAATTTTAATGGATTCTCTCACAAAATGTGCATTTCTAACAGTGCAATGCTACAAATTTCAACTCAGCATTAATGTCCATTAACGGCTCATTTTAATGACAAGGCAAGTACAAATCAACCTCTGCCTCCTCCATAAAATTCTATTCATGGATGAAGTTTGAAATACTAGCTGTTTATAATCATATCCCTTCTGCTGCTGCAGCAGAATCTTGGCATTTACAAACAAACACAACAACCTGAATGCTAGTTTTAAAAGAATTTGATGGCCGTTTTCACAAGCCTTTTGTAAACCAATTATTCATTTGTTTATTCAATATATCCATAAGCTGCCTTTCTGGGCCTTTGCCAAGTAACATACAGAAAATGAAGGATACAAGATACATTGGGCACCTCAAAAGGTTTGCAGCTATGGAGTAAAAAGCATGGGGAATGTGTGGCCTTCCAAAATATATTGGACTACAATTCCCAACATCCCCAGCCAGTGGAGGCAATGATGAGGGGAGTTGCAGTCCTATCTGGAGAGCCACAGGTCTACCATATTGAATGTACCAATTGCTCTGAAATGGAGAAGGCAATGCACTCTCAGGAAAAGGCGGCCTTGAAGAGATGGTTTTTCAAAGATTGCTTGAAAGCCTGTACTGTGGGGCAAGGGAAGGAAAAGTCTTGTTCAGTCAGAAGGGATTTGAAGAACTGTGCAGCCACCACTGAGAAGGCCCTTTCCCTCTCTTCCTCCCCAACTTGACTAAACTAATTAGCAGACACGCAAGCAGGGCCTCTGAAGTAGGTCTTAGTGTATGGGGTAGGTCATAAAGGTGAAGGCAGTCTTTATATTCACCTGCTATCAAACCATTCAGGGCTTTAAAAGGTTAACAACAGCGCACTGAACCGGGCCCAGATGTTCCTTGAAATGTTCCTTTCCCCCACAGATGTCTGGATTTGCCAATCTGTATTCAGAAAACGTGTCCCATCCAGCTCGTTTTTAAACATTAACCATTGCATTAGATCCAGCAGCGTCGATAACGGCGGAAAAGAAAGACGGCCCTCCTTTCTCCCTCTGATAATGTCCTTGATAGCCCCTTTGCAAATATTCTCTTTTTCTCTTTACTTTAGCTTATCAGTCTTGCTTTGTAATGGCAAATAAATGCATCTCTCCGAGTTTATTGACAGGTCGTAAAACAGGGAAGCAGGGGAGGTGGCGTGTTGGAATTTGTATGTTTCCAAGTAAATAGCAGCCCAATCCCTTTCGGTTTCTCCAGCTCGTGCAACAGCTATGACACTCGTTTATCTGCAGCCTTATAAATATAGTTTATCAATGTAATTATGGGCAGGAAAGAATATTTCTTTGTCCACTTCCTTCTGAATATTACAACGACGACAACAAAACAAGCAGGGATACAAGATCTACTGAAGGGGCTGGGTAAAAGCTGAAAGCCTGCTAAATTGGGAAAATGAGCTATAGATTTGCACGCCCCGGAGTGTGCTGATATTACAGGGGCAATTTTACATGGGGATAATTAGATTTTCTAGTTCCATGCCTTCTTTGGTTCTCCAGTTTGCTCTGTCGTGCTGTCAGGGCTGGACTGTGGGCAGCTTTCTGAGTAGAGAAGCCCCTTACCCATCATCCAAAAAGAAGTGGGAGCATCTCTCAAAATACTAGAACCTGGGGTCACCCCATGGAGCTCATGGGTGGGAGATCCAGGACAAATAAAAGGAAGGACTTCTTCACACAGCACATACCTGAGAGAGCGCCTTCTCCCTCACCAACCTGCCCGGTCACTGCGGTCATCCAAGGGCCTGCTCCTGGTTGTTCCACCTAGATCCATCCTCCGATTGGAATCCACCAGGGAAAGAGCCTTCAGCGTGGTGGCCCCCCTCCTATGGAATTCCCTGCCTCTGGAGGTCAGGCACGCTCCAACCTTGTACTCCTTTCGGCGCCTCCTGAAAACATCTTTATTCCAAGAAGCCTTTCTTTAACATGCAGCCTTGGATTTCTGTGTTGTTGTTTTTTGCTTCTTTACGGCTTTCTTAAATTTGGGCAGATGGTTAAGTTGGTGAATCTCTTTGGTAGGCCATTCCACAGTCTAGGAGCGGCAGAAGAAACGGTACAGTGGGTAGCGGTTGTCAGCCTAGGTTTTGGCTGACTGGAGTAGATTCTTCCCAGAGGACCTGATTGTGTGGGGCGGATTGTATGGGAGAAGGCGATCCCACAGGTAGCCTGGACCCAAACCATGTAGGGCTTTAAAGGTAACAACCAACACTTTATACTTTGCCTGGAAACTAATTGGCAGCCAGTGGAGTGATTTTTAAGCTGGTGTTCTGAATGATGCCCTTTAGACCCAACCAAATGCATTTCGTGTGTGTTGGTGTTTAAGGAGAAGGCGATGCTATCTGAGCAAGGCTGCAGAGCGTTACACTATTCTTTTTCCATGTTAGCAGATCAAAGTCAAATGGGAAAGCTGCTTCTAGGACTTAGAGTGGCCATGCATCCTACTTTACAGAGGCCAGTCCTCGATTTGGGGGCATCCTCTGTTTGAAGCGCTGCGTCATGCCCCAAATGGATTTAGAGCTGCTACAGCCAAAGCAGGTCAACCTGTGTCTAGGTCCATGTCTAGTTTGAAGACATAGAACCACAAGAAAAGTGAGTAGTGACCCTTAAGCAGCCCATTAACAGCAGCATCTAGGCAGCAAGCTGAACACGTTTTGCCGTTTAATAATGTGCTGCTTTTAATACTGTGTTCATGTGGCGCAGAGCGGTAAAGCAGCAGTTTCTGCAGCTGAAACTCTCCCCACGGCCTGAGTTCGATCCCAGCGGAAGCTGGTTTCAGGCAGCCGGCTCGGGTCAACTCAGCCTTCCATCCTCCCAAGGTCGGTAAAATGAGTACCCAGTTAGCTGGGGGAAAGGTAATAACAGCCGAGGAAGGCAACGGCAAACCACCCCGCTATAAGGCCTGCCAAGAAAACGTCAGCGAAAGCTGGCGTCCCTCTAAGAGTCAGTAATGACTCAGTGCTTGCACAAGAGGTTCCTTTCCTTTCCTTCATTTTATATGCTTTTAATCAATTATGTGTATTGCATGGTTGTACCCTACCTCAATCCAGAGGGAGAGGCGGGTAAGAAATTATTATTATTATTATTATTATTATTATTATTATTATTACTATTATTATTATTACATTATTTCACATGGTAGGTGTGTGTGTGTACATGTGTGTACACAAACTTCTTGCTAAGGAATTGTACATTCTTCTGACAGGGCTGCTCATATATCATTGGCTTTTAAAGCTCTCATTTGTGCTGACAACATTGATTCCCACTATAAAAATTCCCTGCCATCCTAGCATCGCTAACATGGCATTACAGGATTTTACCCGCTTTCTTATTGTCATGTTTAATCCCATGCTGTCAGGTTTCTTCTGTCTTAATTGCCAGTAATTTTGGTGCAAACATTCCACAGCATCCTTCGAATTGCAGCCATGCAATTTTGAAAAGCCAATTCTTTGTGCACCAAAGTCAAACAAACAGAGGCAGGCACACACACACACACACACACCTGTATATCAAAATTACCATGGAATACGTCTTGAAAAAAAGAGGAGGGGGAAGACCTTGTGCTAAGAGAATAGGGTTGCTATAGATATCACTGTCACCAGAAAGAAGAGAGTTCTGTACTGCTTCTCAAGAAAAGGCAGAGTAAAAATGAAAAGAATTGCCCTACGCAATTAAATATAGAAGGTCTTCCTAGTCCTGCTTCTCAGGACATGCATTGGCCAATTTAATACCTCTGGGAATGCCACAAGCAGTACAGAAAGCAAAGGAAATCTCAAGCCCAGCGCCCAAATCTGGCCTTCTGAAGTTCCCCAGATAGCCACACCCACTTTCCCTGGCCACGCCCCTTTCCCTGAATGGTGGCTTCCTGGCTTTTACATAGTATTTCCCCCATTCATAAAAGTTGAAATGCCTCTCCTAAGACTTGGGCCTTAGCTAGACCTAAGGTTTATCCCAGGATGGTCCCGGAGTCATCACTGTTCATGTAAATGACACACAGGGGATCCCGGGAGCAGGCAGGGACAACTCCAGGATAAACCTTAGGTCTAGCTAAGGCCTTGGTTACAGGCATTAAGAGCTTTAAGCTGAGATAGGGCATCAGAGAGGAACTTTAGGCCAGGATGCAGCACCCTGGACAGTTCCAAGTAGAACTGAGCCTTGGGCAAGCTGGATCTGTACACACTTAAAAGCAGCAGAATAAGATGTTCTAACAACCACCTGTCATCATTTCAAAGCTTAAACAGCCCTGCTGTCAGGTTTGAGAATCCTGGCTCTGCCTCCCGCCCCTGTCAGGGCTTAAAGGGACCACGCCCTATTCCTCAAACCCTGGCTCCATTAGGGATTGGAAGTCTTCAGCACTGCCATGAGTTTGGAAAGGGAATCCTCAGAGTGTGAGTGTTGATGTCCTCAGGTCATGAAGGTAAGGGTAAGCCCAGCCCCTGAGATCCCTCTCACACCGAGGCTGTTGGCAGAGCAGTGCTTTCATGGATCCAGTCTTAATTGGTTTAATTTTCATTGTTTTTAGGCTGCCTGGCAACAAGAAATTCTCTGGGCAGCTCAAGAAATAACAACAACTACAACAAATGCGATAGAATAAAACATCACATTAAAAAAACCAAAGAAAACAGAGTAAAGAATTAATAAATAAGCAGAGCTACAACCAGATTTAAAAGGTTTGTGAGAAAGTACTCAGGCAGTTCATGGCCTCATCTTCCACCTCCACTGGAAGACCATAGATCTATGAAAACTACAGAGCCCCCATCACAGAACTAGGAGAGCAGCAGTTCTGGCATGAGTGGGAAGGGAGGATGGAGAGGGGAAGAGCTGGGAGTCCAGTGGACTCCTGGTCAGCCTTGCACCAGCTTTCCTGTTCATCAGCTGAGCAGTTGCTTGGCTGTCACCAGGAAACACACAACAGCCAAGCCACTTCAGGAAGGGGAGGTCCGAATCTCACTTAGGGACTAAATTCAGAAGCACTCCGAAGCACCCCGAGTTGATTCACCCCAATTCACCTCTGGGGTGAATCAAGAGGGCTGTGTACAGCCCTCACGAATACATACATTAAAGCAACCACCAAGGAAAGTATCAGATACCTCCTCTCTGTCCACCGATCCTCCGGTCAAGATTACAGCCCCTTTGCGGCAGTATTTCAACAACAACAACAACAACAACAACAACAACATAAAAAGCAAAAGGAAAGTTACCTAGAATGCCACGGAATGTATAGTTTCGATTTGATTCATCCCAGGCTTTTCATTTAAAAGATATATTTCAGACAATTATTAAATTAGATGCCTGCAAGCACCAAGTTTGATAATGGATGACTTACATTTTCAGGTTGAACCTGTGTTCCCCAATCTGTGTAAGTAACATTAATCAACGTTCATGTTTTATTGAATGCTTGGAATGGAGTTTAGAGGGGGAGGATAAAACTCAGAAAGGGCAAGCTGTTGACCTTCCATTGTATAACTTTTCTCTTGCTCATGGGAAGAGAGCTGGAGCTTGGAGCTAAGTTGTTAACTTCCACCCACCACCCACACACACCAAAAACACAAAACCCCACTAAAGTAAAGCAAATCAAATTTATTTTCTGCATAAAGTCATCATAGGCTAAAATCATGGTGCGCACATGCAACTAGTTTGTGGTGTATTTATTTATAGCCTAGCTACAGTGATCTATATTTCATCTATACATGCTCTGATACCCCCTCGTTTGGATTACTGAAATGCGTTATACGTGGGGCTGCCTTTGAAAATGGTCTGGAAGCTTCAGCTGGTACAAAACAGGGCAGCCCATTTACTAACAAGGACTGGCCAGCGAGATCACAGCATGCCAGTCCTTTTCCAGCTTCATTGGCTGGAAATAAATTAGCAGACTTTTAAAGGACTTTTAGCAGACTTTTAAAGGACTTTTAGCAGACTTTTAGCATACTTTTACCAGACTTTTACCAGACTTTTAGCAGACTTTTAAAGGACTTTTACCAAACTTTTAAAGGACTTTTACCAGACTTTTAGCAGACTTTTAAAGGACTTTTACCAGACTTTTACCAGACTTTTACCAGACTTTTAAAGACTTTTAAAGGACTTTAGAGGACTTCCGGGAGCAAACCCAGACTTTTAGCAGACTTTTAATGGAATTTTAGCCATTCCTCCCCCCTTTTTAAATTTTATGATCTCTATCTATGGAGCTCCTCAGAAACAAATAATAAAAATAAATGTGGGTGGGTGGAGAGGAACAGGCAGCCAGACGAAGGAGACACTGCTCAGTCTCAAGTCCCTCTCGTGTCCTCCTCTATTCCCCCCATTTTTATTTTTAATTATATAAACCTGTGGCGCTCCGCTGATTGAGCAGTGTCTCCTTCGTCTGGCTGCCTGTTCCTCTCCACCCACCCGCATTTATTTTTATTATTTGTTTTATTTATTTTATTATTTTATTATTTTTATAGACTTTTAGCAGACTTTTAGCAGACTTTTAGCAGACTTTTAAAGGACTTTTACCAGACTTTTAAAGGACTTTTAGCAGACTTTTAAAGGACATTTAGCAGACTTTTACCAGACTTTTAAAGGACTTTTACCAGACTTTTAAAGGACTTTTACCAGACTTTTAGCAGACTTTTAAAGGACTTTTACCAGACTTTTACCAGACTTTTAAAGGACTTTTAAAGGACTTCCGGGAGCAAACCCAGACTTTTAGCAGACTTTTAATGGAATTTTAGCCATTCCTCCCCCCTTTTTAAATTTTATGATCTCTATCTACGGAGCTCCTCAGAAACAAATAATAAAAATAAATGCGGGTGGGTGGAGAGGAACAGGCAGCCAGACGAAGGAGACACTGCTCAGTCTCAAGTCCCTCTCGTGTCCTCCTCTATTCCCCCCATTTTTATTTTTAATTATATAAACCTGTGGCGCTCCGCTGATTGAGCATATAATATTAAAACAAAGGCGGGGGAACGGGCAGCCAGAGGGAGGAGACGTGTTTAGTCCTTCTCGTGTCCTCCTCTGCTGCATTTCGAGGCGAAATCAGTGCAGGACAGGGATGACGTCATGTGAGTACTGGGCTGCAAAATGCATTCCAGGCATGGTGAGTGTGCGATAAATCACTGGTGTGAGGAGCTCTCAGTGTTGGAGCTCTCAGAGCTCTCTTTATTTCAGCTGGCATTGGCTCTCCAAGGTTTCAGACCCAGGTCTTTCACATTACCTGCAAATTCAAGGCCCTTGGGATTAATAAGGCCATGTCTGAAGTTAGTGGGTGAGCAAAAAAAAAAAGAAGAAGAAAAGCCCCCTTAATTGTATTAAAAGTGCACCGTTAGTGTTCTGCTCAGTCCTCAGATTTTGTTTTTTGAAAGAATTAATAGCTTTAATGTCAAAATAAATTGCTCCCTGCTTCTCCCTTTGTTCCCTTGCTCAGAAATGCTCCCAGATGTAATTGCAGGAGCTAATTGCAACCTTTTGTTAGAGGAGAAAATGGCCAGGCTGGGAGAAGGGAAGGGGGGCGCTCAGACTAGCCGACCACTTAGAACAAGGTGAGCTTGCTTTTAAAATGGGTGATGCCACCAATGGAAATTAACCTGTTATTACTCCATAAGATATCTTAATAGAAGAGGAGGAGGATGAGAAGGAGAAGAAGAAAGAGAGAGAGTGTGTCCAAAAGAATGAAAGAGAGAGAGGGGGGTACCAGAGGAGGAGGAGGAGGAAGAGGAGGAGGAGGATGAGAAGAAGAAAGAGAGAGAGAGAGAGAGAGAGAGAGAGAGAGAGAGTCCTAAAGAATGAAAGAGAGAGAGGGGGGTACCAGAGAAGGAGGAGGAGGAGGAGGAGGAGGAGGAGAAGAGAGAGAGAGAGAGAGAGAGAGAGAGAGAGAGAGAATCCAAAAGAATGAAAGAGCGAGGGGGGGTACCAGAGAAGAAGAAGGAGGAGGAGGAGGAGAGACAGAGAGAGGGGGCATGTCTACACCAGGCAATATCCCGGGGATCACCCCAGGATCGTCCCTGTGCATCCACATGACACACAGGTGATCCTGGGAGCAGGGAGGGATGATCCCTCCATTTCCCCGGGATATCACCATACCCATTTTTCTTGGTTTCTCCAGCAGTCCTGGGATGATCCTGAACTGTAGGTGGTGTGGCAGGCTGTACCAGCTTCTTCCCTCTTCCATGCGAGTAGCGGGGGTCATCTGAGGGAACGAGATGGAAAGAGTCCAGGGACATTGGGGGTGGGGTGAGGAGTGGGGTCAGGCTTTTTTCTTTTTCTTTTTTTTTACTTTTGCGCTGGAGTGCAGGTGCAGGTGCACTCCAGCTCATATCTTTTTATTAAAAAGGCAGGCACGATGTCCTCCTTCCTCCTTGGATGTTACGTACCACATGTAAATGCAGGGGGAGGATCACATGATCAGCATATTGCAAGGTCCGGGAGGTGTAGACATACCCAGAGAGAGAGAGAGAGAGAGAGAGAGAGAGAGAGAGAGAGAGAGAGAAGGGGTGTCAGAAAAGGAGAGGGGTGCTGTCGGAAAAGAAGAAAGAGAAAGGGAGGGGTGTTAGAAAAGAAGAGAGAGAAAGAACTGTGTCAGAGAAGAACAAAGCATGAGAGAGGGGGTGGCAGAAAGAGAGAGAAGGGGTGACAGAAAGGGTGAAAGAAAAGAGGTGGCAGAAAGGAAGAGGGGGGGATATCAGAAATAAAGAAAAAGAGAGGGTGGAAGGAAAAGGGGTGTCAGAGAAGAAGAAAGAATGAATGAGAGAGAGAGATGGGGTGATCTCCACCCACTTTTGACTCTGGCTCCACCCACCACAGCATGTGCCCCTGTCAGTTTACCCCCCAAAGAAATGTGGCCATCAACAGAAAAAATGGCTGCCTTCATCTAGTTTAGATCAATGTCATCTGCTGTACACTGACTGGCAGTGACTTTTAAAGGACTTTTAGCAGACTTTTAGCAGACTTTTAGCAGACTTTTAGCAGACTTTTAGCAGACTTTTAAAGGACTTTTAGCAGACTTTTAAAGGACTTTTAAAGGACTTTTAAAGGACTTTTAAAGGACTTTTACCAGACTTTTAAAGGACTTTTAAAGGACTTTTAGCAGACTTTTAAAGGACTTTTACCAGACTTTTACCAGACTTTTAAAGGACTTTTAGCAGACTTTTAAAGGACTTTTAAAGGACTTTTAGCAGACTTTTAGCAGACTTTTAAAGGACTTTTACCAGACTTTTAGCAGACTTTTAAAGGACTTTTAGCAGACTTTTAAAGGACTTTTACCAGACTTTTAGCAGACTTTTAAAGGACTTTTACCAGACTTTTAAAGGACTTTTAAAGGACTTTTACCAGACTTTTAAAGGACTTTTACCAGACTTTTAAAGGACTTTTAGCAGACTTTCACCAGACTTTTAAAGGACTTTTAGCAGACTTTTACCAGACTTTTACCAGACTTTTACCAGACTTTTAAAGGACTTTTAAAGGACTTTTACCAGACTTTTAAAGGACTTTTAGCAGACTTTTACCAGACTTTTAAAGGACTTTTACCAGACTTTTAAAGGACTTTTACCAGACTTTTAAAGGACTTTTAGCAGACTTTTAAAGGACTTTTAGCAGACTTTTAGCAGACTTTTAGCAGACTTTTAGCAGACTTTTAAAGGACTTTTAAAGGACTTTTAGCAGACTTTTAGCAGACTTTTAGCAGACTTTTAAAGGACTTTTACCAGACTTTTACCAGACTTTTAAAGGACTTTTAAAGGACTTTTAGCAGACTTTTACCAGACTTTTAAAGGACTTTTACCAGACTTTTAAAGGACTTTTACCAGACTTTTAAAGGACTTTTAGCAGACTTTTAAAGGACTTTTAGCAGACTTTTAGCAGACTTTTAGCAGACTTTTAAAGGACTTTTACCAGACTTTTAAAGGACTTTTAGCAGACTTTTAAAGGACTTTTAAAGGACTTTTACCAGACTTTTAAAGGACTTTTACCAGACTTTTAAAGGACTTTTACCAGACTTTTACCAGACTTTTACCAGACTTTTAAAGGACTTTTAGCAGACTTTTAGCATCTAGTTTAGATCAATGTCATCTGCTGTACACTGACTGGCAGTGACTTTTACCAGACTTTTAAAGGACTTTTAAAGGACTTTTACCAGACTTTTACCAGACTTTTAAAGGACTTTTACCAGACTTTTAAAGGACTTTTAAAGGACTTTTACCAGACTTTTAAAGGACTTTTAGCAGACTTTTAAAGGACTTTTAAAGGACTTTTACCAGACTTTTAAAGGACTTTTAAAGGACTTTTACCAGACTTTTAAAGGACTTTTACCAGACTTTTAAAGGACTTTTAGCAGACTTTTACCAGACTTTTAAAGGACTTTTAGCAGACTTTTAGCAGACTTTTAAAGGACTTTTACCAGACTTTTAAAGGACTTTTAAAGGACTTTTAAAGGACTTTTAAAGGACTTTTAGCAGACTTTTAAAGGACTTTTACCAGACTTTTACCAGACTTTTAAAGGAGTTTAGAGGACTTCTGGGAGCAAACCCAGACACTTACCCTAATTTTTTTGGCAGTGGAGGCACCCCCGTGCATCTAATTTAAAAAAAATACCAGAAGGGGGGAGGAACAGATCATTAATTTTATGATCTCTATCTATGGAGCTCTTCAGAAACAAATAATTAAAATAAATGCTGGTGGCTTGGCTTGGCTTGGCTTGGCTCGGCTCGGCTTGGCTCGGCTTTTTAGCAGGCTTTTAATTATATAAACCTGTGGCGCTCCGCTGATTGAGCATATAATATTAAAACAAAGGCGGGAACGGGCAGTCAGAGGGAGGAGACGTGTTCAGTCCTTCTCGCGTCCTCCTCTCCTGCATTTTGAAGCAAAATCAGTGCTGGACAGGGATGATGTCATGTGAGTACTGGGCTGCAAAATGCATTCCAGGCATGGTGAGTGTGTGATAAATCACTGGTGTGAGGAGCTCTCAGTGTTGTCTTTATTTCAGCTGGCATTGGCTCTCCAAGGTTTCAGACCCAGGTCTTTCACATTACCTGCAAATTCAAGGCCCTTGGGATTAATAAGGCCATGCAGAAAGGAAGAGGGGGGGATATCAGAAATAAAGAAAAAGAGAGGGTGGGAGGAAAAGGGGTGTCAGAGAAGAAGAAAGAATGAATGAGAGAGAGAGATGGGGTGATCTCCACCCACTTTTGACTCTGGCTCCACCCACCACAGCATGTGTCCCCAGTCAGTTTACCCCCCAAAGAAATGTGGCCATCAACAGAAAAAATGGCTGCCTTCATCTAGTTTAGATCATTGTCATCTGCTGTACACTGACTGGCAGTGACTCTCTGGGATTTTAGACCGGAGTCCTTCCCAAGGCTACCCAGACATGCCGGGATTTGAACCTGCATTCACAGCATGAATTCTGCCACTGAGCTACACCCCCTCCCCACTGAGAATTGGAAGGAGAGACAGATAACAAAGAGTTACTTTAATGATCATTGGGTTTTTCCAGGAAAGCAGCAATGAAATCCACTCCGGTTGCAATATATAGAGATTTAAAGCTGAATGAACACACACTTTGTATTGATTTTAATTTGCATTTTAAATAAAGCCAGACCTCTCTTGAAAGATAGCAGAGAAAGAGAGAGCCTTCCTGTTTCTAAATGTAATTTTTTGTTAAATTCCAGGAATGCAATACTAAATATTTTCACCCAAATACTAAATAAAGTTGGACCGTCAGGCTGAGCGGTGAATTCTGCCTACCCAAAGCAGAATGGATGGAGGCATTTTCTCACCCTAAGAGTCCCTCTGTTGAGAAAGTGAAGGAAAACATCAATTTGACTTGCAAACGTGTTAGGTTGGGGCTTGTTGGGGCCTGTGGGAGTTTGATGGATACAAATGTGAGGACCACGATCAAAGAAGTTTGCTTTCTTGGCAGGAGGACAAAACAGACACAGTTCAAATCCATCTCCAACTTTGGATGTTCAGCCTGGCTTCAAGCCGTAAACCAGCCTTCTCCAAACTGCTTTTTGACTACAATTCCCATCACCCTGGCCATTAGTCATACCACCTGCTATTGATGGGATTTGTGGCCTAAAACATCTAGAGGGCACTAAACTCCACTACAGACAGAACAATAGTCTGACCTTCCCCTTTTCCAAGGGACAATTTGCACCCCCATGAAATTTTCAGCTGCTTTGGCCATCCTGGAACTGAATGCAATCTCCATAGGAAAAATAAAACCAGACAATTGAGGCAATATTTGTCCAGAATCACACACACACTTCATACCTCAAATTATAAGACCATCCTAAGGGCTAGTATCCTGAAAGATTCTTTGCTAAATAATTTTGCTCCTCTCTCTCTCTCTCTCTCTCTCTCTCTCTCTGGGCATGGTTAGATATGTGCATCCACATGTCACACAGGGGTTCCCATGGGCAGGGAGGGATGATTCCTCCCTTGCCCCAGGATATCGCCCTACCCTTCTATCCTGACTTTTCCCAAGGTCCCGGGATGATCCCGAGAGCGCAGGACGTGTGGCCAGGCTTCCCCTTTTCATCCCAGTTCCTCGTGAGGAGCTCCGTGCCCAATTAAAAAAACCCCGCAAAATGGCGGGGGAAATCAACTCTTCCTCCTGGGACATTGTATGCCATGCCACGTCTAGACACCCTGCAATGATCCTAGAAGCATGTAAGTCCAGGATGGTCTCACCTACCTACCTCTACACTGTGTGGTGTAGACCTGCCCCCACCCTCTCTCTCTCTCTCTCTCTCTCTCTCTCTCTCTCTCTCCATTTTCCCATGAACTGTGCTCCGGACTAAAACAGCCAACAAAACTCTTTATAACTGAAAATAACAAACCAGACTGGAGACATCTGTGCTCTCCTGTAATCACCGTATGTTTCTTATTTGCTATCGGTAATCATTTTAACTGGCTAGTTTGTAGTTGCATCAAAGCACTAAATTACAAATGTAATGACTTTTTCATTGATTTTCAAGGGCAATTTCCACCCCCCGGGGAAAGCTATCCTACTTTCAATAACTCTTGATAAATTACACACCGCAGTACTGTATCTATCTACATAACCCCAATCCTCCTAAGTTGACTGCTCAGGAAAGTAGGGGGGTTTTTTATTAACAATTTGGGAGGTTTGTATATTTCCAAACTTCTGATAACTGGGACACATTATATTTCTGAGTTCAAATTGGCGGTAGCTCGTGCAGGATGGCAACTGACACACACACCCCTCACACATGCACACATACACACCAGGCTTATTTTAGAAGCTGAAAGAGTAAAAATTACCCTCTGCCAAACTACTGTACTGTATGTATTGATTTGTTTATCTATTGATCTATCTCCATTAGTGTTGTGGCAAAATTTGTCCTCTAGTTTCCCCAACGTTTTCTTCCACCCAAAGAAAGAAAGCTTCCATTTTTCTTCTTCGTTCTCGGAGCAGTTTTAAATTCCTTTTGGTGGTGTTTTTGAGTTAACCTTACTGGGGTGAGGAGGACAAGGGCATGTCTACACCATAGTACACCCACCATTTTGTTTTTGTTTGTTAATCGAAATGAGCACAGGAGCACTCCTACGGAAGCAGCGAGTTTAAAAAAAAGACCCTACTCCACCCTCCCACCTTGATGGGCACAGAGCTCCTGTGCTCTGTGCCCAGTTCCTCACAGTTACTTGGGACAAACTGTGATGCCCGGCCACACATCCCGGAGTCACAGGATCAACCCGAGACCACGGGGAAAACTGGGAAAACTGTTTTGGGCGATATCCTAGGGCAATGGAAGGATCATCTTTCCCTGCTCCTGGGATCCCCTGTGTGTCATGTGGACACACAGGGATGATCCCAGGGTGATTCCCGGGATATCACCCTGTCTAGATATGCCCCAAGTGTAGGGTGACCATATGAAAAGGAGGACAGGGCTCCTGTATCTTTAACAGTTGCATATCAAAGGGAATTTCAGCAGCTGTCATTTGTATATATGGAGAAGGAAAGGAAAGGAACCTCTCGTGCAAGCACTGAGTCATTACTGACTCATGGAGGGATGCCAGCTTTCGCTGATGTTTTCATAGGGTCACCCTACTCTACAGGACGTCCTGCCCTCTCTTAAATCTGGTCACTCTAGTATCGCTCCTGCAGCTTTAACTGCTGTGATGAAGAGGGAATTTAACCAGATTCTCCATATATACAAAGGACATTCCCTTTTCTATGCAACTGTTAAAGATACAGGAGCCCTGTCCTCCTTTTCATATGGTCGCCCTACCCAAGTATGTTACATGCCTTTCCCCCCTTTCTGTTACAAATCTTTCCATCGCTCTGCAGCTTCTCTCACTGCTCATGCTTCCAGATTTGAAAAAGCCCCATGGGTGGACTTGCCTTAGGACATCTCCCCCTGGGCTTTAATTAAAGCGTGGGAATGCAGAGAGGCTGCAGACGCTTAGAAAGATGATCATAAAATGGAATGTAGGACTCTCTCTCTCACACACACACACACACACCCCTTTGATGCCTCATAACTAGGAGAGCACAAGGTTTATTTATTTATTTATAATATTTGTATCCCGCCCTATATCACTAAGATCTCAGGGTGGCATACAGATAAAAACAAACAGTATAAAACAATAAATATACAGTTAAAAACAAATTAAACCATGATCCAAGTTAAAACAACATATAATTTAAAAGCAATTGATGCAGTTAATCCTGCAACCCACTCAAGAGAATTTCACCAACATTCTCTTCTCATTTAAACTTCTTTTCCGTGAAACCGAATGAGAATGGTTGAAAGGAAATGTGGAAGGAATGTCCAGATATTGTTCACCGCTCAAGAGATAGATCTCCCACTTTTCAAGGCCTTAACCAAGGGTTGAGAACGTGTGACCCTCTGGAGCTTGTTGGACTCCAACTCCCATCAGCCCTAGCCAGCATATCCAGTGGTGAGGGATGATGGGAATTGTAGTCTGGCAACTGTGGGGGAGAGAGAGAGAGACAGTCTTCATCCCTGGCCTAAGCTTTCACAAGATGGCTTACTGTATAATGAGGCAATACAAACACAATTTAAAAGCAATCAAAACCCAATTAAAAGCTAAGGTTATTAAGATAATAAGCAAGCGCATTGCCAAATTGAAACCAGCAAATGAAAAAATCCAGAATGCCAGAGCAAAATGTCTAATAACTTAAACAGCATTGGAATCAAAGGCTTGACAGAAGAGAAACTAATCTAAACCCTTCTCATCCGTGATGGCAATTTATAGTGTACAGTGATTAGAGCAGCCTTCTCCAATCTAGTGCCTTCCAGATGTTTTATGCTAAGACACTCATCATCCCTGACTATTGGCCGTGCTCACAGGGGCTTATGGGAGCTGTAGTTCAAAACTTCAAGTTCAGGAAGTCTGAGCTATATAAAAGTACATTATTACTAAAGAGGCAGAGTTTCAAAGCACCATTCAGTCACTAGGTGACCTTCAGCTGGTCCTTCTCTCTCTCTCTTCTGTAGCCTAACCTACCTCACAAGGTTGTTGTGAGTAACAAAGCAGGGGCATGTCTGTAGTTCTGAGCTTCCATGGAGAAAGGTTGGGATGAAAATATAATACATACATCAATGAGTTATTTTTCAGATGCTCCCCCCGCCTGTGGAGTCAGTTCATAGCTCCTGTTTCTGGCCATCATACATGATAGCAACAGTGCAGAAAAATCAAGGGAGAGTTATGCATGTGTGTGCAAACCAGACTTGGATGATCCCTGCAGACAGAAATGAATGAACAGGGAAGCGTTGCAAAAAGTTGTGTGTGAAATGGCATCTGCAGAGATGAACGCTGTGTGTGAGCCCCATGCATCACTTGATGGAGGAGTCCTGAAGTGGTGACCATGCAGGTGTGGACCAGACTGCCCCTAAGCCATGGTTACCAAAGGATGGCCATTCCAGTATTGAATGATATAAGGAGAGAATTGTGCCTCCATAGTAGAGCACCGAACTTGAATGCAGAAGGTTGCCAGCTTGATTCCTGTCATCTCCAGTTTTAAAAAATCAGGTATCAGGTGACAGCTGAAAGGCCTTTTCCTGCCTGAGCCACTGGAGAGCCCCAGATAGCCAGCATAAACAATATTTGACTAGGTAGACAAGCAGTCTCACCTAAGGAAGATTCCTATGAGATCTATGGACCACGTACTTCACCAAAAGAAACTCACATAAGGAGACCAACATCAGGAGGCCAACCAGCTCACATTAGGAGTTCAACGTTAGGAGACAACCAACCAGTTCATATTAGGAGACCAAAGTTAGGAGACCAACCAGCTCACGTTAGGAGTTCAACATTAGGAGACCAACAACCAGCTCACATTAGGAGACCACCATTAGGAGACCATCAAGCAACTCAGATTAGGAGACCAAGCAACTGATATTAGGAGTTCATCATTAGGAGACTAACAAACACACATTAGTTCAGGAGACCAAAAACCAGCTCACATTAGGAGACCAACATTAGGAGACCAACCAGCTCACATTAGGAGTTCAACATTAGGAGACCAACAACCAGCTCACATTAGGAGACCACCATTAGGAGACCATCAAGCAACTCAGATTAGGAGACCAAGCAACTGATATTAGGAGTTCATCATTAGGAGACTAACAAACACACATTAGTTCAGGAGACCAAAAACCAGCTCACATTAGGAGACCAACATTAGGAGACCAACCAGCTCACATTAGGAGTTCAACGTTAGGAGACAACCAACCAGTTCATATTAGAAGACCAAAGTTAGGAGACCAACCAGCTCACGTTAGGAGTTCAACATTAGGAGACCAACAACCAGCTCACATTAGGAGACCACCATTAGGAGACCATCAAGCAACTCAGATTAGGAGACCAAGCAACTGATATTAGGAGTTCATCATTAGGAGACTAACAAACACACATTAGTTCAGGAGACCAAAAACCAGCTCACATTAGGAAACCAACGTTAGGAGACCAACCAGCTCACATTAGGAGACCAACATTAGGAGACCACCAACCAACTCAGATTAGGAGAGCAACCAACTGACATTAGGAGTTCAACATTAGGAGACTAACCAGCTCACATTAGGAGACTAGCGTTAGGAGACCAACTTTAGGAGACCAACCAGCTCACATTAGGAGACCAACATTAGGAGACCACCAACCAGCTCATATTAGGAGACCAAAGTTAGGTCAACAAGCTCATATTAGGAGACTAACATTAGGAGACCAACTAACACACATTAGGAGTTCAACATTAGGAGACCAACCAGCTCACATTAGAAGACCAACACCAAGAGACTAAACAATTGACATTAGGAGCCTGCTAACGTCTCCCTTTCCCTTCACATTTATTTACTTACTTATTTATTTTTGAAGTGAAGATTTTTAAAATCGACATCTCTCTTACTTTGGGGTTTCATTTGAACACGATCTCCATGTGTAATTAAATCATTAAATTGCTTTGTACGCCGTTCGCGCCCAGGTAGCTTTTTGAGTGAAATAAAATATTCCCAGCTGTGGCATCTTGATAAAACCTGCCTTCATTTCTTGCCTCACAACTCACTGTCTGCTGTTATCTTCATTAACATGGAGCAGAGGTTTCAATGCTGAGAAAATACTTCCTTTATCAGGCACCTTCTTTAAGCTCAAATAATTATTTTCTTTAGAACTTCATGGTCCATTACCTGGACTCAAGGGGGTGAATTTATAGGAAATTCTTTACATCTGGCAGAAGTGATTGGTAGGAGATGGGGAAACTCTGCCTTGTAATCTGAATCAGGTAGGTGATGGGGCTGCCATTATATGCAGAGTCCACACAGAATACAGATTCTCTCTTTATCTTTGCACCTGGAATAAAGATAAAGGATAAAAATAGTCTGGCACTGGGTTAGAGATAACCACAGGGTTATGAAATGGCTGATCTGCAAGAGAAGCCTTGTTGTTGATGTTTTGTTCTTTAAATGTTTTTAATGCCTTTTCTCAAAAAAGAGAGAAAGACAGATCCAAGAAGACTTACAATAGAATTAAAATGTACAGGATTTTAAACAGCTATAACAATTATCCATTAAAATGCAACCACCCAATAAAACAGAGATGGGTGACATCAGGATGTTCAGCGGTGATTTCCGATTGAGGCTCGGAAGACAACAACAAGGGAGAGGGCCTTCTCTGTGGTGGCCCCACAAATATGGAATGATCTCCCAGATGAGGCCCGCATGGTGCCAACGTTATCTTTCTGGCAACAGGTCAAGACTTCTCTCTTTTACCAGGCATTTGACAACACATGATGCATTTTAATTGATCCTGGATTAGTTTCACAGTTTGGCTGATCGCTTAAGTCGTTTTTAGATCTATGTTCTCTGTGTGTATATTGTCTGTGTGTGTGTGTGTGTGTGTTATGTTTCTAAATTTTCTCTTAGTAGGAATATCAGCCGTGCAGCCCACAAACAGAGAGAAACTACGCTATATGTTCGATTCTAAGATGCACTTTTTTCCCCATATAAACATCTCTAAAAATGGGGTGCGTCTTAGAATTGTGGGTGTGTCTTAGGGGTTTTTTTTTCTGTTGGTGGTACTGAAATTAGTGTGCGTCTTACAATCGAAGAAATACGGTATCATGACGAATGTATTCCAGAAGATCACTCGCCACCAAGTCAAGTTAAAAGTTAATCTCTCAGCAAAATGGCAAAACTTTTATCTAATTAATTACAAAGCCAAAACATGAGATATGGGGCGCTCAAGTGCCGTGCGTTCATTTTATATACATATAAAACACTTCCTCTCTCCAAACCCCAAGGAAAAATTCCATTAACAGCCTTATTAGCTCTATTTTACATAGCTAATTACATCCAACTCTAGACGGAACGTCTCGTCGCCAGTTTATTCATTCCAAGCGGCTTGCAACACGACGAGAAATATTTCAGAAGAAATTGGATCAAGGGTTTGGAGAGTTATTTTTATTTTTATTTTATTTTTCCATTAAAAAGAAGAGAGACAGATTTGCATTTTCTTTAATCACCAATGAAGAGCTGTCTGGACTAGAGGAAAATATGTTGGGAGACATCATCTATTTGTCACAATATCCTGCATATATTGCAATAATAATAATAATAATAATAATAATAATAATAATAATAATAATAATACCAACAATCCTCTACTATATAGAGACAGAGATCTGGATTGTTGCTGCTGTCGTTGTTATGTAGGAGGAGAGAAAAAGGGCAGATAAGCACACTCCCAAGTTAACGATAAGGAAGCTGGGTCATTTAATTAAATTACTGAATAATTAATTAGTAATGATTATGATACACCTAAAAATCAATGCATTGTACAATGACATCCTTTAAAAAGAAAAAGAAAAAAGAATAAGAGTAATACAAGGTTGCTGTATTCAGGCCTATGACCAGAGCCTGCTTCAGTTGAACACACACACACTCTCCACAGGGCTAACTGTTATCTTGACCCTGTGGGGAAGATGAAGGAGCTGTGGGTCTGCCCCTCCACTGGGAGATGAGAGGGCAGAGGAGGGCCTTCCCACCAGCCTGAAGTGTCTCCTTAATTTCTTTTTATTTTCTCCCTCTTCCCTCCTCATCCCCTTTTCCTTGTGTGTCGTGTCTTTTTTAGAATGTAAGCCTGAAGGCAGGGACTGTCTCCTTTACTGATCAATTGCAAGGCGCTCCGAGACCCTTTTTGGCTGAGGTGCGGGATAAAAATACTCTAAATAAATAAATAAGGGAATGATTTCAAGCAGGGTTGTGTCCTCCTTCTAGAGCCTCATGTGGCGCAGAGCGGTAAAGCAGCAGTTTCTGCAGCCGAAACTCTCCCCACGGCCTGAGTTCGATCCCAGCGGAAGCTGGTTTCAGGCAGCCGGCTCGGGTCGACTCAGCCTTCCATCCTCCCGAGGTTGGTAAAATGAGTACCCAGCTAGCTGGGGGAAAGGTAATAATGGCCGGGGAAGGCAACGGCAAACCACCCCGCTATAAGGCCTGCCAAGAAAACGTCAGCGAAACCTGGCGTCCCTCCAAGAGTCAGCAATGACTCAGTGCTTGCACAAGAGGTCCCTTTCCTTTTCCTGTGTCCTTCTGCCTAATTTCAAAATCCCTCTGCAAGCGATCATTTCAGATGATCACTTCTGGTAAGATGGATGCCCACCAGGTAGGGAGAAAAGGGGGTTTCGGGGGGGGGGGGGAGAGAGAGAGAGAGAGAGAGAGAGAGAGAGAGAGAGAGGAATGGCAAAGGGAGGAAGTGGGAAACGTGGGTGCCAGAGAGAGAGAGTCAGAATAGAAGAAAGAGTGAGAGAACATTCTTTTGCAACTAAGATTGTAGTGCCTGCATTTCCTTTCCTTCTCCCCCTCCTCCTCCTCCCTCCCAGTCCCCTTTCCTTTTGTGTCATGTCTTTTAGATTGTAAGCCTGTGGGCAGGGACTGTCAAGAAATACTTTTGTAAGCTGCCGTGAGAGCCTTTTTTGGCTGAATGGTGGCATAAAAATGCTTAAATAAATCAATAAAATAAATAAACATGAAAGATGTGAGAAAAAGGGATGAGGAAGAGAGAGGAGAGAGATGGAGATAATGTAAAATATGAATAAAGAGAGTGTGTGTATTATTATTATTATTATTATTATTATTATTATTATTATTATTATTATTAATGCAGGCCTTTGGTGTGTAAGTGGGGCTGTTGGGTTGGATACCGGTTTTACTCAAGTTTTATTTCTGACATTAAGCCGCCTTGAGAGCCATTTTCTTGAGAGAAAGGCCAGGTACCAGTCAGATCCATGCATCCATCCATCAGAATAATGGAGAATTTCTCCACCCTCCCTGGAGAAATTTGGTGAAATGGTCCACCCAAACTGGTGCCCTCCAGATGTTTTGGACATCAAATCCCACCAGTCCCAGCCAATATAGCATGAAGGAAGACTCGTCTGGTGCTCAAGGGAGTGCTAGCTCTTCCCAAAGCTTCCCTTTCACCTGCATTCCTACTGTTATTTATTTATTTATTTATTTATTTATATACTACCCAATAGCTGAAGCTCTCTGGGCAGTTCAGCACAGAGATAACACTGAGGATTCCTCCATGGGATATTCCTTCCGGAGGCAATGCTTGGAGGCCAGGTCTGGCCCCTGGAAGAGCTCAAGGAGACACCACGGGTGAATTGTGGAACCTATGTGGGCCAGAGATGGCACCTCTCTGGGCCAGAGTCTCCACATCCCTTCTGGAAAACTTCCAGTTATCTTCTTTAGACCAGACTCTCCACTGAAAGCCAAGAGATAATTGTCTTTTATGACTTCCACTCTCAGCTTGCTTTGAGTTCCACCGAGGTAAACATTTTGTTTAGCAGCAAATAGAAGGGGAGTTGAACTTCATGCATCACCACATCAAATTAACTGGAGGCAAGCCATGAATTATACAGATAGTTTGTAATTCATTTTCTTCACATTGTAAAGCTAATTAAGGGCTATATTTTCCCTGCAAACTCCATAATTACTCTGACTTATGCTAACCAAGCATTTCATTCCTGGCCAATCGCAATCTCCAAATCAGAGTTAAAATTAATGGAGTTCCATGGGTTCTGACTGGAGCTTGAACTGTAAAATTAATGGCCAAGGGCCACCAGGTTATTGGCTGTCCAAGACACGTAGCCTTCTTGTCGGAAGGAAATGAGCAGCTCTGGAAGGCTACCAGTTCATGGCAGGCAGAGGAGAGGGACCACTCAGTGATTTGCAGCTTTAATTTAGCCATTGGAACAAATGAGGGCATTTGCATTTCCAGAAGTTATAGAAGTATTACTAGGTTGCCCACCTCTGTACCATAGGAGCAATCACACAGCATCTCCATGATAGTCTACACATTTTTTTCTGTTGCTGTTGCCGTTGCAACATTTTTATTATCAGTCTTCATCACGGTGTCGTGCCTTCTTGGTCTCCTCTAATCTCCAGCACACAACCATGGGGCCCCCTTTGCCCCTCCCCAATCCTCTAGCGATGGGTGGAACCGTGCATTCCTCCTCTCAGAAGGTTTTAGCGGAATACGGAAGGATTCCATTCCATGCTCAAAGTGGGGAATTGATTGCGGAATGCACAGTGGAACGTGGATCCGCAATCCACTCTGGGCTCACGCTGGGCTACTTTTTTCATGCCCCACATCTCCTAAAGTGTGGAGGGGATCATCCCCTCATTTGTGGTGGGAGCCTCAGGCATTTTTGGTCTGCTTCAGGGAGATCCTTGAGTTGCCGCACAGGTTTCCAAAGCAGGAGGAAGGAGTGAAAACATCACTCCATGGCCCAAGGTATTGTACTCCTATGGTGCTGGCTGGACTGGCAATTGAATCTTACTTTGACACTGCTGATGGGATTGGGGCCCCCATTGCACCTGAGGCAACAGAGTAATTTAGGGGGGACAGGACAGATTGTGTGCTGTGCAGAGCTCTGTCCTTCAACAGAGGAGAACAGCCAGAAAGCTCAAGAGAACAACTAGGCCACTGCCACCCCCACCATCTGCCATCTGAAGTGATCACCTCACTCTGCCTAATGGCAGGGCTGGCCCTTCCATGCTCCCATTGGATGTCTCTGCTGATGCAAGTTGGCAACCTAGCTCAGATCAAGAAATACAGACAGCATTGGGCTACCATGTCATCTGCACCATGGACTCCAGCATGCAGAAAGGGTGATTTTACCTCCCCCTTCCCACACTGTAGACTGTTCCGGCTGGACATCAGGAAAAACTTCGTGACTGTAAGAGCAGTACAACAATGGAACCAGTTACCTAGGGAGTTTGTGGGCTTTCCCACACTGGAGGCCTTCAAGAGGCAGCTGGACAACCATCTGTCAAGGATGCTTTAGGGTGGATTCCTGCATTGAGCAGGGGGTTGGACTCGATGGCTTTATAGGCCCCTTCCAACTCTGCTATTCTATGATTCTATGACTTTCAGAGATATAAAGCAAGGTTGAAGAGATGCAGTGTGTCCCTCCTACTCATGGGCCAGCTACCTTCGGTGATGTCCAGAATGGGACCTACACGGATTCCTTCAACTGACATAGGGGCGTCCAGCATTCGACTGGTATAATTTCCCAGCATCCTTGCTCCCCGAGCTGGTAACAACACCCACACTTGTTTGAGGGTACTGAGATCTGTTCACCAATCATCAGAAAGTAGGAAGACAAGAGGAGCCCCACCAGATCAGACCAACTGTTCATCTAGTCCAACGTTCTTGAACCTACAGTGGCCAAGTCGTAGACCAGCAACAGGTGTTGCAGGGCGCAGTTCACTCCAAATGTTGCTCCTCATGTTCAAAATCTGTTGCAATGGCTCATGGAGTCAACAGGGAGATCCCAGCCATTTTAAAGTTAAAAAAAACAGAAACCTAAGCAAGGAAATGCTGTCCATTCTGCCAGGCAAAATATAACCCACGTACACTGATGCTCAGGGTTGGGGAAAGGTTGTTTTTCAATTATCTTGTCTTCAGAGTTATAGATGCACATTATACGCTAGCACACACACACACACACACACACACACACACACAAAAACCCCATCCTTCTCTTGATAGGGATCCTTGCTGCCATTCTTCCAAGTGAGTGAAATTATTGAAGGAAGTATGAATGATTCTTCCTCTTCCAAACACGCACACGCACACACTCCTTTAATGAACTGAATTCGTCTTGCTTATTTAGATCCCCTTTCACTGTAAATCATGGCCAGAAAGTAATCGAATTGCAGGAAATAATCCAGCCAGTGGAGAATGTGGGAAGACGGTGCCTTACACAGACGTCAATTCAGACTCCAGGGCAATTCTTCTTTACTGCTATGCTCCATGTCTACCACCTAATGTTACTAGTTCTCCGGTACATTATTAAAAAGATATTATTCTGCCACATTCTCTCTACCTCTCCATCGGTAAGACTAATGTGTGCATAGCCATGTTCAGCTCAAACCTATTATTATTATTATTATTATTATTATTATTATTATTATTATTAGTCAGCACATAAATGCTGAATCCAATCTTTATGGAGATTGGATGTGCTCCTCATGCTCAAATGTCTGGAGTTTTCTGCTGTGGGATAAGCCTTGCTTTCCTCCACCACCCCTTGTCACAATTCTCACAAGGGGCAACCAATCAGCACTCCATAGAGCCATATGCAGGCAGTGGGAGGGAAGTGATTTTGTGAATGGAAACAAAGGCTGGCCAATCAGCACTCCATAGAGTCAGGTGGGGGAAGTGAGAGGGAAATTGTTTTGTGATCACAAACAAAGGCCGGCCAATCAGCACTCTGGACAGCCAGATGGGGGCAGTGGGAGGGAAGTGATATTGTGAATGGAAACAAAGGCTGGCCAATCAGCACTCCATAGAGTCAGGAGGGGGAAGTGGGAGGGCAATGATTTTGTGATCATAAAGGCCGGCCAATCAGCACTCCATAGAGCCAGATGCAGGCAGTGGGGGGGAAGTGATTTTGTGAATGGAAACAAAAGCCAGCCAATCAGCACTCCATAGAGTCAGGAGGGGGAAGTGGGAGGGCAATGATTTTGTGATCATAAAGGCCGGCCAATCAGCACTCCATAGAGCCAGATGCAGGCAGTGGGGGGGGAAGTGATTTTGTGAATGGAAACAAAAGCCAGCCAATCAGCACTCCATAGAGCAAGATAGGGGCAGTGGGAGGGAAGTGACTTTGTTTACATTCACAAAGACCCATCAGCACTCAGTACGTCTTGGAAACAAGAAGAAGTGGTCTCTTCTGAACTGGATTTCAATGGTGTTTTAGGAGGCAACGGCTATCCATGGCTACTAGCCCTGATGGTTGTGTGCTATCTCCCACCAATCAGTTTCATGGGATGACCCCGGGTTCTAATATATTGAGAGAGGGAGAAAAATGTCTGCTTTCTCCCTGCCTCAGTCCAATGAGTTGGTCTTGCAGGGGTGAGAATCAAAACTCTCAGCCAACCAAAGCCAGCTCCTTCTTCAAGAAATGTAGATATTTAATAAACTCCCCCACATCAAAACGTATTGGAGCAGCATACAATAAATCAAAATACAAAATGCAAGAAAATTCAGGGGGGCAGGGAGGAAATCAATGAAACAGTGGTTGGAACACAGTAATTAGTCAGGCTATGCTTACCTGAAAAGAAAAGGAAAAAAAATCAGCAAACAGCAAAATCAAAGTAATGAAGATGTGTGTATGATTTTCAGTTGTAAGAGCATTCCTAAAAATTGGCCCTTGGGGTCGAAGGACTTGAATTCTGGGGACAAAAAAAAAATCATTTTGTTCCTTGAAGAGCTGCAGGCCATTAGCCTCTTCATTCACTTGCACCCACAACCTGCTGACATTTACAACGGAACTAAATGAAAGACATCAGGAGTTGTTAGGAGGGGAGACATATAACCCGGGCATTTTCTGATTGACTAATTGTGCATTGTATAATGACAGCCGGCCCTTGACAAAGGAAGGTTAACTTCACAGGCTCTGTCGTCTCTGGAAAAAAAAATGCAAATGAGACCCTTTGGGTTCACTTTGAAATCCTTTGCTCGGTTTCACATAGCAAAGGACATAAGCTGGTTCCTCTTCTTTTGTTGGGCCAAACTCAAGGGGATGAGGTCTCATCATCAGACATACAGCAGCCACCAGAGTCCTGATTAATGCCTTTGTTAGCTCCACCCATCAATTAGTGCAGTTCGGCTTTTTGGACTCCTTAAAACAAAGCGAATGCCAATGGATGTTGTTTGTTGGAAACAGTGGAGGCTGGTGGCTTTGATTTGGGGGGGTGCTGGAGCTTGAGCACCTCAAGGATGCCGTGAGCTAAACCGTGAAGGGACACACAAGACGGGAAGGTCATGGTAGAGAGGTCAGACTAAATACGATCCCTGGGGAAGGTAATGGCAACCCACCCCAGTATTCTTGCCGTGAAAACTAAATGGATCAGTACAACCAGAGATATGTTAGTATACCATTGGAAGACGGGACTCCCTGGTCGGAAGATGTTCAAAATGCTGCTGGGGAGGAACAGAGGATAAGTTCAACTAGCCCCAGATGTGATGACGCAACTAGCTCAAAGCCGAAAGGACGGCTAGCGGCCGATGGTGCTGGGGGTGAACGACGAATCCGATGTTCTAAAGATCAACACACCATAGGAACCTGGAATGTAAGATCTATGAGCCAGGGCAAACTGGATGTGGTTATTGGTGAGATGTCAAGATTAAATATAGATATATTGGGTGTCAGTGAACTGAAATGGACTGGAATGGGCCATTTCACATCAGATCACCACCAGATCTACTACTGTGGACAAGAGGATCACAGAAGAAATGGAGTAGCCTTCATAATTAATAATAAAGTGGCTAAAGCAGTGCTTGGATACAATCCAAAAAATGATAGAATGATCTCAATTCGAATTCAGGGTAAGCCATTTAACATCACAGTGATCCAAATATATGCCCCAACCACAGATGCTGAAGAAGCAGAAGTAGATCAGTTCTATGAGGATCTGAGAGTGCCTTGGACTGCAAGAAGATCCAACCAGTCCATACACCAGGAAATAAAGCCAGACTGCCCACTTGAGGGAATGATACTAAAGGCAAAACTGAAGAACTTTGGCCACATAATGAGAAGACAGGATACCCTGGAGAAGAGGCTGATGCTAGGGAAAGTGGAAGGCAAAAGGAAGAGGGGCCGACCAAGGGCAAGATGGAGGGATGATATTCTGGAGGTGACGGACTCGACCTTGAAGGAGCTAGGGGTGGCAACGGCTGACAGAAAGCTCTGGCGTGGGCTGGTCCATGAAGTCACGAAGAGTCGGAAGCAACTGAACGAATAAACAACAAATGAATCCATTCTCTGTTTCAGTCAGAACCAGTTGGAACTCTAAAGGAGTTACGAACCCTTTCAATCAGAACTGGCTAGAATTCTAAATGATCTGTCCAAGGTGCTTAGCTATATCTCCCCACCAAAAATGGGTTCAGCACCCTAATCTGAGGCTTTAACCTAACCCTCAGGTGCCACTGAGTCTTTCCCCCAGCCACTCAAAGTCAGTAGGCAAGCCGTCCTTGTGCCCCACTCCATCTATCACACCCAGCTAGACTCTACCAAGGCCCAGTTCCTGCCCGGGAAGCTTTGCCTCTCCATCCCTAACCCTAGCCTGATGCTTAACCCTTACCTTCACGTGCCACTCAGACATCACGTGAGCCACTCAGGCACTAGGCAAGCAGTACTGGTAGCCCACTCAGCCTGCCTAGGCATCTCCAGGTAGGGCTGGGAAAGGCTCCTGCCTGAAACCTTGGAAAGCTGTTGCTGCCAGTCAGGTCTCAGCTAGACCTAGTGGTCTAGCAGGATGGAGGGGTGAAGATCTCGCGATATTTTTATCACGAGATCTCCCCCTCTGTTTACATGCGGTGTGTGATGATGTCAGAAGGCGAAGACATCGTGGCTGCCATTTTTCTTTTTTCTTAAAGAATAAGAGCACACGAACGTTCATGCGCAGAAAGGTAGGATTTTAAAACATTTTAACTTAATTTTCCCCTCCCCCCACCCCACCCCACCCCCAATGGGGGCAGAGCTCCAGAGGAGCTCTGCATCCCATAAACGGGTCCTGGCTCCTTGGGAGGAACCAGGACAACCCACGATGCCCGCCAGCAAGTTCCGCGGTCTCAGGATCATCCTGAGACCATGGAAAAAGTGGGCCTAAAGTGTAGGTCACTTTAGATTCCAGTACTAAAGTGGTCCAGTAGACCACTTTATGGTCCTCTCTCTCTCTCTCTCTCCCAAACCCTCCTTGTCTCATTAGAAACACATTGTTATTCACCTCGGTTATTGCCTCCTATCCGTTCTTTCTGCTGACTGCTTCTCATTACTCAGTGCCTCGTAGGAAGAGCATGAATGCCTGTCATGGCTCCTCACCTGAGGAGTCTTGCAGCATTCCACAGAGCCCAAAAGGAACAGCCCCATGAACTTTTCCGAAAGGGCATTTGACGTGCCATCCATTGTTGCTCCATGATACTGGGAGAAAGCATGAAAGCTTCATGCATTCAGGTGAAAGGGTGACAGCTGCTATTTGCCTCAGACACTTCGGGGCCTCAGGCTAATTAACATCTTCAGGGGGTTAAAGGCACTGATATATATATATATATATATATATATATATATATATATATATATTGCTTAGCACAAGTTAAATGTCTACTGGAAGTTTGTGGGTTTCTTTTAAATGCTTGGGTTCAAGGACCTGCACAGCCCCAAAGAAGTCAGGAATAGGGTCTAGACTAGAAGTGAAGGGTCATCTTCTCTGTTATGGAGGACGAAATAGTGTCCTCCAGTACCCCAGACGCAATAGGCAGTGGAGGCTGGTGGCTCTGCTTTCGGTGTGACTGTGAATCCATTCTGGGTTTCGGCTAGAACAGCAAAAGGGGCTGTCTGAGGAGCAAAACCCTTAATTCAGCACCTTGGACAGCTCCTTTCAGTTCTGATGCAATGCACTGGTTTTGTGCTGTCCAGGATAGGTTGGGTTGCTCAGTCCTGCAACAAAAGGAGGAGGTCTGGAAGGAGTGGGAATCAGGCCTGTTGCATTTGCATCCTTCAGTGACCCACAGCTGCACCTGAAATCCTTCACAGTATTTGTAGGCAGCAACATTTATTTATTTATTTATTTATTTATTTATAATATTTATATCCCACCCTATATCATAAGATCTCAGGGCAGCATACAGATAAAAACATACAGTATAAAACATTAAATATAAACAGTTAAAAACAAATTAAACCATGAACCAAGTTAAAACAATATATCATTTAAAAGCAGTAAACACAGTTAAAACAGTTAAAACAATGTGCCAGTGAGTTTAACCATTAAAGGCTTTGTTAAAAAGACATCATTTTACTTGGCGTCGAAATGAAATCAGCGTTGGCGCTAATCGTGCCTAAAAGGGGAGGGCATTCCACAGTCGGGGTGCCACAACAGAGAAGTCCCTCTCCCTTGTCTCATCATAGCATATATGTTGCATTGGTGGGATGCGGAGAAGGGCTCCTCCAACAGATCACAAGTCTCTGACATTTCGGAGCATCCATTTTACTTCATTATCCCACAGGGGCCTGAGATTCTCCAACATCCATTTCTGAGACATTTCCAGCCCTGCTCTAGGCAGAATGGACTGTACCACTTCAGGCTACAGGTGGGACATGCCACTTTTAAAGGCTCCCCCAAGTCAGCACTACCCCGCAAAGAGAAAACTAGGAAGAAAAGGTTGATCTCAAGCCTTTGCATGCTCTGCTGAGTTTTGTGTCTGCATGAAGTGTGTTTATTTGTTTCTTTGAATGGGAGGGGGGGGCATCCGAAAATGTTTCATGTCTGTTTTTATCCCATTGTTTTAAAAAGTTTGTAACTACACCTAGCGAGGGTTATTTATTTATTTATTTATTTATTTATTTAAAACATTTGTATCCTGCCCTGTATCATTAGGATGTCAGGGTGGCATACCAATAAAAGCGTACAGTATAAAACAATAAATATAAACAGCTAAAAACAAATTAACCCGTGAACCAAGACAAAACAATATATAATTTAAAAGCAGTAAAAGCACTTAAAACAGTTAAAACAATGTGCCATCTTAGTGATTTTTTGGAAAGACGGAAATAATAATAATAATAATAATAATAATAATAATAATAATAATAGGATGAGTGTGCACATGATGGGTAACCAGACCTCTTCCATGCCAAATCACTGAAAAAGCTATCAATTGCAAGGCTGTTCTTAAAGGGGAGTGGCGTAAATCTTCACCTAAATTGTGTGCATCGCTGGGTCCTTTTCTCATGGACATCCAGACTGTCAAACGCTTGAGCGACTTCCGAAACCACGTCTACCAATGATGGTTTTCGTTAGTGCCAGACAGACGAAGTGGTTGCTGCGATGACCTTTCCTGCACCAGGACCTGACAGACGTTTCCTCCCCAACTGAGATAATCCTTCGGAACAGCTGCACCACTGGCGCATCTTTAACTAGCTTCTGCCGAGCGTTATCAGGTATCTGCACCTTTGGCTCAGACTAATAGTTTGAAAAACAAAGAAGTAACTCACCACGGCGATGCTCGAGTGAGAAAGAGCTCCTGGAATGTCTGCAGGCAACAAGAATTAATGAGCAGAGCTGTCGAAAAACGTCAGCCCCATCCAGATTTCAAGGGCAGATGGGATGAGGGGAAGACAAAGATCGAAGGGGAGGGGAGGAGGTTGGGAGAAGTCCTTGAGTTCAAAATGGGGTTTGACGGCTATGGTGTCATTCCCATCGACCAATATCCTGCATCATTGTTCCAGAGGGGTCTGATTCCTTGACCTCAGAAGAGGCTCTGGAGTCAACAGGAGAAGACTCAGCTATGGAAAGAGATCAGACGGAAAGACGTTGTCCCAGAACCCACTGTCAGGGTGTCCATCAGGCAAGCACACGTTCTGGCAAACTGATATGGGACACCTGAATCAGTGAGAAGTCTTGATTGCAGGAAAACTCTCAGCAGCGGCTTAATGGATCATATAGCTGATGGTCAATAGCTACAAATTCTAAGAGATTCCAGAACAGTCCAAAGCTAATCAATACAACCATGACAGACATCTGATTAAATCTTAGTTACACAATACAAGGCCCATTGTAGTGCTGAAACTGTTCCCTGACATCCCTAGAACTCAATGCTCCTCACCCAAGTCCAGAAAAGGTTGCATTACTGTCCTTAGGCTCTGAGGACTCAGGTCATGGAGGCATAAGTGTCCACAACCACTCCCCAAACTTTACAGCCCTGCACTGGCACCCAGCAATCCCACGTCTGAGTAGAGATTCGTATTTCTTTCAGATCAGTCCTTCTATGGCCAGCCATCACCTTTGAGTTTCAAGTCTTACTTTTCCAGGCCAACCCATTGTTTTCTTAGAAGAGAGTCTTTCTTTTCAAGAGCAAAGCAGGCACACTCTTTCCTGTGAATATTGTAAAACAATTAGATCTCACACCAGGTCTAGTCGCTTTTCTTCTTTGTGATGTTCAAAGGCGAATCAAGGGGCAAAGTAAGAATGGAGGGAACATGCTAAGAACTCAAAGAATGGATCTCACAAATCTAGATATTCTTACGCCAGTTATTTCACAAGAGCAGCAGGAGCTTAAGGAAACACAGTCAGTAACTTGTTCTCTAAAAATAGGCGATTAGCCACCTGGAGTGCTGAAATTGCATTGAAATGGAGTGCTAGTTTGTCTTCCAAAGTCAGTGGGGTGCTGAATCTGGTCTGCGCTTCACTCATAAGAACATAAGAAGCTCCCAGATGCTGGATCAGACCAAGGGTCCATCTAGTCCAGCCTCTGTTCACACAGTGGCCGGCCAGCTGTCAGCCAGGGACCAACAAAGCAGGACATGGTGCAACATCACCCTCCCACCCATGTTCCCCAGCAACTGGCGCACACAGGCTTACTACCTTAGATACTGGAGGTAGCACATAACCATCAGGGCTAGCCGCAATTGATAGCCTTCTCCTCCAGAAATGTATCCAACCCCCTTTTAAAGCCATCCAAATTGGTGGCCATCACTACATCTTGTGGTAATGAATTCCATAATTTCACTATGCGCTGTGTGAAGATGGACTTCCTTTTATTTGTCCTGAATCTCCCAGAAATCAGCTTCATGGGATGACTCCATGTTCTAGTGTCCCTATCTACATTCTCCACACCACGCATCATTTTTTACACCTCTATCATGTCTCCCCTTAGCCTCCTTTTTTCCAAGCTAAACAATCCCAGCTGTTGTAACCTCCCCTCCTAGGGGAGATGCTCAAGCCCCTTAATTATTTCAGTTGCCCTTTTCTGCACTTTTACTAGCTCTATAATATATGTTTTTATGTGTGTTGACCAGAACTGTACACAGTATTCAGAACCAGTCAGAATGCTAAAGGAGCTATCCAAGGTTGTGAACCTAATTTTAGATATAAGGTCCGACCCCTTGGATAGCCTTTTTAGGGTTCTGACTGAAACCCAGAGCGGGTTCAGCACTCCATGACATCGGAGCCACCAGCCTCCACTGATGTCAGCTGTAAAAGAGGACTCCTGGAGACGCCACTTGATTTCCCTAGTAAGCAAACAACAGTTTATCATCCACTTCGAAGGGCAGATGAACGACTACTCTTGCCTGTTTTAAAATACCGAGGTAATTCCATAAGCCCTTCAAAGTCTCATCCTCATCTACAGAGGGAAATATACATAGAGGCAAGCCTATATGCACCAGTTGCTGGGGAACATAGGTGGGAGGGTGCTGTTGCACCATGTCCTGCTTTTGGGTTCATGGTCAACAGCTGGTTGGCCACTGCGGGAATAGAGTGCTGGACTTGATGGACTGATCCGGCATAGCTTTATTTTTGTGAACTGCCCAGAGAGCTCCAGCTATTGGGCAGTATAGAAATGTAATAAATAAATAAATAAATAAATAAATAAATAAATAAATAGCTTGTCTGATGTTCTGATTAGATGTTCTCTATGCAAGCAAGCAGCTCCTGCAGAGCTGTTAGAACAGGGGTTGCACAGCGTGAGTTGCAGATCTTCGATTAATCAAGTTGATGAGGCTTTCTGCAGCCTCCAGGGAGATCCGAGCTGTTGCGGAACGACAGGCCCGTTCAAAACCACTCCGGAGGAACCGTAACATACAGAGTTCCTATGCTGACATTCCATTTGTCAATGTCGTTTTAAGAGAGCGCTACCCAGGAAGCAACTGTCAGGCGACATGCAGCATTTCGGAGATTCTGGAACTACTTGCTGTGGATCCCAAAGTGGACTGCATTCCCTCAAAATTATCATGGATATTATTATGGTAGGTATTTCAATGTAATATCTAACCCAGAAAGTACACAGGATTGTGGAAATGGTATGAAAAAAAGTGAACATGTTAAATCTGCAGAAAAATGCTGTCATTTTTCCCTAACACTTTAAAGGATTGTTTCTGCTCAGGATTCCAGCCACCCAGCCTGGTATCCAGGAAACTATTGTTCATTTGTTTGTCAACATTTATATACCATTAAAAAGCCATCGAGGTGATGTATGACAATTTAAACAAATCAAACTTAACACGGGACCAACTGAATTTAAAATAGGAAAGATGAGAAACTGAGATAAATCAAAATGGACAGATTTGTCCATTGCTGCTGCAGCTACTTCCTGGGGTCATAGAATCATAGAATAGTAGAGTTGGAAGGGGCCTATACAGCCATCGAGTCCAACCCCCTGCTCAATACAGGAATCCACCCTAAAGCAAACCTGACAGATGGTTGTCCAGCTACCTCTTGAAGGCCTCTAGTGTGGGAGAGCCCACAACCTCCCTAGGTAACTGGTTCCATTGTTGTACTGCTCTAACATTCAGGAAGTCTTTCCTGATGTCCAGCCGGAATCTGGCTTCCTGTAACTTCAGCCCGTTATTCCGTGTCCTGCACTCTGAGAGGATCAAGAAGAGATCCTGGCCCTCCTCTGTGTGACAACCTTTCAAGTATTTGAAGAGTGCTATCATGTCTCCCCTCAATCTTCTCTTCTCCAGGCTAAACATGCCCAGTGTAGGGGCAAGGAGATATATCCTGGGTCCATTGAAGCCCCTTTTCTGCAGCAAAGGTGGGTGGAACAGTAGCCAGTAGAGTCCAGAGAAGGGAGATGAATTTTGAAGTTGAACATCTCTCCTGTTTTTCCACTATTACAGCTATGCTGGGAGAGCCTTTTTTATTATTCCATTGCTTTTCTGAACTTGTTAAATTTATCATTATAGTACATTACTGGATTCCTTTACCTGTGATATATCTGTGAGTGAGGTATTGACGTTATTTTACTACACTATCTCATATTTTATTCGATTCTTTCTCGTTATAAATTAGATACAGTGTTGAACTGTTTATTTATTGTCCTTGGCATCTATATTGATTTTAATTTTGATTGGTTGATTTTTTATTTATTTATTTATTTATTTATTTTGTATTGATGGTTTTCCAGTGATTGTCAGCCTCTCTGGAAGGGAAGGGCAGGGAATGAAAAGAAATGGAGTGAAATCACAGAACAGGACATGAAAAACAGGATACAGAAGGGCGAATCTCAAAAATAACTGTGCCATACATGTGCAAAAGGCATATAATGAGAAATCAACGGAATGTAGTACAGACTGTCTGGAGTTCCATGGGACTTACACCTTTCTGTGTTTATCATTTCAACATTAAACCTGAACTGTGAATCAGGATACATAGGAGAAAGATGGCCAGAAGGAGGAATCAGAGAAGAACACTACCACTAAGGAGATGATAAAAGCCTGCCACAGGCCCTGTTCAGACAACATACTAAACCATGGTGGTTAAGTGTTTTGACCAAAACATTATGGCCAGTGTGTCATGTAAACCATGACTTAATGTGTCCTGTGAACCATTCCTAACCATCGTGGCTGCAAACTATGGTTTAAACACACTCGCTAACCACTTGCTTCAAAAGAGTTAGCAGCCTAACCATGGCTTAGCGTATTGTCTGAACAGGCCCACAGCCAGCGCTAATTTACTTCCAAGCAGCTTGAAGTTCTGGAGATATGTACCACTGTGCCATGGCTAACCCTACTGCCCCTGTTTTGGGAGGTGTTTCAGGTAATCAGTCAGACTCAGATTCAGAACTAGAGGAGGTGGCGCCAGACACCAGCCAGCCTGTACCAGTGGGGGAGGAAGCTCTCATGGGTGATTCCCCAGCTGGGAGTCAGCCCTCTCCAGAGCTTATCTCCTCAAGGCCAAATCCTACACAGTGGGAAGTGAGCTTTCTTCCGGAGGAGAGCGCCCCGATAAGCTAGCTGATGCTAGGGTCTGCTGGAAACTAAAATGCACGGAGTGGAAGGAAGGTGTGAGAAGGTCTGTCCGGCTAGAATTGTGCCAGAACCTGCCTCCGCACCAGGCTGTCTGAAGTTACGGGCCTTTGGGGAAAGGCTTCCTTTTCTCCTTGGTCGAACAATTGTCTCGCTTAGTTTGCATAGTTTTGCCTATGGGGAAGTTTCCAAGGGATTAGACTCTCTTCAGGTGGAAGAGATGTGTGTTGCTTAATAAAAGCTTTGTGGATTACCTAGCAGGCCTCTTCATTTGCCTCCCATCGAAAGCAGGAGTTTGCAGAGAAACACGACACACTGGCGATTGCAGGAGATTAGGAGATTCTTCTTGGATGATGTGAGCAAGAGGATGGCGCAACCAAAGCCTATATCAAAATTGATATGAGTTGAAGGACCAGCAAAGTCCCCCCCCCCATCATTGGCTTAATGGGCACTCTGTTTATTAGAAGTGTGAGAAGCAGGAAAGGTAGAGGGCGCTCTAGGTCAGTGGTAAAGAGCACACACTTTCCATGCAGAAGGTCCCAGGTTCAATCCAAGGTCATGGTCTGAAGGCACATGATGCAGCCACCTTGCTGAAGCTAAGCAGGTCTGGGTCTGCTCAGTTCTTGGAGGGGAGACCACCAGGGAATCCCATGTAGTCCACCTTGAGTTCCTTAATGGAAGAAAAGTGGGATAGAAAAGAAAGAAAAATCTTGCATCTCTGGTTTGAAAAGGTCAGGTAGCTGGGGATGGAAGATGCCCCTCTCTGTCTATGACCCCTGAGAATGGCTGTCAGTCTGAATAGGCAAAATTGGACGACATGGACAAAGAGTGTGGCCTTAGTATGAGATAGGGATAACATCGGCATATAGCTTTTTTCAAGTGCAAGTTCGTTCCATCTTGTTTCTGCATCAGTTTGTAAACTTTATTTTTAAAGTCTGCATAAACTTCAACGCAAAAATTTTGCGATGCTGTTTTTCTGAATATACTTCTTACTTTTTTTTACAAGCACTTAACATCTCTAATATATACCCTTTTGTATAACGTTTTCCCTAATGTGCCCATTTTGGTATGTGTTTTCCCCCTAATGTGTGCAATTTTGTATGCATTTATTTTATTGGAGAAATGGATCACGAAATTCAGAGACATGGGTGGGATAATAGCGTTCTGACTCACATCTCACTTTGAGAAGTATTATGTTCTTTGGTATGATGGGAACTGAATGCATTTCTCCCTTCTCCCTTGTAGAACGCAGCTCTCTATGACTCCTGCTACGCAGAGGTCTTACATATACCTCTCTTGTGCCATATGAGCCAACAGTGTGATGTGGCTGGGGGGGGGGGGAAAGCAAATGCTATTTTGGGCTCCATTAATAGAAGTATAGCTTCCAAATTGCACGAGTTACTGGTTCCCCTCTATTCGGCCCTGGTTAGGCCTCATCTTGAGTATTGCATCCAGTTCTGGGCACCACACTTCAAGAAGGACGCAGACAAGCTGGAGCATGTTCAGAGGAGGGCAACCAGGATGATCAGGGGTCTGGAAACAAAGCCCTATAAAGAGAGACTGAAAGAACTGGGCATGTTTAGCCTGGAGAAGAGAAGGCTGAGTGGAGACATGATAGCACTCTTTAAATACTTAAAAGGTTGTCACACAGAGGAGGGCCAGAATCTCTTTTTGATCCTACCAGAGAACAGGACACAGAATAATGGGCTCAAGTTACAGGAAGCCAGATTCCATCTGGACATCAGGAAAAGCTTCCTGACTGTTAGAGCAGTACAACAATGGAACTAATTCCCTAAGGAAGTAGTGCGCCCTCTCACACTAGAGGCCTTCAAGAGGCAGCTGGACAACTATCTGTCAGGGATGCTTTAAGGTGGATTCCTGCATTGATCAATGGGTTGAACTCGATGGCCTTATAGGCCCCTTCCAACTCTACTATTCTATGATTCCCAAACAGACAGAACATACATATATGTCGATTTCTTTCAGTTCATATCTCAAATGTGTATGCTGTATCCTTTCCTTCAAAGGGCTTCAGCAGAGAAAATGCCATGGACTCTGTGATTTCTGAGAGAGCAGCATGTTTTTCCAACACCACTTGTACCAACATCATAACTTTTCTCAAATATTTATTTTCTTTCTGACCATCTTGAGAATCACATTTTAAAAAGGAAAGAAAGAGGGGGGGAGGGTTAAAAAGAAGTGTAACTTCAATGGGGCAAATGTAATGGACTTTGACAGTGTGATCCCATGTGTTTCTACCCAGGCTGGTCACACCTAGGGGTGACCACATTACACCAGTTCTAAAAAACCCTTCACTGGCTGCCGATTAGTTTCCAGGCAAAGTATAAAGTATTGGTTATCACCTTTAAAGCCCTACATGGTTTGGGTCCAGGCTACCTGTGGGGTCGCCTTCTCCCGTACAATGCGCCCCGCACACTCAGGTCCTCTGGGAAGAATTTACTCCAGCCAACAAAAACAAGGCTGACAACTATTACCCAGAGGACCTTTTCTTCTGCCACTCCCAGTTTGTGGAATGGCTTGCCGGGAGAGATTAATCAACTTAACAGTCTTCCAGAATTTAAGAAAGCCATGAAGACTGATCTCTTCCGGCAGGCCTACCACTTGAATTTTAAACTTGTCTTTAAAGAATGTTCTGCTTTTAATAATGTATTAGTTTTAAATGTTTAAATTAGTTATATGATGTTTGCATTTGTGTTGTACCCCACCTCGATCCAGAAGGAGAGGCGAGTAACACATAAATATAGTAGTAGTAGTAGTAGTAGTAGTAGTAGTAGTACCCAGAAGTACATCTCATTAGTTTCAGTGGAGTCTACACAGGTAAGTGACTACCTGAATGACTAAGAGGCAGGGTATGTATTACATGAGTCATTCAGAAAGCCATAGAATCATAGAATATTTATTTATTTATTTATTTATCATACTTATACCCCGCTCCTCAGCCAAAAAAGGCTCTCGGAGCGGCTTACACTTAGCAAAAAAGTGCCCTGCCCTCAGGCTTACAATCTAATAAAGACATGACACATAAGGAAAAGGAGTCAAGGAGGGAGGGAGGGAGGAGAGAGAAAGAGAGAGAGTGTCCAGCAGGAGCAGGCCCCGATGTTACTTCTGCCTGCTCCTGTCCCCTCGGTCCTTCTTCTTCCCCACAGGGCCAAGATGGCAGTTTGCCCTGTGGGGGTGGGGAAGAGTCCAGCAGGAGTAGGCCCCGATGTTACTTCTGCCTGCTCCTGTCCCCTCGGTCCTTCTTCTTCCCCACAGGGCCAAGATGGCAGTTTGCCCTGTGGGGGGGGGAAGAGTCCAGCAGGAGTAGGCCCCGATGTTACTTCTGCCTGCTCCTGTCCCCTCGGTCCTTCTTCTTCCCCACAGGGCCAAGATGGCAGTTTGCCCTGTGGGGGGGGGGGAAGAATCCAGCAGGAGTAGGCCCCGATGTTACTTCTGCCTGCTCCTGTCCCCTCGGTCCTTCTTCTTCCCCACAGGGCCAAGATGGCAGTTTGCCCTGTGGGGGTGGGGAAGAGTCCAGCAGGAGCAGGCCTTGATGTTACTTCTGCCTGCTCCTGTCCCCTCGGTCCTTCTAGTAGGGTTGGAAGGGGCCTATAAGGCCATCGAGTCCAACCCCCTGAAAATAATAGTCTCCCATCATGCCCGTCCCATTCAAGAAGTAACATTTAGGAGTGTTTACCATTAGTGAGCTTGCCAAAGTTCTCAGTTGCTGGGTTTTGAATACGTAACCCTTCCATATATGAAAAGTATTGCTGTGTATATGGGTTTCTTATCTCCCTCGCTCCAACCCATCCCATCTCCTACATGCCTTTCCTCTTTTCTCTGTATTATTGCAATCTCTTTTCAACCACCCTGAGGACCATCCAATTGATAGGTCAAGGGCTACGAATCTTCAAGGTCAATGAATCCACTGTCCAGCTCCTAATGTTTGCCTCCATTTTAAAGAACGTCCACCTCAATTATGAAAGAAGCTCCATTTCCACCAAGAGATGTCCTTTTTTCACCTTGGATTATAATCTGGGCTAATGGGCCTTACTCCTTGTTGCTTGAATGCTGGAGCTGTCGAACTCCCAGGGGCCCTGGAATTAGGGATGCATGGACTTTCTTAAATCCATTCCATCTGCAGTTCAAAGATTGCCAGGCGTCTTCTGTTCCATCATCCGCTCATTGATGGAATCAGATTTTTATTTTTTTTAACCAGGATTTTGTTTCAGTTGTGATAATTCACATTAGTGGTAATGTGCACTAGTGCCAATACATGAATGCATATTAGTTAATATAAATTTGTGCAAACACCCACCCTCAAAGTGTTTTGTTTTTTTTAAAAAAAAAATACACTCTGCAAGTTTGCATAATCCACATGACTTGAAAAAAGCCCGTCTGCTAACAAATCTGCTGATCAGACTCATAGGCCCTTTCCACACCTAAGGATTATGCCAGGCAAATGGAGGGATCATCTCTGCCTGCTGCCGGGATCCCCTGTGTGTCATTTGGATGCACAGGGATGTTCCTGGGATGATCCGGGGGGAAAGGGCAGGTGTAGAAACAGCCATAGAGATTCAGAAACATTTGAATCTCTTGTGGATTTCTCTGACATCTGTACCAGGAATCTACTCATCTCTGGGCTTTATTTATTTGCTCATTCTATCCCCAGACTAGTTTATGTGCCAAGATGATGCTAATCATTTGGGGTTCGGAGGGAATAGCTCAGTGGGCTAAACCCACTTCCGAAACAACTCAAGGGGGAGGTGGGTGAAAAGAGTAAGAGAATAGGCAGGAAGAAGCAAGTGCAGAACACACACCCCAATTCTCGGGTCTTCCTGGGTATGGAGAGTGACTATAGTATAAAGCCAGTTAAAGTCTTGTTGGCATTTCTGCTGTTTGAGAAAAAGATTTCCAGTAGATACTAGAAGAAGACCAGAGGTCTTAGATTTCTACTTCTCTTCATTCTCTCCTCCCCACCCACCCTGCCCCGGGCCCAGACATACATACATACATATGCAGCTGCACAGTTGAAACAGAGCCATAAGCTAGCTGTCTTTAGTGATGTGACTCATCTGCCTTCAAAGCAATGCTTTGCCTCTGAAAGCTATTCACACAGGTTCCCTTTCCTTTTGACCTTGCAAAACACACACACAGAGAGAAAGGAAAATATGTGCAGAGTAAAGTGTGACACTCCTCTCTCTCTCTCTCTCTCTCTCTTTCACACACACACACAGAGAGAGAGAGAGAGACAGACAGAGACAGAGGCAGTGCTATCTTTTTGCTGCAATAACCTTCCTGATCCGCCTTCCATTTTGCAAGGAGAAAACACAATGGAGTAATGGAGGTCTGGGACAGGTTGCTGAAAAGGCCTGTGCAGAGATGAAAGGATTTTAAAGCGAAGTAAAACAAAAGCGAAATAGAATGAAACAAAAACACGCCACTCACCTTCTACTTTGTTTTCCTCTGATGCGGAAAGGGGTCAGTGATAAAGGTTGCATATGCCTACTGCACGTCCAAGAATTACCTTGCCTTGGTTTGGCAGGCAACTTGCTTCAAAAGGGTGCTTCGGACCTTGATAATGCAACCCCAAAGCATGTTGATTGAGAAGTGAGTCTCGTTGTGCTCAGAACAAAAGAGCCCTGCTGGATCATGTCAAAAGCCCAACTAGTCCAACATTTTGTTTCACGCGATGGCCAACCAGATGCCCACGGGAAGAAGTCCATGAGCAGACCAGGAGGTTTAATAGCACCCTCAAACTCATATTCCATATAAACGGTTAATGCCAGTCCAGGTCCGGGCACGATTCAAAGTGCTGGTATTGACATTTAAAGCCCTAAACGGTTTGGGGCCAGGTTATTTGAAGGAACGCCTCCTCCCATAAGTACCTGCCTGGACCTTAAGATCATCTACAGGGGCCCTTCTCCGTGAGCCCCTGCCAAAGGAAGTGAGGCAGGTGGCTACTAGGAGGAGGGCTTTCTCCACTGTGGCACTCCGATTGTGGAACGAGCTCCCCAGAGAGGTCCGCCTGACGCCTACACTGTACTCCTTTCGTCGCCAGCTGAAGACCTTTTTATTCACTCAGTATTTTAACACTTAATTTTAACTTAAATTTAAATCTTACTGTTTTAACTCTGTATTTTAATCTTATATCAATTTTGCTGCGTGGTTTTATCCTGGTTGTGCTTTTGATACTGTATTTTGTATTTGTGCTTTTAACCTGTTAGTTGTTTTATTATGGTTTTAATTTTTGTGAACTGCCCAGAGAGCTTCGGCTATTGGGTGGTATAAAAATGTAATAAATAAATAATAAATAAATAAATAAAATTCAGAGGCCTGCAGTATCTGAACCTTGAGGATTCAGATGAATGGTTTTCCATGTGAGGAAACAATTGCAATCTGATATGGCCTCAAGTCAGAATGAGCTTCGAGACGGAATTTGGAGAACTTTGGCAAGGCTGCATATCCCTAGCTTCCAAGCTCTTCTTAGCTTGTTACTAGAACTCCGAGATCCAGTAAAATGTGCTTAAATGAGGGCAGCTTATTTAGTTCATTTCCATCACATCGATCTGCTTTTGAGATTCAGATCTTCACAGTCGTTTGTCAAGGATTATCTCCTGACAGAGATCAGAGCCGTAGAGGGCAAGCATGGAGGAGAATTGGGAGGAAGAGAGGGCTGGAAATGGCAGAGGGCAAAGGAAAAAGAATGCAGGAGAGGTGGAAGAAGCTGTCCAAGGTCCTGTTGCAGGAGGCCAGATTCTGGCTAGACATCAGGAAAAACTTAATGACTGTTAGAGCAGTATGACAATGGAACCAGTTCCTTAAGGAGGTAGTGGGCTCTCCCTACATGAGAGGGCTTCAAATGCAGCTGGACAGGGCTGCTTTGAGGTGGCTTCCTGCATTGAGCAGGGAGTTGGACTTGATGGCCTTGTAGGCCCCAACTCTAGTATTCTATTATTCTATGGTATGGTTGGACTACTACTTCCATCATCCCTGAACACTGACCATGCTGTCTGTTGATGATGAGAGTTGTAGTCCAGCTGCATCTAAGGACCCAAGGTCAGGAACCACTAGCCTAAGCCATAGGTATTTTTTCTTTTAGCTTGGGACTCACTTGTGGGTCACAGCCTGTTAAAAGCTGAGTCATGACCGCAACACCACCATACAAATATATGGCAAGAAAGAAGTCCCAAAGGCATGTTTGGGCTAAAGGTGGATCCCTGAGTCTGAAACGTTTGAAGTCTGCTGGTCAAGGTTATCCTTGCTTCTTTCCGAATCCATTAGAACTTGATGGAGGTTACGGTTTTGTGCTCTGAAGTGAAAATGCATTCATCAAGCCGGCGTGTAAACAAAAACACACGCACAGAAAAGACACCCCTTTTCTGCAGACATCATTTGCATTTCCACCTTTCTGCAAAACCCTTCTACATCATGTGCCGTATAATTGAGCAAAAGCCCGCAGTGTAGGGCCGAGACGCTTTGCTCAAATAATTAATACCAGCAACCTCCGGTATTGATTTATACCGCTGGTATTCCGGCTGGAATTGCGCATTGTGGGTTATTATGCTGCAGAGCCGATGCATTCAACGCTGGTGAAAAAAGAAAGAAAGAAAAATCCAAGGAGAAACACATCCGTAACATTTACAGCCGCCGAGGTGGGGGAGAGCAAGAGAGATTGTGTGTGCTGTGCATGGGGAAATGGGGCGTTTTAAAAGGGACAAGAGGAAGACCGACCGCAGGAGGAAACAATTGGAATGTCACTGCGCGCAATGCAAGAGCATCAAGCATTTTAATATAAAACAGGTAGCAAGGAGAACTGCATTGGTTTTGGGTGTTTTTTTTTTTCTCAGTTTGGTATTAATCTAAATGCAAAGGGAAAGAGAGAGGAGGGTACATTAAACGCCTGCTTGGGCAAGACTAAAAGAATGAACAAACCATTGTGTGTGTGTGTGTGTGTGTGTGAGAGAGAGAGAGAGAGAGAGAGAGAGAGAGAGAGAGAGAGAGAGAGATGGTTTGGAGAAATTATTTCTGCACTGTCTGCCTCTTGAAGCAACTCACGTAGGTTTGAACTGCATTAGAATGGGCCCGTTCAGAAGACACCTTAAACCATGGCTTTAAATGCAGTGAATAAAGCAAGAAGCCTTCACCATGGTTAAAGCCATGGTTTAAGGTGTCTTCTGAACACGGCCTGGCTTTCTGGCTTAAACACCATGGTTAAAACCATGGTTTAAGGTGTCTTCTGAATGGACCCAATGGCTTTTTATGGAATCTACTGAGCTTGACACCAGAGATGTTTGAGAAATACCCAATGGGCCTGTCCCAAGATTGGACATGGAATGGGATGCATCCTGCAAACAACATGTGCACATTTCAAAGGCTTGCAATGAGTTTAACAGGACATTTTCTGGAGATGGTGTGTTTGTGTGTGAAATGTATATCCCACCTTGTCACTAAAATAGTGTCCAACATGGCTAACCAAAAAATAAACAGGAAAATAATAAAGTCATTAGCCTTTTAAGGCTTTCTTTCTTCAGTTAGAGGTACAGAGCCGGTGAGGCATACTCAGGCCCAAGGGCCAGTGTGGAGATGTTTTTGGACTCCAACTTCTGTTAGTCCCAGTCATCGTGGCCTTCCAAACATTCTTGGAATCCAATCCCTAGCAGTCCCAGTCCAAATGGCTTTCCAGCTATTGTTGGACTCCAAGTCCTATCAGCCCCAGTCCACATGGGCTGCAGTCATGAATGATGGGAGTTGTAGTTGAGCAACAGCTTATAGGCCACAGGTTCCTCACACCTGCCCAAATGGGATAAAAGGCTTCCATTCAATTCGAGGGGGCAGGTGGGGTTGAGTCTAGTCCAGTCGACCACACCTGGCCTAGAGCAGCCTTCCCAACCAGGTGACCCCCAGATATTTCAGTCTGCATTTCCCATCATCACCGATGATTAGCCATGCTGGCTGAGGCTGATGGGAGCAGCAGTCCAACAGCATCTGGATAGGGATAGGGGAATCAGAGGTGTTCAAGCTCATAGAGGTTCTCCAAACTTCACTTCCCAACTCGATTGGGCTTCCTCCTGTTTTTGTTTGCGATCCATTTTTTCCCATTCGGTTCAAGCATGGAAAGTGTGCAATTCCGTGTGCATTTCTCAAGAGGGCACACTTTCCTCCTGTAGACTAAAGTGTAAAAAAATGTGCATTTTTCAAAACAAAATGTGCATTTTAAAAATGTGCATTTTTTCAAAACAAAATGTGCATTTAAAAAAATTGCAATTTGCAGACTCGATCGTAAGTCTGGGAATGTGCAAACATCGCAGGGGGTGGGGATGAACTCCCGTAGGTCTTCAGGGTTGTGAAGGGGGCAAGTTCAGATGTATTGGGAACTGAAATTGAATTCTCATGCATCCCTACATCTCGAGGACACCAGGTTGAGAACGGCAGATCTCTAGAGGGTTGCTTAGCTTGGCAATCGGAACGGCGCTGACTCCTTTTCACAGAGAACCATCCAAGACAATGCTGTACCTCCGCACCTGAAAGGAACAGCAAAGAACTCTTCAACATAAGCAGATGCAATATATCCTTCATCACTCCAACACCCCTTGGAGAGCTCTTTGGATGTTTCTGATTTGAGAGATTTAGAATCCACGCTGAAGGAGCTAATATATGCGCAGCTCACTCCGAGAGCGGTTAATTTATTTGTAGCTGTCATGAAGCTTAATAAATGCAGACTGTCTCTGAGCCTGGATGAGCCTGCAGGAGGAGAGGGACAGGTTGGCGGAGGGGGGGGGAGGAACATTGTGTCGCAGGTGAGCTTTCACCTTGCCTTTCCTGTTAATTAAACAAGCATCTGTCATACAAGGTCAGGTGAGAGAAGTTGTTGGAGCAGATGGAGAAGCCGCTCAGAAATCGTGTCTGGAAAGTGATCGGGTCCAGGTTTCATTTTACTGTTGGCTGGAGTAAGAACTGTGCTAAACGGACGAAGAGGTTGACCTGGAATGGCCATAAGGCCGGGTTGGCTTCTCTCGGCTTCCCAGATCATCCGGGCAGGCTGTGAGGGTGAGCCGCAGTACCCACTCAGGCCATGATCTGGGCGGCACTATAGACCCGGCTGGTCGCTCACTGCTGCATCTGCTCTGGAGGTGCAAGGAGGAAGATGCCATGGTGAAACTGCCGCATCCCTTGGACATGTCATGAGAATAGGGCTTCTGTGGCTATGGAGACACTGCAGAACCTTCCCTGGGACAGAGAGAATGGACGTGCATACATCGCCAGCAACAATAGCTCTGTCATATCTGGAGTTTAAAGTTTTTATTTTCAAAACAAAACCAACTTAAACACAATACAAGAAAAGGAAAAAGGAGAGAGACAGAAACGTATACAAAGTTAAAAACACACACACGTAACACATAACACATAAAATTGACTTCTGATTTTCTCCACAGCCCAAATATATAACTTCTTTCTTTCTTTTACCTTAAATTTTTCTTCTCAGTCATTGAATCCACAGATGAATAACTCACTTTTTTTCTTGTTCTTGCAAAAAGTCTACAAACGGTTTCCATTCCATTAAAAACATAGATGTTGACTTTTCTCTAATTATTGACATAAGTTTTGCCATCTCTGCCAGCTCCGCCATCTTCAATAGCCAGTCCTCCATTGTGGGTACTATTAATCCTTTCCAATTTTGTGCATATAATAATCTTGCCACCATTATCATATATAAAAATAGTCCCATAGTTCTTTTTCATCTGATCACCCATCAGACCCAATAGAAAGTATTCTGGTTTCAATTGTACATTAGTTTTCAGAATCATCTGAATTAAAGCTCTGTCATAACCAGTGGAGGCTGTCCAAGGTGCTGAAGCTGTTTTGAGGGCTAAGGTTTTTTACTTGGACAGCTCCGTTAGTGTTCTGGCTGAAACCCAGAGTGGATTCACATCGCCACTGACACTGGAACCACCAGACGCCACTAGTCATACCACTTTTAACTCTTGGGGTGGTTGCACAGACAGCTCCTGGATTTTGAGGACTGTTGGACAAGACAACCTCAATGGTCCCTCTACTTTGGTGAGTCTACTTTCTCACTGCCATTGTCACCAGCTGTGATGACTCCTCAACTTCTTTCTCATCATTGCTACCACTTGCAGGAGCATCTACTGCCCCTCCCCAACAACTCAGTTGCCTGAGTCAGAGTAGGTGAACAAGCAAGTTGCAATGGAAAGGAGGAGTTCAGTTCTGGGCTCCACAATTCAAGAAGGACGCAGACAAACTGGAGCGGGTTCAGAGGAGGGCAACCAGGATGATCAGGGGTCTGGGAACAAAGCCCTATGAAGAGAGACTGAAAGAGCTGGGCATGTTTAGCCTAGAGAAGAGAAGATTGCAGGGAGACATGACAGCACTCTTCAAAGACTTAAAAGGGTGTCACACAGAGGAGGGCCAGGATCTCTTCTTGATAATCCCAGAGTGCAGGACACGGAATAACGGGCTCAAGTTACAGGAAGCCAGATTCCGGCTGGACATCAGGAAAATGTTCAGGTCTGGAAATGAAGGAAAATCTCTCTACCAAACGTTCTCCCTGCTTTACAGAAACCTTCATTTCAAACACGTCTCATAATGAATGCATGTTTGGCACAGGCAATATTGCGTCTGCATGAGAAATGAGCTGTAATAACCAAAATATTTGTAGCTGTAATTGAGGCTCATCTTTGCGGGCTTGATACAGTCTCTCCAATTCATCAGTTCACATCTTCCCCCCGCCGCCCCCCAACTGCTCCTGTCAGCTTAGATTTGCACATGATCCATCTTCTTTGATTTTGTCAAATGGAACGAATTTGGCCAATTAGCGTCATCAGTCCAAGGCTTGATCTGCAAGACAAAAGGCCGAATGACCAGGATGGAATGCCGAGCATTCGTGAGCACTTCCCCAAAATGGCTGCCATGGGGAAGGGCGGCCCGTTCATCTAATAGCTGCCACAGTGAGCGTGACCAGTCACAAAACACTCATTTCCTAGAAGGCAGATTGGTGAGCCCAAGGATCTACGTACGAAGTGAAGGTGGCTTCTCAGCTCCAAAACACAAGGCCACTCTTTCGATCCCATATAAATATGATGCTAGAGTGAAGCACTTCACTTTGTAGGATGCCAGTCACCCAGTTATTTTTTAGAAAATGACAAAATCTTAAGAAATAAAATAAAAATCAGGGAGCCGGGTGGGCACCAAGAGAGATGTTTGCAGGCACACTGCACTCAGCAGCATCTCCCAACCCTCAAGGGAGCCATGTTGGAGGAGAGCTCAGGGCTGGTGGGGAGAGGAGGGTATGGGAACATCAGCTTCCACCTGCCTCTTCTGTAGGCAAACATCTGGATCCAACCCTACAGTGTGTGTGTTTGTCTTTTTAGTGCAACTGTATCCATTTATATGCAAGCATATGCAGATTGGGTCAATTAATTGACTAATAAATCTCATACCATTAGTCAACTGAGGTTTCTTTCATTGCATACTAGCCAACTGTTGCCATGGTTCATTTGTAAATATAGCATCGTCAGTGAACATGGCGCTTTGAAGAGTGCAAGAGATTCCTGCCCCAAGGTCTTCACCATCTAAAAGATGTTCATTTGTTGCATTCATACCCTACCTCTCCATTAAAAATGTATGTGCTACATAGATCCATGGATGGCTGGGTAGATAGACCGTGCTTTTATATTACTTTACAGTTAGTTACTCATGCGCTTTCCATATATTATCTTAATAATCCTAAAAACAGCCCTTTGAGGGAGGCCACTATGATGGTTACAGACAAGCTTGGGAGTGACTGAGGCTACTCTACACTGAGTGGCAGTCATTCTCCAGCACATCTAGGGGTGAGCATATTACCCCAACATTAAAATCACTCCACTGGCTGCCAATTAGTTTCCAGGCGAAGTACAAAGTGTTGGTCATTATCTTTAAAGCCCTACATGGTTTGGGTCCAGGTTACCTGTGGGATCGCCTTCTCCCATACAATCTGCCCCACACACTCCGGTCTTCTGTGGATAATCTACTTCAGACAGCAAAAACAAGGCTGACAACTGTTACCCAGAGGAACTTTTCTTCTGTCACCCTCAGACTGCGGAATGGCCTGCCAGAGGAGATCCGTAAACTTAACACACTCTCTCTCTGAATTTAAGACAGCTTTAAAGACTAACCTTTTCCAGCAGGCCTACTCAGATGAATGTTAAACCAAGTCTTTTTAAGATGTGTTGATGGTTATTTTGATGTTGTATTGGTTTTATATGCTCTTTTAATTAATTTTATGTATCTCTTTTATACTGTATTGTTGTACTAAGAAATAAATATACTGTTATTATTTTATTTCAGGCAGTCCCCCACCCCCCGCCAGACCTACCTGGACATGCCGGGAATCGAACCTGGGACTTTACGCATCCAAAGCGAGAGCTCTACTGCTGAGCTAGAGCCCTCGATGCTGCAGTCATTGAGCGATGGAACCTATGTTCTCACTGGCATTCCTTCTTCTCACATCAGTCCGTTGGTTTCTGTTCACCACTCTGCTGCTAAGATCATCTTCTTGGCTCACCACTCTGACCATGTAACTCCACTTCTGAAATCTCTTCATTGGCTTCCGATTCACTTCAGAATCCAATATAAACTTCTCCTGTTGACCTACAAAGCTTTTCACTATCTAGCTCCTTCCTATCTCTCCTCTCTCATTTCACACTATTGCCCCGCTCGTGCTCTTCGCTCCTCTGATGCCATGTTTCTCACCTGCCCAAATGTCTCTACTTCCCTTGCTCGGCTTTGTCCATTTTCTTCTGCTGCCCCTTATGCCTGGAACGCTCTTCCAGAACATTTGAGAACTACAAGTTCAATTGCAGCTTTTAAAGCTCAGCTAAAAACTTTTCTTTTTCCTAAAGCTTTTAAAACTTGATTTTGTTCTGACTTTATACTGTTAGTTTAACCCTACCCAGTGCCTGTTTACCCTACCCTGTGCCTGTTTGCATTCTCTTCCCCTCCTTATTGTTTTATTATGGTTTTATTAGAATGTAAGCCTATGCGGCAGGGTCTTGCTATTTACTGTTTTACTCTGTACAGCACCATGTACATTGATGGTGCTATATAAATAAATAAATAAATAAATAAATAAATAAATAATAATAATCATAGCTGTCCGCGGATCCACCCTTTATCAATTTTTTTGCTCTAATCTAAGCAAACTCAATTCCTTTGCCTTCTCCCACCCACCCCTAAAATTTAGAACACAGCACTGAAAAGTCACAGAATGGGATGCAAATAGGAGAGGTTCAAAGGATTTTCCGTGTAAAAGGTCTGTCTGCCTATGACCAGTTGGTATCCAACTTTTCACGCACCTTCAGCATTCTTCTCTGCAGTGAACGCTTTTATAAGACAAGAAAAAGGCTCCTTTGCCACATCAAAACAAGCCAGGCACGATCCCCTGGAAGGGTCATTTGAACCCCATGGAGGCAGGCCTCTTACCTCTTACCATCCAAAGCGAGAGTTCTACTGCTGAGCTAGAGCCCTCGATGCTGCAGTCATTGAACAATGGAACCTATGTTTGTGGATCAGCCATGATTCCTGGGGAAGAAAGGTACGCTGGAACAAGAGGGCATAAATCTCATAATTGCTCGTTTAGGGATTTTGTTGTTGTTGTTAGAAAGAGACCCATGGAAGCCCAAAGGCCTCTTTGGCTTGGCACACTTCAAGGAAAAACGTCATGAAAAATTCATCCAGGTTTAGCAACTAAGAGACGGAAAACCCACGAGGAGTTGCAAACGGTTGCAGAAGGCTGGAGGAGCACAGAGGCTCCAAGGCGGCAAACCTATTAAGCAGGCTGTGGACTTCGGGGTCTCATCAGTAGCTCTGCTCCAAGCCGGCATAAATCAAATGTGTGTGGGGCCGTTCCATTAGGACCTATTTGAATAAGCGGCACAGCTTGCTGCATTGGATCGGGAGCCTGCCTCCAAAGTGGGGGGGGGGGAGAGAAAGGCAAACCAGCTCTACCAATGCCAATACAGAAACCGATCACTGCAGCGACATCTCGAAGGCTGATCACTGCAGGGTCATCTCATTTCCCATGCTCCAGCTGTCCCCATTGGCCAGGGGTAGCCCAATATTTCCTGGTTTCTGGCCCTCGTAATTTAGGGTGTCCTTTGTTGACTGCGTCAGACTCTGGGTGCAGGGCTAAACAAGAAGCATGGCAGCGAAGCCAGCAAGTGTTCAAGCACGCAGGTTTCAAACCAACAAACCAACCTTCTTCTGAGGAGGATTCCTCCAGTGGGGCAGGACACCATGTATATCCTACTTTACAGAGGACAATCCTCAATTCAAAGGTACCTTTTATTTCAGGAGTGAGCCCTCCAAATGTTGCTGGACTCCATGTATCCCCAAGCATCATGGCCAGCACTCAAGGGTGCTGGTAATTGTAGTCTAACAACATCCAGAGGACCACAAGTGTATACCAGGTATGTGTCTATCTACACCAGCTCTGGGGAACATGAATGAGTACTACTGTACTCATAACCTACTTGTGGGTTTCTCACCTGCAGCTAATTGTCCACCGTGGGACCAGAACCCTTGATGAGATGGACCCCATGGCTGATCAAGCAGGGCTCTCCGTAGTTACCTACGGAGGTTGTGGACTCTCCCACACTAGAGGCCTTCAAGAGGCAGCTGGACAACCATCTGTCAGGCATGTTTTAGGGTGGATTCCTGCATCAAGCAAGGGGTTGGACTCAATGGCCTTACAGCCCCCATCCAACTCTACTATTCTATGATTCTAAGTTCTTACATTGCTTACTCCTGCTTTCTTTGAAGAGCTGCCCAGTCCGTCCACTTTAAAGACAATAAAAACCCTAAGATCAGGGGGCTTGAAATTGCCCACTGACAGTTAGCAACACCTGGACAGCAGAACTGAGCAGGCTTCCTGGTCAGAGTCTTCTTCCCCCACTATGATGAGATGCATTGTCTTCCTTTTTTCAATTCTAGTCATTATTTTCAAATCTGCACCTATACAGGTAAATCAACATGCCTATATGGATCGGGTCCAGGTTATCTGAAAGACCGTATTCTCCCTTATGAGCCTGACCCGTGCTTTGAGATCTTCTGGAGAAGCCCTTCTTTCAGTCCCACCTTCTTCACAGGCGCACTTGGTGGGAACGTGGAAGAGGGCCTTCTCGGTGGCTGCTCCGGTGCTCTGGAACTCTCTTCCCGGGGAAGCGAGGCTGGCTCCCTCCTTGATGGGCTTTCGGAAGCAGGCTAAAACTTTTTTGTTCCAGCAGGCCTTTGGAGAATAATCCAGCCCTCCATCTATGTTAATGTCTTATAATTTTGTTGTGTATTTTAAACATTTATGGTTTTTCCCCCCAATGTGTTTTAAACTTTGTAAGGCCGCCTTGAGGCCCAGCATTGGACAAAATGCGGGATACAAATAAAAATAATAATAATAATAATAATAATAATAATAATAATAATAATAATAATAATAATAATGACACTCAACACCTGGACAGTGGCAATAACAGGGATGCTTTGGTCCCTATTTTGGCCTAGCAGGGTGATCAACAAACAGGTCTAAGTAGGAGGACCATTCAAGCACACAGCCTTGCTGGCTCCCAGCGTATGCTCTCCTGATGGGAAAGATGTTTGTTCTTCTCAGTGCTTCATTTTTCTTTTTCTTCTTCCAGCCCTAACACGGAGCAGACAGAGGGGATGGTATAAATAAATAAAATGAAAATCACTCTACTTCTTCCTCTCTCTTCCCCCCCCCCTCATTTGTTTTCGGTGTCGCTACACTGCCACGGCTCCATGACAAACGTCCGAGTCAGAAACAGCTCTGCCGTTCTCTTCCTAATTACCTGGCATGGCAGCTGATGGTTAGAAGAAGAACGAGAGGAATCATAGAATCATAGAATAGCAGAGTTGGAAGGGGACTACAAGGCCATCGAGTCCAACCCCCTGCTCAATGCAGGAATCCACCCTAAAGCATCCCCGACAGATGTTGTCCAGCTGCCTCTTGAAGGCCTCTAGTGTGGGAGAGCCCACAACCTCCCTAGGTAACTGATTCCATTGTCGCACTGCTCTAACAGTCAGGAAGTTTTTCCTGATGTCCAGCTGGAATCTGGCTTCCTTTAACTTGAGTCCATTATTCCGTGTCCTGCACTCTGGGAGGATCAAGAAGAGATCCTGGCCCTCCTCTGTGTGACAACCTTTCAAGTATTTGAAGAGTGCTATCATGTCTCCCCTCAATCTTCTCTTCTCCAGGTTAAACATGTCCAGTTCTTTCAGTCTCTCTTCATAGGGCTTTGTTTCCAGACCCCTGATCATCCTGGTTGCCCTCCTCTGAACACGCTGCAGCTTGTCTGCGTCCTTCTTGAATTGTGGAGTCCAGAACTGGACGCAATACTCTAGATGAGGCCTAACCAGGGCCGAATAGAGAGGAACCAGTACCTCACGTGATTTGGAAGCTATACTTCTATTAATGCAGCCCAAAATAGCATTTGCCTTTCTTGCAGCCATATCGCACTGTTGGCTCATATTCAGCTTGCAATCTACAACAATTCCAAGATCCTTCTCGTTTGTAGTATTGCTGAGCCAAGTATCCCTCATCTTGTAACTGTGCCTTTGGTTTCTATTTCCTAAATGTAGAACTTGGCATTTATCCCTATTAAATTTCATCCTGTTGTTTTCAGCCCAGCACTCAAGATCACTTTGAAGTTTGTTTGCCCACGTGTTGCTTGCCAGGGCTACAAAATTGCTCATTTTGCCTAGTGCCACATTTGGGAGGAAATGAAACGGGGATTTTAAAAATCAAAAATTCATCCATCCCTAACTCCAATCCTGTCCGATGCCCAGGGACAAACTTCCATCTGCCTTGGTAGAACTACCATTTTCTTGGTGGAAAAGAAGGGGGTACCAATCAATTTTTTAAATAACTAAATAAAAATAAAATCCCAATATTTGGAGTCACCTTTCAACATAGAGAAATATTTGGGGAAATAGTAGGAAATAAGAGTCTTTATTCCCATCAATTATCTCTGCCAATTCTTTAGAAATACATTTGTTTCTAGTTCAGCCTCATCTCCCCTGGGAGGGATGAAATTTATTTCTCCCAATAAATAGTCCAATTCGCTAGTGGCATCGAGAAACAAAATCAACAACAGCTTCAGTAAAAACAACAGTAACAGATCAGTAACAGATACATCCTGCCATACTGCAAAATTATACTTGGGCATTAAAGTATAACCTCAGAACATAAACAGAGTTCAGGGCCCACGTTTCTTGATGCCTTTATGAAGGAGAAGATGGAAGACTGGGAATTTTATTATCCCAAACAAGACGGCTTCCATTTATCACCCCAAGAGATGAGAGTCACGGCTGTAACACACAGCCAGCTACTGCAGTGATAAACAACATTTGTCATTAGACAAAAAGATAACCGCTGGTGTTTAATATCGTAAAAAAAAAATGTGTCACTCCTGGAGCAGAAGCCAATCACAGGTCATCAGGAGATTAAGGACTGCTTATATGAAATTGCAAGAGCTAAAAGTCGTGGTGCATTGACCCAGATTTGCACTTTGAGAATTTTCCACTCGTGTATAGAACTTCTATACATGTATGAACACTTATATGTATAGAACCATATAGTTGCAAAGGGGAGGGGGTTGTCAGCCATTTACTCCATGGTGTTGCTATTAAAAGATGATTTCTATTAAAAGAGAGAGACGGAGCGGTGGAGTGGTTAGAGCATTGGACTGGGACTAGGGAGATCTGGGTTCTAATCCCCACTTGGCCATGAAGCTCACTGGGTGATTTGGGGCACTCACAGACTCTCAGCCCAACCTGCCTCACAGGGATGTTGTTGTGAGGATAAAATGGAGAGGAGGAGGGCCATGTAAGACAGCTTGGGTTCCTTGAAAGAAAAAAAGTGGGATAGACATTTATTTATTTATTTATTATTGTAGTTATATCCCACCTTTTTTCCTCCAAGGAACCCAAGGTAGTGTACCTAATCCTCCTCCTCTCCATTTCTATCCTCACAACAACAACCACCCTGTGTGGTTATCTGGACTGAGAGTCTGTGAATAGCCCAAAGTCACCCAGTAGGTTTCCATGGCCAAGTGGGGACTAGAACCTAGATCTCCCAATTCCCAATCCAACACTTTAGCCACTACACAATTCTTCTTCTTCTTCTTCTTCTTCTTCTTCTTCTTCTTCTTTTTCTTCTTCTTCTTCATCATCATCATCATCTCCCTGCTCAGAGGAGAATGTGCAGAGTTAGAATATCCCCCGTGGATAGTTGTCCTCTCTCTGTTTGAAGACTTCCACTAAGGGAGAGCCATCCACTCCCATTGGCAAGTGGTGCCATTGTTGAACTGCTCCTACTGTTAAGAAGTTTCTCCTCATATTCACCCAAAATCTACCTTCCTATAACATAGGGGGGTTGGACCTCTTTCATGCCAAAGGCTGGATTCAATTTTGAAGAACATCTCAGGGCCCTCAGAGTCAGGTGGAAATGCAATCTCCTCTGGCTGCAGAAGAGACAACCCTGGGATCTTTCTGGGGAACCAAATCCCCTTCATGAACTGTTAACTCTGGAGCCTCTTTAGAGGACAAGGATGAATGTTGCAGAGGACATCTGCTCGTCGCAACCATAAATCTTCCATGGTCTCTCTTCTCAACCAGAGCAGCACCAGCACCTGGCATCCTTGGACAGCTGCCAGGGCCCCAGAACCTCAGCGCAAGACACCACTGGTACCTAACACAATCACAGCAAGCAGCAGCAAATGGGTAGATCTAGCTGCCATTTTAATTTCCCAGAATGCCCTGGAGCAACACTATGCTTGGGTACATTGTGGGAAATAAGAAATGGTGGCCTGATAAAGCCACGGGGTTCTGCTCAGAGCATAGGTCAACCCCACCAGTGGAGGAGGGGGCACCACCAGAAGGCGCTTTACCCAGCACCCCCTCAATCTTGGAACCAGCCCTGCTCTTAAGAAAATCTGCTCTGGAACGGCCCTACTACAGAGGGAAGTTCAAAGGACAAGATATATCTTTGGGGGATGAAAAATGGGCATCGAGCTATTTGCATGAATAGCACAATGCTGATTCACATCAGCTAAAATACAAGCATTTGAGATTGCAATAAGCTGCAACGGAGCGGGGGAAATATCGGTAACAAGAGGGTGTTGAGTAGGTCAAATCATATTAAAGGATAGAACATAAATCAAAGATCGGGGCGAGGGGAGAGAAAAGGGGAGAGACATCAAGGAAATTGGTTTTTCCCCTCTCTCTCATCCTGATGGAAGAATGAAATTTAACATCTCCCCAAACAATCTTGCTCAATGCAGCCAGCCCTCCTTTCTTGCAGTACAGTCCGCAAGCCAATGAAACTGGTGTGCTTTGATTTTAGGCACATTTGAATCCCATGACCTAATGGGCCTACAGGGCTGTTTTAGAAGAGAGGGTTGATGGAGGGATCATGAATGCGCCCAGATGCAAAAGGGTTGCCCTCCTTTGCGCACTCATGAGCTGGGATGAGGCAAGCACATGAATTGGTGGGAGGGGGAGATCCTTGGAAGTCAGAAGCCCCTCCCCACACGAAGGGCCGTGACCCATTTCAGGGTGATCCAGTACAACATGAGTCTGGATCAGTCCTTGCAATAGGTCAAAATGTTGGTCGCACAATGAACTTAAGTGCCACGTGAACATCCTTTGGTATGTATTAGGCAGGGAAATGTGGGAATGGGTGTTCATCTTTCTCATGGCCCAGGGCTAAGAGCCCTCTCAGCCTGAGGTTTCTCATGGCACCGACTCCAAGGAGAAGTCAAGACAAGTTCCAAGATGGGCCTCCACCATGGATCCCACAGCCTGTCCTCTCAATCCCCAGAAGGCACACATGCCCTCTGCTTCCAAGGAGTGGACCTTAGACTCCTCCAGTGAGTAGGGAACCTCTACGGAACATTCCCTAACCAGTTCCTCACTCCCAAGACCATCACCACCCAGAACAAACCAACAACTTCAAGAAAGGACACTGGCCCATTAAGAAAACCACTAGAAGGAGTCTATCCTTCCAGTCTATCTCTAGAACCATGCTAGTTGCTCTAAGCCAGTGCTGGGCTACTTTGTCAATACTCTAGCTACAGAACTGCTCTCCATGGTCCTGAACTCACTAGAAGTCCTGGGCTGGTGCCTGTGATGCTGGTCACAGTGCGAGAACTGCTCCTGTTCCAGTCAACTCTCCCATGTCGTACCTCCTCGCCAGCGCAAGTGGCAGAATCCCAGATGGAGCTGGACATCCTTGAGCATATACAAACATGCACGCCACATGTCCATGCGTTCGGTCCGAGCCACCCTTCGAGAGCCACCCCCGTTTTGGTGGCAGACAGATCTCATGAATGCACCAGCCGCAGTGCATGTGGCCAAACATGAAACGGAAGGCATGCGAACCTGAGATTCACTCCCATCATCCACCATGTGTAAAGTCTGCACCTCTGTCTCAACCAGCATAGGATCTGTGTCATCTGTATGCATTTCTTTGCTACCACAAGGTGTAGTGATGGCCACCAATTTGAATGGCTTTAAAAGAGGGGTTGGGTAAATTCCTGGAGGAGAAGGCTATCAATGGCTACTAGTCCTGATGGCTAAAGGCTATCTCCAGTATCAGAGGCAGTAAGCCTGTATTCACCAGTTGCTGGGGAACATGGGCAGGAGGGTGCTGATCCACTCTTGTCCTCCTTGTGGGTTTCCTGTAGGCAGTAGGTTTTTATTTATTTATTTATTTATTTATTTCATTTATAGGCTACCTTTTTTCCTCCAAGGAACCCAAGGCAGTGTACATGATCCTCCTCCTCTCCATGTTATCCTCACAACAACCACCCTGCGAAGTAGGTTGGGCTGAGAGTCTGTGGCTGGCCCAAAGTCACCCAGTGGGTTCCCATGGCTAAGTGGGGACTAGAACCTGGATCTCCCGACTCCCAGTCCAACTCCTTAGCCACTACACCACACTGGCTCTCACTATATAGGTTGACCCCTATATCAACCGAATGCTGGACTAAATGGTGAATCTGCAGCAGGTCATGGTTGGATTCTCCCTTGATGAAGGTGTGGACAGACATGTGATTCCATAAAAATCTTAAAATCCCCAGCTTGCCCCAGCCAGCCATACAGGCTGGGGCATATTAAGAGTTATAGGATTTTTTCCCCTGTCTAAACATGCATAGAATTGTGCCCTTAATCTATTAAGCAGCTTTAACCAAAGGAATTGTATCCAATTTATTCTTATTAGGGAGCAGATGCATTTAGAAAGACATTCCCTTCTATGCTGAAAGGACATGTTACCACTTTAGTGTGCAGAAACTGCAGTCCTTTTGCAAATCCTGTAACTTTAGCTTTAATCAGTTCCCCATAGCAGAGAAAGGGCAATAATAATAATAATAATAATAATAATAATAATAATAATAATAATAATAATAATAATAATAATCCCTCCCCAACCTAATCTCTAATCTAGCACATTATCTTGATCAAGCTGCATGCCCTCCTTGCTGAATTTCGTTGGTGTGGAGCAAGAAAAAAAAAAGGCGGATTTTTCCCCCCCTTTGGAAAAAGCCCCACAGGGAGCAAGAGGCTTGTTTTAATGCAAAATCACACTCCCCCGGGGCTTGTATTATATTGTATTGTAAGAAACTTATTTGGGACTCTCCATGTTAATTCAAGTTGAAGTCTAGAGTTTCATTATCTCCCAAGTCCAGTGTAAGTCAGCTCCACTATTTCTGAGTAGATGAGCAATTTGAGAAATCCCTTGCCAATTTAAAAATGCATTACGCAGCAGGGCCTCAGTACCCATTTTTCCTTGTTGTCTGATCAATTTAGTCTTTTCTTTTTTTCTCGCCACACAAGTTTTAAAAAATGAGATGTAATGGGAAGAGATCCCAGGAAGAAAGGAGAAATATATTTCCAGAATTCATTCGGAGGCAAGGAAAATGCCGGGACTGAAACCAGATACCTTCTGCATGCAAAGCAGGTGCTCTACCACCAAGTTGCAGCCTGTCCAGTAAGGAAGGAACTGCAGGGAGACCTCCTTGTTCCAAGAGGTCATAGCAGCTAAGGTAGGGTGACCATTCAGAAAGGAGGGCAGGGCTCCTGTATCTTTAACAGCCGTATAGAAAAGGGAATTTCAGCAGGTATGCATGCAGCCCCTGGTGAAATTCCATCACAACAGTTAAAGCTGCAGGAGCCCTGCCCTCTTTAGTATTGGGTCAAGAGGGCAAGGCTCCTGCAGCTTTAACTGTTGTGATGAAGAGGCCCTGTCCCCCTTTCCATATGATCATCCCAGCTAAGGAATCTTCTTTACAGCAACAGGCCTGAGCGTGTCAGGCGATACTCCCTAACACTTGTCCAAAGCGTTGGGTTGAAGCTTGCTTAGTGGTCTGAATAACTGACTGATCTCGCTGGATGCACTAGCCGAAGTCACACAACCCTCTCCTCTTCCCATCCTATTTCGTGAAAGCAAAGGGGGGAAGGGGGCATTTGGGCTATTGAAGTCACGCACCCCTGGAGCACCTGAAATCCCCCAGCTGAACATCACAGGCTGTCTGTGCTGAGCGACGTTGAGGCAGATCAGATGCAGAAGTGCCTGCCTGAGGAATAAGGACTCCTCATGAGTAAAGGTATACTAGTGAGCAGGACTCTGCTCATCAGTAGACCATTCCTCAGGTGGGATGGTTATCCTGCAGCTGTGCTCTGGGTGGTTTTCTGCAGGCTCAAATTTAAAAGGGTGCTGCTGCAACAACGTCTGTCTACTAGCTCTTATCTTTCCCCTGTTAACCTTGCTACTTTCTGGACCTCCCTGTGTTTGGACTTCAAACTGCCTACTGACCTAGACTTTGGAACTGGCCCTGGTTAAATCTCTGGAGTTTTGTCCCAGCTCTACCATAAGCAGGGCAATTTCCCAGGGGCAGTTCAAAGTTCAAGGATAGGGGGCACACAGCTCATCAGTAATCCACGTCCAGCCACCATTTTGAAATCCCTGGAATGCTCTGGAACCTAGTCATGTCACAACAAAGTGTTGTCCCAAGGGCATTCTGGGAAGAGTGGTGCTTCCCCATCCCAGTGATGGCAATGATTAAAATGGGGAGTTTCAAAATGGCAGCCAATGACAGGAATGGAGAGCACTAGGGAGATATGTGCACCCCACGTGTGACATTTACCCCCACAAAAATGCAAACTAGGGGAGGCATTCTCCCCCCTTCCTTGCTTTTGGCATGTGGATTCCTCCAAATTCATCCCAAAGGTTGCCTTATGAGATCTCTCAGCCCAAACCTTCTTAAAGTACCCTGCTCAGCTTCACAAGTCCAGCAGTATCCCCCCCCCCTCCAACATTCAAACTGGGTTAGTTTGTAGTGCCTGAAGTTCTTCCTAACCTCTGGAAGCCAAACATCCATCACTACAAGACAACCCAAAGGACTCCTGCTGTTTTCTGACTGTTTATCATCAGAAGAATGAACCCTGAAAGGAATGAGAAGTAATCTAATGAACTTGATAACTTGATCACTCAGACAGGCAGTGTCAACACAGATGCCCTTCGGAGTGAACAGGTGGAAGGACCTTATCTGATTTCGCCATGAAACACAGAAGTATGGAAAGTAAGAGCCACTTCGGGGCAGGAGGGGGGAGACTAGACTTCCCCACATTATCAAGACAGGATGTCTCAGGTTACATGGCCCAGAGCGTTTTCCAAATGGAAAACAGTACAATTTGTCAAAGACTTTGCTGCGTTGTACTGTATTAAGGGGTTGAGGACAGCCGACAGTCACAGCTTTCAACATTCCTGATGAGGGATTACACAGCCATCATGTCTGATGTTTCAATTGATTTCCCCAGTGCTATGCAAAGAGTAGATTTTCCTCTTGTGTGTTTCTGATGGGCTTAATAAAGAAAGACCGGCATCTCTCTCTTTGTCTCTCTCTGTCTGCTTCCCCCTCTCGCTTGTGTGCATGGTGACTTATAAACAATAGAACAAAATCTATTTAGGATGTGTGTGTGTGTGTGTGTGTGTGTGTGTGTGTGTGTTTCCTTGTGATACTAATTTAGCCCCAGGGCAGTGGTTTCCAATAGTGCTGTGCCAAAAATGTCACCCACATTTCCCCCACCCGGCCATTCTTATTCAATTTGGTAGAAAAGAAATTGCTTCCAAAAAGAAATTTGGCAGTGAAGAAAATTTCAGAGAAATTCTCAGAGGTTGCATTTAGATTTCTTGTATTTATCTTACTGAGAAGGCAGCTAAGCAGTGTGTTCAAGTGTCCTGTTTTTCATTGTGTAATAACCTCTCTGGCAACCTCCCCCAAGGCTCCTTTAAATGAGGGATTTATTGCATGTCTGTGATTGGCCATTCATGGAATTTGTAGGTCCATTACATGATGCTGTCAATGATCAGGACATCTTCCGCTCTATCCCCTAGAAATCCTGCTTTTAAAAGAACCACAGATAATGTGGTAATATCTGGGGAAAGTGGGATCTCTCAGTGAGTAAGCTCAGCATTGTGCAATAATTCCGCCACTAGATGGGGCTGTCTCAATGGAAGTGAATGGAGCATGCAGAGAGAGGAAGTATTCCATTCAAAGCACATGGCTGCCTGTGTAATTGAGCCAATTGCAATCGCAGAAAGAAAGCAGAAACAGAAAGCCCTGGTAAGGCAACGGGGTTTGTTTTTGTTTTGTTTTTAAATGTAGAGACACTCTCTGCCTCTTGCATTTCAGTTAAACCCCAGAGGAAAACATAACTTGCCCCAGAGGGCTTTTTCAGATCTGACGTGCAGGCAGCCTGGGAGGCTGCAGAGCGAGGGAGAGATGTGGAATAGAAAGAAAACACACATGCAGCATCCTCGGCCGCCTTGCAGTGATTAGGTAAGCTCAAAAACAACACAAAAATAAATCGCAAAACACCCAGAGAATGAGGCAGAGCAACAGAAGTCTCTCTAAGGCAGAAAATGTTCAAGAAATTGGAGGACAGATTTTCACACAGCCCTGGTTCCACCTCTTCCCTGCAGCTAGACACAACACTACCCACTCACACCTGCATGGCGGAAAATGCAAAATAGGGAGACAGACTGCCCACGTGGTTGATGCTGTAGCCACCTGCGGGGGCAGCCTCAAAAAAACCTGATGCAAAAAAAGAAAGAAGCCTTATTATAATCTCTGCCAACGGTGAGCACCGCCGGCAAGAAACGGTTGAGTATTCCTCCTCCCCGTGGAGAAATTCAGTGAAATTCCCCCCACCCGCTTTCTGTGCCTACATAAAGGTGGAGAATTTTGCGGGGGCATTTGTACATAGCTTTGCTTTCCATGCTTTATGGCTTCTGAGCATTCTTTATCACATTGGTTTTATTATGGTGGTGGTGGTATTATTATTATTATTATTATTATTATTATTATTATTATTATTTAGGGCACCTTTAAGAATAGAAACCTCCCAAGGTGTCAGTTTACCTGCAAAGGAACTTTTTGCATGTTGCAGAGGATTCTGGGAAATGTCCCAGCATGCACTCTGAGAGCAAGCCAAGCATTGGCCAATGCCCAGGGGTCATGACTATTGGCCATACTTGCTGGCACTGAGAGGAGCTCATGCCCAAGACATCTTGAGGGCCTGAAGGTTGAGGAAGGCTCACAGAGATGATTCCTACCATATTCCCATTTCCAGAGGCAGCCTCCGCTACTTCTCCCACACCGACATAAAATCCCAGGGAGATGAAACGCTCCCATGAAACGACTCCCAAAGTTGCTCAGGTTTGGGGGTGAGGCTCATTAGACAACCACTGCTAATTCCCCAATCTGGAGATCTCCAGGTTGGGGAAGGCTGATCTAGGTGTATTAAAGCTCGTTGCAAAGGTCCCATCACACACTGGGGTGAGCAAGAGACAAAGCATGGGATGGATGGATGCAGATTTGGGTTTCCGTCAGAACCAGTAGGAACTCTAAACATCTCCATGGCCTTGGAACATCAATGGTCCTGTAAATAAGGAGTGAGTTAGACAGGAGCAGGCAAAGCAAAAACCAGGCCCTGCTCCAATTGGACTCTCTACCCTCCCCGCAGGGCTAACTGACAACCCTGCCCTGAGAGTAAGAAGGCGCAAGGGAGGCAGAGGGAGGCAAAGGGAACATCACATACACAAACGTGGAATGACCTGGCTTCACAAAGATAGGAATTGCTTTTAGCTCAATTGAAGAAGCCGACGGACCGCGGACGGAGGCAGGTAACGCCCCCCTCCCTCTTGGTCACCCCAGTGTGTGCCTTCCCCAACCTGGAGACCTCCAGATATTTTAGACTTCAATTCCCATCAGCCCCAGCAAGCATGGCCAATATCAGGAATGATGGGTGGTATAGTCCAAAAATGTTTGGAGGGCGCTGAGTTGGAGAACATTGACACAGACCATTTAAAATAAATAATTTTTTAGCATTGCATGTCTCCAGCCTGCCTCTGAGATCCATTAAGGATAACTGCGCCTGAACAATAAAACTTTTTTGTTGTCGTCGTTGCTTTCGTTCATTAAGGAAAGTGAATTCATGGCATATGCTGTAAAAGCCTGATATCTCTCAGGGGAGTTCAGCTGCGAGCAGTTACTCAACTGGCTAATTAACTGACCCAATAATATGACTCTGTCTGTTTGTAAATGTCATTTTTGCCAGATCATAAAATAGCAAAGGGCTTCTCCAGTTGTATTATTATTATTTCATAAGCCATGAGTATCTGTGACGAGGTACAAGATGATGAGATTTACAAGATTAACTTGAGGAGTGTGTGTGTGTCTTAGGTATCAGCCCTCCTCCATGCACCCCCAAGGAATGCTTGATCAACAAGGTTCATTTTTTTCAATATGAACATATCCAAATCCAGACATTTCTTCTTCAACTGCATGGAAAGAACTTGAGATTTATTTATTTTTTAAAAAAAATCTAACCTGGAGAAACTGATGGATCTCTCTGTTCAGGCCCAGAACTTTGGGTGCTTAACTCTTAAAAGTCTGGGTCCAAATCCCTGTGCATTCTACTATGAATAAAAGTCGCCACCTCTTTTTTCTCACTTTCTCATAATCTTTAACAGGTTCATGGCTGGCAGCTTCATCCTGGTGCTCTCCGTGGCGGGAATTGCTGCACCTATTGAATTTGGCTGGTGCAGATGGGTCAGAGGGCATGTCTAGATCGCGCGCTGCATGTGGACTGATGGGGAGGATCTTGCGATATTGTGATCATGAGATCCTCCCCATCAGTCCACATGCAGCGCGCAATGACCGGGAGGAAGGAGGACATCACATCCGCCATTTTGGATTTTTTTCCTATCTTGTGATCACCGTATCGCAAGATCCTCCCTCTCTCCAGAGGAGCGGGGCCATTTCACCAGCCCTGCTGGCCCCCTACGTCATTTCCCCCTCTTCCCTCCCATCACCTTTTCCTTGTGTGTCATGCCTCTATTAGATTGTAAGTCTGCAGGGCAGGGGCTCTCATCTTTGATGATTGATTGTAAGCCATTCTGGGAGCCTTTTTTTGGCTGAGGAGTGGGATAAAAAATCTATAAAGATATACTAATAATACAAAAGAGCTATCCAAGGTGCTGAAGCCAATGCCCCCTAAATAGCTCCAGCACCTTGGATAGCTCCTTAGACTAGATATGACTCCTTTTAAGCGTACAAAGATCACCAACCTCCCTTCCCAAAAACCCTAAAATAAAATGGGGGTGTTTCTTTGTTTTAAAAAAGTTTTATCTGGTCATGTACACATATATAATACACACACATTGAGCCCGCGGTTCAACCAGGAAGTCTGGGCCGCAAGTGCGGCCTAGACTTCCTGGTTGAGCCGCGGGCTCAATTGAAGAAGCCGACGGACCGCGGACGGAGGCAGGTAAGGGAGAGGAGGGCGGGGGGGTTACCGGGCCCTGCCGCTGTCGCCGCATGGGCGACAGCAACAGCGGCAGGGCCCGGTAAACCCCACTTACCTTTCCGGCGGAGCTCCGGATCGAGGCGAAGGATCCGCCTTCACCTCGATCCTCTTCGCCACGCTCCACCGGCCCCCCAATCCTCTTCGCCTCCGCCTTAAGGGCAAGCGAAGCCCCCCGCTCCGCTTCTAATTCGCCGGTCCGATTAGAAGCGGAGCACATCCCTACTACAAAGTCTGCCAAGAAAATGTCAGCGAAAGCAGGCGTCCCTCTAGGAGTCAGCCGTGACTCAAGTGCTTGCACGAGAGCTTCCTTTCCTTTCCTTCCACTGCAACAACCATTGTTACAGAGTTTAGCAATGATAGCACTCGTTACTTCTTTATGTGTGTGTTTGCTTTTCTGGGATGGTACAGACCCATAAAATAGTGGCCACAATGCATTGGGCCCAGGAGGAGACAAGGGGAAACTGTAGCTGTGCACCTCCCGCAAAAAAAAAAGCTGGTGACTGTTCTGTAGCATACACTGATGCAATGGGAGCCTGTCCCCTTTGAGACTCCCCAGCATTCAGCCTCCGGGAACCATCTCGAACAGCAGCCATCATGCCTAACTTACTCCATCAGAGGAGGAAGTGAGACAGTGTGACCTCAGAGGAGGGAAACTGCCTGAGTGCTACAGATCCTCAGATATTGTTTAGAGGCAATAGGGTAGCTCCCTAAATCACACAAGGTTGGGTTTGAATCCCTGTGTTTCAAACCATGTTTGCTGAGCTGAATTTTAACAGATAAATAGCAAGCAAGTACAACATGACCCCCTCTGTGCCAGAAATAGCTGCACATATTGGATTTGGCTGGTGTGTTTTTGATAAGAACGTACCAAATCTTGCATTTCCCCCCTTCATATATGGGAAAGAAAGAACTTGAGGTTTAAAAGCCATACACACTCAGGCCCACAATACTTGATGGAATGCCTCTCCCAAACTGAACATTCCCGAATACTAAATCAACATCTGTCCCCCACCCTGAGTGCCACCCGAAGGTGGCAACAAGGGAGATGACCTTTTCAGTGGTGGCCCCCGAGCTCCCTACTCAGGCCTGCCTGGCACCAACACTATCTTTTCGGCATCAGGTTAAGACTGTCCTCTACTCCCAGGCCTTTAATGGCATGCGATGGGGCATTTATGCCAGCCATCTATATTTCCATATATGTTTTAATGGTATGTTTTCTGTAATTAATTCAATGTATTGATTCCCTGTTGAAACGATTTGTATTTTTCTCTTTCTGGTCAATTGACTGCAAATAAAGATGATGATGCCAACCATCTAAACAGGTCTAGTATTCTATTTGTTCATTTGGAAAATGTCTGGAACATTTGATTGTTGTATGGTTAAAATCTGCTTGCTCCTTTGCTGAAACATGATGTGAAGTTTGGTTGAAATTGAATTGAAGCAGTACATCTTTGAACATTTTGATTGGCTGACATTTTGTTTCAGGCTGGGGGATGGCATTTTCCCCGATGCCTAAGGCCATCTCAGATGAAGGCAGAACAAATCCTGAAAGTTACATAACAACTGAATGTGTGGTTTTTAAGTCCATTGAGGACATGTGGACAAACACTTCCAAATATATAAAAGATTATATATATATATATATATATATATATATATATATATATCAAGCTGTGGCCATATTTAGAACTTTGGGATATTGTGAGCATTCTCACAAAATGGCTGCCATGGGGCCCCTTGCCCATTCACAAAATGGCTGCCATGGTAGGCACTGCCAGTCACAGAACATTCATTTTCCAGCAGCCAAACTGATGAGACTAAATGAAAAATGACTTAAGAACTTCAGTACAAGGCAAGAGATGAGGTCTGAGCTCCAGAACACCAAAATCCGTTTTTTGAGCCCAAGTAAAGATAATGTAGAGGCAGCACTTTGCTTTCCAATGAGCCAGCCTCCTGTTTTTTTTGGGTTTTTTAAAAAATTAATTAAAAAAGAAGATCATAACAAAATAAAAATCAGGAAAGGCAGGGATCCTGAAAACCTGCAAGAGAGATGTCTGGGGGCATGGGGACACCCTTTATTTAAAACAAAAATCCAGCAGGAAGGAGGAGATTAAATATCTCTTAGCCCAGGACTCAGATCATGGGGGAATTGGCAGAATATTTGACCCTTCAGCCTTGGCTCAATTCAAAATCCGACCTTTCTTTAAAAGTATTTGCTGATCAAGCTCGAAGTCTCAAATGTGCCCAGCACTGGCTTTCTAAAGTCACTGAGATTTTGAATTGCCATGCTTCTTGATATTCTGAAGACATCAAAAACTGAATCTGGGATCTCATGCATGGAAATTCCCAACTCTACTGTTGAGTTATAGCCCCCACCCATAACATAAGGCATTACATGGAAGACACTGTACAGCAAGTGCAAGAAGACAAAGATCATACATAGAGTCAACTTTGTGGAACACAAAAAGTAATTGTCTGATTGCTCTGTTTCAGAAACCCAAGACACGCTCAGTATGGGATTTGCATTTTTTTTGGCACACGTTTTGAGCGTTTCCCTAGCAACCAAGACCAGTGGGAGCAGAAAGATAAAGCCCGAATTGAAAATATTTAATTATGAAGAGGGTGCTTTGCACTTTTGTTTACAGGGAAACAAAAGTACTCCTCTTCTGCCTTTTAATATCTCAAAATGCATAAACCAAACAGCAGCACAAAGCAAAGGAGATAGTATCAGGAAATTCAGTAGGAACCCCCAGTGGCACTTTTCAATTGTAATTTGCTCACAAGCTCTTCCCTTCCATCTTTCCGAAATAAATAAATAACATTTGTAAGCGCATAAGCATTGTCTTTCTCGAACAGGGGTGATGCTCCGTGCTATCTATCTACCCCTTCATCTAAAATAACATTTGTAGGAGCATAAAGTTTCTCTTCCTAGTTCAGATCGATGGCCTCTGCCTTTCCGTTCTTCCCAAAATAATATTTGTAAGAGCTTTGATGGTCTATGTTTTTTTTTCTTTCCTTAATAAATAAATGGCATTTGTAAGAGTGTAGCCATGGCTGGACATCAGGAAAGACTTCCTGACTGTTAGAGCAGTATGACAATGGAACCAGTTCCCTAGGGAGGTGGTGGTCTCTTCCGCACTAGAGGCCTTCAAGAGGCAGCTGGACAACCATCTATCAGGGATGCTTTAGGGTGGATTCCTGCATTGAGCGGGCGGTTGGACTCGACGGCCTTGTAGGCCCCTTCCCACTCTACTATTCTATGATTCAAGGAAACTTAAAGCAAAAATAGTGGGCTGGATCCAACACTCTTGTGGGAGGAATTCTGTGGGTGCAAGGGGACTTTCCTATCCTGTCCACCTCCAGGCATTCCCCCAAATCTGCCTCAGATGGTCCCCAACACTTTGGAACAGATTTCAGGGGTAGGGGTGGGCTGCTGAGTGGAGGTGAAAATCCATTCCACCAGTGCTTCCCTCCTGCTGGGAAGGAAACAACCCTATTGGATACAACCTTGAAAAATATATATTTAAATTAATGTAAGAGCATAAGAAGAACCCTTCTGAAGCCAATCAAGGGTCCATCTAATCCAGCATTCTGTTCACACAATGGCCAACCAGCTGCCTCCGGGAAACCCAAAAGCAAGACATGAATGTAATAACATCCTCCTGGCCATGTTCCCCAGCCAGTGGTGTACATAGACATACTGCCTCTGACACTGGAGCTATCCAAGGTGCTGAACCCCATCACCAAACTAGGCACACCACCTTGGACAGTTCCTTCTTCTTACTCACAGGGCCATAGATGCCACAGGGCCATGGAGAGTCCAACTGGAGCAGGCCCACATGTTTAGAGTTCTGCATGGAACCCTGAATGGATACACAGCACCACCAGAATTGGAGCCACCGGCCTCCATGGCCTGGTCCTAGGCTGTTTGGGGCTTAAAAGGTGAAAACTGAACTGTGCCTGAAATCCAACTGGTGGACAGTGTGTTAGTTCAGTGCTTGGACACCACACTAGGGGTGTTGAACCTGAGGCCTGTGAGCCAAATCTGGCCCATGTGGGGACTAAATCCACTGCCTGGTGTTTCCCAGGTAGCCACGCCTATCATTCTAAAATACTCTGGAAGCAACATCATCTTGTCGTTGAACCCCCACCTCAACAACAACAAAAACAGGGTGATGGGAGTGCGTGGCACAGTTTTTTGAAGCAGAAGGGAATATTATTCAGCACAGGACAAGAGCAGCAGAAGAAACACTCAAGGGTAAATGGAGATTTATTCTTAAGTAAACACATAGTTTTGGCAGGCTTCCTCGAATGCAAAGAGACATCACCTCTGCAGCTCTCTGCCAAATGTTTGCAAAGCCCCTAATCCTACAATCCTTATATAAAGAATGAAGTCCTTTAGCTACATGGAAGTACGGTGAACCTTGAGAAAGGTCTACGTGTTATCCATTAACATGAGCTCATGCAAATGGAGTGGTTCTATACAACTCAAAATGTGTGGAGTGGAATCCCATGATAACCAAGGAGTGGGCCAGTCAGCCAGATGCAACCCATGAAGGAATATTATTGTGGCCCTGACAGACCTTGAAAAACACTGAATGGTATGTGGTAAATCACGGCCTACATTTGATCCATTAATCAGTTAGACTGATTTTTTTTTTAAAAAAAATAGAACTTTGTAATTGACTACAAAGGTCAATTGAAATTGACGATATCTATGGTTGATTACCAACAGAAGAAGAGCCCTGCTGGATCTGACTAAAGACTTAATTATTCCAGCATCCGCTGTCCCAGACTGGCCAACTAGATGCTTCTAGGAAGCCAAAAAGCATCACATAGTTCCTTCCTCCTGTTGTTCCCTAGTAACTGGTCTTAGAAGAATGCAGCCTCTGACCTTGGAGATAGCATAATCACAATTGATAGCCTCACCCTTTAAAGCCATCCACGTTGGTGGCTATCACTGCATCTTGCAGCAGAGAGTTCCACAGTTTAACTATGAGCTAAACTAGTACTACTTTTTATCTGTCCTGAATCGCCCACCTTTCAGCTTCACTGGATAACCCAGGTTTTACTATCATGAGAGGGGTGGGGCGCTGTTCAGACATCATGCTAAGCCACAATAGTGCTGCAATTTTACCTAACTATGGTGGCTCATTGGGGTGGGGGGGGAGAGAAAAATGTAACAACGATGGGTAAGGAACCAGCCCACGTAACCACCAACCCTGCAGCATGGGTAAGGGGCCCTGGGGCAGCTTACCATTATGGGTAGCGGGCTTCCTCGTACTTCAAGTGGCCCTTGGGTTATTTACAGCCATGACTATACAGTCCATCAGCAAGAGCAACCGTGTAGATTTGCAGTCCAATCCTGTGCACATTCACTCAGAACTAAGTCCTGTGATGTTCTTTCTGGCTTCCTTGTAAGTGGGTTTAGGATTGCTTCCTTTCAGTGCAATCCTATACGTGTCTGTTCAAAGTAATCCCAGTTGAGTTCAATGGGCTGCAGTGCACTCACTCAGGACTGAACTAGGACGAATGCAGGTTGGGATACATGGATAGCTGGATTTAAACCTTCTGTTTCAAAGCTCTTCTACTTTTAATACAACATTGCTGAATTTCCATGGTGGCATTGGGGTAAAATTCATGCTGATTTTTTTTTCCTGTCGTGCAAAATTAAATTACACAGCAGCTCCGTCAAGAAGAGGAGGAGGAGTTAGGGACCCGCAGTACCATAGGAAGTTGTCTTACAGTGAGTCAGAACATTGGCCCACCTAGCCCAGTGTTAACGACATTGACCGGCAGCAATGGCTCTACAGGGTTTTGTTAATTATTACATTTATATTCCACCTTTTTTCCTCCATAAGGAACCCAAGGCGATGTACATAATCTTAATCTTCTCTATTTTATCCTCCCAACAACCACCCTGTGAGGTAGGTTGAGGTGAGAGGCTGTGATTGGCCCAATGTCACCCAGTGAGCTTCCATGGACTCGAACCCAAAACTCCCTGTCCAACACTGTAGCCGCTACACCACACTGGCTCTCACTAGATATATGATTTTTTTCCCCTAACCCTTCCTGGGGATGCTGGGGATTGAATCCATGACCTTCAGCATGCAAAGCAGGAACTCTGCCCAATGAGCCAGGGCCCCACCCAGTTATCCATCCTCTCAAATGCACTTAAACCCACTAACTCCTGTCCAAATAAACTCTTCCGGCAGGCCTATCCAGTAGAATTTTAGGATACTTTTAGTATGCTTTTAGGATGTTTTTAACAGTGCATACTATGTTTTTAATCAGTATTTTGAGGGCCTTCTTGGTGGCTGCTCCGGTGCTCTGGAACTCTCTTCCCGGGGAAGCTAGGCTGGCTCCCTCCTTGATGGGCTTTCGGAAGCAGGCTAAAACTTGTTTGTTCCAGCAGGCCTTTGGGGAATAATCTGGCCCTCCATCTATGTTAATGTCTTATAATTTTGTTGTGTATTTTAAATGTTTATGGTTTTGTTCCCCCCCCCCTCCATGTATATTTTAAACTTTGTAAGGCCGCCTTGAGGCCCAGCATTGGGCAAAAGGTGGGTTACAAATAAATATAATAATAATAATAATAATAATATATTTTATGCTTGCTGTTGTTCCCCGCCTCAATCCAATCGGAGAGGTGGGTAAGAAATTATTATTATTATTATTATTATTATTATTATTATTATTATTATTATTGAAATCGACCAGGCCCTTCCAACAGCCTCCTATTCCCAACCTCCCATTCTGTTCTATTAAGGCTTGACTACAAACTCTCTTCTAGTAGTGGTCAACCCGGTCTCCTCTAACGATTCGGGACGACACTTTCGACACCCCCTATTTTCTTCCGGGCTTATATATATATATAAAAATATCCTTCTACTCTCTCCGATGCCCTAAAGAAGCCAAAGCCCTCAGATCGCCTCTTACAAACCCCTCCCGGGACTTACCCCTTCCCTCGCGGGTGACGAATCTACCGATACTAAAACGAGGGAAGCGTTTTTCGTGCGTGTGCGTGCCTGCGTGCCTGCGTGCGTGTTTTTACTTCCGGCCGTTCGCCTCCGCCGCCGGAAGCAGTCCGGCCGCCATTTTGTGGCGAGCCATGGCGAGGCTGGGGAGTCCGGTGAGGCGTCGGCCGGGGCCGCGGTGGTGAGGCGGGCGAGGGAGCCGAGGGAGCGAGCGGGGCGTCTGTGTTTTCTCCCGGCGGGCACACGAGCCGCAGTCTCTCGGCCATGTACGGCGGGCGGGCGAGCGCGGCGGAGGCCGGGCCGGCGGCGGCGCCGCGGACGATACTGGCGGTCGGCGGTGTGGGGACGCTACCCTCGGCGGCCCCGGGTCCGAGCGGCGGCGGAGGAGGCAAGAGCGAAGGTGGCGGCAAGAGCGAAGGTGGCGGCGGCCGCGTGGAGCTGCTGGTCTTCGGCTACGCCTGCAAGCTGTTCCGCGACGACGAGAAGGCGCTGCAGCAGGAGCAAGGCCGCCACCTCATCCCTTGGATGGGAGAGTCCTCCATCATGATCGATAGGTCGGTGCAAGCCAACCCCCCGCCCGCCTATCGCTTCTCTTGAAACTGGGTTGTTTATTATTATTATTATTATTATTATTATTATTATTATTATTATTATTATTATTATTTTAAAAAACGGGGGGAGTCGGGGGTGTTTTGAGCGACCCTCTGCCAAGCAGGACACGGGAGGCCGAAGCGTGGAGGTAGGGGTGGGGGTGGGGGAAGGATGGCTGGAAAGGCTGGCTTTTTAAATAAATAAATATTACTATTTATTATTATTTATTTATATAGCACCATCAATGTACATGGTGCTGTACAGAGTAAAACAGTAAATCGCAGGACCCTGCCGCATAGGCTTACAATCTAATAAAGCCATAGTAAAACAATAAGGAGGGGAAGAGAATGCAAACAGGCACAGGGTAGGGTAAAACTATATATACGTAATGGAAAGTTTCTAGATTTTTTAAAAAAAAGGGTTTCTGGATTTTCACCCCAAAATTGCTGGCTGCCTTGGTCTGTTTGGAGGGAAGGATGGGTCTATAGCAACGGTTCTCAACCTGTGGGTCACAACCACTTTGGGGGTCGAACGACCCTTTCACAGGGGTCGCCTAAGACCATCGGAAAACACATATTTCCGATGGTCTTCGGAACCGAGCTACATAATTTTGCTACATAACAGTCGCAAAATTACAGTTATGAAGTAGCAACGAAAATAATTTTAGGGTTGGGGGTCACTACAACATGAGGAGCTGTATTAAAGGGTCGCGGCATTAGGAAGGTTGAGAACCACTGGTCTATAGGCCTTCAAGAGGCAGCTGGACAACCATCTGTCAGGGATGGTTTAAGGGTGGATTCCTGCATTGAGCAGGGGGTTGGACTCGATGGCCTTGTAGGCCCCTTCCAACTCTGCTGTTCTATGATTCTATAGGTAGCAAGACCCCAAAGTTGGCAGAAAGAGAATACTTTTATTAAGGCTGTGATCCTATGCATGCTTACCTGAGAGGACGTAATTAGGGTTGCCATATTCTGAATACACAAAACGGGGACAAATTTGGGGGTGGGGGGGAGGGCTAGGATTTTTTAAAACACACACACACACACTGAGCAATATGTAAAGGTCTAGAGAAAGAAAGAAAGTTATCTATTTATTTATTGTTTATTATATTACATTTAAATACCGACCCACAGCCGAAGCTCTCTGGGCGGTTTACAACAATTATTTATTTATTTATTACGTTTCTATACCGCCCAATGGCCGGAGCTCTCTGGGTGGTTCACAAAAGTTAAAAACATTTAAAGTATAAAACAACAGTATAAAACCATAAATAAAATATAAAACCATAATAAAAAATACAATATAAAAGCTCAACCAGATCAAAACAGCAGCAATGCAAAATTACAAATTTGAAACACCCAAGTTAAAATTTATTTATAGACTGTTAAAATGCTGAGAGAATAAAAAGGTCTTCACCTGGCGTCTAAAAGCATATAATGTAGGTGCCAAGCGAACCTCCTTAGGGAGCTCATTCCACAGCCGGGGTGCCACAGCAGAGAAGGCCCTCTGGTAAACATTAAAAGTATACAAAGTGTTATTTAACACTGCAATCCTAGGTGTGTCTACTCAGAAACAAATCCTATTAAGTTAAATAGGACTTATTTCCAGGTAAGTATGCATAGGAATGCAGCCTAAAGTGCTTAAGCACCTGCAAATAAATAATAGGCAAAGAACAATTTAAGCAAACAGAAAAATGACACTAAATTACATTTCTCCACTAGTTCTCAAAAGCTAGAGGAGGCTTCAGTATGGAGACTTACACTCCACTGAGCAGACTCAACACCATTTCGGAGGTTGGCATTTCTCCGGCTGGCTGGAACAGGAATCGGGGATTCTTGACTGACTGGCCGGGACATTTTGGAAATGCTTGGAAACCGTGACATCCGGGACGTCCGGCAACCCTAGACGTAATCCACATCAGACACAACGGCGCTTTGCTTCTAGTGTCGGGTTGTAGAGGTGGAGCACTGAGAAAGGTAGCAGCTCCCAAGCTGGTGGCATTTTAGGTGGCTTTTAATAAAGCTGGGCTAGGCAACCTGGTGCCCTCCAAATGTTTTGGACTACAGCAACCATCAGCCCCAGCCAACATTGCTAGGAATTGTGGGAGCTGTAGCGCAAAGCATCTGGAAGGGCCCCAGGTTGCTTAGCCCTGTGATAAAGGTATTTCCCTAACTGTTACTATTAGGTAGGTGTGGGATCTCCTTTGTTATTGTTTATTTTGTCGACACAACAAAATAAACAAAGACTAAAGCTAAAGAAATACAAACTAACCAGTTCGTTGTGGCATAAGCTTTTGCAGTTCCATTTTGTTAGTTGTATGAAGTGTTAATCTCATTTGGCAGATTAGAGACGCACTAAAACACACACACACCCCTTGCCCCCAATTTCTTTCTTAGGCACATATTTAATTTTGGATATTTTAATCCTGCTTTTTGACCAGACAGATGCACAAAGCAGTGCATCAAAACCTGAAACTATTAGCAACAACCAAGTTAAAAAAATTAAAACAAAACAAAACACCAGTCTGCTAACTGAAATGTATCTGACAAAGTGGGTTCTACCTCATGGGGGTGTTATTCTACAATTAATCTGTTGGTCTTTAAGGTACTTCTGGACTCCTTGTTGTCTCTGACATGTCAGACTAGCATGGCTATCTCTCTGGAATTGGTTGTGATAGTGATCATAGGTGAGCCATAGGAGGAGACAAATAGTTTTACATGCGTAATTCCTGTAGGTAGAGCTCTTAATAATGGCACAGTAATACTAACTGGCTGAAAATGTGGAAATCTTTGATGATAAGAGTTTTCTCTTGCCAGAGGTCTAAGCCTTTGCCTCTAGATAGTCCTGTTTTGATAATTCCAAGAGCCTCTGGCTGTCCTTCCCCCCCCCCCCCCGTGCTCCCTTCCTTCATGGCAGAGGGTTACTATATTACTGACCCCCCTCCCCCTTGCAGGAGTGGGGTGCATATGTGTTGGGGACTGGAGTAACCTCCTTTTCAAACCAAACTTCATGATGGCTTCTATTAAGAACTGAAGGAAAGCTGGCATATTTTTTTTTTAAAAAAAAGAGAGACACCTGAGGAACAGCGAAGTAACTTGGTTGATTTTCATTTGGATTTTAGTTGCACTTAACAGTTAGTTAATCCTGGGGGTATATCTCACATTGTGACTATTTGGGTCTTCTTTGTGCTATTTGTGGAGCACAGTCTTTTCATCCTAACTTCTAACAAGAATTGTTGAAATTTAGATTGTGTAGTTAAACCCTGCTGATCGTGTTTCACACACACGCTGCCCCACTAATAGATCCTGACACTATTAAGACGCATCGTCTTTTTATTATGGGTGACATCTTTGCAACAACCCTGTGAGGGCAGGTTCAGCTGCGGAATAGTGACTGACTTAAGGTTTCCCTGTGAGCTTGAACCTGTGAAATATTCTAGCTCATATTGTTTCTGGCACTTTGAGGGCTGTTGCATGTGTCAGCAAATCCCTAAGCTACAGCGATGAATATTGCTACCCAAGTAATTTGTTTTCTCTATGTTGTAGTTAGTTGACCAACTGCTAATCACAAGTTCAGAATCTTGGCTTGACGGAACCTATCATATTTAGATAGTGTTTTCTGTAATCCTTGCATAAGTTTCTTATATTCAGTCATTTTCTCTGTTTTAAGACTTCCTAGATAGAGTTTTATGGTTGTGCCAGGCTGGATTTCATTGTCCCCTGTGACTGGATAGCCTCAGGATTGCATTGTTGTGTCTCTGCAGTTTTAGTGACAGGCTGAGTAGGAACTTTCTCATGAGTACTAATATTAAAATGAGAGCAAAGTGACTATTTGAGATAGCGATGGAATCCCTATAGCATTCAATGCAGAAGAATCTGAAGGGCTTTGGTTTGAAAAGGGGCATGTGGCATATTGTAAGTGTTTGCTCCTTCCATTTCTGTTTCACACAAACTGAGAAAGGATTCCAGGCCCCAAACTGAAAATTAAATTTCATGTTGGAGTATTCCCAAGTAATAGTTCTCTTGAAGCTAAGCAAAGCGCAAGGGAAGCGGTTTTCTGTGGGACCTCAACAATGAATTTTCAGTAAAAAATATTTGAATATAAGCAAGTGCTATAGATACCAAATCTATAGCACCCCAGAAATTTTGTTTTTAAATGGATACTGTTGTTTTCATACTGTTGTTTTTATGTTTTTGATGGTTTTAAATTTTGTATACTTTTTTAATGTTTACTGTTTTTAACTTTTGTAAACCACCCAGAGAGCTTCGGCTATGGGGCGGTATATAAATGTAATAAATAAATAAATAAATTATAAATGTCTTGTTTCCGGGTACATGGCCAAGCAAGTTTCTTCCTTTTATTTTTTCTAGTCTTTAGGATTGCTGTTGAAGTGGTATATTGAAAGCTGATTTGGAGAACTTGGCTCCATGTTGACCAGATTGAATAGCGGTTTAACTGTCTTACATTTTCTTGCAATCTTTTGGGGCAAGGGGAACACACATAGGGCAGTTTATAGTCTGGAATGCGTCAGTTGTGAAAAATGGTTGGAGCAAATTCTACATATGCTCATGATCTTTAAACGATCTACATTTGTAAATTAAGGAGGTTTGACAGACATACTTTCAACCACAATACAAAAGTGGTTTCAGTTTTGCAGATATTTTTTTTTCTTTTAGGTACTTAAAATGTGATGGAGGTGGCTGAATTTTCTCCCTCACCACTGTGCTAATTACTATATTTAAAACTGCATTTAAAAAAAAAAAAACTTTAGTAGCCTGTAAGTGTTTCCCATCTGAAAGAGTAAAATTGGTATTGAACTGTCCAAGGCAAAAACTCTTACTGGAAAATGCCCTCTGATTAGCAAGCCTGGGCTCTTAATAACAGTTTGCTAGTCACTTTTTTTTAAAAAAAAAATCAAACTAGTAGTCAAACTTTGTATACAGTGCCCATCTCAGAGCGGTAGAATTTACCATCTTATTCCTGTCAACTCGCTTTTGCCTGGTTGCAAAGGTTCTGTTTATTATTCTAGGCCTTTTCAATAAATTAAACCGGCCCTGCACAAATTTCCCTGGAAATTAGTAGCCCATAAAAACGCTTACTAAGCCACTTGTCAGTTTGTGGCACACACTGCAGTTTGCGAAAAGAATCCTTTCCCGAGGGAGATTCTTACTCCCCAACGGTGACGAAGTGAATAGCTCTTTACAAGGCCAAAGTAAACCACAGAGGGGGCCTTTGTGTTTGAGCATAAGTACCGTACCTTCTGTTGAGAACCTCCTTAAATTACACATATGTTACTGTTCCTATGTATGTGTGTCTCTCTATCACATAATCCAGCACTTCTTTCCTCAGCCGCATGGCTAGGGGCGGAGCCTAGCCATGGTTTTACCTCCAATGGACGCAAGTTTCTTTGGTGAAGATATCTCCTGAGAGTTCGAGACTAGCAGAAAGAAGCGAGGAAATTACGACCGTTTGGTTCTTACGGATAGGTATTTATGTATTTGGGTTTGTGTAAATGTAAGCTATTTGCCTTTCCAGAAAAAAAAAAATAAGTATTTTGTCAAGGGTGTTGAATGGTTGAACTATAAACGGTAAGAACTATGAAGGAATTGGTTCCTCTTTAACTATTAAGACATTTTGCCTTTAATTGTAATAGTCAGTCTTTATGGGGGAATTGAGACGTCTGTTTTTGTTTTGTAATAAAATGGGTGAGAAGTGATTAGTCAGATTAAATTACCCCTAATTTAACTTATTAAACTATTTCCCTCCCAATTGTATGTGGTAAGTATTTGTGTAGTGGCAGAAACTAAAGCCCAAAGTTCTTTCATTGACCATGCTTTTCATGTTGCAGGTATGATGGGCGTGGTCACCTGCACGACCTTTCTGACTATGATGCTGCGTATTCCACGTGGAACAGAGATTACCAATTGTCTGAAGAGGAGGCTAGAATAGAAGCCCTCTGTGATGAAGAGAGGTATTTAGCCTTGCGTACAGACTTGCTTGAGGAGGAGGCAAGGCAAGGTATTACTTGAGGACAACTTCCTGAGTTAGAACACATTGAATTTAAAAATTTTAAATTAACTTTTTCTTTAAAAAAAATGTTCCCACTCATTATATACTCACTCTTTCTGATATTATTTTGACAGTATCCAGTGGATTCGAAAAACAAGCGTCTTTGCGTATCTGAGAGGACCTCAGGATAGTTTATATGTAGATCCACACAGAAATTGCCCAAGTTTTGAGGGCAGACTGAGAATTGAGACACACTTTTAACTGTTCTTCTTTGGCAGTATTGTATCAATGAAAAGTTCGTGCCTTTTTCTTTGTTTCAAGTAGACTTGATTTATCTCTTAAGGCGCCTTTTCTCAGCTGGAGAAAACTGACCATCCCAAAACCACATGCCTTCTGCCCCTTTGAGTTGGCAGAAGTCTAAATGACCACAGGACGACCCATGTGGTGAATTTATTGTCATGTTTGTTCTTGAACATTAGGCTTAAAGCTTTAACATACTTTTAACAAAACAACAAAACCTGTAACTAAAAAGTGTTCATTTTTTAATTGCCTTTTGCATTTTTGTTCAAGAGGAAGAATATAAGAGGCTGAGTGAAGCTTTGGCAGAAGATGGTACCTATAATGCAGTGGGATTCACATACAGTAGTGATTATTATGACCCTTCAGAACCCACTGAGGAGGAAGAGCAGCCTTCAAAAGGAAAAGGTAAGAGATTCTGAGGATTGGTGTTCTATTTTCTTTATTTAAAACATTTCTTGGCCGACTTTCAGGGCAGAAACCCTCACAAGGCAGCTTACAACAATAAAATACATTAAAATGTTAAAAGCAATAACTTATAAAAAGCAATATAACAGCAATTAAAACAATAAAACTAGGAGGAGGAACAATAACAGCAATAATAATACATTATATATATAATGCAAAGGCCATGGTGAAATATTAATTAATTAATTAATTATTACATTTTTATACCGCCCAATAGCTGAAGCTCTCTGGGCGGTTCACAAAAATTAAAATCATGAAGAGCATAAAAATAACCAACAATCTAAAAACAGAAATACAATATAAAAAGCACAACCAGGATAAAACCACACAGCAAAATTTATATAGGTTAAAATATGGAATTAAAACAGCAAAGTTTAAATTTACGTTAAATTAGGTGTCCTTTCCCTTTTTCAGGTGTTATGTTAAAATATTGAGAAAATAGAAAGGTCTTCAACTGGCGACGGAAGGAGTACAGTGTAGGCGCCAAGCGAACCTCTCTGGGGAGCTCGTTCCACAGCCGGGGTGCCACAGCAGAGAAAGCCCTCCTAGTAGCCACCTGCCTCACTTCCTTAAATGTTTTTAAGGCCTTAAAAGCCTGCAAGGAAGGTGCATGGGGGACCTCCAATGGAAATTAGTTCCAGAGGATTGGGGCCACCGCAGCAAAGGCCCTGTCCCGTGTGGACACCTACCTAACTGCCCTCACAGGTAGGCAAATGAGAAGGGCCTCTCTTTCTGATCTTAAAGTGCGGGCAGGCTGGTATGGGTGAAGGTGGTCCTTCAAGTAACTTGGTTCCAAACTGTTTAGGGCTTTAAAGTTCAAAACCAGCACTTTGAATTGTGCTCGGAAACACACAGGTCACCAGCGCAACTGGCACTGTATGGGCGTTACGTGGTCAAATTGCCTTGCCTCCACCTGTACTTGGGTGGCTGCATTCTTCACCAGCTGGGAAAGGCTTTCCTTCAGCAATCATACCTTCTAGCTCCCAAAATGAACTGTGATTGGAGATCTGCGAAGAATACTCTTTGAAGGTGCATGAACTTCTGTTGTCCTTCGTAAAATTGACCGAGCTCACTGAGAGTCTGTCGCGTCTGCGCTTAAGGCAATTGTGTGCTGAATTGTTTCCTGTGGAATTGTGTTACGGCTGCCAGAGATGGGATCATCTAAGAAGAAACAAGCGGTTGCATTGGGAGGTGTGGACCCCCTGACAGATGTGGTTGTGTTTATTTGAGGGCTGGGGCAAGGGAACGGAGCGGACGTGGCAGTGCCTCATCACTGCAGTGTGCTCTGTTTGAGTTGCGCGTCCTGATGGTTGTGTGCTTTTTATTTAATTGTTGGCTTGTTTTTCTGCTATATGGCTGGAGTCCTTAAAGCAGCTTACAACATTGCCTTCTCGTCATGGTGTCTATATGTTATCTCCAGTAGCAGAGACAGTATGCTATTGCGTAACAGTTGCTGGGGAACATAAGAGCCCTGCTGGATCAGGCCAAGGGTCCATCTAGTGCAGCCTTCTGTTCACACAGTGGCCAACCAACTGTTGACATGAGCAGTGGACGGAAGGAGATGATATAATTGTGCTCATAATAATAATAATCATAACTGCCTCTCCCTCTGGATCGAGGTGGGGTGCAACACAAATACAAAACACCATAAAATACATAAAATTGATTAAAAACATACAAAACTAATACATTATTAAAAAGCAGCACTTTATTAAAAGGCACCTTAAAATTCAACTCATGTCCTGCTTGTGGATTTCCTAGAGGCGTCTGGTTGGACACTGTAGGAAGCAGGAGGCCTTTGTACTGATCCAGCCCGGCTGTTTGCATGTGCAGTTGCTGGGAAACATAAGCAGGAGGGTGCTGTTGCATTCATGTTCTTCTTGTGGTCTTCCAGTAAGCATCTGGTTGGACACTGTGCGAACAGACTAGATAGATAGGCCCTTTGTCTGCTCTAATACAGCCCTTACATTCTTAACTTCAGATGAACATAAGAAGCATCAAAGCCTAGAATGAGCTTCTCCTAGAAAGACTCTACAGGTCAATGTAGAAACCATGCTTTTTTTTTTAAAAAAAAAGCCCTATATTAATCAGTGCCTATCAAATGTATTTGTTTTGTTAGACCTTTATGAGATTCTCTGTAGTATTCATCCGTTGTAATGCTCACCAGCACATACCTATGTTAATCATTTGGGACGCAGGGTCAGCGTGTAATGGAATAGTATCGGCTTTCTTCTGGTTTATAAAAGTCTGCTGTGGTGATTCTGGTTTTCTGCAGGCTACCAAATATGTGGCTATTTCAAATTACCTTTCCTAACTGAAAGTACTTTGGTGCAATGAAATAATGGAGGCATCAACAATCCCATTTTCTATGCAGTGCTAATGTTATGAGCAAGAAATCTCTGCGGCAATTGTCAGATTCAGATAAGAGCCTTTTCTTTCCTCCTCCTCCCATTTTTTCTACCTGCCAGATTGACTTTGGATTAAAATAAGGGGTGGGTGGGTGGGTGTTCGACCAGTTTCTTCACTCAAGCAGTTATCCAAATCATACTTCAGAATAACGAGTCAGAATCTCAAAGAGTGATAGAGTCACTGTTACCTTGAACAATTAATGTGTAAGGTTTCCCTCCTCCAGTTGCTCGTTGAGAAATTCAAAATGCTTTTAACACTCGGTAATGGTGAGAATCACTGTTGCGTCTAACCTTACAATGCACTTCTAGACTTTTCAGCACCACTGGAGAGAGAGAGACAGATGTTCTTAAGGCCGATTATTAAAGCAAGTTCCCTGTAGTGAACTTGGTTGCCTAAAAGTGTCTTCCCAAACATGCCTTTGTGGTAATAGAAGAAGGTAGAAAAGTAGTTTTGCAAGAGATGTTTGAAGCGATTGGAAAAGGGTAGGCAGTTGTTAAATTGCTTCCTCTTGCTCTGTGCCTTGGCAGTCCCTGCCAATTTTGGACAAAGAGCGGACACAACACTTCCCATGTATCATAATAATGCCAGTGCTGCACAGAACTCTTACCATTTAAACATAAATCCTATGCAAAATTAGGTGTGCTGGAGCCCATTTGATTTTATGTGTTGTAAGCATCAGTATGACCAATACCATCTGGCACATGGTGACAGCCTGGTAGGAATTGTATCGTATGGCAGAATCTGATCACCGCCCACGGCTTAAGCAAGTCAAAAGTCACAGATCACTTAAAACAACATATCTGTGTCAAAACTACTTCAATGAAATATTTTCTTGATAGCCAGTTTTTTTTTCTTTTCTTTTTGTGTTCTTATCAGATAGTTGAAAACCCTGAATAAGAAAAGCTAGCATTATTATTATTAAGGCCATGGGAATTTGCAAAAGAGGAGTTAAGAGATCAGACTTTATATTTGCACTCTGGTTTCAGATTGTCACAAAGTGCTTGCGTTTTGCAGAGGGGAGGAGGTGGGAAGGGCCCCCCCTTCTCAAACTTCCTTCTGTTTACGGTTCCCAGGATATAAGTGTGCGTGTGTGTGTGTGTGTGTGTGTGTGTGTGTGCACGTGCGCGTTGAAATAAAAAAATGCAAGCAAAAACAAGTGCAGATCTTAGCTTGAGAAACATCGTAAACGCTGAGTGAAGCTGGATACATTCTCATTATTTGCTAATGGTACCAATGCACTTCTTATTGAATGCACAGGATCATTTAAGATTACATGTGTTAATAGATTAGATGCCATTGTACCAGCGAGCTCCATATATCCTGCTGTCAATTGAGTTGGCCAGAGAAGGAGCAGTTTAGCTCAAAACTAAAAATGAACGTAGATTGTGTAAATTCACACATAAAACTTTGATTTCCAGTCAGTATGGCGTAATATGATTGCTATCTAAGGACTATGTCTTCTCTTCAGGGTGGATAAAAATCAATGATTTTTTAAAAAAAATAATCAGAAAAAATGGATTTTTTTGTTTAAATCGGATTTTTTTTTAATAAAATGCTTTTTGAGGAAAAATCTATCTAAAGATAGTTTTCTATTTAAGATACATTATAGTCCAAAGCTTATTCATCATGAAATAAGGATTAGTTTTTAATTATGTAGCATGAGGCTGTTTAAATTTTTTGGTAAATGAATTCCATTAATCCATTCACAATGTCATGCTATTCCAGAGGTTTTTGTAAGGTTATTTTTCTCCTTCCAATAAAGTACAGCAGAAAAGTTGTCCAAATATGAATGATTAACCTATTAAACTGGAGATAGTTCACCTCGCAATGATTTCATAATTATCAATCTATTGTGTGCTTCTAATAGTATAACAAAATCAGTATGTAAAACTAATCTGAAGTGATGCTATTCTAAAAATGAAACCTTTTGAAATGAAACCTCTGGTTGTAAATACTAAGATTATACCAGCAAGGATGAGTCTTTGGTAACTCTGAATTGTGTAAAATATAGCGAGGAAGAGTGCACTTTTTTTTGGGGGGGGGGGGAACGGGACAACACACACATAGAATCATAGAATAGCAGAGTTGGAAGGGGCCTACAAGGCCATCGAGTCCAACCCACTGATCAATGCAGGAATCCACCCTAAAGCATCCCTGACAGATGCTTGTCCAGCTGCCTCTTGAAGGCCTCTAGGGTGGGAGAGACCACAACCTCCCTAGGTAACTGATTTTTGGTCAGAATGGGTCATTCTGGTGTAATTTTTGTATTGAGCATTTGGGCATCACCCATGATGAAATCGAGTCTTTCTGAGTAGTGATTTAAATCAAATGCACCCTGCTTCTCTTATTAATGGGTTCTGATCCCACAGACCATACCCACTGACATGCCATTTTATTGCAACTGCTGTAGAATATTTACAGCAGACATACGCTTCACTGTGAGTCACAGCAAAACTTTGCAATGCCTCTAAGTCGTTGCAGGGTCACTCAGAACGGTGAGGCCTGTTCTGAGGATTTCTGGCAGAGAGGGGCACACTGAATAAATGGAAGCTGTTAAACGAAATTGACATAAAATAACAGCAACAACAAAATACATAAGGAAAGAATTGACTGTCAATTTTAGAGTTCGTATGTTTTATGTGCATAATGTTTAGATTGTAAAACTAGTTCTTTATAATGTATCATCTTCTAATTTGTAGTTGCTACAGCCAAGCCAGAAAAGGTAGAAGAAAATGAAGAACCTTTTATTGCCCCTTTGGGACTGACCGTACCTTCTGATGTGGAGCTGGTAAGTAGTGTTTTATATCCAGCTGTAGAGGAGCCTGCATGACAGGCTTCTCTGGCCTTGCTTCCCCTCACTTGGGCTCCCCGGAGGTGGGTCATTCTGGTGTAATTTTTGTATTGAGTATTTGGGGATCACCAATTGTTCCCGATGCAGAGACTGAGCAGAATTACTAGCTCTCGAAAGAGGCTTGCTGTTGCATCCCTGCGCGTTTCCATTGCTCTGGGCTTGCTTCTTTCCAGTCAAAGGGCACATGCAAAGCAGGGACTTCAGAAGAAAGAGGGCGGGTGTGCTCATCTGTTCTCAAACTTCAGCAAGGAGGGGACACTGAGGGAGGCATGCCTCCCATTTAAAATGAAAGGGAAAGATGTGCCTCAGCAGTTTTCTCAGATTTGGAAATGCTGGTCTAGCATATCTCTTGGATAATTTAAATAATGTAAAATACACACTTATAAATTCCACTGTATTAAACACCTTGCAAAGTGGGTTGTTTGCCAGTATAATTATATCCCTTAAAGCATTTGCCTGCTGTTAGGTTGTCTCCCTGAACAGTGTGAAACAGATTAACAGTGTGAAATGGATTAACAATATGTTGATGGATCCTTAATTGAAATAATACGTTGCATTAAAAAAAAAAAGTAAATGGCGTTCTGGGTTCCACATTTAACTGAACACACTTTTGCTGTCAGGTAGCTCTTGGTTCAACAGGGAGGATTTGAAGGTTTCTGCCTTAATACTGATAAGAACTGCTGTGGTGTGTGTAGTGTTCCACAAGCAGGCCTCACTATGCTTTGCTGTGGGAATTCCTTAATGTTCTGTTGATACAGATTAGTTTTGCTGAAAAAAGAAATAAGGGTAGTGCTTGAGCCGTGGAATGGGGTGAATTGGCCTTGGGCTGGACAAACCTCTGTGTCTGTAGAGCAGCCTTCCCCAACCTGCTGCCATCCAATTGTTTTGGACTATCAGCCCCAGCCAACATAGCCAATGGTTATGAATGCTGGGATTTGTAGTCCGAAACATCTGGAGGGTACCAGGTGGCAGAAGGCTATGCATGGTTGGGCTATGGACTCATGCTTGCCTGTTGTGTGTGAGTCTGCAACTCCAAGCCCGTTCATTCGCTAGTCGTATGTTGGATCACTACGTGTTTGACATCGTTAAAGACTGGAGGGCATCAGGTTACGGAAAGTCTTTTCTAGTCTGTGTTCCAGCCGTGTACCATTACCATATCCATAGGCATTTTTCATCTGACATGTCATTATAATTATTATTTATTTATTTATATAGCACCATCAATGTACATGGTGCTGTACGGAGTAAAACAATAAAATAGCAAGACCCTGCCGCATAGGCTTACATTCTAATAAAATCATAATAAAACAATAAGGAGGGGAAGAGAATGCACCAAACAGGCACAGGGTAGAGTAAAACTAACAGTATAAAAGTCAGAACAAAATCAAGTTTTAAAAGCTCTAGGAAAAAGAAAAGTTTTTAGCTGAGCTTTAAAAGCTGCGATTGAACTTGTAGTTCTCAAATGTTCTGGAAGAGCGTTCCAGGCGTAAGGGGCAGCAGAAGAAAATGGACGAAGCTGAGCAAGGGAAGTAGAGACCCTTGGGCAGGTGAGAAACATGGCATCAGAGGAGCGAAGAGCACGAGTGGGGCAATAGTGTGAGATAAGATACGTCAGTAGCGCCAGCAATCATAACTATCCATGTAAGATTGTCTGGAATGTCATTCTGTCGATAGCAAGATGATTTGCTGCCATATTTTCTCTTAATCCGGTTGCAAAAGCAGGTGTACATCACAAAAATGTGTTTACGATATTTTCAACTATTATACTTGTCTTTGAGCCAGATCTCTGTGTGTGATTCATGATATCATCCGTTCCTTACCTTAAATATTGTTTCCCATGTTGCTTATTAAAGTAACCACACAATTGGAGTGATGCTGAGTTGTTCCATGAGGGGAAAAAAAAAAGAATCCATGAAGGTGTTGATTTAAAATCTGCTGCCAACTGTGTGAAAGAAATTATGCAACAGGCTCAATTTGCTCTCTGATTTCAGTAGAAATGTGTCGTTTTAGAATTGTTAACTTAAAAAAAAAAAAAAACAGCGAATGAAAATACATTTCATGCAATTAAGGAAAGTGGATCTAGCAAAGTGGAAAATCAAACCTAAATTTGTGGGCTGTGTATTTCTGGAAGTCCCGAAATGATACATTGCTCAGGGTGGAGAGAAGGTAACAGCGGATCTACTGTTAGGTCTCTCTGTGATTTTCAGTAGATTAGGAAGGAGATCTGACTCCTAATTGGTTAATAATAGCAAACACAGAATATACTGCTGAAATGAAGAAATCTGGGGGGAGCAAGGAAGTCAGGACAGTAACCGGGGGTGGATTTTTGTGTGAAGGATTGACTTCAGTTCAGTTCAAATACTGAAAGCAAATTCTTGTGCAGACTCTGCTTATTTGATCTCTGGCTTCTAGTAAATAGCAAAGTAGTTTCTGCAAGCCTGAAATTTTCCCACCTGTATTCTAGGTGGTTTGGTTTGAGAAGGTCAAGTCGTCATAGTAACTGCTAGCGGATAGGACTGCAATCCATACTCTTTTATTAGAGGATGTGGTATATCTGTGCAGCCTGCCTTCTGATTGTTCGCCTTGGTGCAGGGCATGGAGGAAAGGCATTCTTCCCTGACCTGGGTTTCTCGTTGATAAATACTACTCACTTGAGCCAATAGTCTTGTCATGTTCATAGTTATGCAATAACTCACCCTGTGGGTGAGTGGTTCCCGAGTCCGGGAGACAGGCTCATTGCCTGTTCTGGATGGGGTTGCTCTGCCTCTGAAAGAACAGGTTCGTAGTTTGGGGGTACTCTTAGACCCATTTCTGTCGTTGGAGGCTCAAGTAGCCGCCACGGCTCGGAGTGCCTTTTACCATCTTCGGTTGGTTCGCCAACTACGGCCTCTCCTGGACAGGGATAGCTTGACCACGGTGGTACAGGCATTGGTAACCTCAAGATTGGATTACTGCAATGCACTCTATGTGGGGCTGCCCTTGAAGCTGCTCCGGAAGCTGGAGCTAGTGCAGAATGCTGCAGCTCGGCTGTTGTCTGGAGTTGCCCCTTTCCAGCATGTAACTCCTCTGCTGAGGGAACTGCACTGGCTGCCTATTCGCTACCGGGCCAGGTTGAAGGTTCTTGTACTTGTGTACAAAGCCCTAAACAACTTGGGACCAGGATACCTGAGAGAGCGCCTTCTCCCTTACCAACCTGCCCAGTCACTGAGGTCATCCGAGGGCCTGCTCCTGGTGGTTCCACCTAGATCCATCCTCCGATTGGAATCCACCAGGGGAAGAGCCTTCAGCGTGGTGGCCCCCCTCCTGTGGAATTCCCTGCCTCTGGAGGTCAAACAGGCTCCAACCTTGTACTCCTTTCGGCACCTCCTGAAAACATCTTTATTCCAAGAAGCCTTTCTTTAACATGCAGCCTTGGATTTCTGTGTTGTTGTTGTTTTGCTTCTTTTTAAATTTTGTTTTAACTGTTTTATTCTGTTTTTATTTTCATTTTACCTTGTACACCGCTCTGAAATTTTTTCAATTTGGAGCGGTATATAAATATTCTAAATAAATAAATAATAGTTGTGCCTGTACTGGAAAAGAACAATAATTTTGTGTTACGATGGTGGGGGGGGGGGGTGTGGATGGGGGATGAAGTTGAGCGTCACCATCTTTCTTCTGAGTGGTTGATATTTATAGTTACAATTGTTCTAGCCTGGATTTGAACTCATGAGACTGAGGGGCTTTAACTAATTTTTTCTTGCACGGTTGGCCCCTCACTAAGCGGAACACAGCCCATCAACCAGGCGCCTCACGCTGTTTCGGCAGTGCCAGGTACACTGAAGGTTGATGATCAAAACCAGCCCCCAGTGGTTTGTTTTAATTCCCGGCATGTGCCAGATGCCATTTCCCTAATTTCCCACCTGGGTGTAGCTTGCCGTGTCATCCATGGCTTGTTTGAGAGGGAAACAACCCTCAAATAACCCATGGCCTGAGGTAGGGTGACTTATTGACTGTGCAAACAGGCCCTCTACAAATGCACAGGTTTTTGGACTGTATTGGTTGTTGGGTTATGTGATGCAAACGCTAATAACTTGTATTGGAGGCCGTATGTTGCCCTGTGTATTCACGGTGAAGAAATATATATATATATGCTTGCTGTTTTCACCTAGAATGGCATAGTTAGGTATTTTCACTTTTTGCCATAGCCGCCGACAGCGAAAATGCATGCGATCATAGAGCGGACTGCAAATTTCGTCTGCAAGCAGGGAGCCCAGTTTGAGATTATGCTGAAAGCAAAACAGGCACGGAACTCTCAGTTTGACTTCCTGCGATTTGACCACTACCTCAACCCTTACTACAAATTTATTCAGAAAGCTATGAAGGAGGGGCGATACGCTGCGCCTTCAGAAAAGAAAAAAGAGGAAGAAAAAAGTAAGCGGTCCTTTTTTAAAATGCCATTGGATGTGCAGCAGCTGTAGGCTTATGCATTTCTGTCTACATAATTCCAGCATCTGACAGTTGAGAGAACCGTTCTCTAATTCCTGTTGCAAATGTTACAAGTAGTTACCAAAGGCTATGGAGCTTGCTGGCAGATGATTATGAGAAATTTAGAGATGTTCGAATGATGGGCTCCCAGGGCATAGCCTAACTTTCAACAACACTTAGTGAAGTTAGTTTTAAAATTTCGTTTGAAAAGACCTAAAGTTATAATTGCAATCTTTACCTCTTTGATGTGCCTGCCTTAAAGGTATAAGAAGGCTGGCTTTGAGACAGCTTTCTGCTTGACATTCCTGGCAGGGAACATTGAGTTATATACCTTTTTCATGTTACTGAAATGATCTAAGGCACAGTTCCATAACAAAACGCTGGGAGGACGGGTGCTTTGGGACAGACTCATTTGGACTGCTACAAGATGAGGATTATGTAAGAAACAGGTATAGATGCACAAACTTTGCAGCTTGTGTTGCTGTAAATCAGATGGGCTGCATCCCAAATGAGCACCCTAGCTTCAAGTGTGCATTCTATTGAAAGCAGTGCTGCCCTCCCAAACAAGCCAGTATCCTGGGTTAAACAAGCCATAGGCTATCAGGAACAAGCAGGAGAGATCTGTAGCACGCCTGCCAGTTCCGCTTTTATTCAGCAACCCACGATCGGCTGCTTCGTAGGTTGCTTAGCATGATGTGCAAACCCGGACCATAAGGGTGAAGCAACCCAGGATTTAACCCAATTACAAACCATAGGTTAACTTCCCCCGACAACCCATGGGTTTATTTTATTTTAATTATGGATTTGCTTATACATCCCATAGCCAATGATGCATTCAAACGTTCTGTAATCCAGTCCCTTCCACGTCATTCTGAAAGGATAAAGCATAACCATACAATTCTTAAACAGATGCAGGGAATTCTGATGAAGATGACGACGATGACGACGGAGATAACTACCTGCATCCAAGCCTCTTTGCTTCTAAAAAGTGCAGTAGACTTGAAGAGCTTATGAAGGTATGTAGCCATACACAAGTAGATGTCAAGAGTTGTATATGTTATTGAGTGTCATCCTTATTCGTAACGGAGCACTTCAACTGCTCGGATCGAAAGAGTTGCTGTGTCCTTGAATGCCAGAGAGGATTTTTTTCCCACTCTTTCTTCCTTTGCATTGGCAGCCCCTCGTGACATATCGCAGGCTGTTTCTGAAACTTCCGGGTGGTTTTCCATGCGGCTTTGGGAGCCGCTGTTTAAGAAGCATGAGTCCCAAAGGCCCGCTGTGGGCTATCAGAACTAATTGTGTGTTTTTTATCCTCTTAGCCAGTGTTTCCCGTAGTTGTTTCTTAACCCATCAGAAACGGTTTCAGTATTGTAGTGCTATCTCCACTGAAGTTGTATCTTAATTTAAGTGGCTCGGGTATCGTCACAAAACACAAGGTCAAAAGTACAATGCTCCTTAATTCGTTTGATTCAGTTACTAAAACACTCACACAGCGCATAGTTAAATTATGGAACTCACTACCACAAGAGGTAGTGATGGCTACCAATTTGGATGGCTTTAAAAGGGGGTTGAATAAATTCCTGGAGGAGAAGGCTATCAAGGGCTAGTAGCCCTGATGGTTGCGTGCTATCTCCAGTATTTGAGGCAGTAAGCCTGTGCGCGCTAGTTGTTGGGGAACATGGGTGGGAGGGTGCTGTGCACCATGTCCTGCTTGTTCATCCCTGGCCGATGGCTGATCGGCCACTGTGTGAACAGAGTGCTGGACTAGGTGGACCCTTGGTCTGATCCAGCATCAGGGTTCTTCTGATGTTCTTATGACTGCAATTCATCATCTAGACTAAATAATACAGTATTTATATAGAGCTGGCATTTAACTCACCTTTGCAAAGCCGTAGGATTTCATACTCGATTGATGGATACTGACTGCATATGTCAGTAAAGGAATTCATCCCGCAGTTACACTATCGCTAGGGGCAAATGTGGTAGATCTGGATCTAATTTTGAAGGGCAGATGATTGGAGGTCAGGTTTAAATCCACAGTTGGCCTTAGGAAATCACTATTTGTGTTTTGATAGTAGACACAAATTGCAGATAGCTATGTTGGCCCATTAGGGGGGAAATAAAGTCTTAATAGGGTAATACTTAATAGGATCAACTGAAATATCAGCGAGCGAGCCTTGAAGTAGCCCAGATTCCCCCCCCCCCCCCGGGGCCCAGGCTAAATTTTAAGCACAAAAAACACCTGTTCAACCTGCATGCTGTAATAGTCTTAAAATGGAATGGTGTTTGTGTGTGTGTGTGTGTGTGTGTGTGTTGTGGGCCTTCTTTCCAGGCCTTCATTTTCGTCTCTTGCATGCTAGGGCGCTTTCATCTTGTCCGTCAGCACTTTTTCTTTTCTGCTTTCTCCCTCCCTTCTTCCTTTTTTGTTTTTGTTTAACATCCACCCTGATTAAGTGCCAGGATGATCAGGTGTCTGGAAACAAAGCCCTATGAAGAGAGACTGAAAGAACTGGACATGTTTAGCCTGGAGAAGAGAAGATTGAGGGGAGACATGATAGCACTCTTCAAATACTTAAAAGGTTGTCACACAGAGGAGGGCCAGGATCTCTTCTCGATCAATCCAGAGTTCAGGTCATGGAATACCAGTCTCAAGTGACAGGAAGCCAGATTCCAGCTGGACATCAGGAAAAACGTCCTGACTGTTAGAGCAGTACGACAATGGAACCAGTTACCTAGGGAGGTTGTGGGCTCTCCCACACTAGAGGCCTTCAAGAGGCAGCTGGACAACCATCTGTCCAGTATGCTTTAGGGTGGATTCCTTCATTGAGCAGGGGGTTGGACTCGATGGCCTTATAGGGCCCTTCCAACTCCGCTATTCTATGATTCTATAAGTGCCTTACGGTGCAATCCTATGCATGTTTAGACAGAGAAAAAGTCCTATATCTCCCAGCATGTCCCAACCAGCTGGCTATTCTGGCTGGGGAATGCTGGGAGTTGCTGGACTTTGCTTGTCTAAACATTCATAGCACTGCATCCTTAATGAACTTGAAAGCTTGCTCACTGTTTAGTCCTGATAAAGGTATTGCTGTTGCTGCAGCGCTATTTCTGCTTTCCCCCTACTTGTAAAACATAAATAGGTGGACTGTGCCCCACAGCACAGGTTGTGAAAGGCTGAATGTTGCTGCCTATAATTTTAAAGTGCTCTTTCAATGGAGAGTAATAGTTCAGTTGCACAGATTCATCCCTAATTGATAGCAATCCCATCTCTACAGAGCATTTTCAGTCTAATTCCAGGCATACAAAGTGAAACTGTCCTGTAACCTTTCTGAACAGAGGGGGTTGTGAATTGATGCTAGGAAACCTGCGGCATAAGAGACCCTTGATGAAAATCTCACCCCGCGCATGTTGTATTTTTCTTCCTGCAGCCTTTAAAGGTGGTGGATCCCGACCATCCGCTGGCAGCTCTCGTTCGCAAGGCGCAGGCTGACAATAACTTGGCTGCCCCTCAACCAGCTGAGGGAGCAGCTGTTCAATCATCACAAATAGAATACTCTTCAGATCGTAAGTACATTATGATAAGAGGATTAAGCATGTGAAAGGGTTTTTTATTTATTAACAGGTGCTAGAAGAGGCACTGGTGTTAATTACTAAATAGTATATTTAGTGGATGTGTCACTTCTCAGGTTGGTTGTATGTTTGCTCAGCAATGTTTGTTTTTATTTATTTATTTATTTTGCGAATCACTCCCTGCTCCAAGTTGCATACCTAAGGTCTGTTCTGTTTTCAGAAGGAGCCTAGGAGCTCAAGATTCGTGAGATCAAACCTCAGTACTCTTTAATGCTCACTTCGCTGATACCGGTGCCTTGCCTTTTGTGAGGGTCCGGGAGGTGGAGTTCAAACAGGTTCAAAGTGACTTGGATATTTGATCAGTAATAAAACATACACAGACATACACAGACAAGTGAGCAGTGTCACGGCTAATGACGTGATCAGTGAGAGACAAAATATTGACTAACAACTGAAGGAGCGATGGATGTATTTCAGAGAGTGTTAAGACCATTGCTGCCTCAAATTCTTGCAGATGTCTTTGTTGAGTGCATAATCTTGTTTTCCATTCATACCTTTTTTCATCAAGGGTATCTAAGGCACTGTGTCGCAGGCTTTGGATACCTGGGACATGTTGTTCTTTTTAAGGATTAAATTTGGAGGTACTCTGCACTCAAAAGATAAATCTTTTCCTGATCAACTCCTAACGCTGTCTTTCCATATCCTGCCCTAGCTTTTCCCCAGTCATCAGAACATAAGAAGCTCTGTGCTAGATCAGACCAAGTGTCCATATAATCCACCATTCTATTCACACTGTGGCCAACCAGCCGCCTGTGGGGAAAGCCCAAATAGGACATGAGTGCAATAGCGCCATTCCTGCTCATGTTCTCCAGCAACAGGTACACATAGACATATTGCCTCTTACGCTGGAGATAACATATAACCATTAGGGCTAGTAGCTGTTGATAGCCTTATCCTCCAAGAATTTGTCTAATCCCTCTTTCAAACCATCCAGATCAGTGGCCATCACTACAGTCACATCTAAGGCATGGGGCTGCTGTTTTCTGACGATTGTTGATGTTCCAGGGATTCCCCCATACCTATCAGCTGTAGTCATAGTTGCACCAGGTCATCTTGGTGCATCCTTGCTCCCTTCCTTGGGATGCTTCTGCTACCCATATATTGGAAGGTAGCTCAGTAGGTATCGGATGGTGCTTCCCCCTTCCAAGGGGCATAGAATAATGGCGTGCATCCAGCAAGATGGCTTGACTTCTCAACGCAAATGCAACACATTAGTGTGCCCCAGGACACAATGTGGGTATTGTATTACGGTGTGGTTAGGCAATATGTTCCCTGCCTCTCCTCCTTATAGTGAATAAGGACAGAGTCTCAGACCTTTATGCAAGGGAGTGGAGCAGGTGGCAGGTCCAACCAAATGAAACCTTTAACCTTCTGGAAAGGGAGGAAGCCCAGTTGTCTTTGGCTCTGCTTTCCAAGGAGAGTAGGCTTATGCCTAGGCTCCTAACCTGTCTGAGGAACAGCCTTACCTTTTCCGCCTCAGGATTCAGTCTGTCATGTCTAGCCCTGCTCCCCTTGAGTTGAAAGAAGGTGTTTCAGGTGATCAGTCAGACTTTGAAGTAGAGGAGTCAGCGCCAGAAACAGGCCAGCCTGTACCAGTGGGGGAGAAAGCTCTCACGAACTCTTCACCAGCTGGGGGTGAACTCTCTCCAAAGCTTATCTCATCAAGGGCAAATGATACACAGTCAGTGGGAAGCCATAATTCTTCTGAAGGAGAAGGCACGGACAGGTTAGCTGATCCTAGAGTACGCCGCCAACTAAAACGGGCAGAGCAAAAGGAAGGCGTGAGGAAGTCAGCCCGGCTCGCATCTCGCCAGAAGCTGCCTCAGAACTAGTTTCTCTGAAGTTAACACGTCTGGGGGGAAAGGCTTTCCATTCTTCTTGAAAGGACAATTGTTTTGCTTAGTTTGCATAGTTTTACCTAGGGGGGAAGTTCCTAGAGACTAGACTCTCTTCAGGTGGGAAGAGATGTGTATTGCTTGAATAAAGCTTTGTGTCCGGGAAAGCTGCCAAATGGCTTGACAAAGACAGATTAGACCAGCGGGTAACTAAGCAACAGATGAGTTTATTGCAGTATGCAAACAGTTCAGGGAAGGCAGTGCAAACGGAGCTGTGAACGTAAAGGCAAAAGGACGTTGCAGATCAGGATTCAAGCTTACAGAGAAGTCAATGTCCAGTCCAAAGTCTAGGGAATTGGCAAAGCAGGTAGTCGAGAGTCCAGTCCAGGGTCAGCGCAGCCAGCATTCAGCAAAGTCCAAACAACAGTCCAAAAGTCCAGGGGGCAATAACAGGCAAGCGTAGTCACTAACCAGTCCGTGGTCAATCAGGAGTCCAGAGAAGCAAGGCGTGGTCACGGGGTCCAGGAGTCAATGCCGGAATCAGGAACCAGGAGTCAGGGAGCAAGGCACGAGGTCACGAGATGCAGGAACCGAGGCTTTCGCCAGAAAGCTCAGATAATCTCTGACCATTTGGCAGGGCTCCCGGCTGCTCTTTTATCCTCAGTCAGAGTGCTGAGTCAGCGTTCCGCAGCTGGTCTCTGAGTGCTTGGCGTTTCTGTTGGAGACGGCTAGACCTGCGTCGGGTGGCCTTCTCCGCCCGGAACTGGCTGAAACCGGGCTTCTCCGTCTCCTCCTCAGATCCCTGCTGCTCTTCCAGAGTCTTTGCTGGCATCAGGCCCTCAGAGCTGGCAGAGGTTCCTGCTGGCCGTGGCTCCTCTCCCTGAGGCTCTGCCACAGCCTCTGCCAGTCCATTCTCCTCTCCTGAGCCCGGCCCCACTGTACTGGGTCCAGCCTCTGCCAACTCCCCCTCATCTCCCGACTCCGGTTCCATGCAGGGCATGACACTTTGTGGATTACTTAGCAGGCCTCGTCATCGTCTCCCAAAAAGGCAGGAGGTTTCTGAGAAACACGACACAGTCCTTAATTACTCTCCCCACCACCAGCTCTGAGGTAGGGACTTAGGGTGGAAAGAGCTTCCATAGCTGTGCATTGGGGTAGCAAGGAGACCGCTCAGAGCCCTGCTTGCATCAGTATCCTGGCTGGTGCCCCAAAGATCCATGATGATTCCAGTAAACCAAAAAAGTGGATCACAGAAAACCCCAGTCAGCTCATCTCTGGTGTCTGTCTCATGAGGCCCTGCATTTATTTAGAATAAAATAAATATCCATTCACCTGCTTCAGACACTGCCGTCTCTGCACAAGAGTAGAGGAGGGATGTGTGTGAACTGGTCTTGCCACACAGAGGGCAGATAGAGGAAATGCCATCCAAGCAGCCTTGAAGAATGCTTGTCTCTTATAACAACAGCCTGTCATTGATAATGTGGATATGACTACCTAGATTTAGCTGTAAGAGTGCTTATAGATCAGAACTGCTCAGTCCATATCAGAAAGACGTTTTTGTCCTTGAAAGTGCGTTTCTGATCTGGCTGGAGAGGAAAAAAGTGTGATTGTTCTAAACAGCAGGGGTACAATACTGTAAACTTTGACTCCCTGTTTCTGTAAGGGAAGAGAGCTCACTTGAATGATTCTTCTTAATGTACACAAAGATATTCTTTTGCACAAACTTTCCTTCAGATATCAGCACTTGAGGCTCGTTGGGTCTCCGTGAAATCTTGGCGGTCACCACAAAAACAAATGTCTGATTGCTAAGGCTGCAGTTGGCTAAAACTTTTCAGCACTGCAATTCTGGAGTTATCCCCCTGACGTCAATAGGACAATTTCAAAGTGATTTGAAGAGTGCACACTCAGCGTATGTGCTGTTGCTGCTGCTTCTAATTATGCAATCCATACAAAAATTGTTTTGCAGATAATTTGACAGACTGTAATTTCATTTTGTTTAAGCCAAGGGCTAGGGACTCTTTCTTAAAGGGATGAAGGCCCTCCTGCCTCGCCTTTGTTTTTCAAATTGGTAATGGATGGTTGCAATTTTCTAACCTTTTACTGTTGTACTGATCTGTGGATAAAATCCCATTATTCTCTAGACAGTTCAGCATAGTTGAGGCAACTGATCACGTGCATGGCTGTGTGTTTTGAGTGCCATAAAGTATAATAATGGATAAATGACCCAAATTACATGGGATGGTGAGATACACAATGCCCTCCCCCTGCTCAATTTACTCTAGCCCATCTCTGCTGCTTTGCCAAGCATTGAACATACATTTTGGATCTGGGTCATAGACTATCCAACAAGGGGTCTGTGTGTACTTCTCCATTCCACATACCAAGTGATTGTTGAAACAGAAGATGCTTTCAAATTGAATTTATTATGCAGTAGCAAGATCAGGGCATAGTCAGAAGGTGTGTGATGCAACTGAAGAGAAGCAGGTCTGTGTTTAGTCAGTGCTTACATGGGGAATTGCCCAAGAACTCTGAAGTATGCCGTTTGGGGTTCCATCACCGGAGAAAGACAAGACAGAAATGCAATAATAAATGAAAAGTCCATTCTATTAGAAGCACTGGTGCCTAAGGGAAGTCTTTGGATCCTTTCCAAGTTGGAACCTTCCATTATATATCAATTTGTTTTTTAAAGAAAGAAAACAGAGCTCTTTTGGATGCTGAATCTTACGTTTAATACCAACGTTCCTTTTGCTCAGATTATGGAATACACACAAACCTCTTCCTCTCCTGCCGCAGTTTTAACTAGATTCATTGGAAATACTTGTCTTGGTGAAATTTCTTGAGAGTAATAGGAGATGGTTTGTAAAACATGGCACAAGTTGGTAACTCATGAAGAGAAGATACATCTCAAAGCTGTTTTTAGAACTGATAGTCAGTTTTTTATGTATGCTGTTCTCCACTCTCTCCCTAAAAGTGTAATTTTTCAGGTCTGCCTTAAGTGATAATGGTATAAAATAAGCTGAGTAGTTTAACTGAAAAATAGAAAGTAGCTGTACTAGGATTATAGGATGAGACACATGCACATTTTGATATTCGTGGCATCTTGCTTTTGGTTTGAAGTAACAGCATAGCATTTCAGTAGATAATGTTTCCAGACAGGCTTGCAGTAGCAACAGTGAGACAAGATAACCTTGGAAAATTGATAAATCAATTGAAAGAGTGCTTGCAGCTGATATTTCAAGATGAATGGAAGAGTTAGGTTTGAGGGGAGAAAAAAAAAAGTTAACCTGCAAGTCTGGTCTTTTAAAACCATTCGGCATAATCCACTAGACGGTCTGTCCAGACCATTAACAAAATCGCTGCTATTTGCAATGAATGGTAAAATTTTCGTTGGTTTCTGCGAGAATAGTTTAGTTCTATTACAGGGGACACAGTGAAGGATTTCGTACAGTAGAGATGGACTGTTTTCTGTTTCATGCAGTGTTGTGACCTCTGCTTGCACCCGCAAATAAATCAGCTGGCTAGATATTGCTGTTTGTCATGGTGCCTAGTATAGAGCATCTTTGTGAGAAGCAATGTCTTTTCCCAGATAGGTTAGCATTTTGCCATGTGTGTAATATAACCTTCCCGAGCCTGGAGCCCTCTAGATCTGTTGGACTGCAACTCCCATAATTCCCAGCCAATGGCCTTGCAGGTGGTGTTCATATGGTGGTGTTCATAGTAGTAGTAGTAATTATTAATAATAAATAATTTATTTGTTACCCGCCTCTCCCTCTGGATCGAGGTGGGGTACAACACAAATGCAAACATCATATAACTAATTAAAACATTTAAAACTAATACATTATTAAAAGCAGGAAGGAAAGGAACCTCTCGTGCAAGCACTGAGTCATTGCTGACTCTTGGAGGGACGCCAGGTTTCGCTGATGTTTTCTTGGCAGGCCTTATAGCGGGGTGGTTTGCTGTTGCCTTCCCCGGCCATTATTACCTTTCCCCCAGCTAGCTGGGTACTCATTTTACCGACCTCGGGAGGATGGAAGGCTGAGTCGACCCGAGCCGGCTGCCTGAAACCAGCTTCCGCTGGGATCGAACTCAGGCCGTGAGGAGAGTTTTGGCTGCAGAAACTGCTGCTTTACCGCTCTGCGCCACACAAGGCTCTTATTAAAAGCAGCACACCATTAAAAAAGGGTTAAAATTCAACTGGGTAGGCCTGCCGGAAGAGATCAGTCTTTATGGCTTTCTTAAATTCCGGAAGACTATTAAGTTGACGGATCTCTCCCGGCAAGCCATTCCGCAAACTGGGAACGGCAGAAGAAAAGGTCCTCTGGGTAATAGCCTCGTTTTTGTTGGTTGGAGTAAATTCTTCCCAGAGGACCTGAGTGTGCGGGGCAGATTGTACGGGAGAAGGCGATCCCGCAGGTAGCCTGGACCCAAACCATGTAGGGCTTTAACGGTGATAACCAACACTTTATACTTCGCCCGGAAACTAATTGGCAGCCAGTGAAGAGATTTTAAAACTGGTGTAATGTGGTCCCCCCTCTAGGTGTACCGGTGACCAGCCCGGCTGCCATATTTTGAACTAGTAAAAGGTCTTTATTAATCAATCTCTAGTCTCGGCAGGAATTCGGAATTGGATTCAGCAACATGGACAGCGGAGCACCCCTCCACTTGAAAGTTAAGCCTTTATTAGCCGTCAGAATAGTAATTAACTCATTTGGTTGCTTTTAAACATTGCATCTCTGCAGTGATTTAAAAATGGCTCTGAATACATTGCTGGGTACAAATCTATCTAGGTTTCAAATATAGATGACAGAGAACTGATGTACTCCTTTATTTGTGCTCCTTTCTATTACGTCAGCTCCATAACCTGTACTTATTTCAGTAGTATCCCTGGTGAAAACGTTTCCTTAATTAACTCTCTTATTATAAATGCCATCTCATTACAGTTTTTCCTGATGTCACATTTTAAAACTTGTTTGCTCGGTTTGCAGCCAATTCATTCCTGCTTCTGTATGAATTCACAGTATTGAGAGTGCTACCTCTTCTATGAAGGGAAGTCTGAGTGTAGCTACGTTGCATTTAAAGTAGTTTAGGGCATAGCTTCAACCCTGAACTGATAAGCAGTCTCATGATCGTTACCCAAGAAACTGATTCTAGTCTAGTGTTCTAGACCAGGAAAGCCATCTCTGTATGTTGATGTATTTGTGATGTGTTAAACCATAATCTGTAAATAATAAGACTATGGATAGTCACATTTTTGAGATTAGAGCATCAAATGATTGCTCCATCCCCTTGGAGTCTTATCCTTTTAAGATATTGGGTTTTTTTCTTTCCAGCTACAAACCTTTTGGTGGGTCTTTTGTTTGCATTCATTTTCCAGTGAGAAACGACTTCATTTAAGATAATACAAGGGGCGGGTTTCTTGCATTTCTAACAGTTTTCTCGGAGGACTGTTCAGCTACTGTGACAATGTTATTCCTGTCCATTCCATAATACGAGACTGAAATTATAAAGTGGCGTAGTCGTTTATTGCATATTAAATATTAAAGTGAGTTAAAGGCTGGATGAATGAAGGTCGTAACGCTAATCACCAAATAGTTGTCTTAATAAGTGATTCCTCTATCATTTCGCCTAAACCTAATTTTCTTAGTTATGCTAATTTCCTACAGTATTGATAAAATCCCCAAAGACATAATAAAAATGAAAGTGGCAGTTGGAAGACAGCATTGGGGGTGGGGGGAACGTATGCTGATCAGCACAAAGCATGGGTCTTAATTTCACAGTGCCAGCCTGTGACAGAGGGCAGGGGGTGGCTATTGATTGGGGGTATGTGTGTAGTTGTGAGTGTTCGGTTTTCAGTGCTTTTGAATTTTTGTTTCTGGGTGGGAACGAGGTGGAGATGGGGTTACCCGGGCAGGGAAGGTAGTTTTGGGGATGTCATAAGAAGCAGCCTATTTGTCCACCTAGAATTGTCTACTCTTGACGAGCAGTGGCTTCCCAGTAGGGATGCATTCCAATGGCCAGATTCCATTTTGTAGAAGCTTTCAGGGACCACATTCCAGCGGTGAGCGGAGACAGGAAGCAAAACAGGATGGGGCCAAAATACCCGAAATAGCCACATGTTTTAGCTCAGAGCTCTCGCTCCCAGGTAGTAAACTTTAGGAGAGGCATTTCAACAATGCACAGAATTTGGGAAACCATCAAATGATTGGAACTTGAGGGGAAAGGTGCAGGGCCCTCTGGGGACTCCAGGAGGTCTGGATTGGGACCCCTGGAGGTCTCTGGAGTGCTTTTCATCTCCTACCTGAACCTTCTAACTAAAGATGCCAAGGATTGAAGCTGAGACCTTCGGCATGTAAGGCCTGTTCTTGTTGCTGAGTCCCTCTCCATCACAGAGGAGTCATGAGCTATTGAAAACCAACCCACGGGTAAGCGTGCCCTCAGATATTCTCTGGTTTTTGAGCATTCACTAAATGCAGCTCCCATACTGCCTGCACTGCAACGATGCAGGCTACAAACATATCAAACAGTAATATGCTGGCTAAGATTGCCCAAATGCTAAACTCTACGTTTGATGCCATGCCTGTTTGCAATATGTGAAGACTCCCACCATCCCTGAGATCATAGCTTCATTATTCTATTTAGTTCACATTATTTTAATCAATGTGAAGCTGAACAAGGTCAAATTAGAGCCAATTATTCTTGCCACAGCCAATAGCTGATATCCTTGTCATTTCAGAGGAGCCTGCCTATCTGAACCCGGCCAGGCTCAGTTGCATAATTCAGTCTGCAACTCACTCTCAACTAAGACTTCAGATGTAATCTAATCTGATTTTGTCAGCACTAGATGATAAATTAAACATGCAAATATGCTCGTATCCATTTTTAATTATGCAGTGCCATTGCGAATGGAGTCAAATATTGAACAGTGTCCAAGATGGGTTTGCAGTGTTTGGATGGCGTAGTGGATCCTTTTTTCAGGAGGCTTCATTTTGGTTTAGCAGCCCAGACATGTCGAATGTGAACGTTGCATGTTAGCCTTGGTAGCGCTTTGTATGCTGCTTTTACAAGGATATGACGGATGTTTGGCGATTCCCTTGACGGAAAGCAGTGACAACATTTTGTACCCCTTCATTACTTCCTTTTGTGTTTAATCATCTACAGCCCAAAATCTCTTTGGTGCCAGCAAGAACTGGTCCACATTGTTGCCCTCTAAAATGCTACTTGTACAATTTGCAGCCGTTTTTATACTTTTTTAAAAAAAGGCGCTACTCTGCCCACATAATATTCTTTTTCCTGTTAAGAAATTATTTTACTTGTGAAGCGTGCATTTTACCAGACCTCTACAGACAGGTTTGTCAGCATGGCCCAGTGTGAGATTGCCTTCTACTGTGAACTCTGCAAATCTTTGCTGTATTTTGGGAGTACAATGCTTCGCTACGGCTGTATACTAGTGAACTGTTTCGTTTGGAGCTCTTGACGAAATAGGTGTTTTCTTACCTCCCATTCACTCCCCCCCTCCATGTTCTCATCAGTAATGTAAAAAATGTCATTCATAGGGGATAATACAGAAGGACTTAAGCCTTCAACAAAGCCAGACCGTAGCTCAGTGGTAGCACACATGTTTTGTATGTAGAAGGTCTGAATTTCAATGCTGCCATATCCAACCTCCTGCCCCTCATCATCAATTATTGCAACGTAAGAAGTGCCATGCTGGATCAGACCAAGGGTCCATCTAGTCCAGCACTCTGTTCACACAGTGGCCAACCAGCCATTGGCCAGGGACCAACAAGCAGGACATGGTGCAACAGCACCCTCCCGCCCATGTTCCCCAGCAACTGGTGCACACAGGCTTACTGCCTCGAATACTGGAGATAGCACACAACCATCAGGGCTAGTAGCCATTGATAGCCTTCTCTTCCAGTAATTTATCCAACCCCCTTTTAAAGCCATCCAAATTGATGGCCATCACAACATCCCGTGGTGATGAGTTCCATAATTTAACTATGTGCTGTATGAAGAAGTACTTCCTTTTATTTGTCCTGGATCTCCCACCAGTCAGCTTCATGGGATGTCCCCTGGTTCTAGTATTTTGAGAGAGGGAGGAAAATGTCTCCTCCACATTCTCCACACCAGGCATAATTTTGTACACATCTCCCTTTAGCCTCCCCTTAGCAACGTCTGACCTTTCCACGTGACTAGTGTTTTTTGGCAGACAAGTAAGGGCAGAAAGATGACTTATTGTTTTTAGCTTGTGTTGTCCTATAGGCTGAGATGTGGTTGCAACAATTTGCCAGAAACAGTATGTGAATTACTGAACTTGAAGGACCCCTGACCTAGGTAATTGATATACTGGTGGGGAAAATCCATTAGAATCTTAACATATATTGTCTAAAGATTAACAGAAATGTTCTATTGCTTGCTTTTGGAGCCAGGCATGTCTACTGCAGAGTCTTCTGCCATTAGTGTTTGTCATTTAATAGCTAGAAGGCTGAAGCGCTGTGATTGAAATCACCGGTGTTCATGTACTTCTCACCAGGAAGTTAATTTTTAACCAATGTTGGCTTGTGGTCTTAACTGCTGAAGCAGCTGGTACCGATATGTCTTGGACATAGTTGGAAATGTCCTTCCCCACCCCCCTTCACTGGGTAGTTTATTGTTATTTTGACAATATGACAGAAAGCTTGTAAAAGGCTGTTATGTTCTAGGTGGGTATGAAAAGGTATTCTTCAACTGAACCTAAGCTAGGTTGCTTAAAAGTCAGAATTTGCAAAATGATTCCTACATGCTGTCAAATTTTGGAGCGCCAGCTCCACATGGTGCTGAAATTTCAATTTGTTAGCATTTGATTTTCATTTAGTTAATGATATGCCTGGAATCTTCTCAGTTTGCTTAAAGGGCTCATTGAAATCTCTGAGAGATTGGGAAGAGCTTGCTTAAACAAGCAATAATATATGTTGTAAACTGCCCTGGAAGCAGTTTGATCATGGGCGGTATGTAAGCATTGTAAAGAAAAAAATATGTGCCAAGTTCATTACTGACCCATTACTTTTTCCAGAAGAAAAAAAGTTTTAGATCTAGTTTTCCTAGAACAACTTCGAAATGAAAACTTAGGAAACTAGACATATCTGATACTTTTATTACAGTATTCATCATGATATATTCCTCACCATAAGCATCTAAAATATACCATAGGAATCTAAGAAGATTCATGCTGGATCAGGCCAAAGACCTATCTAGTCCCACTTTCCATTTCCACAACACCTTACCAGGTGCCTGTGGGAAAACTACGAACAGGACAGGAATGCAATAGTAGCTTCCATTAAATGATTTTAATGGGAACAGGTTGTGGCAGTTACACGTTTGAAAGAATGAGCTAGTTTTTTAAAAAAATGTATCATTTAAACATCCACTCATAGGCTACCAGCACATAGTTAAATTATGGAACCCAATACCACAAGACGTAGTGATGGCCACCAATTTGGATGGGTTTAAAAGGGGTTTGGAGAAATTCCTGGAGGAGAAGGCTAACCATGACTACTAGCCCTGATGGTGGTGTGCTACCTCCATTATCCAAGGCAGTAAGCCTATGTGTACCAGTTGCTGGGGAACATGGGCGGGAGAGTGCTGTTACACCATGTCCTGCTTTGTTGTTCCCTGGCCGATGGCTGGTTGGCCACTGTTTGACCAGAGTGCTAGACTAGATGGACCTTCGGTCTGATCCAGCAGGGCTCTTCTTATGTTCTTACCAGTGGATGATACTTCATGAATATATAGACGTTATCGTAACTCGTGTTTGTATATTTCAAACCCGGCGCTTCAGGAATTCAGTGGTTAAATTGTAGAACGTCATTCTTTCCAGGCAAAGTAGTGGCATGATTACATTTTGAAGCAAATTGTTTTTGTCTGCATCTTACCTCCGCAAGCTTATGAACATAACAGCTGACCTTTTGCTCGTATCTCAAGATGAAGTTTCTAGATGACTTAGTACTGGTAAATTCAATTCATTTTAAAACGCTGGGCATCCGTCTCCCTTTTGTGACACCAAACCCCTTTAAAGAAATGTGGTGGAAAGATGTCATTATCTTTGATTCAGCAGGAAAAGCCTTAAGCAGCAATCGGGCTGTTCAGATAATTAGACCATTTTCAATGATGAACTCGTCAGACTTGATACATGAAAGGGATTGGAAGTTAAAGTGCAAGTAGAATTTCTTAGGTTCTCTGCAGGATAGGTTTTATGTGAGTCCACCCCACCCACCCCCTGAAGACTCTTGGGAGTTGCAGTTCACCATGCCTGGAGGGTAGCATGTTAAGGAATGATCATCTATATCACAAATAGGAGATTTCAATTTGGGTCAATTATTATCTCAAACCTCCCCCCCCTTCCCCGGCCTTTTAACTCCTTGTTAGATGTTTCTTTTTCCTTCATTTGATTTGCCAGTCTTACACCTGCAATTAAAATCTTCTCGCCACTGGCCACAACCTTATTAAGTTTTTGCTAAACAACAAGAGGGACCTTTTGGGGGTGGGGGGGTGGGGGATGTCTCACTGTTGCACAGTTTGAGGAACTGTGGATTAAAGCAACCGAACTCCAGGAGAAACAAAAACAACTCTGTTCCCAATGGCATAGTCAGCTGGTGATGCACAAATGAGGAATTCATACATGTATATTTAATAGAATAGAGCATTAACAGCTGTGAACTTGATGGGGGGGTTGTTTTGTTTTTTTGTCTCTGGAGGATACAAACCTTCATAATTTTTTGTTGCGCCTGTGAAAGACATGCATTATGCAGTCGTTTCACAACTCATGACAGCCAGGTGATTATTCCATAAACAGCTGAGCTGCTTTAAATTGGCAGTCCTGTAATGCATGTATAGCAGGGATGATAAAATAACGAAAGGCTTGCAAACACGAGCGCTTCTGAGGTTTTATTCGTGTCAAGGTTTGACAGCGGAGCACATAGTTTCCTGTTCTGTTGACTTATAAAACTTGCCCCAGAGTTTGGGCTGGCGCGGCTGAATAAATTCCTGGAGGAGAAGGCTATCGATGGCTATTAGCCCTGTTGGTTATGTGCTACGTCCAGGATCAGAGGCAGTAAGCCTGTGTGCACCAGTTGCTGGGGAACATGGGTGGAAGGGACACCATGTCCTGCTTTGTTTGTCCCTGGCCCACAGCTGTTTGGCCGCTGTGTGAACAGAGTGCTGGACTAGATGGACCCTCGGTCTAATCCAGCGGTGCTCTTCTTATGTTCTTATGTGAGTTCCTAGGAATTTTGTGGGCTCTCTACCCAAATAACAGGAAAGGAATCTTAAGAAATCCTGGGCTCCTTCATGAAATCAACCAGACAGGTGTCCCTGAAAACGTGTGGTTATTACTAAATGCCCCATAGTGCGCAGGCCCAGGGAATACTGGTTGTGTTCTAAGGTGCACACTTTGGGGGGGGGCATTCTCAGATAGGTCCCACATGCCCGGCTATCATCCCAACAAAGAGGGAGTGCACCCTTGCTCTCCACAGAGTTCTCTCCACTGGAGAAGTTTGAAATCCATCACTATTCTAACTTTTATGTTGGCTTAACAGTCAGGCTTTAATGTGAGTTGGTCCCCTTAATCTCAGGGGTCCCTTCTGTTTCTCAATCAGCTCCTTGTCTTCTCTAGTCTGATTACTTGTCCAGCCCTTTTCAGAAGCATCCCAAACACTATTTATTTATTATTGCATTTATATCCCACCTTTTTTCCTCCAAGGAACCCAAGACGGCGTTCATAAACCACCCAGAGAGCTATGGGGCGGTATATATATTTAATAAATAAATATTCACGACAACCCTGAGAGGTAGGTTGGGCTGAGAGGCTGTGACTGGCCCAAAGTCACCCAGTGAGCTTCCATGGCTGAGTGGGGACTAGAACCCGGATCTCCCTACTCCCAGTCCAACATTTTAGCCACTACGCCACACTGGCTCTTCACTAAACTGAGAAACGTAGGCATCTAAGCCCAAAGGACTGGGATGGCAGCTGCTTCTTCCCTATCAGCTCTCCTGTTGGCAGAGTGTTGGTACCTAAGCTCTTTTACAGTTCAGGAGCTGGGATAATTCAGCCCTGCGCAGTAATTTCCAAGCTTGGCATTAGTAGCTACTAGAGTTACCCTAAAAGTACAAAAACATATATATTTTTCTTTAGTAAATGAAAGCAGTAATCAAGGCCGTGTGTGATCTCTGCTTCTTTATAATGCATAATCAAATATAAAGCCTGTCTTGAGCACTTGTGGCTATGAAGTTAGACTTGAAAGTGTGTTGGCTGAAGTTGAAGATACCGGGTATGGCAGGCTTCCAGTGGTTGAAGGCAGGCCTTCGCCACCCCCTCGCCATACTTCCAGAGCCAGGATAAATTACACATAATCAAATAAATTATACGGAATTGCTCAATTTGTGTAACTTATGCAGGTTGTAGCTTTTCTTAGTGCAGAATTTGAATTGCCTGAACTAGAGTTGTGGAAGCCCAGGGAGCGGGAAACGACAATTCAGTTTTCCTCCATTTTTCCCCAGGGACCATTTTTGTTTCTCCACCCACTAAAATATTGAACAGCTTTGGATTTTGTATATTAAATTTAAAAGTATAGTTTGTTCAGGCAATAATTCATAGACTAGTAGAGTTGGACGGGACCTGTAAGGCCATCAAGTCCAACCCCCTGCTCAATGCAGGAATCCACCCTAAAGCATACCTGACAGATGATTGTCCAGCTGCCTTTTGAATGCCTCTAGGGTGGGAGAGCCCACAACCTCCCTAGGTAACTGATTCCATTGTCGTACTGCTCTAAGAGTCAGGAAGTTTTTCCTGATGTCTAGCCGGAATCTGGCTTCCTGTAACTTCAGCCCGTTATTCCGTGTCCTGCACACTGAGATGATCGAGAAGAGATCCTGGTTGCCCTCCTCTGTGTGACAACCAACTGGATTTACTTTTAAACGTTTTTAAATATAATGATAATTTTATGTGTAAACCAAGTCATACATAATATAACTTTGGGAACATATAGGCTGCTTTATGTTCCTACACCAGCCTTCCTCAACCTGGTGCCCTCCAGATGTTTTGGACTACAGTGAAGTTAAGGAAACAGGTAAAAATTGCAATTTTATATACTAAAATATAATGTTAAAAATAACATACACAGAGCATTTCACAAGTACAATAATACAACAAGACAATCAGAATGCTAGACAGAAAACGCCCAGTAAACTTGATCCATTTGGCCAGACGCGTTTCAATCCTTGGTCTTCGTCAATGGCTAGCTTGCCAAGCTGATTAGTATTATCGGCTATTTTCTCTTGGGGCTGACTTTAAAGTTCCAAAAATTAAACAAAATCAGATGTCACTCCCCACAATATACGGTATGAGTCCAAATATTCAAAGGAAGCCCATGGAAGGTATTCCAAACAGCCAAAAGGGGCCATTGAGGAAGACCAAGGATCAAAACGCGTCTGGCCAAATGGATCAAATTTACTGAGCGTTTTCTGTCTAGCATTCTGATTGTCTTGTTGTATTATTGTACTTGTGAAATGCTCTCTCTGTGTTATTTTTAACATTATATTTTAGTATATAAAATGTCATTTTTTTACCTGTTGCCTTAACTTCCTTGTTTTCATTTATACTGTGTTAGGTTATCACCTCTTTGTTGCAGTTGGACTACTGTGCTCAGCATTCCTGACCATTGGCCATGCTGACTAAGGTTGACGGGAGCTGACATCCAAGATCTCTGGAGGGCACCCGGTTGGGGAAGTCTGTCTAAAATCAACAAAGTGTCTTTAAAACTGTAATGTGCAATAAAATATAAGTATTGCTTATTTTTCAATTTTTCCAAAATTACCAATTTTTGTCTGGGGAAGAAAATGCTTCCCCCCGCCCCCATGGTGTAAAATTGCCAGGAATGTTTAAATCTCTAGTCTGAACACACATTTTTAATGGTACCGAGAATATTGGGACTCCAGCAGCCTGTTAGAAGTTCTGCTGATCGTTGAAGATTCTCCGTGCTGCTTTCCCTGACCGAAAAGAAAGCAATTCCACTTCGAATGCGGCTGCGTTTTCCTTACTTTAATCAGGCAGGCATGGTTTTAATTTGCCTAAACGGGAATACCAAAGTGAATGAACAAGTGAAGGGAAAATGTCATGTTTTGGGGGGATTCTTTTCACGTCCCTTTACTTCCTCGTCCGCCCTGGTGCCGTTTCCAATTGGCCTTGGATGTGTCTGCCTCATTTCACCCAAATGTGTCGGCAGAACGCTTCTCCTCGTTTTCCATGCAAGAAAAAATGGATAGATAACCCATTAGGAAGTTTGAAATTCAAACGAAAGCGATGTTTCTCTTGTGATGACGACAATGGTGCACAGACAGGTTTTGTGTGTGTGTGTGAAACTGTCTTGCTGTAATTTTTTATTTCCTCTTCAAACTGCCCAAAGCCTTGATCATAAAACATTTTCTTACAGCAGCTGTGGCAGCCATGTATTACAGTTACTACATGTTGCCGGATGGAACGTATTGCCTCGCCCCTCCGCCCCCCGGAATTGACATGGCCACTTACTACAGCGCACTGCCGGCCGGAGTGACTGTGTCTAGCACAACTGGAGTAGCCACAATCACAGCACCCCCGCCTCCTGGCACCACGCCGCCGCCCTCATCTTCGGAAACAACTGACGACGGCGGTGGAGTAATACCTGCCACAAATACTTCCTCCAGGTACCGCATTTTCTGCCTGACTATTTTGCGTTTGGCTTTGAGCAAAAGCAGATTTCAGGGCCAGGATCCAGTGAACCACACAACTCCTTGTCCTCTCCCAAGGAGACTTAAGTTTCTTGTATGGTAACCCCTTCCCCAAACGCAGGATAGACAGCTGTTTGAAAGTAAGCCAAAGCTTTTTTGCTTTCTGTTGGGACAGGCCGAAAACCTTATGTAGGGTGACCCTATGAAAAGGCGGACAGGGCTCCTGTATCTTTAACATTTGCATAGAAAAGGGAATTTCAGCATTTGTCTGCATGTCGCTCCTGGTGAAATTTCCTCTTCATCACAGCAGTTAAAGCTGCAGGAGCTATACTGTGACCAGATTTAAAAGAAGGCAAGGCACCTGCTTCTTTAACTGGTGTGATGAGAGGGGAAATTTCACCAGGTTCTCTATATTTACAAATGACACCTGCTGAAATTCCCTTTTCAATACAGCTGTTAAAGATACAGGAGCCCTGTCCTCCTTTTCATATGGTCATCCTACCTTATGTGATATCACAGCTTCCCCCAGCCTGGTGCCCTCCTGATGTGTTGGACTATGACTGGCTGGGTGTAAGTGTGTGTGCTGGGGTCGTAGCCCCAGCACATCTGGAGGGCACCAGGTTGGGGAAGGTTGTGGTACTGCATGGAGGCCTGGTGATCAGAGTCAAAAATCAGCAAAGTCCTTTTGCAATCCCTTCTTGGCTTTCAGATTTTTTAGCCCGGAAGGCTCAGGTTGGATGCCTTCCTTGAAATGCACATAACAGATGCAGACTAATTTAGCTGAACTTACTTTCCACTTAAATCGATGGGGTTTCGCTTTGTTCTTGTCTAGTTTTTCACATTGATTTCCGTCAGAGCTAAGTGCAGCCAACGTACTCTGGAGCCCGACCCACAATAACTAAGCAAGACGTTTTGTTTTAGAACACATTGGCTGTTACAAAACCGTACGACATTTGCTATTTACTGTGTTATCTGTACAGCACCATGTACATTGATGGTGCTATATAAATAATAATAATAATAATAATAATAATAATAATAATAATAATAATAATAATAATAAATAATACAAAAAGACATTTCAGCTGCAACTAACCCCTGTCATGAAAATGCCCCGCTGTGTCACCCTGAAAGAATTTTTGAGAATGCACTTACTTTGGATGTGGGGGCGGGAGGGGTACTTTTTAAAACAAAAAAGGGGGAAAGTCCTAAAAAGGAGACTTCTAGCTCGGTTAGTTCAATATGTTTTGTGATACAATATTTAAAGACCTTGATCGTATTCCTGATGCTTTTTTGGCCCGTTCACACTTTGTGGCAGCCTCCGTGCAGTTTCTGCACAGCCCTCTGGCAGCCAGGCAGCACTGGAGTGGCTTTCGCATTTGTATGACCTAGCAGCTCCCAGCGGGGACTTGTACGCGCAACCCCTGTCGCTTCCGTGAGCGCGGTGGAGCTTCTCCCTGAGCTGCAAAGTAGCACACATAACCATAACTGCATATTCAGCCTCCAAATTGTGCTGCTGGTTCATAGAAACGGGCACTCCCCGAGGATTGCTGCCCAGCTACTAGCCAGGCTGGCAGCTCCGAGCAGCACATGTCTGCATGGAAAGAAGTGCAAACCACTCTTTAATTTTGCACATTCTCTCTCTCTCTTTAGAAAATAGTCATTGGTAGTTCTTACTTATGCAGAACTGGATATAGGAACATATTTTCTTTCTCCCAGTGTATATGAAATTACAGCCTGCTTTGCTTTTTTCAAAAAATGGCTAAATGTTAATTATTAAAAAGGCAGCTCAAGTGAAAGGACGTCTTGCTGCACCCTAAGGACGCTGAGGCTTTGCTGCATCTCCAGGGAGAAAGTGTTAAATGGTTGGCGTGCCCTTGCTGTCCAGATTTGGTTCACGCATGATGTACTCAAGGGCATTCTCTCACTTTTCGAAATGTTTCTTAAGTCTCCAATTAAGCTTTTCAGTACAAAACAACCGTTTTTCACCAGAGTGGCTTGTAGTACACTCGGCATTGTTTAATTCAGTTTAGCTATAGTCCCATTATAAATCCTCAGGCCAGCTAATTGTTGCCTTGAAAACTCTTCAAATACTAATGTTTTCTTGTTTGAAATTGATCCCTGTTTGGGCCGTGTGTAATTTAGCAAAACAATGAGCTGTGTGACAGAAGGGACTTGGGTTTAGAGTCTCATCAACTTAAAATCTTTCAGCAGTTGTGCTATAAAAGGTGCTCCAGCACTTCTGTTTATCCTGTTACTTACTGTGAAGCGTATTTAAACTGCCTTTTGTGTGTTATGAGAATAAAAGATAATAAACATTAAATTGTAAAATATAAACAGAATAGCCTGTGTGGTGCCTATCAACATGCAAGAAAAGCATTTGCTTTAAAATGTGGGACTGTGATTGATTGAAGCAAGTTGCTGGCCCTCATGATGGCACAGGGGTGGGGTGGGTGGAAATCAAGTATAGAGCTGTTGTCTGATGGAGAATGGTCCTAAGTAGCCATCCCAATTTGTCTTACTCCTTGCTCTCTGGCGCCCTACTTGAATACGTTCTGAACCCTGCAAAACTGCAAATCTTGGTGACAAAATAAATGGTTCAAATCTATTGATCTTACGCAAATGTGCGTAACATTATTTTTGCCTGGATTTCTTCTAGGGCAATATAAATCGCTCTTGTTTGAGAACCCTCACTTTTGGAGCATCAGATATTTTTTAAGTTAATTTATTACATTTTTATAGCTGAGGCTGTCTGGGCAGTTTACAATTAAAACCATAATGTACAAAAGTCAAGACTTAACACTTTGAAACTTTAAAGATACCGTATGAAACCAGAATAAGTTATAGTCCAGGAAAAGCTTGTCTAAGAAAGGCATGTATTCAGGAGGCGTTTGAAGGATGTTACATTTTCTCAAAAATATTAGTGTTCGTATAAAAAGTGGACTCCTCTGGTTTAACGTGGCCGTATTGTGTTCCTCTGTTTCTGTAAATAATAAAACTCTCAACGCTTTCCAGCACAATTCCTCCTGTGGTTGCCATCATACCTCCACCTCCTGACATCCAGCCTGTAATTGACAAGCTTGCTGAATACGTGGCAAGGAATGGGATTAAATTTGAGACCAGCGTTCGTGCCAAGAATGATCCAAGGTGAGCCCAAGTGGCTTTTTTCTTAATTTCATTTAATGATACATGAAAGCAACCAGCTTGCCCCCCTCTGTTATTGACAGTCTGTTTTGCAAAGAAAGCTTGTTGAAGTAATGCGTTGTAATTCCTTATATTAAAATTCAAGGAACTACTTGAAGTTAATGATAAAGCATTATTGCCCAAGAATCTTGGAGCTTGTGCATCTAAACATATATATCTTCTGGGCATTTAGGCATAAGTTATTATATTTCAGAATATCAAATAGCTTTCTTGCGCCTGGGGTGGTAGAATAGTAAATGATGGTTGATGCCTGCTATGTCGGTGTGTGTTTTCCGACAAATTACATTTTTGTTCCTTTCTTAACAGGTTTGAGTTCCTGCAGCCTTGGCACCAGTACAATGCCTACTATGAATTTAAGAAACAATTCTTCCTTCAGAAAGAGGCCAGCGACAGCTCAAAGGTAGGTTTTTAAAACTAAGATTCAACAATGGCGCATCTTTTTTCTCTCTGGTATGCTGTATTCAAAGGGGCATGAACAAAGGAACCCGTTCCAGTGCATTTATTTATTTTTAAACATATGCCCCACTTTAACTTTGCAAAAGGCAACTCATGGCAGCTAACAATAGGCCATCTTTAATAAAGGCTAGACGACTGTGATGCATTTTTTGGGAGGCTTCCCTTAAAATGTGATTGGGAGCTTCAGAGTTTGAACAAAAAGTTGCTGTAAGGTAGTTTGATCGGAGCCAGTATGAGGGAACCCATTTCCCGTCTTTAAAGACCAAAACAGTTTCCGATCAGGATACCCGACGGACCGCCTGCTCCAATACAATCCCTCTCATCCCCAGAAGTCTGTGCTGCATACTCAGCCTCCAAGGTACCATTGTGGGGAACAAAGGAAAGGGCTTTCTCTGTTGTAATACCCTGATTGGGGAACTCCCTTGCCAGTTTTGCCTCTCTCTGGGTGAGCTGCTTGACCACCTGTAATCTTGTGTATGGGGCTGCTTTACGGCTGCCATTTGTGTAAGGTGTCCTTTATGGAAAAGAACGAGTCACCATTACTACACAAAATGGCGGCCCACTGAGGAGTCAGGCACCTATGGACCACCAAGCAGCTCACCCAAGGAGCAGAACAGGGGCAGGTAAGTGGTGGTTCGCGGATGGGAGTCAGGGAAGCTGGGCGGGAGGGGTCCATCGGATGCCACCACCCCACTCGGATGCCAGTGACATCCCTAGAACCTCGTCCCATGGCTCTCCAAGCAGTTATAGAAGAGAAACTATTCCTGATTGCATTACTGTCACTATTTGAAGATGTAAAATGTGGAAAAGAAACTAAAGAGCTGATATCGAGTTTGCTGACTGCAGCACGATTGATGGTAGCTAGGAACTGGAAGATTCAAGGGGAATATTTTATTGAAGAATGGTATAAAGAAGTGTGGGATATAGCTATTAATGATAAACTGACTTGTAATATTAAGTGGAGAAAAGGTATAACTAAAATAAATGAGTTTGAAGGAATCTGGAAACAGTTCTTAATATTTGTGTTTACTAAGGGAAGTGGGAAACCGCCAGCAGAAGAAACGATAAGATTTTGGAATCAGGAATAGATCCCGAGGTGGGGGGTGCACTTTTATGTTAAGAATGATTACGTTGTAGTATGATAATATATAGGTAATATCTATTCAACATATATGTATTCAACGTTTATTCAATATGTATGTAGCAGTTGTTTGATGTTTTCTTTTTTTTAATTACTGTAATGTATGTTTAATTAATGTAGAAAATAAAAAAAAACATTAACAAACAAACAAAAAAGAAGAGAAACTATTCCTGCACCCTGCAAGGAAAAGCTACATGCAGTCAAAAAGGCTGGTTAGGGTAGAGTGTGGTTAAGGCCATGGCAGGTGCACTTGGCATGGTTAGTGCTAACCACCATGCACCATAAGTTATGTCTGAATAGGGCCATAATAGAGATATTGGAGGGGTGTATGTGTGTGTGTGTGTGTGTGTGTGTGTGTGTGTGTGTGTGTGTGAACAGCAGACTTTCCTGCCCCATGGCAGTTGATGACAGTCCAGGTTCTTCCGTCCAGAGGAAGGGGGCAGAAGGACCACCAGGTGGACTCACAGGTTGGCCAGTGGTAAAAAAAAACCACGGAAGGAGCCCTTGCATTGCTTTGAAGACTCCTGCAGGGTTAAGATTTGCATGATACACAAAACGAACTAAGAAATGGAATCTCTTTGAATGCTTACTTATGAGGGACAGGCAGTGGGTGTCTTTAGGAGCTCAGCAGGCTTAGCTCTCCCCTCCGCTCAAGGACAAACGAGAGCATTGAGCCACATAACAAGAGACTTAGGATGAGTTCAGTTGTTCCACTTGTACTGAAGATGCCGCTTATAAACCCAATCCTGGGGAAAAAGGAACAGAATATCGCTACTTTCCCTTTGCGGCTGGATGTTTCTGATACACCTGCAGATGGCATGTGCACATCCATTGAAAAGAAATGACATTTGCCTTGTCCCAGCGGTGCCGGTGTTAGTAAAAGCAAATTAAATGCTGACAATTCTACCCAAGCTGTCTCTGGAATGTGTAGCCATGCTGCCCTCTGAAGTGTTGCATTTGTCTAGGCAGCCTACCGACATGAATAAGTCCCCTGATGAAACCTGTGCTTGGGTTGGTGTCTTCCGTTTAAGCAGCTTTGAGTAGTTTGCAAGGCACATTCTCAGATTTTATAGAGCAGACAGTAAAGTCACAATGTTGTTGCTAGGAAACGACTTATCTCACGCATGTTTTCCATAGTGTGGATGAGGTTGCTCTTGAAATTAGTAGTGGGTGTACTAATGAATCCGATTACTCTTCCAATTTTAAACAATTTCAATATTCAGTTTAATGTTGCATAAAACAACTCTTCACATTTTCAGGGGAAATGTGAATGAGTAAGAGCTTTGACTAAATCGTTTTGACCCTTCTCTGAACCCCTTAATTTAATTTTCGGCTGGGCCAAAAGGCGCTAGTACCTTATCAGGCAGATTTGATGGCTAGGCTCCAAAGGACTGTGGAACTAGTTCTTTGAGCCCAAGAGAGGTTTTAGACTGGACTTGTAAATAGCTTGTCGCTTACAGCAAGTGAGAATTGTCTCTGGGCGACAAGGCCGGGAAGCTCTCTTCATTTGGAATATGAGAACCCTGTTAGATTAAGACCAAAGGTCCACCTACTTGAGTAGCCTCTTTCCCATAGTGGCTAGCCGGCCCTCAAGAAAGCCACAAGCCGGGCACGAAGGGGAATCGCTCTCGTTTTTCTCCTGTTGTTTCCACCTCCCTCTCCATCCAGTGGTCCACGGCCTCTGGACACATTTAATAATCGTAGTTAATAGCGATTAATAGACCTTTCCTTGATGGCATTGGAAAACGAGTTGGCTGTCTCTTCTTTCTAGCTATTTAGTGTGTCGCAAATGGACCGACATGGTGAGAGCCAGGGATTTGCAAACATCACTGCAGCATTCACCACGTGCCTTTCTCATTTACGCTGAAGGAGACCAGAGAGACTCCTGCTGACTCTTTACTTTTCCATAGCCCAGCGCAAGTCAAAAAGAGCCTCTCCGGCATACGGAGAGGGCTGAGAGAGAAGCAGTCTTTTGCCTCACTCGCACCGAGGTTTGGGTAAGATAAGAAACGCCACGGGAGACTGTAGCTGTTTCTTATTTAACCCTCAGAAGAGGTGAGAGAGGAGGCTGAGGTTGTGTGCTGCTGGCCGTCTTTCTGGCCGGAGGTCAGGACCACTGGCCCCTGGCAGATGGGATTGTTGACGCCTGGTGGGGAGACACTCACAAAACCCCAGGCTTATTTTCAAACAGTAGTTGTGCCACATAGCAAACTACTTTGGAAATTGAAAGGGCCAAGAGGAGCTTTCCAAAGCAGCTTGTGATGTGGAAGTCAGCTGTACAAAACATCAATTACAGTGAGTAGCACAAGGCCTTCCTGTAAGCTCAAGTAGGTCTTTGGATCCTGAGTTACTGTGAAAACTAAATCCGTTTGCTAGAAAATAACTTGCCTGGGCTTCTTTTTTAATTTTATAATAGCGGACAACGTTTTGCTATAGAAATGGAGGTTTTGTGTTCAGACAATTCAGTGTTATCAGTTGCCAACATCGCTGATGATAACTCTTTGCAGTTGCTTCTGTATTTGATATGCAAGCGTTCTGTATGAGTTACTAGAATCAGTCTCTTATTTAATCTTTTTGGTTCTCTGAGCAAACAATGTACGGACCCTAAAAGTAAGATTGCGTTTCAGCCGCCTGTGTGATTAGGTCTGTCTGTCTAAGAAACAGCAGCCATTAAAGTACTGAAAAGCTGCTTTTGTTTAGCTGGGCTTATTTAAGTAACAGCGTTTCTTGCCTTAAATTTTAATCTCAAGACACAGAATAGAGTTAGGCAGCTATCACCCTAGGGTGCTTGACTGATCTAAACCCCAGTGGTTTCACATCTGGCCTTTAGCACATCTTTTAATCCTAAAGACACCTTCCCTTTTTATACAGTTTTGAGCAGATTTCTGCTCTGCCACTTTCCAGTTAAAAGGGGTCTTTAGTCTCCTCCTCCCACTGACTTTGGCAGAATTCGCTCACCCTGTGCCCCTCAGTTGTTTCCATGTTTGGCGGGTTCAGGAGCGGCTGAATGGCACGATAGTTCCACAGTTCAGCCTTGGATCTTCCTTAGAAGTAGGGAGGAAGGGGGTTTACTCTTATTATTATTATTATTATTATTATTATTCATTTATATAGCACCATCAATGTACACGGTGCTGTACAGAGTAAAACAGTAAAATAGCAAAACCCTGCCGCATAGGCTTTGCCAGCCTGTCTGCTTAGTAAGCAGAGCCAATGTTGTTCATCCTTCAGTCGTTGCTCCATTCAAAATATGACCTCTTAACTATCTGCTGCTGATCAGAATGGGGGGGGAAGACTTTTTCTTCCCTGTACATCATCATCTGAGTGTTTAAACACTTTCAAGAGGTGCAGAATTAACACTTCTGCTCTCTCTATTTTATTTTATTTTTATTTAAATGCCCAGAATCTGAAACCTATAATATGAGACCCACTCCATAATTGGAAATCCTTAAACGCTGTTTTAAAAAGATTAGAATTGGCTATGGAGAGGCAGCCTAACAACCTTTTAAAGAACAGCACATTAAACTTCTTTTCCTTTTCTTTTTTTCAAGAATCTTTAGTTCTCAATTTGTACATCAATGCTTAAGAACTTAAAGTCTTTGAGAGCCTGTTCTGAGCATTGCTTCATGGTAATGTAATAATTCCTAGTCACTTTATTTCTCCACCAATCTTGGTGAAGTGACAGTAAAAGCACTAATGCTTCTTTTAACAACGCTTTCCATTGAGAGCTCTCCACAAACATTAAAGGTTTTTAAATGCTCTCTCTCTCTCTCTCTCTCTCTCTCTCACACACACACACACACACACACACACCTTTAGTGGCTTAGAGGTAGGATTTCTATTTTGTTTAGTGAAATGTGTTGTTGATGATCTCACGTGCATCATTAGCTTCCAAGCATTTTTCACAGCTCAAACAGTTGTGATTCACAACCATCAGAAGTACACCTTCTTACTGGACAATTGTAAATTCTTTGATTTGGGGGTGGGGCAGCCAGGGGAGATGTAGTGGGAAGTTGTTGAGTAGAAAATGACACTGCCAATTGTAGATCCACCAGCAGCACTCGCCCTGTCAAGCCAATACACAGATTTCCATTTATTTATTTTTAATGGTGGCAATTTGCGCGTTTTCCTTCCTGCAATTTGTGCAAATAGCCGAGCTAGGGAAAAATACACAACGTTTCCACTGATTCTGGGGACAAACCCCCCCCCCAAATTCAGTCCATCCCCACTTCCTAGACTGGATATGCTACGGAAATTTATTTTTATTTATTTATTAAATTTATATACCGCCCCATAGCCGAAGCTCTCTGGGCGGTTTACAAAAGTTAAAAACAGTGGACATTAAAAAGTATACAAAATTTAAAACCGTAAAAAAAATATTAAATATAAAAACAACAGCATAAAACAGTATCCTTTTTCAACAACAACAGTTCTGGGGTACATTAAAAAAAACTTAGCATATGTTGTTAAATGCCTGGGAGAAGAGAAAGGTATTGACCTGGCGCCGAAAAGATGACAATGTTGGCGCCAGGCGAGCCTCAACGGGGAGATTATTCCATAATTGGGGGGCCACCACTGAAAAGGCCCTCTCCCTTGTTGCCTCCCACGAGGCTCAAATGAAACGGATTTCCCAGAATCTCACATCCCTACCCAGGCATCTTTTGACGCAGACATCTCCAGTTTCTAGGCCATGGTAGGTTTTTTAAAAATGCTTTTGCTCTTGCAGCCGTTTTGCTTTTATGTAAGTTTAGAAATGCCCAGAGCTTGCGATAGGAAGGGGTGCATTCTAAAAGCAAGAGCCCAGTTTTCGCTTGCGTTGTAACACCTTGAGGCCAGACCTGAAAACCCTTCTAGTATGAAGTATACCTGTGTTTTTTACCAACTTGATGACAAGATCCTACTTTGGGAAGCAGCAGCAGCTCACGGGTGGAGTTCATGCTTTGCATGTCAGAGGTTGCAGGTTCAGTCCCCGCAATTCCAGTTAAAAGGTGGCAGGACCAGGAAAGAGAAATTACGTCCCTGCCTGATATAACTCTAGAGAGCTACTGCCAGTTGGAATAAACCAGGGATAGGCTAGTGGGCTCCAAAACGTCTGAAGCGGCACCAGAAAAAGTGCAGAAAAGGGCAACTAAAATGATTAAGGGGCTGGCGTGTCTCCCCTACGAGGGAAAGTTACATCAACTGGGATTGTTTAGCTTGGAGAAAAGGATGCTAAGGGGAGACATGATAGAGTTGTAAAAAATTATGCATGGTGCGTGGAATGTGGATGGGTAGACATTTTTCTCCCTCTCTCAAAATAATAGAACCCAAAGGGTTCATCCCATGAAACAGATTGGTGGGGGATCCAGGACAATTAAAAGGAAGGACTTCTTCACACCGCGCATAGTTAAATTATGGAACTCACTACCACAGGATGTAGGGATGGCCACCAATCTGGATGGCTTCAAAAGGGGGTTGGATAAATTCCTGGGGGCAAAGGCTATCCATGGCTACTAGCCCTGATAGTTGTGTGCTACCTCCAGTATTCGAGGCTGTAAGCCTTTGTGCACCAGTTGCTGGGGAACATGGGTGGGAGGGTGCTGCTGCACCATGTCCTGCTTGTTCATTTTTGGCCGATGGCTGGTCAGCCACTGTGGGAACAGAGCGCTGGACTAGATGGACCCTTGGTCTGATCCAACAAGGCACTCCTTGGGTTCTTATGTTCAGATGCCCACCTGCAGCTCAGTAAACAATACTGGCCTGGACAGTTTGATTCAATTATAACTAGTTCCATAAGGTCCCCCCACCTCATTGCCTTCTAGTATCTGTTCTATTATTATTATTATTTATTTATATAGCACCATCAATGTACATGGTGCTGTACGGAGTAAAACAATAAAATAGCAAAACCCTGCCGCATAGGCTTACATTCTAATAGAATCATAATAAAACAATAAGAAGGGGAAGAGAATGCACCAAACAGGCACAGGGTAGAGTAAAACTAACGGTATGAAAGTCAGAACAAAATCAAGTTTTAAAAGCTTTAGAAAAAAAGGAAAGTTTTTAGCTGAGCTTTAAAAGCTGCGGTTGAACTTGTAGTTCTCAAATGTTCTGGAAGAGCGTTCCAGGCGTAAGGGGCAGCCGAAGAAAATGGACGAAGCCGAGCAGGGGAAGGAGAGACCCTTGGGCAGGCGAGAAACATGGCATCAGAGGAGTGAAGAGCACGAGCGGGGCAAGAGTGTGAGATGAGAGAGGAGCTTCCATTGTCTCTGTCTTTCATAGATCATGCTATATTTTCACTTGCAGCTCTTACTTGCCAAACAAATCATGGCACAAGTCCTCTATGTGTAAATTAAGCCAATTAACTTGAGCGTCCCCCTTCTCTTGTGAGGATAAATTCTTATTACTGCAGTTTCATTATTGCCTAATGTGTTCTTCTTCTTTTTTTAACAGTGGGAGTTACTAATGCTTAAAAGTGCATGCCATGAACACTCTTAAATTTTATTGCTGTCATTAGCTGCGGCAGATAAGCGAAACTAAACTTTTAAGATTGTTTCTTAAAGAGTTCAGTGGGGTGTTTTGTTTTGGGTTTTTTTAAAAACCAACCCTAACTTTTACACTTAGTATTTCTTATATTAGAATTACTTTGTACGTTCTTATTACGAAGCTATTAGCACACTGCTTTTTAACGACTCTCTTGAACGGCGTAACGGGCATGAAATAGCAATGTCAAATACCCTTGAATCATTGTAACCGTATTTTCCGCAGACCTGCTCTTCTAAATCTCCAAGCTTGTTAATAGCAAGTAGATAAAAAGTTTCCTAAATAAGCAGGTCAGCTAGTATCAGTTCAACAATATAATGAATGTATTGTGAAGACTTGGTACAGTTCTTAAAGAATTTGTGGCTCGAATCTGAGAGATCCAGAATGGATTGAGAGTCTGTGTTTCCCTTGGTCTCCATAAACTGCTTTATACATGACCCCAAGCTTGGTGCTATGGGAGCGGCCACTGTTCTCATGCTGTCATCTGTCCCTTTGCAACTCCTCCAATTTAATTCCATCCTTTTCAGTGTTAGTGAAATTTTCAGAAATGTTGAAGCCATGTCTTCCTATAAAATTCTCCCTTGACGGTCTTATCATTGACTGTCTGATGTCCATCTTCAGACAAAGTGCTTGTCTGAACTCCTGTGGTAGTTCCACTTCATAGTACAGATGGGGTATTGCATGTTTCAATGTTCCCACATACCTGAAACTCTCATGTAGAAAACTAGCACAACTTTGAGCAGGTTCTGTCCTAATCTTGATATGCTAGCTTTCTATGAGCAGGATGTTTTTTTCGATGTCCCAGAGCATGCACCCAAACTGTATGGTTCTTTATTTTAAATCAAACAATTTTAATTTGCTTTCTTAATCTTCTTTCTTATTACTGTTTATACCTATGTTCACTGCTCCGGAATCTTTTTAAGATATTGAGCAGTATAGAAATATTGCAGATAATAAGTAAATAATAAAGTGCACTTGATTGTCTGTTTGAAACCTGATTCTTAATAAGCAGGGTTTGCCAGTTTGTGGCTTTGTTTAAATACCAGCACTTTTAACTGTATGCCTTATGCTTTTTGTGTTCAGTTGAAAAGTGAGGTGTGTCATGTCTTCTCCCTCCCCCCTCTTTAAGCAGGTAGCATCTTTATCTGAGGATGTCCCTGCAGATGATGCCAGCACGGTATCCGGAGAAGCTCAGTTTCCCACGGACAACACTTCTGAAGATGGAGAGTCTCCTAACCAGGGAAACAATAAAAATGACTCCGGCATCATCAAAATTGTCAATGATGGCAAAATGATGAAAGGTATGTCATAGTAGGTACAGGAACCAGAGACTTCAAAACCTAATCTTTTTACATTTGTTTTGCTTTCTGCCATTGACAAGAAAAGAAGTCTTTGAACACTTGAATTCATCTAAAAGATGGGAGTTGGGGGGACCTCTGAACTGAGTAATCTGAAAAATCCTGTGGTCCCTGGTACGGTCAGTCTGGGTGGATCCTCCCATAGATCCAAACTTCCCACCATGAGAGTGCTCTCAAAATACCATACCATTCATAGATCTTCATTAACAATCCTCATCTTAAGTTCATGACTGACTTTGATGTAGAGCAGAGGTAGAAACCCTTCTGTCGTGGGCCATATACCCTCTGGGATAATCTGTCGAGGGCCGCCTACCACCGATGGGTGGAGCTAAAGCCAGTGATGGGCAGGGCCGGAGTTGAAAGTAGGCTGGGCTGCCTGCTTCTCTCTCTCCCTCCCCACACAGCGGGCTACTGGGTGTCTGAAATGATAGCTTACAGAGGGCTTTTGAAATTCCAGGACCTCATGAAGTTCGGACATCCTGCTTTATGGCCACAGTTTGCCCTGCCCACCTGTATAGATAGTTCAGCTCTGTCAGTGAGCTGTGGCAAAGTGAATATTACCCCAAGCACAGTGCGGCTGCTTGAGAACTGCCGTAGTGGGGCTGCTTACGGAGTGCTCATCGCTCAGCTGTTGACCTAGCAGAAGGTCTCCATCATCTTCAATTAAGTGTCTTGATAAGCTGAGCCAGGAAAGACTTTTCTCTGCCTTCAACTCTAGAGAACGGCAGTCAAGTTCTCCAAACATAAATGAAAACAAGGAAGTTAAGGAAACAGGTAAAAAATTCAATTTTTTATACTAAAATATAATGTTAAAAATAACACAGAGAGAGCATTTCACAAGTATAATAATACAACAAGACAATCAGAATGCTAGCCAGAAAATGCTCAGTAAACTTGATCCATTTGGCCAGACGCGTTTCAACCCTTGGTGGTATTATTATTATTATTATTATTATTATTATTATTATTATTATTATTATATTTATTTGTATCCCGCCTTTTTCCCAATGCTGGGCCTCAGGACAGGCTTACAAAGTTTAAAATATACATGTGGGGAGGGGAACAAAACCATAAACAATTAAAAAATACACAACAAAATTATAAGACATTAACATAGATGGAGGGCTGGATTATTCGCCAAAGGCCTGCTGGAACAAACAAGTTTTCGCCTGCTTCCGAAAGCCCATCAAGGAGGGAGCCACCCTAGCTTCCCCGGGAAGAGAGTTCCAGAGCACCGGAGCAGCCACCGAGAAGGCCCTCTCCCGTGTTCCCACCAAGCGTGCCTGTGAAGAAGGTGGGACTGAAAGAAGGGCTTCTCCAGAAGATCTCAAAGCACGGGCAGGCTCATAAGGGAGAATACGGTCTTTCAAATAACCCGGACCTGAACCATATAGACCATCGTGCTTCCGAGCAGTGGCTGTTTAGAATACCTTCTGTGGGCTTCCTTTGAATATTTGGACTCGTACCATATATTGTGGGGAGTGACATCTGATTTCGTTTAATTTTTGGAACTTTTAAGTCAGCCCCAAGAGAAAATAGCCGGCGGTACTAATCAGCTTGGCAAACTGGCCATTGAGGAAGGCCAAGGGTCGAAACGCGTCTGGCCAAATGGATCAAGTTTACTGAGCATTTTCTGTCTAGCATTCTGATTGTCTTGTTGTATTATTGTGCTTGTGAAATGCTCTGTGTATGTTCTTTTTAACATTATATTTTAGTATTTAAAATTATATATTTTTTTACCCGTTGCCTTAACTTCCTTGTTTTCATTTATACTGTGTTAGGTTAAGGTTATCACCTCTTTGTTGCATAAGTTCTCCGAACATCCAGTGTTCTGATGAAGCTTCAGCTGTTTGTATCGCTGGCAGGAAGAGCTGCAGCGCCTCGGCATCAAGACTCTTGTTTCGATAAGCGGCAGCCCTCCTGCCAGATGTTTGGTCTTTTCGTTCTAAAACAAAACTGCGAATTTCAAGAGTTCTTCACAGTAGGCATTTGTGTTGGCCACCCTTTCCGCAGGGTTTTCATTTAGAGAAATCTGGCAGGGCGTGTAAAATCAGCTGGCTTTTTTGTGTGTGCAAAGCATCAGGGTGATTGAGGATCTGTTCATCAGTTTCCACTCCTGGTAGAGGGTGGGAACGAATGTTCCAGCATAGCATGGTTGCTGCCAATTGCAAGGCAAGCTGTGAAACATCGCATGTAGGAAGAAAGGTATAGGATTTGCCTTTCGTTCCGCTACACTTCAATGCAATTAATTCCTCAAAGGATTTTTTCCCCATCTAGATTAAAAAGCCTTCAAGTACTGTTTGTCTAAGCCTAGCAAGTCTTCATGGTGAGCAGGCTGTCAGAATTAGGGCAACGGGGGCGAACAAGTTTTTGGATTATTTATTAAAAATGAGCAGAGTGGCTGAGGGTGTTCATTGAGCAGGTTGAGTTTGAAAAATTACGTAAGAGGAAGAAGCTAACTTGGGTTGTAGCCTCAGTCATAAGAAAACAGGTGGTTCAGCATTTTGGGATGAAGAACATACGAACCTGCCTTTATACCTACTCAGAATCTTTGCCCATCTCGCCGGAATTCTGTCTTCTCCAGAATTTTCTCATCAGCTGCTCACTCGTTCTTTTAACTGGAGATGCCAGGGATTGAACCTGTGACCTTCTGCGTGCAAAGCAGGTGCTCAACCACTGAGCTATAGTCCCACTCTAGCAATTCGGTAACACCAGAGCTGAAGTAAAGGAGGAGGGTATGTGGGTCACTTTCTTCCAGTAGATTAACACAGATCCAGAAGGCCCAGCTTCAGATTTCAGCTCGGCCCTTGACTTGCTGCGTTATCTCCAAGCATGTAACTTTTCTTCTGCTTCCAATGGGTAGACAGCAATGTTGAGGCCAGAATTCAAAGAAGCTATTCCAGATTATCGCAATCTGGCCTAGTTGCTCTCCTAGGAAACCAATTTTTGTTGCTTATTGACTTTATACCTTGTTTTCCTTAATCTGAGAGCAGCTTGAGTATCCGTCAGAGGCCCTGTTCAGACGACACCATGCTGGTTAAGGGTTTTGGGTTGAGCAACAGGGTTAATGGTGTCGTCTGACATGGATTTCCCTTAGCCAGGTGTCTCTGCTAACCACATTGTGTTCAGCTTCACTAACCCTGTTCTACAGCATTAACTTTGGCTTCATCTGACACGCACCTGTGGTTAAGGGGCCGAAATCAGAGCCAGCAGTATAGAGCAGCCGAAATAGCCTAAATCCCTCTCTTAGTACAAGGGCTGATGGGATATGGGGCGGAGCATTCAGAGGACTCACGGGCTGATCTCACTGCTTTGTGGTTAGCATGTGATTAAGGAAACCGAGAACCGGACAGGGTGAATGGTGGGTCCACACTCAGATAACCGAGTTTGCTCTTAGTATATAGGATAATCAGACACAGCAAATGCCCTTTGAAAAAGCAATGGTTTTACTCTTGCCTAAAGCCAAGCACTGTTGAGTCCAGACGATCTGCCCTCCGAAAGAAATCCCATAATATAGTTCTCTACCGTTATCTGCCACCTTGCCCTCCCCACCCCCATTCCCTTCAAAAAAATAATCTCAAACTATACAATAGTCGATCAATCTTGCCTAGACAACACTGTCTCACCAGCTGCCCCTTTCTTTTGAACAGCCTCCTTTGCACCAATCAGCTTTGCCATCCGGGCCAAAGAAACAGACATGCTCCCCTTGGAGAAGAACCGGGTGAAACTTGACGACGACAGTGACGAGGAAGGGGAAGAAGGCAAGGAAGGCCAGGAGAACGCAAGTAGCACCTCAAACAGCAGCGCAGCGTTTGCCGCCTCCAGCAATGCTCCTGAAGAAAGGAAGCCTCCGCTCACGCAGGAAGAGCTGGAAGCCAAGCAAGGTAAAACCGCCCTTCTCCCGAAAGAGAAAACACCTGGAGCGTGCGTAGTGCACACCTGAGAAGCCCATCCTTTGAAAGCTGGCTTCATTTAGATGTGGGTAAAGCATTCTGAATGGGAGATGAATGGCTAGATAGTAAAGTGTGAGTAGGATGGGTGTGTGGTTGCTTTCTCTGCATTGCTGATACTCCATTTTTTTTTAATCGTTTACGATTTGATATTAATCTAATTCTGGAACTGTTGTATAATGTAGAGTGTTTTCCTTTTCTTTTAGCCTGTGGTCAGTAAATGAATTACTGCTGCTGTGAGGTGAATGAAATTATCCAAAGTATGGAAATTAGTCATAATCACCGGGACGTTGGTTTGTTTAGGGCATTGTGGGCTGATGTGCGGTGGTGTGCAAGCTCGCTCCACGCCTTGCTGCGTTCCCACCCTAGGAATCAGCCACAATGCGCCCTGCAAGCGAAGGACTGAATTGCACCCTACGGGCTCCTCATTAGGGTTTTTGTTACTAAGCAAGGGTTCTATTACCGAGTTGCTGATCATCAAAGTAGTTGTTTGGCTCTGGCCTTCGCGATGTGTCTAATGCGCTCTGCCAGTGAAGCACTTTGAGAATTGGCCTGCTCAGCAAGTTGGTACGTACGGTGTGCGGCGATCAACTCATAATTAACAAATGGCGTTTTAATTGTCCCGAGACGTTAGTTGTCACAAAATGCATCGCCGCTATCACTTTGGCGAATCGATTTTTAACACAGCCGTCGGTGCGTGACTGAAAAGTGCAAGTTGAAAGATTACGAAAAGGGCCAGTGCATTCCAAACTGGGGAGAGTTTGTCTGCCAGGCCAGAGTTGCACGGCGTCCCGTGCTGCTTTAGAACACAGTTGAGCTGCGGCTGCACGAACTCACATTCCTTGATTGCTCCCCTGAGCGAATGTTGTTTCTTCAGCAGCTGTGCTGTGTAGGCTGGCTCCTCCTCTTGCCTTTGCTCGATGCCAGGGTGTGTGTGCAAATGTTTCACTTGAGAATATCAGGAACTTGAAGCAAGAACCTCTGTTAGGACCTAGCCTGGTAAATGTGAACATTGTGAGGCCGCTAGGAGCAGCCACTGGTAGGAAACCTCTGGATTGGCCAGGCCTGGTATCGGATACCAAGAGCCTAGTTCTGGTCAACGCAGCAGCGCGCTTTCTGCTTGCGTGCTGCAGTTCTGCCACATGCCACTCTCTATAGCGGAGATAGGCTACGTTGGGCACTGTTGGCAATTTGAGAAACTGTCCTGTGCACCGTCACAAAATGGCTGCTGCGGTCAGCATTTTTAGACCTCTAGAGTTGACCCACCGGGCTTCACATAATACGGAGAAATATGCTGTGTGGAGAAATAGGGAGATGTTTTACTCCCTCACTCGTAATGCTAGAACCCAATGGGGTCATCCCATGAATCTGATTGGTGGGAGGTTCAGGATGGATAAAAAGAAGGACTTCTTCACACAGCGCATAGTCTGTGGAACTCACTTCCGCAGGATGTAGTGATGGCCACCCATTTGGATGGCTTTAAAAGGCAATTGGACAAATTCCTGGAGGAGAGAAGGCCATCAATGCCTGTTACTCCTGATGGCTCTATGCTGTTACCTCCAGTATCAAAGGCAATATGCCTATGTCCATCAGCTGCTGTGGAACATGGGCAGAAGGATGCTGTTGCGCTCAGGTCCTGCTGGTGGGTTTCACACAGCTGGTCGGCCACTGTGAACAGAATGCTGGACTGCATGGACCTTGATCACGATGCAGCATGGTTCTTCTTTTGTTCTTGTGCTCTGACCAAATGCCTTCTTCATGGAAGGCTCACTGGGTGCCCTGCTGATGTGTTGAACTATAATCGCAGGCACGCACTCACTCTCTAAGTATACAGTGACTGTGTTCACATATAAAAATCGTACTCTGGGGATTACCCAGGTTTACTGTGAAAAATTAGTGTTATAGTAACACTTGTTAATTTTACTCTCTTGGGAGGAGCAAAATGAGGACCAGATGAGTTGTGTGCGTCAGGACACTGCTCCTTCCTTTTGTGAACCGCCCAGGGAGCTTCAGCTATTGGGCGGTATAAAAATGCAATAAATAAATAACCCTGGATAAACCAGGAATCCTGTCTTATCGTTAAGTACAAAAGTGGCCAGTGTGCTTAAGTTGTAATGGCTAGTAAACGTTAGTCTGGATGTTTGATATACTAGAAATCACACAAATGAAGCAGCCAGGCAAAAGGGCTTTTATTTCTCCTTTGTTATTAAACCACTGAAAGACTCATGTTGACTTGGATGATACTTAATCTGCATATTTATTTGTGTGAGCCTAATTCAATATAAAAGTTTAATTTGCTGAAGAATTCATAAAGCTGCTGCGATGAATACGTTGCGTTTCGGATCCTATCAATAGGCTTCTCCAGGAGATGCAAAGATATGATTGTTAATAAAAATCATGAAGCCATTTTCAAATGGAATTATTTATTAAAAAAATCTCCTACAGGAAGTATCTTTTATAGCATCGGGTTCCAGAATCTCATCGTTATTACTTAATTTATTATTCCATATCTGCAGGTAAATGAAAACTGCTGAATATCAAATCCCAGGGGATTATTTTCTCTCTCTCTCATTCTGAAAGTGAATGTATAATATTTTAAATATTTGCTAATCTTGATAAAATCCCTTTTTTACTTTCTTGAAATATGAATAAGAAACAGGAAAGCCATGAGAAATAGAAACATTCCTTTTCATTTCTAATGCGCCCGTTAGGTGGTTGATCTTCATGAAAATTGAACTGTTTAGAGGTTAGTAGGTTGTTTTAGAACGCTCTTATTAAATACATTTTGAAGTGTGTCGCAAACCCAGAAGGCATGGACGTTTTGCCAAAGTTGAAATGACAAAATTGGAAACAAACATAATATACTTCTGATGAATGATATTATAAAATCAAAAGCGTGAAATACTGAAAATAACAATATTTGTTTAAGGAAGGGGATTGGTTTAAACACAACAGCACTTTAATGATGAGCTTATAAGAGTTTGGATAGTGTCAGGAATTCTGATGCTATATATTTTGATGATGATGCCACAGAATTAACATACGTTGCCACTCTTGTGCTAAACACTTGTATTAAGATATGCTTCTTCACCTTTAAAGCCTGATATGTTTTGAAGACACCTCCTTTACATCTGCTTCAGATTTATAAATTGGAGAATAATCATCAATTGCCCTGTGTGAAAATGAGCTGTGGTAAACCATGGGATATTTTAAAACTCCCCCAATATTAATGTCTTTATTAGATGATTTAATAGTATAGTCCTGTGCATGTCTATGCAAAAAATAAGTCCCATTTAGTTAATTGGGGCTGGCTTCCAGGTTAGTGCTTATAAGATAGCCTTATTGATCCATATGGGACATTTAATTGGAATATTTAATAGCTCTTCAAATATGGATGGCTCTATCAATCCATACTGGTCTGGGATGTGATCCACAAACCACTTAAGCTATCTAATGCTTACAACCTGAGCCCAAAATACTTAAAATACACAGAGGAGGGCCAGGATCTCTTCTCGATCATCCCAGAGTGCAGGACACGGAATAACGGGCTGAAGTTAAAGGAAGCCAGATTCTGGCTGGACATCAGGAAAAACTTCCTGACTGTTAGAGCAGTACAACAGTGGAACCAGTTACCTAGGAAGGTGGTGGGCTCTCCCACACTAGAGGAATTCAAGAGGCAGCTGGACAACATCTGTCAGGGATGCTTTAGGGTGGATTCCTGCATTGAGCAGGGGGTTGGACTCGATGGCCTTATAGGCCCCTTCCAACTCTACTAGTCTATGATTCTGTGAAAATGCTCCTGCTCATGACAGTGGGATTTAAGCTATTTTAGTTTCAGGGTCGTTGGCATGTGAGCTGAGAATGCCGCCAACGGTCCCTTTGCAACATGGGATTCAACCCCGTTCCAGCTTTTCCGTGTTTTCAAGTATAATCTCACCCATCAGAAATTCTGAGCTTCCAAGCATTAGTCAATCTGCGTATCTTCAAGTGCAGCTATTGGCAAGAAATAATATAGCTTCTTTTCTTTGTGCTTGAATGTAAAGCGGAAAGGACTTCCCACTTACCTGAGCAAATGCTGTGGGATCATCCTGGATCCGTTGTTAATCAAATCTAAAAGGAACCAAGGCAGGAGCATTATGAAGGGACAAGGCAATACGGACATAACAGAAGCAGAGTAGATGGTGATGTTGTAACCCAGGGGTATAATTACTGTCAATAATGGCAGGCGCATATGCAAACTCTATGGGATGCCTTAATTTATTCAGAAGGTATTGGAGCAGCTACTTTATCGGTATGCGCTTCTTAATAAGGGCTTATCAAGAGTTCAACTGTTACGACAGTATCATGCTTAATTTCCTGTTAAGAAATGATGGCATAAAGTCAGGCCACGGTGCTCCTGTGCAGAAAGTTCATTCATAAATCCGAGGCGAGGAGGCGGCTGCAACGGTTCATGCCTTTGAGACCTTGAAGGCGGAGACGGTGCCGAAAGCGAAATGAGTTGAGAGATGCAAAAGGCTAACGTTTACGAACTGTGCTGCCTGGCTGGTGTTAGCTTTCCCACTGCTTCCCTTTCTCATCATTCTGAAATGCCAGTGGTGGCATTTTACAACCATGGCCCTTTCTACACCTAAGGATTATCCCAGGAAAATAGAGGGATCATCCCTACCTGATCTCAGGATCTCTTGTGTGTCATTTGCATGCACAGGGAAGATCCCGGGACGATCCCAGGAAAAAAGGCAGGTGTAGAAATGGCTCATATGGCCATTCAGAGTGGTGAATTTAGGCGCCCATGCACCTTATGTACACACTGAAGAATTGCACAGTGCTATTGCATAACGCATAGCGCAACAGATGGATTTTGTCAAATGTTTTGAGAAACCTGCACTCCGAAATATTAGTTTGTTTGTTTATTTATTTATTTATTTATTACATTTTTATACCGCCCAATAGCCGAAGCTCTCTAGGCTGGTTAAAGGGGATCATATATAACTTACCTTAAACATGCATCCTTCAAGCTGGCCTGGTTTGGATGTAACAGGAAGCCAGGTTCCAAGAGAGCACATGTTGCTCGAATGCTCCCGTGTGGCTCCTCCTGCAAGTGGGAATGGCCAAACCAAAAGTGCAGAACCTCAGCTCTGGGACCCAAATTCATCCAGTCAAGCCCTGCAGCTTCCCCCAAATGGCTACACCCCTCCCCATGTCTCCACTCTTTTCCTCTTGACCACGGATCATTTGGGGTTTCACAGCTTTTGTGCAAGATTTTCCCCCATTCTGAAAGGTGTAGTTACCAGCAGCTATTGTACTCCTAAAGCTTTTAGTTACTGTCAGCAAGAACTTTAAGCTCAACTGTGCCGGTATTTTAGGTCCTGGCCTGTTCACCTTTGGCTCCAATCACCACTAGAATGCAGCCCCAGAGTGGTTTTCCAAAATGGAGTGTGGTCCACAGGCTAAAAGAAGTTCAATGCCCCTGGGCTAAACAAACCACAGATCTTCCATCCATCGTTTCTCATTACGTGCGAACCGGGAACTCTAGCTTGTCTCTCTCAAAGCAAGCCAGAGCCCTAAGCCATGGTTTGTTATTGGCTTATGACTCTGGTTTGTCTGGGGAGAGATGAAACAATAAGACTGGTGTCCCAAACCAGTCCACTGAGCCCCCCTCCACACACTTTTCCACCTTGTTAGCCACCTTGATTGGGTAAACCTCCAAGTTAGATTACTGCAACGCACTCTACGTAGGGCTGTCTTTGAAGACGGTTCGGAAGCTGCAGCTCGTGCAAAATGCAGCGGCCAGATTGATTTTGGAACCAGAAGGTTCGACCATATAACACCTGCTCTGGTCCGCTTGCACTGGCTGCCTGTATGTTTCCGAGCCCAATTCAAGGTGCTGGTTTTGACCTATAAAGCCTTGTGGTCCCTAGCCTACAAAGCCTTGGGACCACAATACCTGACGGAATGCCTCTCCCGACATGAATATACCTGGTCACTACGTTCAACATCTAAGGTCCTCCTCCGGGTGCCTACTCCGAGAGAGGCTCGGAGTGTGGCAACGAGGGACAGGGCCTTTTCAGTGGTGGCCCCCAGACTGTGGAACGATCTCCCTGACGAGGCTCACCTGGCGCCAACGCTGCTATCTTTCCGGCGCCAGGTTAAGACTTTCCTCTTTGCCCAGGCATATGGCGGCACATCTTAATCACCCACATGTTTAGTTTTTAACGGTTTTTAATGCTTTATGTGTGTATGTTCTGTTTTAGAATTTTAAATTTTGTATACTCATTTTTATCTTAATTTTAGAATTTCTGTAAACCGCCCAGAGAGCCCTGGCTATGGGAGCAGTATATAAGTGCAATAAATAAATAAATAAATAAATAAATAAATAAATAAATAAGCAAACTGGGAGAACCAGTGTGCCTAGAACCTTCTGAAACCATGTGCCTTGTTCAAAATCACTGGCAGCCCTGACGGAGGTTCTTCCCTCTCCTTTGAGGGGAGAAACGTTTTACATCTTCAGTGGAAGCATGGCATATTTCCATGGGAATCGCAGCCCGCGTGGGTGAGCAGAGAAGCTGAGAAGAAAGAGAAGTCATTAATAAACTTGAATGCACCCCCACAAAATTGTCTAGATAAGCAAAGTATGCAAATAATTTCTCAGATTGTTGCTTCCTCAACACACACACACACACACACACACACACACACACACAGAGTTAATGCTCTAATCATATCTTACATCTCTGTTTCACTTCACTGCCTTCTTTTGTTGTTTTGTATTGAGTTTAAATGTCTTCCTTATTAACCTTTAAGCCTCGTCATGGTCTTGCACCTTTTTATGTATCTGTTGCATTCTCTCCTCGTCAGGCCCTGTATGCATCACACACTAACGTAAGGGCTGGAGCGCCAGGCTTTGCATGCAAAAATTCCCAGGTTCAATCCTTGGCATCTCCAGGTAGAACTGCGAAAAACCTCTGCCGGCAAACCCTACTGAGGCGCTGCCAGTCATATAAACAATATTGATTTAAGTAGACCAATAGTGTAAGGCAGTCTCCTATGCTCCTAATCTTATTAACCACCACTCCCTTGTATCATTTCTCATCTCTGCTAAGTCTCTCATGGCTCCTTACATAGGGAACTCTCTTTCTTTGGTATTCACTTGCCTCTGTTCTGTCCCACTCTTAAGAAATTATTAAAATCTCATCTTCTCCCTTTCATTTCCTCTTACTACTACATGCATTAACATAATACTTTGCTTCTGCTTCTTTTAATCTCTCCCAGCTAATAAAAAGTTTTCCCTCCAAGTCCCCCTTGTTTCATGATTTTCAGAGTGTGAGCCTCTCAGCAGGGTTCTGTTCGTTTTACTTCTGTAGAGCATCCAGTGTATTTTAAGGCACTTTTGTAAATAATAATTAAAAAAAAAGAATAGAAGTCTGAGGTGCTCTTCAGGGGTTGCATATATGCATGAATCCGAACCTGCTTTGCTGGTGCAACTCAGGGTAAGAAACAGGGTGGATTTGATTTAAATCACAATTTAAATCACTACTCAGAAAGAACTCAATTTAATTATGTGTTTCCCCTCCCCCCCCCAAAATGCACTCTTCCTCGCTATATTTTACACAACTCAGAGTTACCAAAGACTCGTTCTTGCTGGTATAATCTTAATATTTACAACCAGATGAAGGTTTCATTTTTAGAATAGCAACTTTTCAGATTAGTTTTACAGTTATATATATAAAAAATACTGTTTTGGTTATACTACTAGAAACACATCATAGATAGATAATTATGAAATTATTGCGAAGTGAACTACCTCCAGTTTAATAGGTTAATCATTCATATTTGGACAACTTTTCTTCTGTTCTTTATTGGAAGGAGAAAAATAATCTTACAGAAACGTCTGGAAGACCATGACATTGTGAATGGATTAATGGAATTCATTTACCAAAAAATTTAAACAGCCTCATGCTACATCATTAAAACTCATCCTTATTTCATGATGAATAACCTTTGGACTGTAATGTATCTTAAATAGAAAACTATCTTTACATAGATTTTTCCTCAAAAAGCATTTTATTTTAAAAAAATCAATTTAAATTAAAAAAAAATCCGATTTAAATTTTAAAAAATCCGATTTTTTTTAAAAAAAAAATGTTTAAAAATCATTGATTTTTATCCACCCTGGTAAGAAAGTGATATTCTGACATGTGAAGCAAGTTGCTTCCTAGTAAACTCTGTGTTTTCTGTGTCCTCCACCCTAGCAAAGCAGAAGCTAGAGGACCGGTTGGCGGCTGCAGCAAGGGAGAAGTTAGCTCAAGCTTCCAAGGAGTCGAAAGAGAAGCAGCTCCAGGCGGAACGGAAAAGGAAAGCCGCCCTCTTCTTACAGAACCTGAAGAATCCTTTGGCAGACTCCGAGGTTGAGAAAATGGAGGAGAATGCCTACAACATAGAGGTGAGCAAAGCCAATTTAGTGCCATTTCCCGAAAGACGGAAAGAAGTCAGCACAGTTTGAAGCTTTACTTGTTACCTGGATTTGAATGAGAACTTTTTCCAGTGGGGTGGGAAAGTAGATCTGAAATTAATCCTGTGTTGCTCGTCAGCTTTTCTGGGCTACGTCGAAGCAGCAAAAATGAAATGGTGTTAAAAAATGTTAGGCCCATAAGGTTCAGGATGCATCTTCGTCAGGTTTTTGAAGTTGTTCAGTTTAGCTGCTGTTGAGTGTGCGTTTTGGGTTTTAGCACTGGCATCGTCAGTTTTCAGAAGTTCATTTCAATTCTGGTGTTCTGCTGATGGATTAGTTGGGCACCAAAAACCTGTGGCTAATTTATTTTCTCTTTCTCTTTAACCTTTGTGTCCCACCCTTCCTCTAGTGAGTTCCATTCTAATTTTCTTTTGTCCTCAACATAACCTTGTGACTCAGCACAGGCTGAAAGAAAGTGACTTGTCTAAGGTCACCCACTGAACTTCATGTTTGAGTCGGGGATTTGAACCCAGCTCTCTGTCATCCAATAAGTACTGCACTGGCATACATTTGGCATAAAATAGGACCAGCTAACGTTGATTCTAGCAAATCTTGTCAAATGCAGCCCAGTGAAGAGATCCCCCATCATCAGAAAGTACCTGAGTAACTTAAGACTTGACATCCTAGTTCTAACTGAATATTGTATATGAATCCCTCTCTAAAAGCTACACATGTTGGGAGATTCCAACACGTTTAACACATCTGCAGTACTCTTTCAGGCTTCACGTAATGTCGAAATTTGGAAGCACTTTTATTGGAGACTATGCATTTCAGGCAAAATGCAAGCTAAAAGTGGGTTTGTACCAGCTTTTCTGAACAAGAGTAAGGACACAGTCAGCCCTAGGCAAGCTGTGTATGTGTGTGTGAGAGAGAAGAGAGAGGCCATTTGAAAACCTAAGGGGATGCAGTCACTCTGCTGGTTGCACATCACTTGATTTCAATAGCGGCTGTGCTTTCGGGACTGATGCGAGCATCTGGCTTTTGTTTTATTAATTATTGCTTTTATCTGCCACGCTTGTTTGTGAAGCGAGTCCCTGCTAGTATTTGTGATTGAAGCAAAGGAAGAGCTCTTAAGTGTATCAGGTTGCCAGGAGCAACCTCGGAACCTTGATTTCTGAAAGCAGTGATGCCCAGGGAACTGGAAAACAGGCGAGCCAGTTTGAGTTGGCTTGGCTAATGAAAGTGGGGGAGCACGGGGCATTAAAAATAGGAAAACTCAAATTCATATGTGTAAGGCATTAAAGCTGTCCTTTGCTTGATCTTTGAAGCTGGTAAGTGTTGGGTGGCTATCAGCATCGATCCATGTGTTAGCGTTCGAAGAGGCAGGGAAATGTCTGGATGGAGAGAACAGAGCCTTTTCTTCAGGAGGTGAACAGAATGATAGATAAAACACGTTCGTTTGTGTGTGTGTAGGGGTGCGGTTTGTGAATTTTCCTCGTGTTTCTGTATTTCATCATCAATGCATACAGTGGGATACCTGGCACAGAAGTTGGCATTTTGAGAATATCAGATTTTTTTATGGTTGTAGTGGGGGAAATGTGTGTGGGGGGGGCAGTTTTAGGTTCAAGTACGGGGCCAGTTACTGGGATGGGGGGGGGGGGTGTGCCATTGGTTTTCAAGCCGTTATCATGACCACCAGGGTGCCAGGCAGTGCAAGTGTCATAGAGAATCTATGTGTCATATGTCACCAGAAATTCACGGTGGGCTGCGGGACCCATCCATTTAGAAGTATCAACTTAGGTGACATGGGAATTAGCCCTTGAGCATATGAAGCTACCTTATACTGAATCAAATCACTGATCCATCTATCCTGGCTGTGTCCATTCTCCAAGAAAAGAGTTTTTACAGCCCTGTTTCCAGAACACCTTTACCTAAACATACTGTGGTGGATGGACTCCCATCAGCTCATGATTAATGGTCAAGAACGATCAGCGGCGTCCAGAACATTGAAAGGGACTCATCGTCTGGAAAATTGGAAGGGATTCACATTGGGGAAGGCTCCCTTAAAACAAGGGTGGGCAGTCCTCCAGATGTTTTGGTCTAAAATTCTCATCTGTCCTAGCCAGCAAGGCTAATGGTGAGGAATTGTGGGAGTCGTAGACCAAAATATCTGGAAATCTTCAATTTTCCCACCCCTGACTCTCACCTTGTCTTTACCGTCCATTCTTGCACACACACACACACACACTACATGTGCACACATGCAACTTTGGGGGGGGGGGGAACCAGTTTATAATTAGGCAGGTAAATAATTTCATAATTAGAATAATAGAATAGTAGAGTTGGAAGAGGCCTATAAGGCCATCAAGTCCAATCCCCTGCTCAATACAGGAATCCACATTAAAGCATCCCTAACAGGTGATTGTCCAGCTGCCTCTTGAAGGCCTCTAGGGTGGGAGAACCCACCACCTCCCTAGGTCATTGGTTCCATTGTCCATCCTGAATGTTCACAGAATCTTGAGGGTATGCACAACTTCCATCATAGCAAAAATAAGGATAGGTAAAGTGGTGTAAGAAGGGCAAGTGGAAGGGAAATCCATCTTGGATGCTGTTGGAATTCGTGGTAGAAATCTGTTGAACTGTAAATTGTCGTATTGCTAAGGTTTTTAAATAGTGGCCACCATGCTTTATAATTTTTTTTATTTATTATTATTTATTTATATAGCACCATCAATGTACATGGTGCTGTACAGAGTAAGCCACACCTAGGGTGGGTGGGAGGAGGCTTCCTTCTTGGGTATCCTCTCTTCTGCTTTTAATGTTAATCATTCTCAGAACTTTGTCAGGAACTCCCATGAAATCTACTACCAGACAAGTTCAGAGGGGTGTCCTAAATTCTTAGACAAGTTGGGGCAAAGACTGTACACGTTTAGACAGGGGAGGGGAAAGCCTACACGTCCAGCATTCCCTATCCCACATGGCTGTCTGATAATTCTGGGAATTGTAGGCCTTTTTTCTGTATATTAACATCATAGGATTGCACCCTAAGCAGGTATTTGACACCAGAATATCTGGCACAAAGGTGAAATCTCCTAGAATCCAGTTATAGGGAATATTCAGTATTCCACACACTTCTTGTATTATTGACCAAGAATTTGAAAATTACAACTGTGGGCAATAAAGCAATTGTGGCAATTTATTCTTTTAGCCTAAGCAACATTGTGGATCAGCGTAACCCGAGGAAACGAAGGGCAATTGTCCTCCGTTGCTGAACACGATTGTTAGAACCCTAACTGCACTATGATTAAAGCCGGGATCATTAAACAATTATTTTTTTCAAGCCGTTTCCACAGCCAGCTGTCTTATGACTAGTGGACCAACTTGAAAGAATTTTGTGCGGATCAATACTCGTAAAGTCTTTTATACTATCTCGCTGATCTAGCCCGCTGGGTGGGCCGATTTTAGTCCCATTTTATTTCATTTGTGGTTTTCCAGCAATCTCTCAATGTTCCGGGTGCAAGGGAGATCACGTAAAACACACGTCCATGTCAAAATTATGTGTTGTGCTTTATCACGTACCCATATTTCAGTTTGATTTTAAGATAGCACACAGTATTCTCAATGGCACGGTCTTATCTTTGGCTCTGCCGCTTTTTCAGATAACGCCCATCTAATCAGTAATAGGTATTTGCTTTCTGTAATTTGATTTCATGAAATGCTGGTTACAGCTGTGGCACGCCCAGTCACTGCTTTAATCTACAGCTTCTGTTTCTTATTGTATCTTAATTTTCATTTTTGGTGGTCTCTCTGCTTTAAGCGGCAGGGTCTTTTTTTCTTTTTTTCTCCCCCCCCCCCCGGGTTCCACTAATACAGAAAATGTCCTTCCAGTGTGTGTTTTGGTAAATGACATCCTGGGAGAGCTCAGCCAAAATATCATAAATTCTTTGCCATCAGGGAGAAGTAAACATCATCTTAGCAAGATTGTAATGCTTATGGGATTTATTGCTGGAAAATCTGTATTGCAGACCGGCATTTCACAATAATGAAGACAGAGCTATATCCAAAACCCAAGCTTTTCTGTGATGGAAAATTAAACTTTCAATCAAACCTTTGTAAGCTCATGTAAGCATAGTGGCTTAGAGATTGAAGTTCAAATCAGGAAGTCCCTGACTTGAATTTTGCTTCTGCCATGAAATATCTAGATGGCTGTAGGTAAATCTGCAATACAGGGGTAATAATACTTACTTACCATATAGGGTCATTGCTTAGATTACAAAAATGCAATGTGCATGCAGTACTCTGACGTGCTGTAAAAATGCTAATTATTACTAGCATTAGTATTGCCTTTTATCCTAGCTGAAGAAAACCTTAAGGGGAAAATAGCTCTACTTCAAGCTAGTGAGTTTTCTTCTCATTAAATTTGCTTATTGTAAGTCCTTAAAGTTGTAAAGACCAATCATAATAAATACATAGAAATACATGCAGGTTATGTTCAGTAGATTACAGCTGCAGTACAATCCACAGTTACCTTGGAGAAAGCCCCGTTGAATACAGTCAGGCTTACTTCTGAGTAAGCATGGGCAGAATTGCACTGTTCATTTTTAATCTGTCCCATATAGGCTGTTCAGATGAAATCTTTTTTTGAAAGCCTTTCTCTCCTGTTTCTCTTGTATTCGCCAAAACCAGATTTGCTTTTCTTGCTGAAGAACAGAAATTATTCATGAACTGCCTTAGAGAATTATAGTTCTCAAGTCTGAAGTATATTTTTGTCTAACTTTAAGTAGCAAAACATAGCAGGGAGTAGAAGTTACACGTTCCTTTAGAATCTTACTTCTGAGGCTTCGGTCTCATAACTTCAGATAGTGCACCTGTCCAGATGTGTTCTCTCTAGGATATGATTTAAGAAACCATTGGAAGCAGGCTTCAAGCTCACCCACACCCATCCCATCTCCATATCCGAATGACTGAACTGGAGACAGCTCAGAGTCATCTTTTCTGACTCTGGGAAGTAAAGCTCTCTTTAATCTGTAGGATCAGAAGAGTTTCCATGTCCAAATAAACCTGACATCTCCTTGCTTTGGTTAGTTATTTGAGAGCCAGTGTGACATAGTAGCTGACGTGTTGGGGAGGCCCGGGTTCGAGTCCCACTCAGACATAAAGTTCACTGGGTGACTTTGGGCCAGTCACTGTTTCTCAGCCTAACTTACCTTTCAGGGTTGTTGTGAGAATAAGACAGAGAGCAGGAGGCTCCTTACAGGGATATTGGTTATATTTATATCCTGCCTTGGGCTCTTTGGAGGAAAGGCGGGATGTAAATGCAACAAATAAATGAATAAAACATGAATTTATAGACCACTTGACGATATCTAAAAAGACATCTCAAAGCAGTTTGAAACGTAAAGCTTTTGGTGTGCAAAAACTTCCACAGCTCAAACATTTAAAAACAAAATACCAAACGTCGGTTAAAAACATTTAAAATTGAAAGATAAAACCTTCAAAACAAACTTTTGAAGTCAAAACACTAACAGTCCACAAACTGGGTTGCTAGCTTTTGTGTTTCTCCCTGAGTGGGGAGAACAGGAGGTGAGTTTGTGAGCCAAAGATCCATTTCCATTCTCCTCTGGGACAATCTTGGGGCAGGACCACGTCTGGATTGGCCCATCAGATGAGGAAGTGTGTGCAGCCTACATGCCCAGCTATACCTATCTCTGTTCGCTGTTTATATAGTGCGTCTGTATCCTGCTTTTTAACTGACATCTTCAAAGCAGCTTACAATATTATTACAATTGGACACATTAAAAACCACACAGCATCACAGCCAAGGAGTGCTGTTTTTGCCTCCCTGCTTTCACCTCTCTTCTGGATTTTGTCCCACTGTCTGATGGCATCTTCACCTGCCTCCCTCCCGAAAATAGCTAAGGTAGCTTCCCTTTCTCACACAAAACCTGGGAAATGTATTTCCACAGGGTACTGAGAAGAGTTTCCGAAGGAGGTGTCCACTGCCGTTGCAGAACTATCACTTTCAGGTTTTCTTAGAAGAAGCTGTTGTCAGTATACCCACGTTCCACATGGCCCAATAATCCACCCAACCCACACAGAGCTAGCCATCATCCATTGAAGGCAAATTATTTTTTCTGTCTTGAAAGTTGAAGCAAAACATAGACAACGTTTGTGCTTCTGTTTTATCTTTGTCCATTTGGTTTCCTTAGTTTGTTCCTTCCTCCCCCTGCCCCCCCCCCCCCGGATTTTAGGGGTTTGCAAGTATGGATGTCTGAAACTTTTTGACCCTCTTGCTTTTTCTGACTTAAAACTGGCTAGGCTAGCCTTAAAAGGCAGGAATTCTTAGAAACTGCCTTCTATGAAAATATAAGCTTAGAGGATAGGATCTTAGCTCTGTGCTTGGCCTCTTGAGTTACAGGGTTCTCTGTTCTTCGTTTCTGCATTGCCTTTGTCCCCTGTGGCAAGATCAGAGGGGGATATATGCTGTTGGAAAAACTCCTGAGAACTTTTTCCCCTTAGCAAAGGGTCTGCCTTCTAACTGTTTTTATCCTTTGGTGTTCTTGAAGCTTCCCTACTGTTGCACTCTGCTTTTGATACCTACTGTCCACATTTTTGTTTTTTGTTTTGGGAGGCTCTTGGTAGAATCCTGGGGACAGATCTACTCCTGACAGATCTCTGTGTGCATTCTTTATTAAAAACACACACACACACACAAGTGGGACCTGTCACAAAATGCTGCAGCATGGAACGTCCCTGCTCAGTGTGTGAGCCAGCCAGCCTGCCAACTTTGCCTCCTTTCAGGATATCCCATTCCATCTCTTCCAGACAAACTACCTCTGTCTTGGAAGCCCTGTTTTGACTGCATAACTGTCGTATCTCGGCACCCAAGTTCTCTGTCAATATATATGGTAAAGAAGAACGGAAACAGTCCCTTTTCGATAAACCAGCATTCTCAGTTGCTGGGAGTAAGCTTCCAGGTTTCACAGAAGCCGTCTATGAGCAAAGGAAACGGGACACTGGGCCCATTCAGAAGACACCTTAAGCCACAGTAGTTAAGCCAGAAAGCCAGGCTGTGTTCAGAAGACACCTTAAACCATGGCTTTAACCATAGCGAATAAAGCAAAAAGCCTTATTCACCATGGTTAAACCCATGGTTTAAGGTGTCTTCTGAACCCAGCGTGGCTTTCTGGCTTAACCACTGTGGTTAAAGCCATTGTTTAAGGTATCTTCTGAACAGGCCCACTATGGTATTGCAAGCAAGGAAATAAGAGGAAAAACAGTGTGGTCTTTTGTAGATGTTTAGGATTTTCTGGTGTGCAAATCAGATTACACCTTCTAGGAATGAAGTCGGCAAGTCAGCCATATCAGTAATTCTGAGAGTAGCCGCCCACCTCTGCTCCGCTGGTGCCATTTTTCCTCTTCTTGTGACCTTTCAGTAAGAGAGACAATGGGGAAGAGAGGAAAGAAAGGTTTGCCTCCCAAGAGAAACTGTTCCCCCCATCTCTGAGGTTACCTTTTAAAGAGTGAATGCACCCTAGGGGATATTCTGAGCTCTAGCGAGGCGAGCATTGCTGTGAACCGGCTGCTTAGCGCTTCTGTGCGCCTGCTCACCTGGGGCTGGTCTCCTCTCCCCAGCTGAAAGACACGCCAAGTAACCCTTCTGCAAATTCCTTGGCCTAAACTACACCAAGCAGGATATAGCACTATGAAAGCGGTATGTGGTGTGTGTCAGTGGGCCCCAACAGTTGTCAGTGCACTTCAGTACCGCTATAAAGCAGAAGTGTGGCTCCTGCCTTTTAGATATACCGCTTTCATAGTGCAACATCCTGCTTGGTGTAGATTAGGCCCTTAAGTGTTCAACTACTTTCTTAGTTCCTATGAATCGAGGCTTCGGCAGTGTTCCATGCCTGTGCTAAAAATAACTGGAATTGTATGTAAATGAGACTTCTTTGTTTTTAAATCTTTCCTAATAGCTTTTGTTTTTTTAATAGCACTGTTCATGGTTATTAATGAGCACATGGAAATGCAAATTTAAAGTTAGACAATGAATATCTTTAATTGCTCCCGAACAACAATACTTGTAATTAAATTGGTTGATGTGAATGACGTGGTAAATGGTCTATTATTAGCCACCAACGAATTTCAAAGTCTCCTCCCCCACTACCCCCCACTGATTTTCGTGAAGTTTGAGAGCTTTTTCCTCGATCAATTCAGCAGTGCCGACAGTTTGATCTTTCCGGATGCTTCATTGCTTTTTGCCGGATGGCACCTGATGTATCTGACCCAGTTCAGGACTTGCAAGAGATGGAGCCTCATCTTGATGAAGGCCTAAGTGAACCTATGGTTATGAAGGCGTTGAGTCCAGCTTGTTCTTAAAGGTGGGAATGGCTTTGAAAATGGAGATAAAGCCCCACCCCTTCGTCCTGGCAGAGGTGACAATGCAGAGTTGAGCCACTCCTAGGATTTGAGGTTGTGAAATAGTTATATTGGGAATGACGTTTCGAGTTGTGTGTGTGATGTGCGATGTGGCTTTAGTTTGAGCCCTGTTCTGGGATAGTATAGTCCTAGTATAGTACATGATAGCACTCTTCAAATACTTGGAAGGTTGTCACACAGAGGAGGGCCAGGATCTCTTCTCAGTCCTCCCAGAGTGCAGGACACGGAATAATGGGCTCCAGTGACAGGAAGCCAAATTCCAGCTGGATATCAGGAAAAACTTCCTGGCTGTTAGAGTAGTATGACAATGGAAACGATGACCTAGAGGCACTCAAGAGGCAGCTGGACAACCATCTGTCAGAGATGCTTTAAGGTGGATTCCTGCATGGAGCAGGGGGTTGGACTCGATGGCCTTAGAGGCCCCTTCCAACTCTACTATTCTATGATTCTAGGCTTGTTATACTTCCAAAACATGTCTTTGCAGAAGGGAGGGTGGCAGGCTGAAAGCAGACAGCCTTACTTGTCTACAGTCCTCACTTGCTTCAAACTATTCTATGATTCTATGAAATAGAAGTTCCTGGTAGTGAGGAGGCGTATAGAAGGATGGGTTTTATGGTAGTGGGAGTTTTTGAGGGCAGGGTTAGTAATGTGGTTCTCTCTCCACTGCAGAATAAGAGGTGTACACCGCACCTTGCACTATATGACTGCTAGAGAGGGAAAGGTCATTTCTCTTTTTTTCCCTTCAAGCTTTTTGCTTCTAGCAGCGAGCAACTTACAGCATCTAAGTTATACTTTGGGACTGTGCAAAATGTGGTGTAGTGGCTAAAGTGTCGGACTGGGGGTCGGGAGATCCGGGTTCTAGTCTCCACTCAGCCATGGAAACCCACTGGGTGACTTTGGGCCAGTCACAGACTCTCAGCCCAACCCACCTCACAGGGCTGTTGTTGGGAGGATAAGATGGAGAGGAGGAGGATTATGTATGCCGCCTTGAGGCGGGATAAAAATGCACCATGTCCTGCTTTGTTGGTCCCCAGTGGATAGCTGGTTGGCCACTGTGTGAATGGACTAGATGGACCCTCGGTCTGGTCCAGCTTGGCACTTCTTAGACACCAAGAACTTCAGTCTTGCTACAGTGATGTTATGTTGAGCACAGAACCTTGTTTAGAAGCTGTCCTACCATACAACCAATATTGCTTCATAATGGAGGTCTCATTACTGCCCGCTAGTGTCTTTTTATCCCAGGCCTCCCATTTCCTTTAGTCCTTCTGTGCTTTTTGAAGCACACTGCTGCTATAGGACCAGATCTTGCCCCCAAGCAGCTGTTTTGCCTTGCGTGCATTTTGACCCCTTTCAACCCAACAGGTCTTAAGTTGCCAACATTAGTAGCAGGATAGCTCTTTTTATAGTATGGTAAAATTTATACCCTCCAAATTTGAATGGGTTCTGTATTGTCAACTTTTTGCCTTGTATTTTCTAATACAGTAATGGTCTGTCATAATAAACCTGATTTGCTACAGGTTTATAAATGTTAGTAAGCACTTATCCGGCTTGCCGTCTAAGGCTTTCGCTTGCAGCTTCTATTCACCGTATATCAAACGAGGTAGGTCGATAACCAGAGCGCAGTAAATGGTTTCTGCCCATAATAGGAATTGGAGCAAAGCCTGCATTCCTCATAAAGGGGGCATAATTGACATTCAGAGGGGCAGGATTGATTAAATAAATTCCTCTAAGAGCTTGAGAGAGATCCATTCCCTGACTTTTTGGTTCAAATACCTCTTGGAACGCATTTGCTCAGAGTTCTCGGAGTTGAAGTATGGGGCAGCCTTGGAACTTTCCAAAAGAGATCAGAGAATCCAATAATTCCTTGCTTTATGTTATCCTATCTACAATGTATGCTTTTCATTAACCTCTACAAGAGAGCTTTCAGTCCATCTTTACTGCTCGAGGACTTGACAGTGGCAGCTGCAGAATCCTCTTTCCGCCTCTAAGCTTCCTGACTTTCATCCTGACCATGACGACATTTTTTTGTACTTCTCTCTGTTGCTTCTACCACAGATGTATATGCCTTTGGGTGTTGTTTCAGAGCCCTTTCTGTTGTTGTAGAGGTATGAGTAATGCATCTAATTAAAGCAGAATGCATGCAGAATTTTGCACACGCACACAATAGCACTTCGCAGTGCCACCAAAAGCGATTGTTAAAAATATTTTAAAAACCGCTCCTGCCACTGGGAGGTGGAGAACTTGCTAATAGCAACTGAGCCTTCCACGTGTGGTGCCGTAGACGTAATGAAAGCTTCATTCCCTTGCAGTCTTACCTTATTCCCCCCTTTGCCTTCTCTGTCCATCTGGCATTGGAAAATGACAAGTTTGGGTTAAGTGGGTAAAGATCAACGTGATTGCTTTTGCCCCTTGCCTTTATTTATTTATTTATTTATTGTATTTTTAGAATGCCCGATAACCGAAGCTCCCTAGGCGGTTCACGAAAATTAAAACTAATAATAATAATTTAACCAGACAATTAAATAAATTCAGGACCCATAAAGGGCTCTTTCTTGGACTTCTTTGGGGGTGGGGTGGGGGAGATGTGAGTCCCACTCTTGAATCTGGAAGCTTGCCCCAAGCTTAGAAGGTGGGGAGCGAGGAGACAATCGTTGACAGAGTGACGACGTTTTTCAAGGCTGAGCTCTTGAGAGTGATTCTATGTCTCCCCACCCCAATAGGAAACTTGCTTTGCATCAATGTGCAATGTCACCTGAAGATGGGGTGTGAGAGAAGAAAGCGCTGACACAGACAAACCTTGCACATACAGGTTTTATTTTAAAATCCAAGTACTAACCAGGCCCAACCCTACTTAACTTCTGAGATCAGACAGGATCAGGTGCATTCAGGGTGGTATGGCTGTAGGCCGGTGGTTTTAAATGTGGTTACCCAGTGGTTCCCCACTCTTGGTGCAACCCATTCATGGATAGTGGCCAACACGCACCTGATCATCACAAGTTCCGTCAAACACGGATTTGCGCCGTTCAGAACTGTCCAGTTCTGCACATAATCCTTCTCTGGCTTTCCACATGCTCAAAGCTGCTCAACAAGCCTGTTTAAAGCGATCTCCATCCACCCAAGCAAGCTCTAACGTGAGCGACGCAACAATAAGTAGAAGATCTGTTCCAAGCAACAGTTGGAATTTATCTCACGAAAGCTGTAGCAAACCGAGTGGATGATTATCTGTATAGTTTAAAAGCCTTGCCCCTTCTTCCTTCTCAAACGTCAGGGTTGGTAGTACCCCCAAAAATGTCGGCATTCTTCTTGTGCTTCATCTGGTTTCTGCACATGGTGTTTCCCTTTGCTTTATACCTTCCCCCAAACTTGCCAGATGTGCTAAAGAAATGCATGTCACCGCTCTGTGTGTGTGTGAAGATGCAGAAATGGAACGCTGCTTATCAGATTTTGCAGTGATCAAGCACTACTTGAAGAAAAGCGAGTATTGTTTGCATTTGAACTGTGCCGAATATTTTTATGCCTTCAAACAAAATATTGATTCCCCTGACACGGCTGATAAAAATGTTTTTGTGCTCTAGTTTCTGACATTTTAAGGACTTCTCGCCTGAAACTCTGTTTCCGACACAAAATTGTCAGGCTTTTGTTTTTGCTGGAGTTGCATTTTTGTCATCAACAGGCTTTTTCTGCCTCTGCCCGGTATAAAGCTAAACATTTTTTTAAATGTATATACTAGAAGCTGAACCTACTGCTTTAAGAAGACAGCAGTATTTTTTTTTTCCAGGCTGCTTTATTTCCTAGCTATTACTGACCCACATAATCCAAAACCTTTCTGAAGTTAATACCAAAAAAGGCTAACAAAGATTTAGGAAAGAGAGATCAGCCGTTGTGTGGATAGGGAAAATTCCTGCTTCAAGCACAAGTTGAAAGATTCTATTATGGTACCAGCCATAAAAAGTGTTGAGATTCGACTTTGCCTGTAAGTCCCACCCTTGAATCTGAAAGCTCCCGGCATGCTTAGAAGGTGGGGAGCGAGGCTAGCATTGTTGGTAGAATTACAACGTTTTTCAAGGCTGAGCTCTTGAGAGAGATTCTATGTCTCTGCACCCCGACCCCAATAGGAAATTTGCTTCGCATCAAATGGAGGGCTGTCTCTTAGTGGTCAAAACAAAACAAAACGTGCCTTGCATGTAAAAGCCCCAGTTCAATTTGCCAAGCTGATTGGTGGGAGATCCAGGACCAATAAAAGGAAGTACTTCTTCACACAGCACACAGTTAAATTACGGAATTCACTACCACAAGATGTCGTGATGGCCACCAATCTGGATGGCTTCAAAAGGGGGTTGGTTAAATTCCTGGAGGAGAAGGCTATCGATGGCTACTAGTCCTGATGGCTATGTGCTACCTCCAGTATCAGATGCAGTAAGCCTATATGCATCAGTTGCTGGGGAACATGGGTGGGAGAGTGCTGTTGCACCATGTCCTGCTTGTTCATCCATAGCCGATGGCTGGTTGGCCACTGTGGGAACAGAGTGCTGGACCAGATGGACCCTCAGTCTGATCTGGCAGGGCTCTTCTGATGTTCTTATGACTGGGAAAAACTAAAACCTGGAGAGCTGCTTCCAGTCAGTGTGGATATTTCTGAGCCAGCTGGCTCAAGGGCTAGGGATGCTTTGAGGCACATAGATCCCTGTGTTCCTACAAGGGTAGGTTGTCCAAGGTCAATAAACTGTTTCAACCTTCCATCTCCAACCAACGCCTTCCATTCTACAAGCACAGTGTAGACCGGGACTGGCTGTCATTCAGCTATTTATGGTTTTTAAAAAAGCAAAATGAACATCTGTAAGATTCCAGTCTTCTGAAGTTACATAAATATATTTCCGTTGACTCTGGCAATAATTTCTCTTGTCACTGGGCCATTGTGTGCTTGTTTTCTGGTACCATGAAATTTTGTGTGGGTCTTTCTCCCCTGTAGGGAGAGAAACACAGGGTTCAGTAGGTCTTGGTTTCTGCTTTGTGGGGTGGCTTTTTCATATCACTACTCTATGACATCAGTTTCTCTAGAAAGCAGAGGGCTTTTCCATCTTGCCTTTAGAAGTTCAGCATATAGTACATTTCCTTAATTCCCATTTGCCCTAGGTCCTAATTTCTCTGCTGGTATCTGAAGATCAAATTAAACATATTTGCAAGGCAACCAAGTTGTGAGCTGTACTAAAATTGAACCCTTCAGAGGGATGCTTTGCATTCCAAGACACTTCTACAGATTTCTGTTGCTAGCCAACTGTTTAATCCAGGCTGGTATCCACAGGTGGAAGAAATAATGCAAAAGTGTTTTGCGTCTCCTGTTCTTCTCTTTTTTTTTCTTCCCCAGAAGTTTTTTTTTTTTTTTTAAATCCTCTCTCTGCCCCGACGTGTCTCTTGTGCAATTCAATCTACACTCCAGCCAATGTTTTGGCATTTTAATGAGAGCTTTTCTGCTCCCCTGGCAGATGTCTCCGCACTGGGGACCCATTTTGATTTTTATCCTAGCCTTTCTTGAGATTCAGCTGTGAAACCTCAGAAAATGCCGCTCAGAATAGGGGTCAATTTTTCTGTTCCTTTCATACATCGAATATCTCTGCTGCTTTATCTCTGCTTCTCATTTCTGTGGTCTTCTGCCCTTTCAAGTTTCCAATATCTCACTCCATTTTCACGACTGTTCTCTTTGACCGGTTTCTTCTTCCTTGTTTCTTTTTCTTTCCCCCCCCCTCCCTCCCCCAGAGAAGACTTTTTTCCTTGCAATGTCAGTATCCGAAGGAACTCTGCAGCATATAGTACTGATTCTACTACTTCAAATGTAATAATAAAAACCGTGTCTTAGTTAATCATTTCATAATCAGGTATTTATGCTCTTGGTTTCACATAGCTTTTCAATAATAATAATAATAATAATAATAATAATAATAATAATTTTTATCCACCTCTCCCTTTGGATCAAGTTAGGGAACAACAGTAGTACAACAATACAATATAAATCAAATTCCTAAAATTAATTAAAAGAGCACATAAAACCAATACAATATCAAAATAACAGTCAGGACATCTTAAAACAGCTTTTACCATGGTGATGGGTTATACTATAAAAAATAAATTATGTACTGTGATTGGTTTGTTAATTATAGCCTACCACCACCCTCACAATAAAACATATATAACATTAGCTAGGATGCAAAGAACAATACAACGTTCTATATGCCCAGAGGGACTTTGGACTTGTGTTTCACATGGCACAGGGATCTAGCATGTGTGCATTCATGAAATCTAAAATAAAAATGACTGAGTATGTGCAATCTCTTGGGCATTCCTAAAGTAGTTTTTTGGATCTCAGCCATTGTCTTTCACATGGATGTAAGACCGTAATAACTCAGACAATTTATGTAGATTGCATAACTTTTATATTTAAAATGATTTCACTAACGTTTTCCTTGAAGCATAATTCACTGTGACACTTGACTCCCAAGTTTAATATAGAATCCATTTACCTTTGTTTTATTTTTATTTATTTTATCACATTTTTATCCCACCTTTTTTCCTCCAAAGAATCCAAGGTGGCATACATAATCCTCCTCTCCATTTTATCTTCACAACAACAACCCTGTGAGGTAGGTTGGGCTGAGAGGCTGTGACTGGCCCAAAATAACCCAGTGAGCTTCCATGGCCGAGTGGGAACTAGAACCCAGATCTCCCGGCTCCCAGTCCAACACGCTAGCCGCTACACCACACTATCTTTGAGACAACCGCTCACTTTCAAAGTGTATTCTCTCTCCACCTTTTAATAATTGTTGTACAGGGATATTCACAATACCCAGATGCATAGAAAGTTACTGAATTCCAAATGCATCATGGCTTTGAAAACTAAGTGTGATCATTTGCTTAGTTAATACAGCCTGGCCTGATGGCAAAAGGCTGTGATTCAGAGGTATACCCAAGATTGTGGCCTGGTTCACACACAACACTAAGCTATGATGTGGTGTCTTGAAATCTGAATTGGTGTTGTGTCTGAACCTATCCCTGCAACTTATCCATGATTTGTTCACCAAGAGCAACCCAGAAAGAGAACCCGTGGTTTGTTGTTAGTTGTGCACTCTGTGTCCTGTCCTGATATCTGAACCCAGAACCATGGGTTATCCCTGGCATGTCTGCATTGCTGTCCAGTTGGCAAGCGCAGCCTGAAATGAAATTGCTCGGAAGGCCGGCACAATGAGTGGGAAAGAAACTAACCAGAAGTAGGAAAAACAAGCCACGGTTGGTTTTCTCATCTGGATGGCAATTCATAGCTAAAGCAACAAACCATTGTTAACATATAACATGGCTTAGCGTTATGTGTGAATGCAGCCTGTATGCATGCCCCATGGAATTCTTGACCGCCACTTGAACAGTAAGCCACTGCCTGTGCCATATTAGAAATGACTTTTGAAAAGCTATGACGTGAGAGCCTTTTCAGTGGTGGCCCCCCAATTATGGAATGATCTCCCCGTCGAGGCTTGCCTGGCACTAACATTGTTAACCTTTCAGCGCCAGGTCAAGACTTTTCTCCCAGGCAGTTAACAACGTATGCTGAGCTTTTAACTGACCCCAGAATGGTTGTTTTAAATGGATATTGTTGCTTTTATGCTTTTGATGGTTTTAAATTGTTGTATATTTGTTTTCAATGTTCACTGTTTTCAACCTTCGTAAACTGCCCAGAGAGCTTCGGCTATGGGGCGGTATAGAAATGTAATAAATAAATAAGATCTTGACAGCGGGTCTTTGCTGTAAGCATAACATTAATAGCAATTCAAGCTGCAAGCTAAACGTTGGCCAAAGCACATGGAGCGTCCATTAAATGCTCATAAGATGGGGATGGCTTTTTGTGTGTTCGTGCGCATTTGTGATTTTTAACCCTTCTCTGCAACTGCGCTTTGAACTTTTCGTTAATGTAGCGATGTACTAAAATAACCTCTTAAAAGGCAGCTAAAGTTAGAAGTGTTCAATACATCCAGCAATTACCATCCCACCCTTACAGCTTTATAGAACACAATTTCTTATTGATCCTGTACTTTAGAGGTCATGCAGAGCTGGAGGCACAGCGGCGGGAGGAATTTCAGCAAAGTCCTGAAGTAATTCCAGGGCACAGCGAGAGTCGCTGAAATTGCAGATGTGCTCTGAAGTTCCTCTGTTGACATCCCTAGGAATTTTCACATCCAAAGGCAGTTAGCAGGTTTTTTCAGATGCCACAGAAATGTTTGCTTGTCTGTTGAACGTAAAAGTTGCCTTCTAAGACAAAGGCCCCATTCAGAAGACACCTTACACTATGGCTTTAACCATGGTAAATAAGCCTTATTCACCATGGTTAAAGTCATGGTTTAAGGTGTCTTCTGAACACAGCCTGGCTTTCTCGCTTAACCACCGTGGTTAAAGCCATGGTTTAAGGTGTCTTCTGAACACAGCCTGGCTTTCTCGCTTAACCACTGTGGTTAAAGCCATGGTTTAAGGTGTCTTCTGAACACAGCCTGGCTTTCTCGCTTAACCACCGTGGTTAAAGCCATGGTTTAAGGTGTCTTCTGAACACAGCCTGGCTTTCTCGCTTAACCACCGTGGTTAAAGCCGTGGTTTAAGGTGTCTTCTGAACACTACCTGGCTTTCTCGCTTAACCACCGTGGTTAAAGCCATGGTTTAAGGTGTCTTCTGAACACAGCCTGGCTTTCTCGCTTAACCACCGTGGTTAAAGCCATGGTTTAAGGTGTCTTCTGAACACAGCCTGGCTTTCTCGCTTAACCACCGTGGTTAAAGCCATGGTTTGAGGTGTCTTCTGAATGGGGCCAATGGCAGGCAGCTCCCCAATCTCTGTGTAATTGACTTTGGAGAGGATTCCCCATTCATGGATTCTCCAAATTCTAAAGCTAGTCCCTGGCATTCTAGGCACCAGTTTACCATCTTCCAGAAGCCTTTTATTTCTTGCTCTTTCTAGTTCTTCCACGTTTTAAAACAACAAACTAATTATAGCCATTTCTTTTAATGTAAGTAACACACTGCATGTCAGTTTTCCCTAACATAGTGCTCTCCAGTTGCGTTGGACTGCAATTGCTGTCATTTCACCATTAAAGTCCAACACATCTGAAGACCCATCAGGCTGTGGAGGCTGATCCATGTGATGGGAATCCTTCACAGTTTTTTTTCCCCTCCTCCCCCCCCACCCCCGCAAAACAAACCCCTGGAGGTACCATCTTCTAAATAAGCGGAATGAAAATGCACTTTGTACAAGAGTAGCTTACCACAGCCAATCACCCAATGTCCGCCCATGTCCAAGATTTATTTATTAAATTTATTTATTTGCAATACCTTTATGTATTTATTCATTTATTACATTTTTATACCGCCCAATAGCCGAAGCTCTCTGGGCGGTTCACAAAAATGAAAACCATAATAAAACAACCAACAGGTTTTTGATTGCCACTCAACTATCTTACACAGATTCCAGAGCGGTGAACATAGGTATAAACAGTAAAAGAAAGAAGGTTTTAAAAAAGCAAATTGAAATTGTTCAATTTAAAAACAAAGGAACCAGAAAAACAGTGGCTGGTCAGTTGAGGAAGGCTTTTTTTCAGGAGGCGCCGGAAGCAGCCTAGTGCTGGCGCCTGGCTGACCTCCAGGGGCAGGGAGTTCCGCAGAGAAGGGGCCACTACACTAAAGGCTCTTCTCCTGATGGATTCTAATTGGGCCACAGGTCCACGTGGAAGCACCAGCAGCATGCCCTCCAACAACCTCAGTGATTTCTAGCAGTACCTGTTTTGATACAGGTGTGCAGGAAAGGGGTGGCATATAGCCACCACATCTTAAACATTATTCATCTCCCCAGCTGCCCTGCAGCCCTTTTCTAGCAAGATACGCTTTAAGCTTCCTTAGATAGTCTTGCCACTCCAGCAGCCTAAATTGGACTTCTCTTCTAGCGAATATCGCATTCTCTTCCATTCTGAAAGTGTGGACTGCATGAGCAGGCCAGCAGCTCGGAACTGACCCCTGGAAATTGCATTTTTTTTGTTATCTGGAAGATCTGTAATGAAACTATAGTCAAGAATCTTTTGAACAGGGGGAAGGGAATCCTAACGTTTAAGTTAATATCAATAGTGTTATATATACATAGTTTCATGTATTTTATACTATCAATCCAAAGGGGGAGGTGGGTAAGAAATAAATTATTGATGATGATGATGATGTGTAAGGTAGATGTATCTTGTGCCTTCAGACCGTGCCCTGGAACAGGTATTAAGAGTAAATGCAAATATATATATTAAAAATAGATAAAAATATTTATAGCAGTCTACTGGAGATAATAGTTGCATCTGTATGATTATTCTGCTCTGAAGCGACTGTCTTCGTTCTCCGTTTCCTTTGTCGACATCATGTCTTCTTTTCAAGTCTTTTCAATTGTAATTTCTAGCTCTTCGCAGTTCTGTGCCATTTTTACTTCTTCTATTTGCTCGGAGTCTCCTGTAAATCAGACATCCTGTGATGGGGTCTAGTTGCATTTAATTCACATATTAATGCCGTAAAGTCTTTATGGCCCTTGAAACAAAAAGACCATAGAGCAATTTACTGCTGTGGATTTTTAGAAAATATGGCTGTAAAAAGCCCTGTCTCTATCATATGTGAAATTGACTTCTTGAATTGCCTTGACCTAATCGCAGTCAAAGAGCAAGGGAATAAAACCAGAGAGCCATTTCTGATTGGCTTTCTTAAGTTATTCTAAACCTTCCCATATCAAATAGTACAAAAATAAGACTGGCAAAGTAGAGCTCATAGCAGAATGCACAAGATTTCTCCATTTCCTTTAAAGAGCAGCTGAGGGACAGAGTGTTTCCCCTGAGCGGGGCAACGCTGTGTCACTTGAATACACCAAGGCGCAAAATGCAAATTTCTTGGTATATTGTCATCATCATTTCATTTATTACGGTCACAGACCAGCAATGTTAATATAAAGCAGTTGGTATATTATGCTGTGTCTAATTGACAACAGTTCGGGGGAAGTAGAGAACCTTTTTGTTTTAAGTGCACAACTAAAAATATGAAGTGCGAATGCAACAGGTGCATGTTATCATGCAGATACACCTGGGTGCTACTCTTGAGTTTACGCTTTGCAGTGGTCCAGGTTTCAGTGCGACATGATGTGTGAAAATGGCCTTTAGATCAAGCTACTCGTTTCAAAAGAGTTATGGTCAGACTACTGTGTTTAAATCCCTTGGATAACATTCCTGTTAGGGGACATGAAACTATTGAATATTTATATCTGCACAAATTCTACCATTTGGGTGGTTTTTGTACCAGTCCTGATCTGAAGTATTAATAGGTCTGAGTCTGATCTTGTTGGTTTCCTTGAACATTAGCTGTCTGTATGTGCGGAGATAGAGTGAAAGGGTTTGTAGCTTAGTGGTAAAGCACACATTTTGCATGCTAAAGATCCAAAGTCCAGCGCCTAGAAAGACCCTTATCTGAAACCTCGGAGAGCCATTGCTGCCAGTCCGTGTTGACAATACTGAGCTAGATGGACAAAATGACTCAGAATAAGGCAGCTGCATATATACTTTATTTTTCCAACAGATATATCAACTGTGCATTATTTTTCTGTCATGAAGTGAGTCCAACTCTTAATCCTACTAACTTTTCTGTCGAAATCAAGGTTTGATTTGTTTCCTAGCAAACCAAATGTTGACAAATGTCCTAAAGTTTACACGGGCCCCAAGTTCGGTTTTATGCTTATACCCCCATCTGAATGTGAGCGGTGTCTGGAAACCTAATTCCGAAGTTGGGAAAAAGATTGGCATGGGCTTCTGAAGATGAAACCCGTTATGTGACCAGAGAATTGCTGCTGAATATTTATGCCATGATTGCGAGAATTAGAAAGTCATCTGGTGTCTTGCCGGATGTGAGAAGGTGTCTCATCAAAACCAGCATGTAAAATAGAGAGGGTTCCTTTTTATTGGGACAGCTCTTGCTCTGAGCAAGATTGTCCAAGCTTTCTAAGCCTTAGACAGCTTCTGGAGATAAATGATGATGTGTTTGAGTCCCTTGTTAGAAAAAGAGAGAAAGTAGAAGAGTAAAGTTCCAATCGCAAAAGAGAACAGAGCTGCTTTAGTTGTGAAGAGAGAAATTCAGCAGATACTCCTTCTCTTTTTAACATAGGAAGCAATCGCAGCACCGGTATGACCCTCCTTAGGTCTGCATATGGTCCACTTGTGGATAACAACGCTCCAGTTGATGTCCAATGATTTAAACTTTCCATCTGGATACTTTTGGATCTCTTGGGTTAGAAATGGAAAGCGGAATGTAATGGGATACGGTGCTAGTGGTAAAGCTCCTTTCAGTACCGGTCACAACATTGGGCCTGTTCAGACAACACTTCAGGCTCTCTGTGTTGCAAAACTATGGTTCTCTGGGCTTAGCACTAACCGGAAGCTGTGCTGTCACAAGCAACACTTTAAGCCACGGTTAGAGCCTCTAACTCTGCTGCAGACGGTCTGACTGTGGTTAATGGGTGAGCAGAGTTTAGCCAAACAAGACATCTTACATCCTTGCTGCTTAACCAAAAGACTTAAGCAGCAGGGTTTAAGGTGTCTTCTGAACACACCCAATGTGATGGTCCAAATTGTTTAAGGTTGACTTAAGGATGACTTAAGCTTGACTCATTGAATATGAGACTACAACATCTTTCATGATAGACTGAGGAAGAAAAATCTTGGTCTGATTTCCTCTGCTAATCGATTCTTTAAATATGCACACTGTATTGTCTATAGATAAATCAGTCATTCATGTTCCCTTTTTTAGATGGGAGGTCTAGACTGATGCTTTGCTAAAAGCCATCAAGTGACTCCAGAGGGGAGTAATGGGCTTTTAACCCAGACTTCTCAGGAGTAATTTTTAACACTCTCTGTCCGTATGAACCCAGTACTGACACCTGGCTGCCTTCCTTTCAGGCGGTCAGTAACATGCCATGTGCTCTGCTGACGGGCATCAGGACGTTGCCAACCTTGGAAGCAAAAATACCCGAAAGGCCTTCCAGCAAAAGCAGAGATCTTCCCCGAGAGGAAGAGAAGGAAAAGAAGAAAAAGAAGCACAAGAAAAGATCCAGGACAAGATCTCGGTCACCTCCTTCCAAGTACCACTCATCGTCTAAGTCCAGATCTCGATCGCATTCAAAAGCCAAACACTCGCTTCCCACCGCCTATAGAACTGTCCGGCATTCCAGGTGAGTTTTGTGTCGGGATGCGATCATTAAATGCTCTTTTCTGCTCATCGTCCTTCTCAGAAACTCTTAAGAATATAAGAAGAGCCCTGCTGGATCAGACCAAGGGTCCATCTAGTCCAGCACTCTGTTCACACAGTGGCCAGCCAGCCATCGGCCGGGGACCAACAAGGCAGGACACGGTGCAACAGTACCCTCCCACCCATGTTCCCCAGCAACTGGTGCACACAGGCTTACTGCCTCAGATACTGGAGGTAGCACATAGCCATCAGGACCAGTAGCCATTGGTAGCCTTCTCCTCCAGGCATTTCTCCAACTCCCTTTTAAAGCCATCCAAATTGGTAGCCGTTGCTACATCCATAAATTAACTATGCACTCCTTCTTACTCGGGCTGGTTTGAACCCCTGGCCAAGCAGTAATATGGGTATTATGCAGACTGTAATTTACAGGGTTGTTGTAAAGATTATTGAAATAATGTGCTGTCAGCACTTAGGAAATCCTAAATGTTAAATTATGTCAACGTGTCGTTGTTTTAAAAAATGGGCACAATATAGCCATGTCTTAATGGCAGTTTTTGTTTTCATTTTCCAGCAGTACAACTCCACATGCTTTTACTTTAATAAAGGGTTTGTGAAGGCGGCACACATTTATTTGGCTAAGAATAGAGGGAGGGGGAAGAATGACAGAAGAACTGAAATTAAAACTTTACCTTGATTTGTTTAAACAACCATTAGGTCTGCTTTACCTCTTGAATATTAATAGAGTTTGGAATAAGACTGTGTTTGAAAGCAAAGCGGTAGTGGAATAAATGGCCCTGTGCAAATCTTGCACAAAATGACAGCCAGAGCCCTTCTTGGGGCAGGCTGGTTCTCCTGTTCTCCGCATTGAGTTGCCAGACCAGAATTTCAAAAGCAGAGGCTGTCTTGTTCTCAAAAATAAATGCTGTGTGGGAATGAGGTGCACTGTGTGGGAATAAGTGGCATTGTTTGCACAACAAACGCAGCAAGGCTTTGTGTGTGCCTGTTAATAATGGCACGACTTCTCTACTACGGGATCCCTAAATGTCCCCCCTAAGAATTGCCAGAAGACACATAGTGCAGCAATCTAGCATAAGCTAAGGAACAGTTAAGGGCCTGGTAAGTACTCAGAGGGAAACTACCTGGAAACCTTCATGTGCATCACCTTGAGCTTCATTGTGGAAGAAGTTGAATTGTGGAATTCGCAACCACAAGATGTAGTGATGGCCACCCATTTGGATGGCTTTAAAAGGGAGTTAGAGAAATGCCTGGAGGAGAAGGCTATCCATGGCTACTAGCCCGGATGGCTATGTGCTGCCTCCAGTATCCGAGGCAGTAAGCTTGTATGCACCAGTTGCTGGGGAATATGAGTGGGAGGGTGCTATTGCACCGTGTCCTGCTTGTGGTTCCCTGGTTGACAGCTGGTTTGCTACTGTGTGAACAGAGTGCTGAACTAGATGGACCCTCGGTCTGATCCAGCAGGGCACTCCTTATGTTCTTAAGCAAGGTAGAAAGAAATGGAACATTGATATGTTTTGTTTATGTTAAGAAGGGATCATGGCTCAATGATACAGCATATACAGAAGGTCCCAAATTTGGAACTTGACATTTTCAGTTAAAAGGATTTGGTAGCAGATGATGGGGAAAATCTCTGCTGGAGACCCACTGCCTGTCAATGGACAATGCTGGGTTAAACGGACAAACAATCCAACCTGGTACAAGGCAGCATTCTAAGTTCCTATATTAGCATGTACATCACCCTGCCCTAACGGGTGCCCTCCAGATGTTTTGGATTTCAACTCCCACCAGCCCCAGCCAGCATGGCCAACAGTCAGGAGTGCTGGGAGTTGTAGTCCAAAACATCTGGAGGGCACCAGTTTGGGGTACGCTGATGTACGGGTTTATTTATTGTATTTTTTAATTTGCAGCATGTATATACCTCTCCATATCTAAACAGATTCTGGAGCGGTGACAGAAGTTTTGAGGGCTTTGAGCAGCATATAGTCCCTCCGACTAAATACGGCTTCGCCTTGGAAATTTTAGTGCTCTTAACTGGAATTCCAAGCACCTTCACTGCAATTTTTAAAGGCTCTGGGCCTCACAGTTGTAGGCAGAAGTATGACGCTAGGATCAAAGTAGACCAATGGGTCGGAAATGAGCACAGACAGAAGAATGTTTGGGTGGTCACAAAGAACTTGCACAGGACAGGTGATAAATCACCTACTCCCATGTGTGATCTCTTGATATGGTCTTTGGACTAATCCAATACATTATTTTCTATTCAAATCCCTTGTGGAGCTGCTATCAGTGAAATTAGGGGGGGGAAAGCCTGACCCTAAAAGAGCTCTTGATCCCCTGCTAGATAACCAGATTCCTAGAGCACCACACTGCAAACCAGGCCCGCATTGTCTCATGCAGCACATACGTACACCCTTCCAGCTTGAGAGGAGGAGGAGTGGTTGGGATCTGGGCCTGTCATAATCTTTTCCCATAAAGACGTTCGCTTCATCATGAAATTGCTTCTGGGCTGCAAGTCGGAATTACAGCATACATATGGCCCAGCCTATGAAACACAGCAGGCTGCATATATTTCTATATGGCAATATCTTAAAGAAGTGAATTCCTTTGTCAAAGGAATATGCATCCCTACGCCTTCAAGAAGCAAATTCCAATAATCGCATTCTGATTATTGTAGCCATGTGCTGGGGGCGAGGGGGGGGGATGATGTGGCCACCTACACAGTTGCTTTCTTTATCAACTTCTTAGACTCCTGCCAACCCTTCCTATTGGCTCGTGTCCCAGTGGAAAAGCTGTTTTACATACATATCGGAGGAAAATACAAATTTGGGAGCCCTCTTTTTTTATCTGAGCTCAGCCCCCACTCCCTGTGGCCCTCCAGTAGGCATCAAAGCCTCGTGACAAACACTGACATAAAGAGGTGATTGACAGTGCAACGATTTTGTAGCCACGAAAACGTCAGTCATGGGAGGAGGGCTTAATGTCTGGCGTTCTAGTTGAGGAGTTTCAAATTTCACAGTTGAGTATCAGTAAATACAAATAAGGACCCCATTAATTGGCTGTGTGTGATTCCTCTTCATTTTCTGCAAAGTCAGTTGGTTGGGTGGGAGGGGTGTTGCGTATTAGAGGGAGGGGAGATAAGAGGTTCAAAAAGTGATTACACAGTGGGTGATTTAATGATTGTGCATTTAGATTTTACAACTGAAATCCTCAAGCCGCCTATTCCGAAAGTCCTATTTACAATACCGTCTCATCCAGAGTAGGTGATATGTAGAATACATATAAATTGGGCTGCTCCAGATATAAACGGGTGGGGTGGACTGTAACACTCCAAGTTTGCATTTGAGTTTGAGCCAGAAATTTCACTTCGCATTAATCACTTTCCTTATGTACTTCATTAATAGATTACTTTCAAAGCCACCTACTCTGTTTACCCAGCTAACGATCTGTGTATAGTAATTAGCCGAGAAAGACATCATTAAAGGATTTAGGTTTTAAGATTAGCTGATCAGCATAGGTAAACGTAACATGCTGATGGTTTCCATTTCAAAGAGTCAAGTTAGGCTAGGCCTCGAAACGGTTTTCTCTTGTTGCATTGACAAAAATGGGTGCCCCCCGCATTGCTCCAAAATCCATTCTTTTCCCTTGGAAGCAACCTGCTTTTCACATAGATGCCAGTCCTTATGATGTAAGGCAGACGTGCCAAATCTTTCAACACAGTGGAGCTTTAAACAGAACCTGCTTAGCAGCATGATGGGTATTAACGTGGTTTAATAGAATTGAAGTCCTGCAAATATCACATGTGGTCTCAGCTGATGATCCACAAGCTTTATCATGTTAAAAAGCGGGCCTTTTACTATTTCAAAGCGAATCGTAGCAGCCCCATCCCAGTTTAAGACAATCGTATTAAAAACGAACCCCAAAATAGTTGAAGCTGCTTTTTTGAATATATCTATATAGTTACAGTACTCATTATTTTAAGCTAATACTTTTCCTTTTCCTTATTGTCTGGACTCTTGTAGGCCAAAACAGTTCTAAGCATGCTTCCTTTAAATGTAGCTGTGGTTAAGGGGCACAGCTGTTTAACGGTGGGCCCAATTAACTTCCCAAAGTAGCCCTTTTTTAAAAAAAAAAAATCTGAATGTGAAGTGTGTGCCTCCATATCACAGACTCCCAGAATCCACAGGGACATTGAACATGGCGCCATGGCTGAGCAGCCCATCAATGGGAGCAGCAGCAGAGTACGGGAATTCTCAGGCAGCCTCGACAACGCAAAGATTTGACTGCCGGAGCTCTTTAGAGGGAAATCCTGGTAAAACGTCAAGGTGTCTGACTGACCTCCAACTTCTTCAATCTCTTTATTTTTTCCATAGTGTTATTTCTATTATTATTATTATTATTATTATCTCCATCTTCCTGTATTAGATCCGGTAAAGATCTAATTTCCGGGGGAAGCTGCAGCCACGTGGCGATGCAGTACATAACAGGTTTTTGTGCGTGTGGGTGGACATTTTCCCACCTTCCTTTCATTTCAGGATAGCTCACCTTTTTCATAGCTCAGGCCAGGAGTGTGGGACTATACCCAAAGAAGTCAACAGAAAAATCACGGCGCTCATAAGGTTGTCCCTTGCAGGGAGGGGGGTATATTTGTGTCACTGTTATAGGATGCTGAAGTTTGCTTTGGAGTTGCACCCGTGCCTAAAGATTCAAGATAATATAACATATCAAAGCCACAGTGCATATCCCTAAAGTAGAAGCAGCAAGGGGGGGCGGGGGGGTAACGCACGACTTTGGTATGGCTCTGGAGTTTGAACTCTCCTCTCTGAAACGGTTCGTCCTAGCTTTGGTATTAATGTTTCGCAGCTTTTTAGATGCCGTCACGATTCCAGATTTGCCTTTTTTGTTTTTTAAGGAAGTGTGAAAAATGGCCTCTAGCGAAAAGTTTTCTGGGGTCGACAAGCGCGGAAGCAGGGGTTAGAAGTAGGCTCGATTTACAGTAAGTAAAGCCTCTGGCACAAATGCATCCAAGAGGGATAAACTTGAAAGTGCAACCAAAATGAATTGGCCATACTATTCTTAAAAGAAAACAAGACAGCTGCATGAAGGAGCCGGCTAAAAGGGCTCCTGTATTCTGTGTACTCCGTGCTGGAAGGTACACATATACTATTAGTGTATGCAATCCCGGCCCTTGGGCTGTTGGTCCCGTTAGCAGGTTGAAAGTCTGGGCTAAACTCAACACCTCCTGCAGCATCACAAGCAGATTTTTGGTGTTGTCAGTTTCCTGTGGGACTCTTAAGTGTCCAAATGAATGATTTAGCTCGGGTTATTTGTCTTCTCTCCTTGTATCCTCCGGCTCGAGCGGCCGCTACCCTCCATCTCCACACAGCGTTTTTCTATTGTGCTGCTTACCTTATAAAATAAAATCGTCAATTTGGAATTGCCCATTTGGAAGGCGGTGACTCCAGTCCCCGAAACGTGGCAAATTGGCAGCATGTGTTTTATCGTTTAAAGCGCCTCCTCCATATGTGAAACGATCTTGAAACGCACGCTGCTTTGGAATCCAAAGAATTGGAACGTGAAACATTTGTGTGTGTCAAGGAATCCTCAGGAAGCTGGCAGTGCCTCCAGGGAACAATGGGTCTTGTTCGTTAATCTTTCTTTTAAGCATGTGCGGTGTAACAGACTCACCTTTTATTTAATGAGTCTTGGAGACAACAAATATCCATTGAAATCAGGTAATGAAGCTAAGGACAATCGCTTCCTTCTTGAGATTAACACCTCTCCCCACCCCCCATCCTCCTATTCAGGTCTCGCTCGAGATCACCAAGGAGAAGGGCACACACACCCGAAAGGCGTAGAGAAGAGAGGAGCGTCCCAACAGCGTATCGCGTCAGCAATAGTCCAGGAATGAGCCGGAGGCACACACGTTCCAGGTACGAAGTTGCGTTTGCGAAATGGTTCTGTATTTCCAGAGGGGACCTTTGAGTTTTCGCTGGCTCAATTGGCCTTGTTTATTTAAAACATTCCTCCCTATGTCCCTATATAGAAATGTCCAAGGTGGCTTACACCGTTATTCAAAATAACTAACATGCAAAAAAATATTTTTTTTTAAATGAGACAGGTGGACCACCACAGGAAATTTAGGCTGGATATGTAAAATTCATCTTCGAAAATGTGGGACCTTTTCTTTAAAGAGCAATACCGAATTCCAGTTCCGCATATGTGCTCACGCTCTGCATGTTTGAACAAATATCTACATAGGGTGGTGTCGGTGTTTGGTCACGACTTCTAGAGTTGAGCAGAAACATTTGTCTTTTGTTTTTGTCCTTGGATGAAAACAAGATTTTAAAAATCGCTGCTTTACATACCCTTGTGCTAGAATGCACATGTGATTATCGCTAGCTTTATGTGATGAGTTGTGCTTGTCGTACTGTGTATATCACAGTGGGCTTCTGTGTCTCTGCAATTAATGAAAAGGAAGGGCCGTAGCTCAGTGTTAAAAAAAACGTGCATTGTACATCAAAGGCAGCTTCCTCTGTTCCTAATGCTCTGAGCGGAAACATCTCCCTCCGTGTATGGTCTAAAAGTAGCTGTCCTTTCTACTACTACTGATGGTCGTGTAGTTCATCTCAAGAGCTGTCTAGGCAGGAACGGATAGGTAATTGCCATGGCAGAAGTGTTTCCGGTATTTCAGGGGTGGGTAACTTGTGGCCGTCCTGATGTTTTAGCGTACAACTCCCATCAGCCCTATTGACCGGTAAGGAATGATGGGGGTTGTAGGCCAAAAACATCTGGAGGGCCTCAATTTGCCCACCCCTGCCCTGTTGTATAACACACACTTTGTAGTTGGCACTATGGTGGAAGTGGTGGCTGATATTTAATGGTCCATAGTCTCAAACATCATAATATTGTTTATTAAAAAAAAACTCCAGACAAATCATTTGAGACCTTTGCCCTCCGCAGACCCCACTGAAATTAAGGTGTGCTAACAGCATAGCTTTTCTTCCTCGTTTTTCCCTGAAGGCTTCCAGAAGTACGTTCTCATGATTACTAATCACAGATTAATTTCTCCATGACTTTAATCTGGTTTCTGTATTGGGATCAACATTCTTAGTTCGGTAAAATGGTGTGATTATTATTGTTGTTGATGATGATGATGATGCACCATGTCCTGCTTGTGAACAGACCGCTGGACTAGATGGGCCCTTGGTCTGATCCAGCAGGGCTCTTCTGATGTTCCTGTGTTATTGTTAATGTCATCCTTTTAAGGCATGCTGCTGGGTGTGGATCCCAATCTGTTAACGATTGCAAATATGAAATGGTGGAGATGGAGATAATTCTCAATTAACCCAGGAGTTCAAGAGAGTGATGTTATATGCACAGTATTAGGTGTTTGGAGTAACTTCCTGTATTTTTATAACTGAAATTATTGAGATACTGTGGCTGGATCATATTGTCGGTCAGTCCACCAGCCCCAATCCCAGGGGTTTTCAAACACACTGTATGAGTTTACTTCACACTCCCTCCTTTCGATTGTGTTTGCTCTCAGGGCAAAGGCAACATTGAATTCAGCCCGTCTCTCTTAGGCTCCATCTTCCTGGCAAACATAAACTGGTTTTAAGACAATGGCGCCTTTCCCTAATGGATGTTATTGTGTAAAGAATTGTGTCGGAAATCTTGATCCCAGCCTATACTCCAGTCTCCTAACGGTATGAGAATTTCTGCCGCACAACCAGAATTGTTTTTAAATTGAAAGATCTAGTCCCTGTCCTGCTTGATTCGATCTGAGAAACGCTGTAGGTTGTGCACTCAGAACCAGCTAGAAACCAAGGACGTTTTGCCATCGCTCCACACAAATCAGAATGCACGCCACACTTCCCTGCAGAAGATTGGTAATAATGGCCATTGGTCAAGCTGTCTCTTGGGGGGCAGCTTGTCCCCCATAATTGGTCTTCTCCCAGCGAGAAGCTCCTGATGAGCATCTCCTCCATCCTCAGAATTCAGTTTGAAAACTGCTGATGTAAATCTTTTATTGAAGAGCAAACGCCGCAACGCAGACTCTCTCCTCACTTAAGAAACGTTTTCCCTGCTGTTTCTTGGATGCTAAGCGGCCCGTTTGCCACAAAGTGGTAGAGGCGTTTAAGTGTGTGAAAGCAGATTGACTGTGGGTGTCTGGGATTTTTGTATTTGCTCCTCCCGCTGTAGCCCACTGCGTGAAACACCAGACTGCTTTTAAATCTCCCTCCAGAAGAAGCGTGTGGGTCCTTGGATGATTGTGGCTGTCACTTAAACAGAAACAGAGCCTTTTTCTCTTCAAACTCACCCTCTTAGCTTGGCAGTGGTGGTTCCATTTGACAAGGACCAATGTTTCTTTCATGATCACCTCTGTACAGCAGGAATAAAACGTACCACGGAATTCGATGCACAACATCGCAACCATCGCTCAGCAGCGATGATGAGAAGGTCTACAGAGTTTAACCCAAGAAAGAACCTTACTTACTAACACTGTTCATTCAGAATGTGGTGGTGTTTCGCACACTGATCACAGATTTTCAAGCTTCTCTGGCCAGGCGGCTTGTGAACGGGATCTATGCGGAAACAAGGGCGGGGAATCGGAGAGAGAAAGTTTCCCCAAAGTCACTTACTGCGACTTTCCATACTGTTAATTTTTATTTCCATTGGCGACATCTGATGCTGACAATTCGACAGCTTAACAGTCCCTTTCTGCTTTATAGTTCTGCTAACTACGCCATATTCTGATGCTTCTGTGATCTCAGAAACTGGAAAAAAATGCTTTTACTCTTTCATCCTGCCTGTTAAACATAAAAGACAAACATGGAACCACGTACCCGTCTGCCACAAAGTCGACAATCGAAAGAACTATGGGGATAATTCTTAATGGCCAAGCCATAAATCCCTAATGTGGAAACACACATTGTCATCAGGAAATATATTTAATAGCCTTAGATCCAAGAGCCCACTGTCGTGTTTCTCAGAAAACTCCTGCTTCCAATGGGAGGCAAATGACGAGGCTTGCTAAGTAATCTACAAAGCTTTTATTAAGCAACAAACGTCTCTTCAACCTGAAAAGAGTTTAATCTCTTGGAAACTTCTCTCTAGGCAAAACTATGCAAACCAAGCAAGACAGTTATGTGCTCAGGAACAATAGGAAGCCACTTCCCAAACTCCCATAACTTCAGAGAGCCTGGTGCGGAGGCAGGTTCTGGCGCAATCCTAGTCAGACTGACTTTCTCACGCCTTCCTTCCGCGGTGTGCGTTTTAGTTTCTGTCAGACCCTAGCATCAGCTAGCATTTTGGGACGCCCTCTGGAAGAAAGCTCACTTCTTACTGAGTGTTTAGGATTTGGCTTTGAGGAGATAAGCTCTGGAGAGGGCTGACTCCCAGCTGGGGTATCGCCCGTGAGAGCTACCTCCCCCACTGGTACAGGCTGGCTGGTGTCTGGCGCCACTTCCTCTAATTCTGATTCCGATTGATTACTTGAAACATTTTCTCTCAAAACAGGGGCATGATAGGGTTAGACATGACACCCACCTCTGTACACCTGTTCTTAGTCGGATTATCAGCATTTCTGGTGGATGTCTGGGTATTTACTTATTTATGTATTATAGCATTGTTATCCCTTTTATCCTTTAATTTGTTGGCAGGCAGCCATCCTTTCTCTCCGGAAGGCCTTCAGTTGCAGAAATCATTTGCCTGTGGTTCGGAGGCAAGCTGGGAGAGAAGGCACAGTGTGTGTTTTACATGCAACCTGAATGCAAGCTTGAGATTTTCTGCTGCCATGTTCTGCCAGTCAACCGAGTTTCTGCATCCTGAGCATGTGGTGCTAAAATGGGAGCCAGTGTGGTGTAGTGGCTAAATCGTTGGACTGGGAGTCGGGAGATCCGGGTTCTAGTCCTCACTCGGCCGCGGAAACCCACTGGGTGACTTTGGGCCAGTCACAGACTCTCAGCCCAGCCTACCTTTAAGGTGAATTCCTGCATTGAGCAGGGGGTTGGACTCGATGGCCTTATAGGCCCCTTCCGACTCCACTATTCTATGATTCTACCTCACAGGGTGGTTGTTGTGAGGATAAAATGGAGAGGAGGATTACATACGCCGCCTTGGGTTCCTTAAAGGAAAAAAGATGGATATAAATGCAACAATAAATAAAAATAGCATTAACATTTGAGTGCACTCTGCTGATACCGGCGTGCCCCTGTTTCTGGTAGGAATGTTTTTGTACTCCGTATGAGAGGGAGAAGCAAGCCTTGGGTAACGTGTGAGCCGACACAAAACTTGTACTCTGTGTCTCCCAGAAATCCCACTACAGTTTTAGTAGATCCTAATACAGGGTTACCCGCCACGGCGATGAGTCGCTTTTTTTTTCCCTACCCAGAGAGGAGGAAGACTTGAGCATGCATACATGCCCAAATCTGGCTTCTTTGTCTTTAACAGTACGGGGGGGGGGAAAATGCAAGGAGAAAGGGCAAAAAGTAATGGGTTTCTCACTGTAATCTTTGGAGAAATGTTTTGGTTTGAAATAAGCAAGCGTCCATAGCAAGCATAACACTGTCAGAATTGAATTCACCATAGAAACAGAATTAATCTTCTCTTCCCTCAACCTTTTCTCTCCATTATGGGCTACTTATCTGCATACGTCTTGCCTGACACCCTGTTCATTTGTTATGTCTCTGTGGTGCTCTCTCCCAGTATGCGGCCACACAGTTCTTGAAAGCTGATTCTGATGCATTGTTCATTAGGCACAGGAATCGCCCTTTCTTTTTTCCTTTGTTTAAGAAATCCTGTTTCGATTCGTTGCTGTCTGTTTCTCATCCTTGGCCCATACCCTCAAAATACAAAAAAACGGTGTAGAAAAGGCAACCTTTCAAGAGAGGATAATCCTGTGTTCGTATCTTTCAAAGTGGTACCTTTTTATTAGGCCAAATGATGCCAGCTAAATAAGCTTTGAAACTTTTATCTACAGGCTGTTTTTTAAAAAGCCAATTTTATCCCCTCAGGTCAGTTTCTTCTTTTGTGGGCCTTGCATAGCTATAAATATTTTGAACCTTTTATAGGTCTTTGTTGCCACATGGTTAACTGCTAAGAGCATAAGAAGAACCATGCTGGATCAGACCGAGGGTCCATGGAGCTGTCGACCAGGGACCAACAAAGCAGGACATGGTGCAACAGCACCCTCCCGCCCATGTTCCCCAGCAACTGGTGCACACAGGCTTGTTGTTTATTCATTCAGTCGCTTCCGACTCTTCGTGACTTCATGGACCAGCCCACGCCAGAGCTTTCTGTCGGCTCCCCCAAGGTCAAGTCTGTCACCTCCAGAATATCATCCCTCCATCTTGCCCTTGGTCGGCCCCTCTTCCTTTTGCCTTCCACTTTCCCTAGCATCAGCCTCTTCTCCAGGGTGTCCTGTCTTCTCATAATGTGGCCAAAGTACTTCAGTTTTGCCTTTAGTATCATTCCCTCAAGTGAGCAGTCTGGCTTTATTTCCTGGAGTATGGACTGGTTGGATCTTCTTGCAGTCCAAGGCACTCTCAGATCCTCATAGAACTGATCTACTTCTGCTTCTTCAGCATCTGTGGTTGGGGCATATATTTGGATCGCTGTGATGTTAAATGGCTTACCCTGAATTCGAATTGAGATCATTCTATCATTTTTTGGATTGTATCCAAGCACTGATTTAGCCACTTTATTATTAATTATGAAGGCTACTCCATTTCTTCTGTGATCCTCTTGTCCACAGTAGTAGAACTGGTGCTGATCTGATGTGAAGTGGCCCATTCCGGTCCATTTCAGTTCACTGACACCCAATATATCTATATTTAATCTTGACATCTCACCAATAACCACATCCAGTTTGCCCTGGCTCATAGATCTTACATTCCAGGTTCCTATGGTGTGTTGATCTTTAGAACATCGGATTCGTCGTTCACCCCCAGCACCATCGGCCGCTAGCCGTACTTTCTGCTTTGAGCTAGCTGCGTCAGCACGTCTGGGGCTAGTTGAACTTATCCTCTGTTCCTCCCCAGTAGCATTTTGACCATCTTCCGACCTGGGAGTCCCATCTTCCGATGGTATACCGACATATCTCTGGTTGTACTGATCCATTTAGTTTTCACAGCAAGAATACTGGGGTGGGTTGCCATTACCTTCCCCAGGGATCGTATTTAGTCTGACCTCTCTACCATGACCTTCCTGTCTTGGGTGTCCCTTCACGGTTTAGCTCATGGCATCCTTGAGGTGCTCAAGCTCCAGCACCACGACAAGGTAATGATCTCCTTTGCTGGAGGCACACAGGCTTACTGCCTCAAATACTGGAGATAGCACACAACCATCTGGGCTAGTAGCCATGGATAGCCTTCTCTTCCAGGCATTTCTCCAATCCCCTTTTTAAAGCCATCCAAATTGGTAGCTCTCACTACACCTTGTGGAAGTGAGTTCCATAGTTTAAACTATGTGGTGTGTGAAGAAGCACTTCCTTTGTTCCCCCACCCCGAAAAACGTGTTTTGACAGCATTCTCCTATTCTGTGAGTACAGAATCCAGCAGTGCAATCCTCTGCATGGCTACTCAGAAGTAAGCCCTGTTGTGTTGATTGAGTTTTATTCCCAGGTAACTGGGTTTATATTCCTGCCTTAGTCACATAGGTAGCACCGATTCACTATTGCTTATTTTTCAGCCTTCCAGGTAGATGTTCATGCCTTCCAGATGTTTCGAACTAATAACTCATCGCTCCCCAAGCCAGCAAGGCCGGTAGTTAGGAATGATGGGAGTTGTAGCCCAAAACATCTGGTGGGCGCTACACTGGGAAAGGCTGACTTAACATGATCAAGTTTTGTTAGGTGAAATTTTAAATTTTATTGATAGGAAAGGAAATAAAAGTTATAAAGTCAGTCATAAAACTTCTGTAGCTCATCTTCTAGCATGTTCAGAGGAGGGCAACCAGGATGATCAGGGGTCTGGACACAAAGCCCTATGAAGAAAGACTGAAACAACTGGGCATGTTTAGCCTGGAGAAGACAAGATTGAGGGGAGACATGGTAGCACTCTTCAAAGACTTGAAGGGTTGTCACACAGAGGAGGGCCAGGATCTCCTCTCGATCATCCCAGAGTGGAGGACATGGAATAACTGGCTCAAGTTACAGGAAGCCAGATTCCGGCTGGACATCAGGAAAAACTTCCTGACTGTTAGAGCAGTACGACAATGGAACCAGTGACCTAGGGAGGTTGGGGGCTCTCCCACGCTAGAGGTATTCAAGAGGCAGCTGGACAACCATCTGTCAGGGATGCTTTAGGGTGGATTCCTGCATTGAGCAGGGGGTTGGACTCGATGGCCTTGCAGGCCCCTTCCAACTCTTATTATTCTATGGTTCACATGCCTCTTTTCCCCCTGCCCTTGCCCCCTTCATGGGTTGCATATAGTTTCTGCTGCTCATCCAATGGGAGCTGGGCTTGATAGCCAAGCATTAATTTTCAGTAGTCCTCTGGCCTCCCAATGCACTTGCTTTGATGCTTTAATGAAGATACAAACTTCTATATTATTATTACTATTCTGTGGTTAATTGTTGAACTTTTGACAGTGGGCCTGTTCAGGCAACACGCTAAGCCAAGGTTAAGCTCTAACCCTTTTGCAGCAAATGGTTAGTGAGCATCTTTAAACCATGGTTATCATGGTTAGGAATGTTTTGCAGGACACGCTACAGCACGGTTGACACGATACTCTAAGCTCTCATGTTTAGTTCAGAAGGCTTAATCACCGTGACTTAGCAAGTCGACTGAACAGGGTCATTATTTTGTCACTTCACATACTGAAAACAGGTTTTATTTTTTTTACAAGAGATTGAGATTTGTATATAAAAAAAAAGTCTAATATGCAACCTTTTCCAAAAAAAACCCTCAAATGTAGAAAACATTGATCCAGGAAATTGTCTACTTTGAGTTCCAGATCTACTTTTGCAATAAATAAATTTAAAAATTAGAGAGGGAATTGCAAGTTTTTCCAGAACGATGAGTTCAATAAAACCTTAACTTTTTGTGCGTGGAATAAGTGTTCAGGTGCTAGATTTTACTTTGGCACCAAAACTCAAGGGCAAATGCATATGAGGATGGTCGGGGCACAGGTGAGAACGCAGCTGGTGGACGAATTTGACTGGGAATCTAGTCAACAGGAAAAGCGCTAAACACATCCAGCTTCCCCTGGCTGCTCTTCATTTTAAAAACACCAAGGCTTCAATACTCAGATTTGCTTCTCTAGCTTGTTTCTTAGAAGCTACTCCGACCTGCAGGGAGGGGGGTAAGAAATAAATAAATGGCCATTTAGTGGGGCCAGGGTGACGGCAGCGTGCCCATGACTTCCCCGATCGAAGGTGCTCTCTTTGGTTAGCAAACGCCTTTTAAAACAGTTCGTTACGTGGGATTTTAATAGCGGGAGAATTCCACGGAGAACAGCCCCGGCATCTGCACTGTTCCATTTAGAAAACAGCTCTTTGTATCTTTTGCAGGCCCATAAAGGCAATCAGGCCGCCGCAGATGCCTCCAGTACGCAGCTTGTAAAAGCATGTAGAGCCAGACACCTTGGCTGCTGCAGCCGAGGTTAATAGCTGGGTTTGTCATCGTCCTTGAAAGCAGAAGGCACTAAACAGCCAGGAGAGCTGTGAACGTGTGGCGTTATGACTAGAAGGTTGATTCTGGTAATCTTAATTAAAGGGACTTTGTTGCTGGCCAGCAGGTTTGTCACAGCCCTATAAAAGCCCATGGAACTCCATGTATCAGTCTCAGTCGCTGGGCACATCGTAGGTGTTGGGAAACCAGCAAAGGATCGTGCAGCGTGTGCAAACGTAATCAAATTGCACGCCGGTTCTCTAGACGACACGCTTTTAATCCTGCATGGGCTGGCAGTTGTACACATCCAGCCAGCTGTGTAAGAAACTGGCGTGGCAGGATTTCTCGAAGCCGCTCCGACAGACCCAGTGGTCTCGTTAATTGGCTGTCGAATCTGCAGTGCCTCAGGTGTGGCACTCGCCAGTAGCGTTACGTTGAGCGTCGTGACGGATGCGCCACCTCTCCGAAAAGGGGAGGGGCGCACATGTTGGCACTCGGCGCCTGAGATCGTGTGTCGCCTGTACGAGGGAAGGGTGCTCCGGTTCGCAGGCCGCCGGCATCGTGGCTGTAGGTGGGCAACTCATGGTCCCTCCAGATGTTTTGGCCTGCAACACCCATCATTCCTCACCGTTGCCTCTGATGGGAGCGATTGGCCAAAACAATGGAGTTGCCGCCCCCTGATTTAGGCCCATATAGGAAGATGCCTCATACCTGGTCAGGTAAGAGTCCATCTATCCCAGGATGATTTATGCTGGCTGGCAGCAGCTCTCCATGGTTTCAGGCAAAGGTCTTTCACCTCACCTGGCCCTTTTAACCGGCGAGGCAATGGTTTATAGCCTAGGGTAGCCGTCCCCAAACCTCTTGCCCTCCAGATGTTTCGGACTACAACTCCCAGCAATCCTGACGATTGGCCACACTGGCTGGGACTGGCAATGAGTTGAAGTCCTAAACTATCACTGCAGAGGCCACCAGTGAGGGAGGAAGCAGCAGCCAGGCATCTCTCCACCGTGCCTGGGTCCAGCTCCAGCTGGGAGCCCCCTCCCTCCTGCTACCAACTGTCACTGCAGAGGCCAACATGAGGGAGGAAGCAGTAGCCAGGCATTTCTCCACCGTGCCTGGGTCCAGCTCCAGCTGAGAGCCCCCTCCCTCCTGCTACCAACTGCCACTGCAGAGGCCACCAGTGAGGGAGGAAGCAGCAGCCAGGCACCTCTCCACCGTGCCTGGGTCCAGCTCCAGCTGAGAGCCCCCTCCCTCCTGCTGTCAACTGTCTCTGCAGAGGCCACCAGTGAGGGAGGAAGAAGCAGCCAGGCACCTCTCCACCGTGCCTGGGTCCAGCTCCAGCTGAGAGCCCCCTCTCTCCTGCTGTCCCCTGTAACTGCTGAACTTTCCAACTAAGATTGTAGTGCCTGAATTTGCTTTCCTTTTCCCCCTCCTCCTCCTCCCTCCCAATCCCCTTTCCTTTCGTGTCATGTCTTTTAGATTGTAAGCCTGTGGGCAGGGACTGTCAAGAAATACTTTTGTAAGCCGCCATGAGAGCCTTTTTTGGCTGAATGGCGGCATAAAAATACTTAAATAAATAAATAAATAAATAAACGTCCAGATGGTATCAGGTTGCGGAAGACCTGGCCTATGGAGAGAGATGGTCTTTCTCCTTCATTCTCAGCAAACGCCTGCAGATCTGCCCCTGTGCCCCGTTGAGGGGCCATAGCTCAGTGGTAGAGCAGCCGCTTTGAATGCAGAAGGTCCCATGTTCAATCCCCGGCATCTCCAAGTAACGCTGGAAACACTCATGCCTTGAAACCTGGGAAAGCTACTGCCAGTCAGGGTTGACAATACTGGGTTAGATGGACCAATGTCGGTATAAGGCAGCTTCCTATGTTCCAACGCCCAGATCTTTGGCTCCATCCCCATATGGACAGACCAGTCAGCGATGGGGGAATGGGTCACCTGTACCTCCACAAAGTCCTTCCCACAACTGATCATGCGAGTGGAACAAAGTCGACCAGAAGTAATATGACATGGGAGTCTCTTCCTCCCACCCACCCTGCCGAATTGGCCATCCCATGGAGCGAGGGACTCTCAAGCTACATACGATAAGTGGGCGTCTCAAGCCTGTGATCGATGGCCAGATATTTTGTTTTGTCCCCTTGTGTTAAAATCTACAACAGAAAGGCTTTTTATGTTTCCATAAAATGGCTTCCTCTTACGATGGCAATTTTCAGTTATGTCTGCCGGTCACATTACCGATTCAAAACAACTTTGTGCCGACGGCTGAAGCTGAGACAGTTTGAATGAGTGTTTTTATGGGGGGGTGGAGGGGCGTTCTCATTCAAAATACGGTTTCATTTCCGTTGGTTTTTAGAAGGTTATTTTTATGTAAGGAAGTGGTTATAAGCTCTGCAGGTTGGCCGTGTTAATGGGGGACTCCCAGAAACACCCGTTCTTTAGTGGGAGGTTAGGCAACGTCAGTCATGCCTTTAGAGTCTGCATGGGTGGTGATTAGAAAAAAGGCCTTTCCATCCTGATGCCCTGACTGTGGAATGCTATTCTTAGGAAGGCCGACATAGTCTCGTGTCTGTCCAATTCTAGGTGCAAAACAGAAAAGACAAAGTCTCCAATAACAGCTCAAAACAAACACTCAGGGAGCCAGAGACCTAGCAGAACTGCACGGTAGATCAATATGGTTGTTATGGCATTGGCATGACCGCTTGCATACCATCAAGTGCTTTATTTATAAATATTGTATAAAATTAATTAGTATGACTGTTCATGTGCCATCAAGTACTTCATTTATAAACATCATATAAAATTATCTTATTGCTCTAGTGCTGTCCTTGAGTGCTTGTTTGGAGCCGTTCTCGTCCCAGACTTTCTGTTTGCCCAGGTCTTTCCGTTGTTGGATTGGCGATACCTGATTGATTCGATTTACCTGTCGCTGTGTCACTTGTGTTATTTTTAACATATTGTTCCTAAATGAATGATCATAAGCCACTCTGGAAGTTTTTCAAACCCAAGGGTGTGGCATTTCAGTGTCTTAAATGAAGACATCATTCACTTTATTTTAGACGATGAAGTCTGCTCTGACATTAGGAAAAATTTATATCCTCCCTTTGCTGGTTTGGATGAAAGGAAGGTCATCTCTTGAAAAGCTGTGCTTTTAATTGTACTATTTTAATACATACGTAACTTTCAGAACTGCTAAATTTCTCGTGCTGGCCCTGCTGTTGCGTGCAAAGTCCAGGGGAATGGATGAATGTAAACACATAGATGTGAAACTGTATAATGGTTGGTTGCTCATTACAATAAACTCAACTTGGCCTGTTTCAACTTTTAATTGCACATGCTTTGGTTAGGTTCACAGCCTGAGTTGCAGTAGGACACCCTTGCCCTGCCTGGGGCCTGCCAGTAGTCTGATCCGCCAGCTACGGCCTTTCCTGGACAGGGACAATCTAGCCACAGTAGTGCATGCACTGGTAACTTCCCGATTAGACTACTGCAATGCACTCTACGTGGGGCTGCCCTTGAAGACGACTCGGAAGTTGCAGCTAGTGCAAAATGCAGCAGCTAGACTGCTGGTGGGTACATCTTACAGAAACCATATAACACTGGTCTTAAAGGAACTTCACTGGCTGCCTATACGCTTCCGGTCGGAATTCAAGGTGTTGGTAATGACGTTTAAAGCCCTAAACGGCTTGGGACCTCGATACCTGAGAGAGTGCCTCTCCTTATATATGCCTGCCCGAGACCTTAGATCTTTTGGAGGAGCCCTTCTCCACATCCCACCAATGCAACATATATGCTATGATGGGACAAGGGAGAGGGCCTTCTCTGTTGTGGCACCCAGACTGTGGAATGCCCTCCCCTTTTAGGCACGATTGGCACCGACATTGATTTCATTTCGACACCAAGTAAAAACATGGCTTTTTAACAAAGCCTTTGATGGTTAAACTCACTGGCACAATGTTTTAACTGTTTTTACTGCTTTTAAATTATATATTGTTTTAACTTGGATCATGGTTTAATTTGTTTTTAACTGTGCATATTTATTGTTTTATACTGTATGTTTTTACCTGTACGCCACTCTGAGATCGTAATGATATAGGGCAGGATATAAATGTTATAAATAAATAAATAGTCAAAAACATCTGGAGGGCACCAGGTTGGGGGCAAGACTGCAGTAGGGCATGGGAACTAGGGGGTCATGCCAAAGGCTGCCAGAAAAGATGGATTTTGAGGAGGGATTTGAAGGAAGTAACAAAGGTTGTATCACACAGATGTTCCAAACATACAGGGCAGAAAGGCAGGGAGGGCCCGGGTCTTTGGGGAGATGAATAAATGTAGCAGTTACTTGCCACAGACTCCGTTATCTGCGACGTGATTTCTTCTTCCTTCTGCAAAACAGATATTTTCAAGCCGTTCATATCAGCATTGCAGTTTCATTATAAATTTACAAGGTGAATCGGAAAGCTTTTATAAACAGGCATTTCCCCCCCCCCCAGGGTCCGAAGTCTTGCATTTTCTGGAGGATTGTAGGTTTGGCAGTCGGGAGATATTCGAACATTGGTACTTCGTATTTAAAAAGGTTGCATTTGATGCAGAAAGAGACGTCCGCTCCAAGGGAGCTGCAAAGACAGGGGTGGGGGAGAAATGATTGTGCTCTGTCTGTAGCTATGTGCAGAGCTTTGCGTTATTATGCTCTGTAGCTATGTGCGGAGCTTTACACTAAGCAAAACTCTTCTCTTTCAGGAGTCCTCATGAAAAGAAGAAAAGGAGATCTCACTCACACACCAAGTCCAAAGCGAGGTCTCATTCCCCCTCTGCCTCACCTGGCAAGCAGTCTGCACACAAGAACGCTGCCCATTCCAACAGTGTCTCTCCTGTGGAGAGTAGGGGATCCAGTCAAGAACGTTCCGGGTAATGGGACCCTTTAAAACTTCAGCACGGGCACATCTTTGTTGGCTCAGATCTGGGACGGGGCAGATGATCCAAACTAGGGAAGAAAGGGGCTGCATGTGAGGCTCGTAGGTCTGTCCACCGAAACAAATGCTCCGTTCACTTAATTTTCTGGACCTTTGGGGTGAATGCTATTTATGGAACCACTTAGCTGGAACAATAGAAATGGTCAGCTATGTGTCCCAGGGCAGTGCTAAGCTTCTCTCAACCACTTAGCCAGGGTAATGAAGCTGGATCGTCATGTACAGCTGATGAGACAAGCGTGGCGGAATTGGGATGCAGGTGCAACCTAACAAATTTGAACACTCTCCTATGTTCAAAAGAAGAAAGAACCCCGACTTTCTACAAACCGAAAACTAGGACCGCTCCACGACGTTTCCTGCTTGCCGGGAATTTATTCAGATACAGGTTTTTCTGCAGTACGGAGTAGCAAATTTCATTCGGCCACCACATTCTGTAGATCCGGCAATGCATGATCAACTTGCCTAGGGAACGTGAGCACACTGCGATTAAGAGGTCACCTGCATTCACCTTTTCCTTTCCTTTCACAGACATGTCCACCCCTTACCATTTCCACACACTTGTAGTTGATCCGTGCATTAATTTTGGCTGTGAAATCCTTAACGTCTGGTCTATTTAATATAACCAGTTCACCGGAGAGTACAGTTTCCGCTCGAAATTTATGGGTCTCCTGTACTCCCTGCAATAGTGGATGATGATGATGATGATGATGATGATAATTTCATTTTCTTGCATTTAGCAAGAGGGTATGGAGGAGGAGGTCACTCCTGTAAGCTGCTTCTTCCCGGGAAACTTTTTTTTAATCCCCATTTAGCATCCCACAAAGAGAATGTTAGTCGATCCTATCTAGGTATTGGCCCTGATGGTTTTGTGCTGTCTCCAGTATTGAGGCAGTGTGCACCAGTTGCTGGGGAACATGGGTGGTGCACCATGTCCTGCTTTGTTGGTCCTTGAAAGAGACGCCTGCTGACATGGGGGCCCACCAGGGAGTAGCAGTGTTGGGGATTGCGCTCATCGCTATGGGGGAGGAGATTGGGGCTGAGATGGCTCTGCGAACCTTCGGTCACCTGTTGCGATACGGGGCGCCTACCCTTCGCCGAGCTGTGCCCTTAGCCCTGGCTCTCATCTCGGTCTCCAACCCCCGCCTCAACATCCTCGACACCCTCAGCAAGTTTTCCCATGACGCTGACCCAGAAGTCTCCTACAACTCTATTTTTGCCATGGGCATGGTGGGCAGTGGGACCAATAACGCCCGTCTGGCTGCAATGCTGAGGCAGTTGGCACAATACCATGCCAAGGACCCCAATAACCTCTTCATACAGAGTGCTGAACTAGATGGACCCTTGGTCTGATCCAGTGTGACACCACTTATCTTCTTACATTATTATGGATCTTTCAGTAGTAACTTAACCATACTGCTGGTCAAATAAAACAACCTGACAGCAGCCAGGAAAGCTCCAGCTGTAAACTGCTGGTGAGAATGTACTGAGGGTGGTAGGCTTCACACAGCTCCATTTATCTTGACGTATTTAAACCATCCCTCCTCCTAGTGATGACATTAAATTCTATTTAGTATTACTCAGAGCTTAAATGAAACACTCAAAAGTACTTCGCATACATTGTCTCGTTAATCCTTACAAGAAGCGTAGAAGGCAGACAAGTATTATTATCTCTGAATTAACATGGGGCCTGGGGTGTTTGGCTGAAGCTTAGAGTAGTTTCTCAAAGGTGACCTAGTGAGTTCATGGCAGAGGTGAGATTTGAACTCGCAGCTCGTTTTCTCAGCCATTACTCTACATTTGCTGTAAAAGAAAATCATATTACTTGAACTACCTAGATATATTTATCGGTGCAATGCTTATCTGCTGACTGACGGTATCCCTTTTTTCTTTCTTTTTAAAAATCCTTTTAGGGGCGTTTCTCTGGAAAAGGACGGCCAGATCTCTTCTGCAATTGTGTCATCTGTACAGAGCAAAATAACTCAGGTACGATTTAAAGACGTTTCTGCTTCCGAGGTTTAATGCTAATAAACTTCGCCCTCCGGTTGGTCACGATTGCACCGCCTCGTGTTTCAATTGCAGCTTCAGTGTCGAAATGGCTCTCTCTGAAAGGGAGGAATAGCAAACGGGGATGTATACTTGTACACTTCCAGCTCTGAAGTCTGGTTTATGAGAGAGTTAACTCAATCTGTCTGTGTGTCAGTGCTGCGGCTTTACTGCCTGAACAGATTTGCTTTTCAGAGCCGCAGGAAGGGTCAATGAAAAATCATTCTCTTCTCATTCAGACCGTGCAACAGCTTTCTTCAGGTATCCACGCTGGTTTCCCGTCACCTTCGGCCGCAAGCGCAAACTCTCCTTGGCTTGGCCTTTCTACTGCTCTCTGCAGTCTCGTCCCTGCACCACCTCATTGCTTCAATTTCCTGACATCTCCCCGCTCCCACAAATCCTCAAGTGCTCTGCATTCTTTGGCTCCCCACCCACTATCTTTATTTCTGCCCCTTCGTACCTGGAACGCTGTCCTCCCAACATTCCCTTATCTTTTTATTTATTTATTTATTTATTTATTACATTTCTATACCGCCCAATAGCCGGAGCTCTCTGGGCGGTTCACAAAAATTAAAACCATTCAAAGTATAAAACAACAGTCTAAAACCATCATATAAAATACAATATAAAAGCTCAACCAGATCAAAACAGCAGCAATGCAAAATTACAAATTTAAAACACCGAGTTAAAATGTATTTATAGACTGTTAAAATGCCGGGAGAATAAAAAGGTCTTCACCTGGCGTCTAAAAGCATAACATGTAGGTGCCAAGCGAGCCTCCTTAAGGAACTAATTCCACAGCCGGGGTGCCACAGCAAAGAAGGCCCTCCTCCTGGTAGCCACCTGCCTCACTTCCTTTGGCAGGGGCTCACGAAGAAGGACCCCTGAGGATGACGTTAGGGTCTGGGCATGTACATATGGGAGGAGGTGTTCCTTCAGATAATCTGGCCCCAAGCCATTTAGGGCTTTAAATGTTAATACCAGCACTTTGAATCGGGCCCGGACCTGGACTGACAGCCAGTGAAGCTGGAAAAGGACTACCCTTTCCTGTGTAGTCCTTGATGAGCGCCCTGCCCCATCCCCAGTTGCACCAAGGTCCTGGTACATGGCCCGGCCTCTCATCCTGTGTTGACCTTTGGCCTGACCAGACCAGATTGTAAGTGCCTTGGAGGGCAAGAGCACTTAGGTTGCTCTCTTCTCTGCTTACGTTGTAAAGCTCCCGTGGATGGTACTGATGCTGAAAGGTGAGGGATGGCGATCCATCTGGTTAAGTAACCCAAGCCCTCCACCTCTTCCCCATCATTCTGTGTTCCTCTCTAAGCTTTGTCCAAGGAGCCGAGTCCTGGCCGGGACTGTGAAGATGCGGGTAGTCTTAATTGTTAGTGCCTGGGGAGGAGTCATCAAAGGAACTGAGAGTTTAGCACACACACCCATCCTAGTGGTGTCCCTGAATGTACTCCTTCCTCCCATAGGGCAACTAAAATGATCAAGGGGCTGGAGCATCTCCCCTATGAGGGAAGGTTACAACAGCTGGGACTGTTCAGCTTGGGAAAAAGGAGGCTCAGGGGAGACCTGATAGAGGTGTACAAAATGATGCACGGTGTGGAGAATGTGGACAGGGAGACATTTTTCTCCCTCTCTCAAAATACTAGAGCCCAATGGGGCCATCCCATGAAGCTGATTGGTGGAAGATTCAGAACGGATAAAAGGAAGGACTTCTTCACACAGCGCAGAGTTAAACTATGGAATTTGCTATAGATGTAGTGATGGCCACCAATTTGGATGGTTTTCAAAGGGGGTTGGATCAATGTCTGGAGGAGAAGGCTATCCATAGCTACTAGCCCTGATGGTTGTGTGCTACCTCCAGTATCAGAGGCAGAAAGCCTATATACACCAGTTGCTGGGGAACATGGGCCGTAGGGTACTGTTGCACCTGTATCCTCATCGTGGGTTCCTGGTGAGCAGCTGGTTGGCCAGTGTGTGTTCAGAGTGCACTACACGCTTGGTCTGATCCAGCAGGTCTCTTCTGACGTTCTTATATAAACTGGTTGTCACACAGAGGCGGGCCAGGATCTCTTCTCGATCCTCCCAGAGTGCAGGACACGGAATAACGGGCTCAAGTTAAAGGAAGCCAGATTCCAGCTGGACATCAGGAAAAACTTCCTGACTGTTAGAGCAGTGCAACAATGGAATCAGTTACCTAGGGAGGTTGTGGGCTCTCCCACACTCGAGGCCTTCAAGAGGCAGCTGGACAAGCATCTGTCGGGGATGCTTTAGGGTGGATTCCTGCATTGAGCAGGGGGTTGGACTCGATGGCCTTGTAGGCCCCTTCCATCTCTGCTATTCTATGATTCTAGTGATTGCCATTTGTCCCGCGGGGAGAGACAAACCCCACCGCATGTGGTCACAATCCTGCAATGGCAGAGCCTGCTCTCTGCCCCCAACAGTGGCAGGCCCAGCCCTCCCCGTCATGAGTCTTTGCCATCTCCAAGACCTCCCTTCACAGATGATAGGCGTTTTGTTAGGTCTTTGGTATTCAGCTGCGTTCAGTGCTTTTTTACATTATTATTAACCGCTGTCTTTGTAATTAGAGAATGCTTTAAAGATAAGTATTGTACGCTGCTAACTATAATAGCCGAAAGAACTGCTGCACTGTGAAAGGGTACGCTAAGGTTTGTTTACTGATTTAGATACAATAAAAATGTCCGCTGCTTTGTTGTGGGTCACAGCCTTAGTACAACGTCTCGAATAGTTCTCTCTTGCCGCCGGCAAAGTGCATATAATGCTATCTAATGCGTTCAATTTCCTTCACGCAATCCAGTCGAGAAAACAATAATTCTCTGATCACCCTGCTCGGTTTCACTTGTCTTAAAAATGCATCATCTCGTTTTGCTTATTCCCAATTTAATTTGCCTCGGCAGAATAGTTCCTAAACGGATATTTGAATTTCTCTTAATGTGTTAGTTTTGAGGAATTGCGTTTGCTGCTTTTAGTAATTTGTGCCGTTTTTCAAAAGTGCTGTTGTCGAACATGCATTCTGTTTGCCGTTTGGGGTGATGCTAGGATCCTTTACACTCAGATGGCTAAAACGTGGTGGAGATCTGACTTATTTATTTGTTTGTTTGTTTGTTTGTTACATTTATATACCGCCCCATAGCCGAAGCTCTACGGGCGGTTTACAAAAGTTAAAAACAGTAAACATTAAAAGTATACAAAATTTAAAAACAACAGTATAAAAACAACAGTACCCATTTAAAAACAACAGTTCTGGGGGTCTGTTAAAAAACAAACTTCGCGTTGTTAAATGGTGTTAAATGCCTGGGAGAAGAGAAAAGTCTTGACCTGGCGCCTAAAAGATAACAGTGTTGGTGCGAGCCTCATCGGGGAGATCGTTCCACATCTTGGTTCTGTCCACCACCGAAAAGGCCCTCTTCCAAAGGATTTGCCTCTTCCAAAGAAGAGGCAGACCAACCCTGTAGGTGCAAAAATTAATTTTTTCCATGCTGATACCACACATACAGTTAGTAGTTGGGGATTACCCAGTTAGGGCATGGTTGATCCATAACCCTTGATGTTGCATGTAATTTGAGCGCTCCCCCTTTTAACTCCTTCTCCACTGTAGAAGACAACCATCAATCAGTAGTAGAGAACTTGTCTCGCATGTAGAAGGTCCCAGGTTCAAGCCCTATCATCTGTTTAAATCAGGGGTGGGGAACCTTTTTCAATCCAAATTCCAAATTGGGAAAGGTCTTGGGGGCCATATTCCATCCATGGGCAGGGTCTAAGGCAAAGTGGGCAGGACCAGAATGTGGTTTTTTTACCAATTTGAAGCCAGACAGGCCTCAGAATTAAGGACCGAATCACTCAAAAGCTTTCTTCCTTCTCCCGTGCAGGGAAAAGCTCTTATCTCCATTACCGCTTTCCCCTGCTGAATGCTGAGAATGGGAGCCTTTTCCAGCCCTTGGAGAGCGGGCGGGCGGGCAGGGGGGAATTAAAAAAAGAAATCTTATCTGCGATAAGACGAAGAGGAAGCAGAGCCTGGGGAAGAAACTCGGGCAGGTGGAGAGTCCCTGCAGGCGGTATCTAGCTAATGGGATGGAGGTTACTCATGTCTGGTTTAGATGTTCATGACAGTACATCCAGGAAAGACCTCCCCCCCTGCAACCTTGGAGAATAACCACCAAGATCTTCAACTTGTCAAAACACCGTAATACCATGCAAAAAATGTAGAAGAAAGATTAGAACGAGAGTATGACAGTATTGCCCAGGCTACAGATTTCTAACAGTTCTATATACTGGCTTAGTTGTCGTGGTTAACATCCTGAGCATGTTCCCTTGCCTCCCTCCTATCCCCACCACCTTTCCCGTAAAATTTCCCAGGGTCGCTTGCTAAGGGACAAGGAAGGACTGTTAAGCCACTGTGCAGACATGCCAAGAGAAATGCATAGATTAAGATTAAACACATAGGTTAAGGTTAAAAGATGCATCACAGATCTAAAAAGGTGCTGAACTAGATGGACTAATGAGGCCTCAGACCATTTTTTGCAGCCCATCTTTTTTTCTGCCTTGCACTGAAGAAAAAGCAAAGCTGCAGTGAGCAATTTAGACTGCCCCAATGCTCAGTTTATCTAAAAGATTATGTCCTGTAGAGGACATCCTTTAGAGCAATTGCGAGTGGTGTTGCAGCTCAGTGCCTCTGACTTCTTTAGCAATTTGAATCTGTTTGGAAATGCTTCTTGGCTCCCTTGGCTTTTTTAAGTCCTTCTGCGTTGAACCTCTTTGTCCCAAGATTCGGGAACGGTGTATTTGTAGAGGGCTTCCTGTGTTGTGTACTTTTATTTGCTCTCTTCTTTCATTGTTGCCTTTACCCATTCCAACGGTTGCCTTTTTGTTTCTATATGCAGTTAGAATGTTCTTGCAGGACTTTCTAGGAGAGTCCTCACGTACCTTTTCCTGTATTTGTTGCAGGACCTTATGGCTAAGGTGAGGGCAATGCTTGCAGCTTCCAAAAACATCCCCACCAGCGCATCCTGAGACCGGAAGGACTCTTTAGAAGGTTGAGTACAGATGGAAACTTGATTCAGACGGGTTCCAGCTTCCTTTTGTCCAGCAGCAGATTTCATGAAGCTAAAATCCTTGCTATGTACAGAAGACGTTGCCCTTGAAACTTGGATGGATCTTCCATGTGGAACTTCCTTTTGATAAAACAGCCTTTTGGGGTTTTGTAAATTACGTTTTGGCGGTGTTCTTCAGTAAGAATTTTAACACGAGCGGTGTTTGTATATTTGTAAATACAACGTTCCTGAAAGTGTCACGCAAATAAAAATGCAGATAAACACTTTTTATTAGCTAAAGGCTTTTTAGAGGTTGGTTTTTACTCTTTATTTAGATGTTTTCTAGAGCCACGTTTCAGTCGGGAGGATTCTCCAAAGCGCCGTACGCAAATTGAAAATGACAGCATAAAGCCATAACATAACAATAAAAAACGGCAGACAAAGGGAGAAATTAAAACCAGAGAACAGACACTATTCATAAAAACAGCTCACCATAAATGCTTTGCCTAAAGGGAACAGGCTCCTTTGCCTGCCTTAAAGGGACAAGCTCCCAATTTCTGTAGTACTGCAGTGGAGTGGGGGGGGGAGCTGGTTCCAGAGTTTTAGGGGCCACCACCAGAAAAGCTTCAGTATTAGGCTGGTGCAGCCTAGGTTGTGTGACGCACCACGAGATTCTCAGTGACGAGCTGGGAGCAAAAAAACGTATATGGAAGAAGTGCTGCCTCAGATCCTGGGCTTTAAAAGTAAGCATCAGCGCGTTAAATTTAGCCTGGAAAATAAATGCCATCCATTGGAACTCATACCAGATAGGTATGTGTTTTATCCCCCACTCCAATATCAAAGGGGCATGTTATAAATAAAATTTTATTAAAGTTTCTAGCACTTGCACTTTAAAGCGTTGTCAATGGGGAAGTGAATATATAATCCAGTCTGGGATAAAATGAATAAAATAATCTGGGTTTAAGTGTTTTTAATAATAATTTAAAAAAAACAGCCACCTGAACCGTTTAACATGGGCTGTTTTGAAATCTGAAAGCTGTTCAGTGTGTAACCCAGTACTTCACATACCCTTAGTCACTGACCTAATTTTCTTTGACACATTCTTATTTCCAATATTATTTTCCCCAAATGCAAAATAGGTGCTATTCTCCAGAGATCCAAGACTGTCCTTATTTAACTTCCTTCCATGCTCAAGAGAAACACAGACTTGAAAGTTGGTGAAGATGCTATCTTGCCTTTATAAATGGCTAGTGGCAAATAGCAATTATATACTAAATCTTGTGAGCTTCCTATAATTACAGTTTCATTTATCATACAGGCAGAAGTTCAGTGAAATAACTTTAAAACATTTTTCAAAATAGAAGGGCAGTGTTCTAAATGGCAGCTTTGAAAAAAGCCCAAAAGATAAAATGTTGATCAATGACCTGTTACCATAGTTTAAAGTTGAACAATATGGTTCTGCGCTGTACTGTGAGATGTAGCCCTTTAATTTTGAACGCTCAATGGAAATAACTAAGCAGAAGAGTTCTTCAGGATGAATAAGATCTATAGAAAGGGGAAAAAATCTCCAGGAGTACTTAATTAAAAGGTCAAGTATTTTGTCCTTCTATTGATTGATTTCAACTGTTAGAGTACAGGGTGTTTTCCCATTTTGTGAAAGTCATCATGAAGAAGCGGAGAATAAACCATTATTCCATCAAGGAAAGAGACCTGTCCTTTTCATAAACCTATTAAAATATAAATGCACTAGAGATGACAATCATTAAAATAAATTTCGGGCTGGTACTGCGCACACCTGCTGAACACCCACCAAGAAAACACTCTTGTGTGATCTTGCTACTCAAACCTCTTGTGATGAGTTGCACCATGATGCCACTCGAATGGACTTATTTATACATTACCAAAATACATCCACAACAACATCCAGAAAGCAGTCATACTCAAAACATGTTCAATAGTCAGGAAATTCCTGAATCAGTAAAAGACAGCATGACTTGGCAAAGCCCATCATGTCCGTCTAGAAAAAACGCTAGGAGTGAGAAGAGAGAGATTGCTAACCATAGTATTGCAGTAACAGCACTGCAATCTGTTTTCTCCTGGGAGCCCTCTGCCAAACTAGGACAGGACAGCGTGGGGCTTTGAATTGGACTTGGAAGCAAACTGGGTTCGCACATCGTTTGATAGTACTGACTCACAGCTAAATGAGGGAACCAAGCCCACTGTAAAGGCTTGCACTGTAAGATAAAGGGCTGGATCATGTCGGATGAAGCAAGATCTTGCCCAGTGAGTCAAGGTAAGTTCCCCAAAGGCAAAGCAAGGTCTGTCAGGACCCTGGACAGATCCCTAGCTGAAACAGAAGAGGTAGTCCAAGTGTTTTCCTATGGGGTTCTGTCGGGAAAGGCTTATTTGCCCGTACAAATCATCGCTTTACGTTGTGTATCTTGTCACTTGACGATTTCATGCGTAAACTGGTCTAATGCAATCCCTCTGTTGCAGTAAGTGATATCGGACAGGTAATGTCAAACGCTGCAATCGACTTCTGCAAATCTCTCTTCATGCATTTGTGCTGCTGCTGCCCGTCAGTGTTGACAATACTGGGCTAGGCGGGCTATAACAGGCTGACTCTATAAGACAGCCTCCTATGGGGAATGTACAGAGCGGATTGAGCCAAGTCCATAGTCTTGAATTCTTGCCAGAATTAAGTCAATTTCAACTAAGGCAAGGAGTTAACAAATTGAACTTAATCTGTCACGTTGGACTCCTTCCACGGACAGGAGAACATTTCGATCCAGATGTCGTGGACTCCTTTTCTGTCCAAAACACGCTCATTAAATAATTCCCCGCTGAGTTCCTCTTCTGATCTGACCTGCAATAGCTGGAAACTTATTCAAAATTGGCTTTTAGAGGCAAGCAAGTTGTGGAAAGTCTCTCAAATCCTGAAGATCAGACTTGTCTTGTTTTGGTTTTTTTACACCTCCTAGCCAGCAAGAGGGAAGTTGTAAAGAACAGATCTAATTAAGAAGTCCACACTGGCAATAGAACATAAACTCTTTCCTGGATCTCTTGACATGAGCAATTAGAGGCAAAATTATTCCAACCAATAGGTACAGCATAACCAATGGATCCTGACAGGTTCAGTTGCCTTTGGCAGCTACATAGTAGGGCTGTGTTCCGCTTCTCTTTGGGTCGGAGAAGCAGAAGCAGATCGGGGTGCTTCACCTCCCCCTTAAGACGGAGGTGAAGAGGATCAGGGGGAAAGTGGAGTGTCATGGAGCGGATCAAGATGAAGGTGGATCCTTCGCCTCAATCCAGAGCTCCAAAAAAAAGGTAAGGGGGCCTTACCTGGTACTGCCACCGCCCGTGCGACGGCAGCAGAGCCAGGTAAGGGGAAGGGGGGTCTTACCTGGTCTGTCGCGGCCTGTCGTTGGCTTCACTTGAGCTCGCAGCTCAACCTGGAAGTGTAGGCCCCAAGCAGGCTGAAATGAAGCTGGCGACGGGCCACGATGGACCAGGTAAGTGGTGTGCATGAGGGGGGTTTACCTGGCCCTGCCGCCACCGCCCGTGTGGCGATGGCGGCAGAGCCAGGTAAGGGGGGAGGGGGGTCTTACCTGGTCCGTCGTGGCCCATCGCTGGCTTCACTTGAGCTCATGGCTCAACCCGGAAGTGTAGGCCCCAAGCGGTTGAGCAGCGGGCTGAAGTGAAGCTGGCGACGGACCAGGTAAGTGGTGTGCGTGAGGGGGGTTTACCTGGCCCTGCCGCCACCGCCCGTGCGGTGATGGCGGCAGAGCCAGGTAAGTCTATGGGTGGGGGGGAAACGGAGCTCCGTAACGAAGCGGACCAGGCCACAGGCGGATTGTGGCAGAGCAGATTGGCCAGATCCGGAAGCTGCGGATCGGGCCACGAAGAGGATCGGGGGGGGGGGGGTGTTTCTATGCACAGCCCTACTACATAGTGCTTTCTTAAACTCTTTCCCATGAATGTGACTCAGGCTGTGTGTTTTTTACACCCTCGCAGTAAATTCTTAGCAAAACAAGATGGAATATTAGCTCCAGGATAATATAACATTAGTTTCATTTTCACACACTGTTCCTCTTTATGGAGGCTTCCTTGTGTATTCAACATGCTCCCTGGGGTTCTTTCTTCTTTTCTTTCCCCACCGCATCTACTAAATGCACTGCTTTGAACATCGTGAAAGGTATATTTAATGGCATTTATTTCTTTAGATAAGCTCCTGTTTAGGGGGGAAATGGTGCCTGTGATTCTTCTACACCCCTCCCCAAATCCATAGACATTTAACTACAATGCACTTGACTGTCCCCATAATAGCTTTAGTGAAACAAGATGTTTTGTTTGTAACATTTGAGAAATGATTTCCTAAGAAAAAAGAATTGAGGGGAAAGTGCTTAAGGAATGCGTTCTGTTAGAGAAAGGAAACGTACCCAGACTTTTGGAGTTCTCTCTTCATGGGTGTAATCAAAGCCGCTGTAATAGAGCAAAAGCTGCATGTGGAGTAAAACCCATCCGCAATCTTGCCTCGTCCGCTTCTGCCTTTGTCTCACAGATGGAACGGCGCCCTGGCTAAACAGCAGGCGTCACCCGCTTGACCTCCAGAAAGCATCTCTCTGTGATGAGACTTTGCTCTGAGTCTGAAACTATTTTTCTGCTCAAAAGTCCCTCCCCCACACACACACAAAAAGAAAGGGGCAGATCTTCCACTCTTCGGTTTTTGGTTTTGCCAAGATACAAACCCAGCGAGGGCGGGATCCGGACTCAAAGTTGCAGGTCCCACCATCCCGCATCCAGTCTCCATCGATAGTCAACAACTGAGGGACAATCTATGCAACAACGTCGGCTAAAATTTGGCAACGAAGGCCGCTCCGGCTTCTTTCCTGGCCCTGCCTCCGTTTTGTGTAAAAATGCACAAACTGGCCAATCTCACACACAGAGAGAGCTGGTTCAGCCCTGCATGATGGTCACTTCTGAGAACTTGTGTGTGTGACTGCCACAACGCAGCCTCTGAACTACAGGCCTGGCCGCGGACACTCCCTGCTCAAGCTAAGCCCCACCACTTGAGCCTGAGGAGAGGGACAACCACCGCCTTTCTCCAAACTATGCGGAGAAAGGGGTTAAATTGGAAGGATTTCAGTAACAAATTAAAGCGCTGTGAATTATATGTACTGAGGTGAATTATTGTCAGAGTGGGTGTTAAATGTAAATAACTGCAGATGATAAATGCCAAACGGACACGTGGGTGTGTGTTTTTGTGTGTGTGTGTGTGTGTTTTGTGGTAGTTAAACTGATTAAATTTTTATTTTAAAAGTTCACAAGCTTTGTTTCATAATAAAACATTTCAAAAAACCTTTTGAAAACCTCTCATCCAATCCTTTCACTCTTCTCATACACGCTTTCCTTTCACACATTCACTCCTGAACTTCCTTTATTACCGTATTTCTTCGATTGTAAGACGCCATCGATTATAAGACGCACACTAATTTCAGTACCACCAACAGGAAAAAAAAACCCTAAGACATGCCTGCGATTCTAAGACGCACCCCGTTTTTAAAGATGTTTATATGGGGAAAAAAGTGTGTCTTAGAATTGAAGAAATACGGTATCCGTATTGATTAATATAGACCAACTGACTATCTGCACACCACCCTCAAAAGACACCACTCTCTACACTGAACCTCAAATTCTCCAGAACCCAGGTACTCTACACACAGAGAGACCACAATCTTCTCAGTCATTCCCTTATATATCACTCTTCCCCCTCCCAAGACATTCTAACTCCGCCCACTCAGGCCAACATTCAAAGCGCCACAGACTTCCCCATTTCAGACATACATTGGGGAACTGACTTGTAGGGTGTAACGCCACAGTGACCACCAGCATATCTTCCATAGACTTGTTATTTGTGAACCGCCCAGAGAGCTTTGGCTATTGGGTGGTATAAAAATGTAATAAATTAATAAATAAATAAATTATTCTGTGGCCACTGTGATCCTCAGGGAGCAGTGTTAATGCTTTAGGACTGTCTCCTAAATACACTGTCCTCATTGGTATGTTTTCAATGTCTACAAACGATAGGGCTCCCCCGCACATACCATGATATGTGCCTCCTGTTTTTCGGTAGTCCTGTTTGGGCCATTGTTACTCAGCACCTGAGTTCACTATCTGATCCTGCATGCCAAAGCTGAAGAGGTAGGAAGAGACTTGATACAAAGGTGCCTTTTTCCAGGGCATCTCCATGTCGTTGCATGCGACTGATACTTCCACTTAAAGTGTTGCCCCTGAGCAAAGAGTGTAGAGCTCAAGAACCGCTTGGATTACCTCGCAACTTTGTGTGAACTGGTCTGGATTTCATTTCCTTGAGATAAATGCTCCACAGTGGTTTCTGAACAGTTAATAACCTGGGCAGTGTGTATTCCGATCACACACCAGATGCAGAACTCTGCTTCCTGAATATTCCTACTTATTCTTTTTTTTTTTTTTTTAAACAAGTTTCTAGTCCCTATTATGAAAATAGGCTTGAAAGGTGTGTGAGCCATGGCTGCTGAAATGACAAAACCCAGATGGGTGGCTGGATCGTATTTCCAGCAACCACGGCTTCAGCACTGCGCACAATTACATGTTTCTCCTTAATTTAGTTGTGGAATTCCACAATTCTGGATGGGAAATTGTCCTCCTCCTTCTTAAGAGACCAGTTTGCCCAGCACGGTGAACATTCAATCAGCATGAATGGTAAGTATGGGGAATGGAGACCAAAGACGTTCCCGCAACGACTTTTTCGGCACTGGGGAACGGTGTGTCACGTATCTCGCCATCCACTCGTAAGTCAGCGTCCATCAAAGTGGCGTCACTAATCCATCCCGACACTGACGAGGACGTCTCATACTTGTCAAGGAGCTCTCTGGCAGCTGTTGGTGACAGATCTTCATTTGGGCTGGCATTGATCATAATTTCCTATCAGTTGTCATGCTTAACTCCATCGCTGAATGCAACAGATTTTGCTCTCTGCCAATTATCCTGTGGCTCTCGGTTTTCTCCGCCGCTGTGTGAAGCATCCCCCGGGGCTTGAATGCTGTTCTCCCACTCAGTTCATAAAGAAGTCAACACACAGTCATCCATTTAGCATTCTGCGCGCTTGCTGTTTGTGCAGGAAGATCACTGGGAGGGATTAAATGGGCTGAGAAGATGATGTTATGTGACGCTGACATCGCTACTCACGTTCCACCACCCCTACTTATCTCAGTCCACTTCAGATCTTGTTTCTTTTCTCATCATAGTTGTGTCCTTAAGTCAGACTTTAAAATAATAAAAGAGGAGGCGTGTCTGTCTGTCAGCGCCGTACCGCCAAGGCTGTGAACACTGACACTTGGTAGGCATGTGAAGTAGAACTTCCTGAGACCCTCTGACTCACTGGTTGAAGACCAGCCGTGAGCTCATCAATTTTCCAGTCCCGTCCCGCCGTACACACTTGATGTCAGAGATCCATTTTACCAAGCTGCAACCTGAGCGTTCTTATGATTCCATCCCAATTCTTATTTATTTAGGACATTTCTAATCCACCCGATAGCAAATGTTCTCCGGCCGGTTTACAAACAATTCAAAGACAAAAACGCCGTAGAACTGTTTAAAAATATACGATGCGAAACAAACTATTTACAGCTTGCAGAAGAATACGGTAGTGTAAGGCTTATTACTCAAGATCTACCAGACTGGGTGAACAAGTGTGCTTTCAAGAAGCGTTTCAAAGATGCTACATTTTTATTTTATTTATTTATTTATTTATTTATTGCATTTCTATACCGCCCAATAGCCGGAGCTCTCTGGGCAGTTCACACAAATTAAAACCGTTCGAAGTACAAAACAACAGTCTAAAACCATCATATAAAATACAATATAAAAGCTCAACCAGATCAAAACAGCAGCAATGCAAAACTGCAAATTGAAAACACCAAGTTAAAATTTATTTATAGACTGTTAAAATGCCGGGAGAATAAAAAGGTCTTCACCTGGCGTCTAAAGGCATATAATGTAGGGGCCAGGTGAACCTCCTTAGGGAGCTCATTCTACAGCTGGGGTGCCACAGCAGAGAAGACCCTGCTCCTGGTAGCCACCTGCCTCACTTCCTTTGGCAGGGGCTCACAGAGAAGGACCCCTGAGGATGACCTTAGGGTCCGGGCAGGTACATATGGGAGGAGGCGTTCCTTCAGATAGCCTGGCCCCAAGCCGTTTAGGGCTTTGAATGTTAATACCAGCACTTTGTCTCCCATAGAGGGTTTTTCAAAGTATAGGGGCCACTACAAGAAGGCCACTGTTGGGGTATTGCATGGCTGTGTTCCTCCTGTTGATGTTAAAGGCCACCTGAGTGTGTATAGGGGCAGGCAGTCTGAGCCATTAGCTTACATCCCATATAAGACATCAACACATTTCTGATTCATTGGAATGAGAATCACATAATTTTGCTGCACTTGTGGAATGGCTTTAAGCCATTATTAGACATGAGGGCCTTGTGGGCATCTGTAATTTTGAAAAGAGACAAAATCTGAATGGGAGGTCTTATTGATCTCTTTTATAGTGAGTGAAGCCCATGGTGTCATCCATGCCCTTCTGAATTCCCCAGAAAGAAGCATCATAGCCGAACATTATGTTCCCTTCCAAAGAATGAGCAGATTGCAAAAGTGAATTATGAGTAACACATTCCATTAAATGTTTCTCTTTAATTCTGTCAACAGCAAAACAACAAAGGAAAAAAATCCTTTAAAAGATACTGGCCTCACATGTTACAGAACAGGTGTTATATCTAGCACCATTTTATATATATATATATATATATATATATATATATATATATATATATATAAAAAATCAATGTCAAGCAATGGAATTGTTCCAGCGTGTCTACAATCCATGTAGAATCAAGTGGGAAGGAAATCATATAGATATTAAAATGGTTCATTTGTAACGTAACCACCACTTCACGTTTTCTGCTTGCCTAAAGAGAGTTATTCTTCACCGTAAAATATCGTTTTGTTGTTTTGTGTGACTGCCGCTAATGGAAAATAATAGCGAGTGTGAAACACAGATGAAAACAGCAGAGCTTCAGTGAAGGCAAAAACAATGTATCACTTTCTTTTTACGGTGCTTGAGAAGGCAACCGTGGCAAAGTCTTTGAGGGTAAATAAGAACAGAAAGGAATTGCTTCCTTACAGACAGCTGTAAATTTCCACATGAAAGCCAGTTATGAAAATCTGAATCAGTCCTTTCATGTAGCAAAGGATGCCACGTACAAAGAGATTCCAGCTTCAAGCCATGAAAAGTTTAGAAATGAGAAATGACGGATGTATCTTTAAGATGCCTGTGATTCTCTCTGTGGCCCATAAATGTGGTATTATAAGCTAAACAAAGCCGGCTGATGCCTGCAAGCCCTGTCCCCATGCTATTGGCTGAACGTCTGGTGATGTCACGGAATGTTCAGAAACAGGAAAATTTATTTATTTATTTATTTATCTATTACATTTATATACTGCCCCGTAGCCGAAGCTCTCTGGGCAGTTTACAAAAGTTTAAAACAGTAAACATTTAAAAAGTATACAAAATTTAAATACCATCTGAAACATAAAAACAACAGTATAAAAACAACAGTATCCATTTAAAAACAACAGTTAAAAACAATCTTTCTCCCATATACACAGAGCGCTAGACCTGCAGTGTGAAATGGGACAGCCCAGGAAAATATCTATCCCGTGATTTTGCTGCAAATTTAGGTTGATTGTAAACCCTAAGAGGGTCTGTGGAATTATTTCCAGATCTGTGATTTGAAATTGCTGGAAAACCCATCAAAAGGCTACTAATGTTACATGAAAACAGAACCATTACTTGTGAGTTGTGCTCTGTCATGAAACCTCCCTGTTTGAGGACTGAGAAATATGTTTTGTTCCCATAAAGAGAGAGAGAGAGAGAGAGAGTGTGTGTGTGTGTGTATAGGGTGGCTAAGTGCCCTCTTTCTCAGAGGACAGTCCTCTGTTTGAAGGGCTGTCCAGAATAAAGATCAAGAACTGTCAGAAGGAAGAGGTGGGCTTTGAAGTTACCTATCAACAATACCTGGACAGCAGAACACTTCACCTGTTCACAGTCTTCCCCACTATGGTGAGCTGTATTGTTTTTCTACTGAAATTAAAATAACTGTTTCTAAATTTGCAGGTGGACATGTATATTTGCATATGCAAATTCATACCAATCAGTGGCCTCTTTTGTTGATGCTTGTCCTCTTTTTTGTTGATGCAGGTCCTCTTTTTTGTTGATGCAGGTCCTCTTTTTTGTCAATTCCCACCCTTTTTTCCTCTTTCCGCCACCTGCTTTTCTCCCTCCCTTTTCCTTCCCATGCAGCAGGTTGCCAAGGAAGGGACAAAACACCCTTGCCAGAAGTGTGAACTGATGCATGGGGCGTGGGGAGCTTTTCTAAATTAACCCGAGGGCCGCACGTGGCCCAGGATACATTCAGTCAGGTTGCCCACCCGTGTAATTCAAATGCACGATCAGCTACTCTTGGTTATGTGGGGGGGAAGCACTCCATAGCACCAGATAACAATTTTTCGATCTTGCAGCTGTAATGTTAACCTTGCTGTCTGGAAAAGGAAATTATTTGGCAGACGGCAAAATCTGAAGCGTGTCTTTTTGCAGATTCTCCAATGCTCTGGGCCCGTTTCTTTCTTTATTTTGCCCTCCAGCATCTTGATGATCAGAGGCTTGAGCTGACTGATTGGGTTAATTTAGGGCTTTTTTTTTTTTGCTTTTGTGGGAGTTCAGGCAGGGGGGTGGAAGGAGAGAAGTGGCTAGGAAAGAGACATTTGTCTTAAGGAACTGGAGGAAGAGATGGCATACAACGACGATCCTTACAGTTTAATAAAGGGCCTTAAAACGAAATGCAGATGGGTTTCTGGCTATGCTTCCTATCACCCCCCCCTTTTTTTTTTAATAAAGCGTTTGCCCAAGGCATAAAAACAGGAAGCGACTAGAGTGAGTGATTTAGCAGGGAAAGTTAATTTATTTATTTATTTATTTATTACATTTTTATACCGCCCAATAGCCGAAGCTCTCTGGGTGGTTCACAAAAATTAAAACCACAAAAAAACACCCAACAGGTTAAAAACACAATTACGAAATACAGTATAAAAAGCGCAACCAGGATAAAACCGCACAGCAAAATTGATATAAGATTAAAATACAGAGTTAAAACAGTAAAATTTAAATTTAAGTTAAAATTAAGGGTTAAAATACTGAGTGAATAAAAAGGTCTTCAGCTGGCGACGAAAGCAGTACAGTGTAGGCGCCAAGCGAACCTCTCTGGGGAGCTCGTTCCACAGCCGGGGTGCCACAGCAGAGAAAGCCCCCCTCCTAGTAGCCACCTGCCTCACTTCCTTTGGCAGGGGCTCACGGAGAAGGGCCCCTGTAGATGATCTTAAGGTCCGGGCAGGTACATATGGGAGGAGTTAACAGGAAGGGGACGCCTGTCCTTGGTGCGTAGGAAGCAGCCTTAAGCTGTGACACACCCTTCATCCATCTAACCCCATGTTGTCTACATTGGCTGAAAGTAGCCAGGGCTGGCGCCAACGGTAGGCACAGTTGGGCCCCTGCCAGGGGCCCATACCCAAGTGGGGGCCCAACAACGACAGCTCCTCTTCACCGTTGCAACCTGCTCGTTTCACCTGCCTCTTGCTCAGGCCCAGACAAGGGGAGATGTCAGAAGGAGATGCAGGAGATGCCAGGGATTACTTGCTCCCCGGCTCTCTGCCTGTCTACATGTGCAGGGTGTGCAACCAGCAATTTTTTAAAAGACAAATATTTATTGAATACTCGGTCATCACGGACATTATTTTTATTCCTTTGTTGATTAAACACTGTAGACATTGAAGCCCTGCTCTGCGTTCAGCTTGCCCGACTGTGGGAAAGCTGTTGCAGGATGGGGCGAGATGTTCCTCAAGGCCCAGCGATGATGCTGTCTTGGAGGCAGCGGTTCTTTGGCAAGGCGTTGGAGCAGCCAGAGGGCCATTCCTGCTGTGTCTGGATCCCTACTCAATGGCCCCCTCAATTTGGCACTTGTTTCTTGAGACATTAGGGTGTGCCTGGGCACACCCCTTGTGCATGCCTATGCCTGTCTAACAAGTGGCAGCAAAACTGTTCTCCCAACCTTGGAAAGCAGCAAGCACGGTTCTTTACGTGGTGGCTGTGAGGCAGAGAAGACAGAGCTCCTATTCCTGGCTGCGAGGACAGAGCACCGTCTCCAACCTCGCAGCCAGAATCCGAAGCATCCTATGGCCCCTCAGACGCTGTCTGGGAGCCATGGGATCGCTCCCTAAACAAGAGAGCGGGATATATCAGGAAGCTAACTAAATATTCACCTTATCCAAAAGTGTTCGCTGTTGTTGTCGCATGCTCCAAGTTGTGTGTATGTGGGTGTGTTTTCTTTAATCCTAACACAGCCTCCAACCTCGGGGCACAGGCGAGCTGATTATCCTCAATTTGTAGCAATTTAATTTTGTGAAGGACGCAGGCACCATTACTCATGTCGCCGGCATAAGCATCGCAGCGAATGAACGCCGTCGCTTTTCTGCGATAGCAAACCGTTTGAGCTCTTGTCACGGCCGTTTCAGCCGGTGACTCCTTTAACAGTTCCCTCCACGCACACGTCTTGCATTTTAAGCCCTGCTGGATCACACCAAGGGCCCATCTAGTCCAGCACTCTGTTCACACAGTGGCCAACCAGCTGTCGACCAGGGACCCGCATGCAAGACACAATGCAACAGCACCCTCCTGCCCATGTTCCTCAGCAACTGGTGTACCTAGGCTTACTGTATATCAGCCTTCTACCTTCCTTCCTTCCTTCCCCCTTCTGTGACATTTGGACGGCTCATCCCATCACTGCTGGGGGCAAGATTATCACCACCACTGCATTCCAATATTACAACCCACTTTATACACATTATATCCTGGGGGTGGGTGGGTTTCGAGTTGATGCTGGACTGCAACTTCCATATCTCTAGCCAGCACAGCCAATGGTGAGGAATCATGGGAGTTGCAGTCCAATATTTACAGAGCCACAAGCTGCCCACCTCTGCATTATATAGACATATTTCTTATCATCCCCCAAATCACTGAAATTTGGAGAAGGTGGGGGGAGGGGAGAGGGGAGAGAAAAGCAAACCGTCCCCCCTTATTCCCGTAAGAGCTCCAAAAGTTTTCTGCCAGTTTCTGAGTTGTTCGCTCTTTTGTGGTCATTCTTTTAGAAAGACCAAGAGCAATATTGCTCTTCAGCTTTACCTGGAAGATGAGAAATAAATCACCGGCAGCAAAATCTCTCTCTCTCTCTATCTCTCTCTCTATCTCTATCTCTATCTCTTAATGGGGCTTTGCTATCCATTCCTTTAAAAAGCAAGCAAGCCGAACGTTTTACCCCACAATGGAGGCAGTTGTGGCATTTGCTGAGGTGAGGGATGAAGTGCCTCTGCAGCTAATTCCTATCCATATGTAATATTAATAACCACTTAGTTGACCCTTAAATCTGTCGAAATGGGCCCTGTCATAAACCGAAGCTGCCCACACATAGAGCCATTAGGATTTAGCAAAAAGGTTGGCTTCCTTTAAGAGCCACCCACTCCTGGAATTGCTTGGAGGCACCTCTTAAAGCTACTCCGAAAATAAAATAAGTGCATGTATTTGCACAAGCAAGGAACATTTTGAAGGCTCCATCTCAAGCATCCCCCCTTACCCCCCCCCCGGGTTTGGTCAAGACACGAACGAGGCCCTGACTCCGTTCAAGAAATGCAGCTGTTTCTAAAACTTTACTTTGTGAAGGTGATCGGTCTAACGGGAGGATGCTAATACTGGTTACCAGCTAGTATATGATTTCCTGTTTCCTGGGCCGGCCCTACTGTTAGGCAGAGCGAGGGGGGCACTTCTTGCTGCTGGTTTTGGGTGTTGTGAAGGGGCTACAAATTGTTAGTGATTTAATTTGTTGTTGTTGTTGCCATAGAGGGAGAGAGGCATCCGTATCTTGACTTTGGAGGAGCGCACAATTTACTGCTTTGCCTCAGGCGGCAAAATATCTTGGGCTGGCCGTGCTTGTTTACTGAAGACAGGTGTTTTCTAACACTTTCCCCCACCATTTTGGACTTCAACTCTCAATGTTCTGGAATGCTGGGGATTGTAGTCCAAGACATTGGGAGGACACCAGGTTAGGGGAGGCTGCTCTGTAAGTTTCAGGTAACCGCAGGTAACAGAACAGTGTTGTTGTTTTTTCAAACTTTCTAGCTTCGGGAAAGACTGGCCACCTGGAAAAGACAACTGGGATGATGGAAAAGAGATCCAGGCCCTTCTCTGTGTGACAACCTTTCAAGTCCTTGAAGACTGTTCATAGAATCATAGAATAGCAGAGCCGGAAGGGGCCTACAAGGCCACCGAGTCCAACCCCCCTGCTCAATGCAGGAATCCACCCTAAAGCATCCCTGACAGATGGTTGTCCAGCTGCCTCTTGAAGGCCTCTAGTGTGGGAGAGCCCCCAACCTCCCTAGGTAACTGATTCCATTGTCGTACTGCTCTAACAGTCAGGAAGTTTTTCCTGATGTCCGGCCGGAATCTGGCTTCCTTTAACTTGAGCCCGTTATTCCATGTCCTGCACTCTGGGAGGATCGAGAAGAGATCCTGGCCCTCCTCTGTGTGACAACCTTTCAAGTATTTGAATAGTGCTACCATGTCTCCCTTCAGTCTTCTCTTATGAAGGCTAAACATGCCCAGTTCTTTCAGTCTCTCCTCATTGGGCTTTGTTTCCAGACCCCTGATCATCCTCGTCGCCCTCCTCTGAACCCCCTCCAGCTTGCCTGCATCCTTCTTGAAACGTGGTGCCCAGAACTCTGAGTTGAGTGCCGAAACAAGGGAGAGTAGGCTAAGGGGAGATGAAGACATTTTCAAAAAATACAAGGGAACATCCCTTCGAAAGAGCCTCTTTGCCCTCGGGGGAGCACCATTTTCTCCCAGTTAAGAGGGAAGTAAGTGCTTCAGCGCAGAGCTGTGAATTAGGGTGGATAATTTCCAACCGCCTTGGAGTCAAGGAGATCCTTTGCTTCTTGAGTGACATTTGGCCTCCAAAGGACTCGAGATGAGAAATAGAATTCCTGTCGGAGGCACACGCGCACACACACACACACACACATCCTCAGTCTCCGCATGCCCAGGGATTGCTTCAGACGCATCATTGCAAATTGCCTGGCAGGTTAACTCAAAACAGTCAGAGGACGCTCTTTGCCTGAGAAAATCGGCCAGCTTTTCACTTTGCCTAAGTGCGCTAAGATGGCTAATGTAGTGGTTTGCAGAATATATATATATATATATACACATTTGCAGAGAAGATTGAAAATTCCTGGCATAACTTGGCAGTCATTTTAAAATGAGAGTGGTATTTTCAGCTGGAAAATGCAGCAGCGCTAGTTTGCCGGGGGGGGGGGGAGGGGGGGCTCTTGCATACTTTTTGTGTGTCTGTGTGTTTTAAGCCTGTGAAGTTATTTCTGAGATCTTTCTCTTTGCTTTGCTGTTTAACTGTTCCTAAAGTAGGCAGTGGGACTTTGATTATTTACGTAGAATTCCGCATTGGGTGTGTTTCCCTCCATCTAGCCTTCTACAACTTGTGCCTCCCCAGATTTTTTGACCTACAATTCCCATAGTCCCTCAATACGAACTCTGTTTGCTGGGGCTGACGGCAGCTGTAGGTTGAAACATCTGCAGAGGCACAGGTTGCTTACCTCTGTCCTGCACAAACAATACTTTGGTGCATCTAATGTTGTAGAGCAGAGCTGAAATTTCTCTGTAGACGTTTTTCTCAGCCTGCTTATTAGAAAAAGAAGGCTACTTGGTAGAACTTTCTTCAGATGTTCTCCATCATCAACATCATCAATTTTTTGTAGCTATTTCCAGGATATTGTGGAAGATGGGTACCAGGCTGCCAACAGTTGCTACTTTTGCTATTTGTAGCTCTCACTAGGTTTAGCATGGAGAAGAGAAAAGTCAGAGGAGACTCAAACAACGCTCTTAGAGCTGTTGCAAAGAAGATGCCAGGCCTAGTTTGAATGGGCTGAAGTTCCAGCTAGAGATGTCAGCGAAATCCACAAGGGATTGAAATGAAATCATATTTCTTTCAACCCAGCTTGCAGATTCTTCAGCAGACCCCTTTTCTCTGAGTCATGCAGACTGGCTGGGCTTCTGGGAGTTGAAGTCCAACACACCAGCTCAGTTCAGACAATTTCTCAACAGTGGTCTTAGAACTCCACAGTGGTGTTTTTACACCACCGTTGGGAAATGTCTTGCCTGGCGGGAAAACTCTGGCAGGAAAATGCTCCCCGCAGAATATCGGTGCTGTGCAAAGGAGAGTTCCTGCACAACTGTTGTGTGCTGTGTGGAGGGCTCTGTGGAGTTTTCCGTCGAGTGGACTTTTCCCACTGGCTACAGAGTTCTCTGGCAAGAGCGTCGAAAAGAGGGAGTGCCACTCTAGGAGAGTCGCAAGGATTGGGTTTGTTTGTTTTGCAGCAGTGGCTGATGGGATACCATCGGGAAGGCTGGGGGAGGAGAGAGGGTGGAGGAACTGTCACTCAAATATTGCAATGGATTTTACTCAACTCCATGGTAACCCAGTCACACAACGGTGGAGTTGGAACATTATTATTATTATTATTATTATTATTATTATTAATTTATTTATATAGCACCATCAATGTACATGGTGCTGTATAGAGTATGTAGTGTGGGGAGAGTCCCCTACAAACTGAACCGTTGAGTGGAGTTTTCACACTGCGTTGACTAATGTATTGTCTGAACTTAGCTATCCAGAGGTTAGAGACAACTGGTGGAGATACTACTCAGCTAGGTGGTGCAATGACATGGCCTAAGGAAGCACCCTATGGCTCCCCGGGTTTTTTCTCAGCTCAACCTAGAGCTGCTGGGATTGAACCGGGGGCCTTTCACCTTCAAAGGATGTGCTCTCCCCCTGAGCCATGGCTGGCAGCAGCAGCCTCTGCAATATTTCTGGCTCTGGCCCTGCTCTTCTCTCCAAAAGCGAATGTGATTCTTCTTTGAAAGAGAGCCAAGGATTTCTGTTGCGCTTCCTGGATTCAGTTGTTTGTTTGTTTGTTGGCTTCTGCCTTTGATCGTGGAGGTTTGTTGCCAGATGCTGCGTAAATGTGTTGAATTCGTCCTGTGAGATGGTCTCCCATTTTATGCTTGGCCTTTTTTCTTTCTTTTTTTACTGCAGTGGGTAAAAAAAGCAATGATCCATATTAAGAACAAACAGGAGGTAACAGATTTCTACATGCTTTACTGCATGGAACTTACGGCAGCCTGGCGGTGATAATCACTTGTTTAGGGGCCTGGAAAGAAAAAGCCATGAAGATGAAACCCGCTCTATCATTTCCCAATGCAATGGCTTGATGCATAAACAGGCCAGTCTCATTAGCAGACAGAAATTCAGAAGTGGAACCCACAACAAAGGTCAGAGTTTCAGCCAGCCAGTCAGCCATGCCCTTTTGCAGAATACTCCATTCCACCCCTCTCTCTTGAAGCATAAACAGGCCAGTCTCATTAGTGGACAGAAATTCAGAAGTGGAACCTGCAACAAAGGTCAGAGTTTCAGCCAGCCGGTCAGCCAAGCCCTTTTGCAGAATACTCCATTCCACCCCTCCCTCTTGAAGCATAAACAGGCCAAGTCTTATTAGTGGACAGAAATTCAGAAGTGGAACCCGCAACAAAGGTCAAAGTTTCAGCCAGCCAGTCAGCCGTGCCCTTTTACAGAATACTCCATTCCATCCCCTCCCCCTTGAAGCATAAACAGGCCAGTTTCATTAGTGGGCAGAAATCCAGAAGTGGAACAAGCAACAAAGGTCAAAATTTCAGCCAGCCAGCCAGGTCCATTTACAGAATACTCCATTCCATCCCCTTTTTTGTCCCAAAGGTTAAACACACTCCATGGCCGACTGAGCATGTTCAGTCTACACTAGACCTGTTTTGGGGTTCTTTCAATCCACTTTGTTTCTCCTTCCCCTATTTTTTTTCCTCTTCTGTACTTGGATTCTTCTAAACCTACTAATATGACCCTCTTGTGAACCATTTTGGCTGTGTAAGGTTCCATACTACAAAAATGTCCACTATTCAAATGTACGATTCCAGCTGTGCACTTATCTGGCTATCACTAAGGCCATCATCATCATCATCATCTTTATTTATTTATTTATTTATTTATTGCATTTCTATACCACCCAATAGCAGAAGCTCTCAGGGCAGTTCACAAAAATTAAAACCACTCAAAGTATAAAACAACAGGGAATTTCAGCAGGTGTCATTTGTATATATGGAGAACCTGGTGAAATTCCCTCTTCATCACAACAGTTAAAGCTGCAGGAACTGTACTAGAGTGTCCAGATTTAAAAGAGGGCAGGGCACCTGCAGCTTTAACTGGTGTGATGAAGAGGGAATTTCACCAGGTTCTCCATATATACAAATGACACCTGCTGAAATTCCCTTTTCAATACAACTGTTAAAGATACGGGAGCCCTGTCCTCCTTTTCATAGGGTCACCCTACAATAGAACTGTAGCTTAAACAGGGCCACAGAGAAACACGCTGTGTTGAACAGAGAGACTTTTCAAAAAATCTAGTGGGCCGAAAGAACAATCCTACTCTTTTCTACGATTTTATTTATTTATTTATTTTATAACTAGTAAACCTGTCATTCCAATGCTAACTCCGACCATGAAATCTATTTTAATCCTTTTTAATTAAAGTTATAGCCTAAATGAATGGGGCTTGTCATTTGCAGCTCTAATCTTCATTGCTGTGATTAGAGAGGCTTAAAAATAAAATAAAGACATTTGCTTTTCAGGGATTCCGGCCATTACTCCAGGGATTTTGAAGACGCCGAGTTTCACTTGGTTGCAGTGATGTTTCTGATGTTAGCTTATTTCCCTTGGATCCTATTTCTCCTTCTAAGGGGGTCTCACAAGAACCATTGGCAGTAGGTTGTTGTTGGGTGTGATGGAGAGGAGAGATAGAGGAACTTGTGCAAAGCCAGCAAGCGTGTTTCATGCTGAACTGAACTTAGTAACTGAAGAAAATCTGTAGCTCAGTGGGAGAACTCCTGCTTTGCATGCAAAGTGTCCTATGTTCCATCCCTGGTATTGCTAATTTTTTATTTTATTCTTTTAAAAGAAGGGATCAGGTTTCATAGAATCATAGAATCATAGAATAGCAGAGTTGGAAGGGGCCTATAAGGCCATCGAGTCCAACCCCCTGCTCAATGAAGGAATCCACCCTAAAGCATCCCTGACAGATGCTTGTCCAGCTGCCTCTTGAATGCCCCAAGTGTGGGAGAGCCCACAACCTCCCTAGGTAACTGATTCCATTGTCGTACTGCTCTAACAGTCAGGAAGTTTTTCAGCCAAGCGATGGGTAAGTGGGGGAACCCATCTCTCTGCCAAGCTCCTGAGAGAGCCGTCACCAATCAAACTAAACACAGGGACGTCTGGATTTTGTGAAATCTGACTTGTGTGCAATTCGCGGATTGTGCAGTGTCATTAATTCCGGCATCTGTTCACAGAAGGATTTTTTTCCCCCCCGGTATGCAAAAAAATACATAAATAATCCCGTAAGACAGTTTGCAACCATTTACATCATAGGTGTGAGTATGTAACCTTTAAAGTATTGTCCCCCATTGCATTCAACTTCCCTCCCAGATATATATATTTTCCAGCATGGCATATGTCTCAGCAGAAACATGGGTATTTTTCTGTGAATAAATTTGCGTACGTTGCAGGAACATTAAAAAAAAAAGAGATCTAGAAGTCCCTTTCAATAGAGGACAGTCCTCTATAAAGGAAGGCACATGGTCACCCAAGAAGAACCTCCAGTTTGAATCTTTCTGGATCTGCTTATTTTGCCGGGATCATCAGATCCAATATGTATGCTTGAACCAGCCTTCAGTTTGCAGAAACTCCCCACCACCAAAAAAAACCCTATGCCTTATGTTACACACACACACACACCAGGTGGTGTTTTGATCTGGTTATTCTGACACTGTATCAGATACACTATCTTGAAGCTTTGCTAGCACAGTAGATGCCCGCACGGAAACGCACGGTAATCTCTACAGCAAGACTCCCGTTCAAAGGCAGTCGCCACGTTATTTGAGTCTTACCTCTTCCCAGCCCAGAGCACTTAGTCGAAAATTGCTGAACCGCTGAGAGAACGTCTGCAAGAGCAGAGCCAGTAACTGACTGAAGACGAGGGCTGTCGGCAGCTGAAAGATTTCTCTCGGCTGGTACGTTTCTCTAGCTTTTAATTGAGGGATCAATTCCATTTAAATTTGATGCGACATTGTCAGACGATTGCTGAGCAAAACCGGGAATCCGTGTAGTATTGGCCCCATTCAGAAGACACCTTAAACCATGGCTTTAACCACAGTGTTTAAGCTAGAAAGCTGGGCAGTGTTCAGAAGACACCTTAAACTATGGCTTTAACCATGGTGAATAAAGGAAAAAGCTTCCTTCACCATGGTTAAAGCCATGGTTTAAGGTAGGGCTGTGCACAGACACACACCCCCAATCTGCTTCGTGTCCCGATCCAGAAAAGTAGGCCACAAAAATCAGGCCTGATCCTCTTCGCGCCGCTCCGCCCGTCCCCCGCTCCACTCCGCGGAGCAAGATCCAGCTTCGCCACCTTTGCTGCATGGACGGTGGCGGCGGCGCCAGGTAAGCCACCCCCCACCCCCTTACCTGTGTCCGTTGTCACAGGCTTCAATTGAGGCCCTGGCTTGAAGCCGGAAGAGGCCTCGGCCTTCACTTCCAGCTTCAACTGGGGCCTCAATTGAATCCCGCAATGGATGCAGGTAAGCCTCCCTCCTCCCTGCCCCCTTACCGGGCTCCCTCTTACCTGGCAGCGCCAGCGGCACCAGATGAGTCCCCCTCCCCTCCCACTTACCTGTGTCTAGAGCTCCGGATTGAGGCAATCCTCTTTGCCTCGATCCACAGCCCCCCCGACTCCCTTTGTCTCTGCCTTTTCCGGAGGCGAATCAGGCCGCCTCGCTCCTGCTTCTCCGAAGCGAAGCGGAGCACAGCCCTAGTTTAAGGTGTCTCCTGAACATGGCCTAGCTTTCTGGCTTAACCACTGTGGTTAAAGCCATGGTTTAAGGTAACTTCTGAACAGGCCCTGTGTGTGGCTGTTGTCTTGTATGGTGAGCAGCCTGGCCAGCAACTGGAGTGTTTCCTGAGTGGTGAAGCGTTTCATCCCTCCCGCACCCCCAGTCTCAACTCTGCTCTCCATCCATTTGTCTAACCCTCCTTTATATAGCAACTACAGACATGTTACTCTACTACTAGAACAGAGTGTGTACTAGACCTTCCCTCTGATGTGACACAGCAACCGGTTCCCTAAAATATGCTGTATATAGATAAACTAGGCCATCAAGTTTAACTCCAGCAAAGTCTATGAGAAAGGAAACAGACCGGACCCGTCAATTTGCTTGGAGATCACTTGCTAACATTTACCCTCTTACAAACAAGTCATTTCTTACCCCTCGATCCACAAAATTGGCATGGCCCACCTTCATTCTAACCTCTCCTGCCTTGCCATCTTTTAGATCAATCTGTTGAGCCATTTTCTGAATATAATTTCTGGTTCTGATGGCAGCAGATGATTCATGCAACTTGCACCTTTGTACCAGCAAATTCCATAAATGCAGGTTAGGTTTTGCCTGTCCTGCATCTGCTGTGCGTCAGCTTCGTTGGGCCACCTTGAATTCTTTCTCCACACCATGCACCGAATTTCAGCACAGGACAGAAGTCAAGGCCTGGGTATCTTGAGGAGTCCCACCTCCCACATCAGCCTGCCTAGATGTTTCCCACTGAGGTCCTTCTCCTGGGCACCCTCTACTACTCAGGGAGCTCCCTCTGGCAGCTTGAAGTGTTTTATGGTGCCTTGGTTCCTTTTTGCACTTTGTTGTTTATCCATTTCGGCTGCAAACTGCCCTAGGAGATGTATTATGAAAGGTGGCATGAGTTTCCTTTTCTTTGATGGAGTGCCTCGTTTGCCCTAGCACTCTCAATGGAAATGTGGGCTGTTTGCATTTCTAAGTCAAAGCTAAAGCTCTTTTGCTAACGCTCAATGTGTTTTAACAATTTCCAGGGATGCAATCTGAAGTAAAGCACCACTGAGTTCATTGGAGCCTACTGCCAAGTAACGACGTATAGGCTTGCAGTCACCCCCCATAAACTTAATTGGGATATTTTATTAGTGGTTGCTCCTGGATGTCTGTGTTTTATGACGGAGTTTTTAAACAGACTGTTCACATCTTTATATACCAAAAAAAAAAACACCACACCCCGGGATGTGTGCGTGTGAGAGAGAGAGATTGCTTAATATTTTTAGCTGTTTTAAATTATTTAAAATTTTTGTATGTTAAAGGCTTCATGCTATGCTTTAGCGTGTTACATTTTAGGGTTTGGGATTTTTGTTGTTGTTGTTAACCACCCAGAGAGCTTTGAATTATATATGGACACTCTTTGGGGCTGGGGCTGTAGCCATGCCCCGACATTCCTTGGGGGCATGGCTACAGACTCTTCTTGGGGCTGTCATGAGGAGCTCTCGAATTTCAAAATTTAACATTTTTGTAAGTGAAAAGCTTCATATGATGCTTTAGCGTGTTGCATTTTGGGATTTTACATCACTGGTTGCAAACTAGGGCTGTGCTCCGCTCTGCTGCGCTCGGATAGGCGAATCCGGAGCTAAAGGCGGAGGCGGATCATGTCGGGGGAGCTGCGGATCGAGGTGAAGCGGTTTGCCTCGATCCGGAGCTCCGGACGCAGGGGGAAGGGGGGTTACCTGGCGCCAGAACCACAGTCCGTGCGGCGATGGTAGCAGAGCCAGGTAAGGGGGGGAGGGGGGCTTACCTGCCTCCGTTGCCGGCTTCAACTAATGCCACGGGGTCAAACCGGAAGACCAGGCCATGGCCTGGTCTTCCGGTTTGAGCCTGTGGCGTTAGTTGAAGCCGGCGATGGAGGCAGGTAAGTGTGTGGGGGAGGGGGCTTACCTGGCTCTGCCACCACTGCAGTCAGTACAGCAATGGTGGTGGAGCCAGGTAAGGGGGAAGGGGGCTTATTCAGCCCCCATTTTGCCCCACTTACCTGCCTCCGCCGGAGGCAGTAGGAAAGGGGGGCAAAATGTTGATCTGCCCCTCTGGAGCTCACTTCGCGGAGCAGAGCGGGGGGGGGCGGATCGGCCCGAAGCAGATCGTCCCAATCCGAAAGTTGCAGATCAGTCCACGAAGTTCTTGGGGGGGGGGGTGTCCATGCACAGCCCTATTGCAAACAACCTTAGGTCAGGCTGTAATGAGTCCTAAAACATCAGTTGAAGACCAAACTCTCCCCCTTAGGAACAGCAACCTCAGCCATTCAACACGTGGGCAAGAAATGAAAACTTTTCAATGGCGTTTTCTCTTGGCCTTCCTTTCTCTGTCCCTCCTCTCCTTAAAGGAGAAGCCTCCTTGCGACAATCCTTAAGATACCTAACCACTGCTTTTTCTTGTTTGGACAGCTCTTTTTCTTTCCTTTCTTTATACCTATTTTTGCACTGATTGCAAGGGGGGGGCTGCTTTTAGGTTGATCCAAATTTTGTGCTGATTAGGAGTCACTGACTGCAGGATAAAAGCAACTAAGATTGTAGTGCCTGAATTTGCTTTCCTTTTCCCCCTCCTCCTCCTCCCTCCCAATCCCCTTTCCTTTTGTGTCGTGTCTTTTAGATTGTAAGCCTGTGGGCAAGGACTGTCAAGAAATACTTTTGTAAGCCGCCATGAGAGCCTTTTTTGGCTGAATGGTGGCATAAAAATGCTTAAACAAAATAAAAGCAAAAGACCTTTAGGATAAAATAAAAGAGAGAGAGGAAGAATGCATCAGGGGAGGGAGAGAATTCTCCGTCTGCATGTTTGTCTTTGACACATGTGAAATGGCAAACTGTGAAAGCCAGAATGTCGTGCTTATAAAGAATAGAGGCTCGGCGAATTCTACTATACATTCTTGATCCAAAACATATTCGGTAGAGCAGGTGAGGAATGAGGGAGGGGGTAGGCTCCATTCCCCAGTCCTGTTGGGACCCCTGGTACGGTGCACATTGATGCATCAATGTGTGAAGGACTGGCCTTTCATACATCTATGTGAACACAGGAAGCTGTCTTCTATTGAGTCCATCCAGCAGCTCTCCAGGATTTCAGGCAGGGTTCTTTCTAAGCCCTACCTGGAGATGTCCAGTATCAAAACTAGGACCTTCTACCTGCAGAGCAGGTACTCTGCCACTGTGCTACAGTCATGCCAGCTCATCCCTGGGTCGCACATGGGGTGGTGTTAACAGGGGATCCTTCCCCATTTGAAAAATTCACTCATCCTGGGCATTGGGTGCTTTGCTCTACAAATGGGGGGGGGGAGTATTCCAGGAACAGGACAGGTGATGCCGCAGTGCCGTCCCCTCCCTGCAGCCCTGTTGCTTTCGAAAGGAGACGCAACATCAGCAGGATGCAGCCGGTCGCATGGCTGAATGCTTCCCGCAGAGCAAAGAGCTTCCTGCCTTTGGAAAGCAAGCTGAGGTTCCAGCTTTAACCTCCCTGAGGAACTAGTTTTCTATATGCAGGGAATTACTTTCTTCTCACACTGGGAAGCATGCCGACATACATCCCCTATGCCCCAACCTGAACTACCAAGCCGTCTAGTCTCCAGAGGACTGTATCCTGTGGTGTGTGGGTTTTTTTTGTGGCGCTGTTTGAGTTGCGCAGTTGTAGTCTTTGCAATCAACGGCCCGGTTCGCACACGATTGCAGCGGCTTATTTCCCCTGCTGTGATTATACGAACAAGGCCAATAGCACAGTTTGGATGACATGACATGGGTTAATTCACTCTTGGGGCACCGGAATGCGCACCACCCGTTATGAACGTGCCAGCCCTGTCAGGAGGTTTGCCCTGATTATTGTATCATCTGAATACAGGAGGCAGAGCTTATTTGAGGACTGATCAAGCCTCCAAGTATGTTCTAGGGTTATGTGAGGGTTGTTTCAAATACCCTCTGTCACCTGGGTTCAGATGACACAACAGGCCAGGGCTTGCATGATCATAATAGTGGCCAGCACACCACAGCTTCTCATGGGTAAATTAACCCACAATGGGCTGTCATGTTGTACGAACAGGCACAATCTCTCTCTCTCTCTCTCTCTCTCTGTGTGTGTGTGTGTTTGTGTTTAGAAAAGTTTCAGATGCCCAAAGAGGTAGCCACCTCCGTTCACTATAGTCAAATGTGGAATATGGAAAAGAAAAAAGTGGCTAGAGGCTTCCAACACACACACCCTCCCATGGCAAGACTTTTATCTGCTCTCTACCCACTTGTCCTTTTGCTCCCATCGTGTTAGTATCTATTCCGCTCTGGACCACTTCCTTTTTAAGAAATAACGTACTTGAATGAGCAGGGATCGCGCTCGCTGAAAGGGAAGGAAAAAGGCAAAAGCGCCCACGTTTTGGTCAAGGGGGGGGGAGTTCCGACAGGGGTAATGGCAGAGGGCATTTAAAAATAAAGCAAACAGCGGCTCGTGCCGTAAAGACATTTGAAGATAAAGTGCTCGCCTTGGACGCCACACTTTATAAAAGGGGTTGGCTCCGATCTGGCCCAGATGTGTGGTACACCTGGCTAATAGTCCCAGAGGAGGAGACGTTTTCTGCTCTGCATCCTCAAAACACATCCTGGAGGAGGAGGAAGAGGAAGAAGAAGAGGAAGAGAAGCAGCAGCAGCAGGAGGAGGAGGAGGAGGAGAAGGGGTGAAGAAGGAGGAGGAGGCAGAGAAGAAGCAGAAGCAAAAGGAGAAGAAGGAGAAGGGGCAGAGAAGGAGGAGGAGAAGCAGGAGGAGAGGATGAAGAGGAGAAGGGGTGGAGAAGGAGGAGAAGGAGAAGGGGCGGAGAAGCAGGAGGGGGAGGAGGAGGAGAGGAGGAGGAGGAGGAGAAGGAGAAGGGATGGAGAAGGAGGAGAGGACGAAGAGGAGAAGGGGTGGAGAAGAAGGAGAAGGAGAAGGGGTGGAGAAGGAGAGAAAGAGGAGGAGGAGGAGAAGCAGCAGCAGGAGGAGGGATGGAGAAGGAGGAGAAGGAGGAGGAAGAGAGGAGGAGGAAGAGGAGGAGGAGGAAGAGGAGGAGGAGGAGAAGCAGGAGGAGAAGGGGTGGAGAAGGAGGAGAAGGAGAAGGGGCGGAGAAGCAGGAGGTGGAGGAGGAGGAGGAGAAGAAGGAGAAGGGATGGAGAAGGAGAGGAGGAGAGGAGGAGGAGGAGGAGAGGAGGAGGAGGAGGAGAAGGAGAAGGGATGGAGAAGGAGAGAAGGAGGAGGAGAGGAGGAGGAGGAGAGGACGAAGAGGAGAAGGGGTGGAGAAGAAGGAGAAGGAGAAGGAGAGAAAGAGGAGGAGGAGGAGGAGAAGCATCAGCAGGAGGAGGGGTGGAGAAGGAGGAGGAAGAGGAGGAGGAGGAGAAGCAGGAGGAGAAGGGGTGGAGAAGGAGGAGGAGGAAGAAGCTGCTTTTGGCTTAACCCCTTGGGATGACTCCACATATTAGTGCTTTTTATGTTATTGTCGATCACATGCAGAACAGGAGGGCCTGCTCCATTATGGACTCTCTTCCTGCCCTCCTCCTCCCCGCCACACCACTGGGGCTCTCTGACTGCCCCATGGGAGAGAAGGAGGAGTGAGGGAGACAGGACCAAGTTGAGGGAACATCAGGGCCTCCTCCAAATGGACTGTCCCCTCCCCTCCCCTCCCCTGGAGATGAGAAGGACTGCTGGTGGCTCCAATTTCGGTGGGGCGGAAATTCCATTCTGTGATTTAGCTACAAGCAGCGAGGTCTAAAGGAGCCATCCAAAGTGTTGGTCCCTCCCTCCAAAATGCACGTTTTAGTAGGCCGTTTATAAACATTCAGAAAATATATATATAAACAAATCAGGACATAGCCAAATGTAAAAAAAAAAGCCATTTTTTTTAAAAAAGGTGTTAATAGTGAATGTTAATAATAAATAAATAATGGCACATTATGCAGAGTTTCAGATCTATATACCATACATATGTGGGGCGGGGAGAGAGGATTGTAAACAGCGAGGCCAGAGGGGAATTAAATGCAGAAAAGTACTGGCAATCACATTATTAACACCAGTAATACACAGTGTAGCTATAGCTGATAACACAAATATCCTGCCACTGGGTAAGCCAATTAACACATGTAGTGTGATAAAAACCCTTTATCCTGATTCAAGCCTCTGGCGACGGAATTAAACCCGCGGATGAATTCTGACTCAGCAGCCTCTCGCTCTAATCACGCTTTGAAGTTTCCTTTGCTCCACAATCGCCTCTTTAAGGTCAGTGCCAGGTTGCTTTGAGTTATCCTTGTCCCCCTGATTTTCCCAGCCACATTTCTCACGCTTGAGGTGGGTTTTAAATCTGCATCTCCTCAATGCGTCTTCAGCTGGGAACGACGGGAATCCGGAGTTTTGCCACCAGAGCCTGAAAAATGCAGCAGGCCACAGCTGGAAATGCAACCTCGGTCCCTTTCTCATTGAAAATGACCCTCTGCTCTCCTGGGAGCGAGATTGCCTCTTTCCTAGATCTGCTAGACGTATCCGATTGCATTAAGAGAGAGATTCAAATTAGATTCGACGCAATAATTGTATTATGCCTGTAACATCTCTCCAATAAAAAGACCCATGCATTTAAATCGCTTTGGCATGGACAGACCTATTGGGGGGGGGGGGGGAGAGAATTTTAAGATGACTTCAGAAGGGAGGTAGATTTCTTAGCAACCACAGCAATTTCATTAGACAGCTGTCATTCCATTCCTTCAGTTCCCTGAAGGAGAAAAGGCAAGTTATGAATGCAATAAATAAATAAATATGCTTATTTATTTATTGCATTCATAACCTGCCTTTTCTCCTTCAAGGCAGCATACATAATCCCTCTCTCCATTTTATCCTCACAATAACAACCCTGTGAGGTAGGCTGGGCTGGGAGTCCATTACTGGCCCAAAGTCACCCGGTGAGCTTCCATGGCCGAGTGGGGACTAGAACCCGGATCTCCTGACTCCCAGTCCTAAACTCTAGCCACTACACCACATTGGCTGGCTATAGCCAACACTGACTCTTCCAGTCCAACATTGAGGCCTTTTAAAAGGAGCTAGAGTCATGCAGATTAACTCCTTTGGTGTGGAGGGGATGCCTGCTTTCAGACCCTGGTCTTCCCTTTCTGATCTGCAGGATGCCAGCTTCATTTATTAAAGCAGCTCCTCCCAGTGCTGTTCGTCCACTACCTGCCACTTCCTCCCTGTTATCTCCAATCTATAATTGGAGATAACAGCAGGAATTCCTCCAGGGGGTGGAGCTCGAAGGCCAAACCCCACTCCTCGAGGAATCCATGAAGGCTTTACTGGCTGAATGGGGAACTCCCAAAGGCTGGATGCATAGAGGTGAGCCCAAAGTGGGTCAGGATAATGGGAATAAAATTGGGAGAGAAAATGGGGGTACTGATCAGCCCTCATATTTACACTATTGATCTTTCTATGCTGATCAATTCCCAGCCAGTCCTTGATCAACTGATCAATCCATGAACTCTAATCCTTTTTTAAAGAAACGAAACCAAAAACTTGCACGCCTGGTCACCTGTAGACATTTCTTTCTCACCCTAGGTGAGTGGGCAACTGCAATCCCATTACAGGAAGACAGCTTCCATGTCTATTGTGGTGACACCTCTGCATTTAAATTGATCTTGCTCCACAAATCATTTCCCATTTGAAACTCAGGCAATCTGGAGATCAAGGTACAGTATATTTAAAATGTGAATCCACCTAGAGATGTAACTTGGGTTTCCTCCTATTCTTAAAAAAAGCCTGATCCTACCAGCAACTTTTTCTACCTGGGTGGGTGAAGACGTGGAATTCTATGTTCTCTTCATCCCACTCACCCAGAAAATCAACTCCAAGCAGAGGGTTACATTTAGAACAGCTCCGTTCATTTTTGCGCTGATCATTAGCCTAAAAATATTTCTCCCTGGAGAGCCGAGCGTGTTGGCAATAGGAACTGACGGGACTTTTGCTCTTCCAAGTCGAGCTTTTATTTCATCCCCCGCCACCGCCTTTCATCCTCTCCACGGCAGATGTTGAGACCTCTTCATTTAACCTTATTTAATCAGGCAAGCCATCCCCTTCCATGGAACTTCTGTACCGTTTTTAACAGCATTAATTTAAGAGATGGCAAAAGGTCCCATGGAACAGAAAGCCCAACGAAAAGATCGGCTGAAACATCTCTCATTCTGTCTCTCTTTGTCTTCTTTCTTTCTGCTTACCTGCACTGCACTGATGTCATGCCCAGGCACAGTATCAGAAGACAACAACAAATTGGCCCAGCACCCGGATCAAACCTTCCCACTCTTTCAGAAAGCTTGGCCTAAGCTGGGAACAGAATACACCAGGTCCAGGTTTTTCAGCACCCTTTGGCAAGACACCCTCAATGTTCTCCCTCCTTTGGCGAGTCTACCTTCTCACTGCCATTGTCACCAGCTGCTCTTGTTCCTCCTCTCTTTCTCATCATGGCTACCGCTTGCTTGCTTGACAGGTAGAGTGCCAGGAAGCAAGGAGGCCATGGCATCTCCGGCTCCTCCTCCTCACCACCCCTTGAATCTTGACCCCTTGATTTCAGACGAAGGGGCTCCAGAGTTAATGGTTCAGAGAGATGACTCCACCATGGAAGGGCATCATATGACTTCCACCACCCCAAACTCAGTCCTCCAGAAAGATCCCAAGGGTCACCATCCCCTGCATCAAGAGGAGGTTGTATTGCTATCTTCAGATTCTGAGGACTCAGGCCATGAGTTCACTCGTATATCCCATCCCACTCCCATATTATAGCAACCTGATGTGGCCAGGCCAGATCCAAGCTTCAGTTAGTATGGAGGTGGACCAACCAGCTGAAATGCATGAAAACTCCTACTTAAGACTCTGTCTTGCTCTGCTCCTTGTTGGAGCAACACAGAGACAATCCTGTCTGGTTTCCAGTCTCTGCACCACTCAGAGCTTTCTGAGATGCTGCTTTGTTCCTGACTTCCTTATCTGAGAAACCTGAATCCTACTCAAGATCTGATACATAGCAGATCACTACAACCCAAGTTACAGGGTAAGGCATTGAAATGGCTTTAAATAGTGCAATACTTGGACCCAATCCTGACCAGTGAATGACTCCATTTTGAACAGCCACTTTCTTCAGAGTGTTTTGAAACTTGGGCCAGTGGCTCCTTGAGCGATCTGACAATGTTGGCCTCTAATCCTGAAGGCCCAGCTGCCTAAAGCGTGGTGATGGTTCTATATCTGTTGGAGATTATGCTCTATAACATACTTAGCATAATAGTTAATCCAGTGCAGTTTCTTACTGAGTTTGTTTAATGCTGAAAGAAAGCAGCAGCAGGACCGGCAGCCTCCAGAATTCACTGATCTTTTGGAGTGTTATTATTTCCCCCCCAAGAAAAACACTGTTCAGTTTGATCAGAAAACATGTCTTCCTTTTAAACTTCTAGTAAGCAGTCATGGTGAAATGTCATCTCATCATGAAAAGGGCCAGGCACATGACCTTTAAGATCAAGATGAATAGCTTCATTAATTAACAGTGTCTATCACTTGGATATACTTCAGTGGGGTGCCGTCACGATACTGAAATATAAATAACCACATGTCTCAAATAAAGTTTCAAATCTGGTGAAATGAAGAAAAAGACCAGGCAGCAAAAATAGATTCATAAAGTATCTATAAACTGAATGAATGGGCAGCAAAATAGCAAAACAACTTTGATACAGTGGTGTGGTGGAGTAAGTGCTTGCAGGGATACTGATGACATCTACTACCTCCTTCAGAATTCCCTGTTCCCTCTGAGATTGGCTACAATTCTCATAGTAGCAGGCGGGGAGGGGGAAAGAAATGTCCAAACAGTGATCTATTATTCCCTGTTGTAATGCTAAGTGTCTTGGGGTGGCTCAGTTGAATGGGAAATTAAGGGCGCAATACTGCCTAGATGGTGATAGGAGTTTTGGGTTTCTTGGAAGTGAGCTCAGAGCCAATGCTCCGACCTTGGTTCCCAGAAACTACTCCCCCTGCCTCCTCGTAGCCTGCACAGTTCTCTTTCTGTTTTGCCTTTTGATTTGTTTTGTTTTTTCTTTGCTAACTGCCTTTTTTTTAACAGGAGGCAGCAATACCAAATACTCCCCATCGAGAGGCTATCCCAACAGATCGCTGTCCAGCCTCTGACTGAATACCTCCAGCGAAGGAGAGCCAACCCCCCCCCCCAAGTAACTAGTTCCATTGTCAAAGGGCTCTTACTATTAAGTTGGTTCTCCTAGCAGTCATCTGAAATCTACCCTCCCTTAAGGTAGGCCCATCCCAAATAGTCCTGTCCTCTAGGGTAGCAGTGAGCAAGTCTTTGCCCTGCAATGACAGAATAAAAAGGGAGAAGGAGAGCTTTGACAAATTGAAATACTGTAGCCAGACATGCTGCCAACCAAGGAGAACTTTGTAGTTGGGAGATTCTCCCCCCCCCCCCCGCGCCCACCGTGCTTTTGTAAACCACCCAGAGAGCTTCGGCTATGGGGCGGTATATAAATTTAAATTTAATAAAATAAATAAATAATACATTTTCCCTCTTGCAAACAGACTAGATCACTAGCCGGTAAAGGAACCAAAACTCCTTGATGTCGGCCTGAAAGGAACGATGGATCCACATAAAATCCATCCTGCCTTATCAATCACGCTGAATGGGGGGGGGGGGGGAATGTTCAGGACCGATAAGAAGAAGGACTGCTTCATGCAGCACATGGTTTAACAATGACATCCACACAAGATGTACTGATAGCTGCTGCCTTGGAAAGCTTGAAAGGGAGATTAGACAAATTCATGGAAGATAAAGCTATCACGGCTACTAGGCCTGATGACTGTATATTACCTCCAGTATCAAGGGCGCTATCCCTCTGTATGGAAGCCACTAGGTAACATGAGCAGTGGAGAGTTGTTGTAGTCATGGCCTGGGCTTCCCACCGGCATCTGGTTGGCCATTCTGGGAAAAGAAAGCTAGATTAAATAGGTCTTTGGTTTTATATCCCCCCCTGCAGGATGATGATTCTTTAAAATTTCATCCTCCCCATCCATGAAGAGCTTCAGAAGAGTCTCTTCTCTGAGTATTCAATGGGAGAAAATACAAAATATCCACAAAAGAGAGGGCCTTCCCCGTGGTGGCACCCTGACTCCGGAAGGATGATATAATTGGCACCAACTTTTTTTTTTTTTTTTTACTTTTCTTTCTTTTCAGCACGAAATCAAAATGTTCCTTATCACTCAGTCATTTTCCTTATCACACTGGGAAAATCGTATTTGCTTACCGCCATTTCTCCACCCGCGCATTTGTCCCTCATTACTTCCTCCGACTTCCTGGGATGTGGTGGTTTTTTTGCCACGCGGAAAAGGCCGGAAGGGGTGGGAGGCAAATGACGTCATGAGAGGGACCCGCGAAAATCTGTGAGTGCCCAGTAATGAGCGTGCAATAAAATGGTCGTCTGATGACACCCTAACTGTAACATTTTCAACGTGTGTTTTGTTTTTAATCGAGCGATTCGTTCGTCCGCTTGTTTGCTGATGGAATTGTTTGTGTGCCTCTAATTTTGTCATTTTATTGTTGCTGTTCTATTGCAGTTACCTTTTTATAACATTACGTACACCACAGGGGGATCCCTTGGGGATGAAAGGGTGGATTGAAAATTTCAATCCAATCCAATCTCTTCCCACCCCGTTCCCAGCCCCATAATATTGTTGGCAAAGATCTACGCTTTGCAACCAAATATGCCTCTGCTCCCAAATAGCATCTAGTTTTACCATTGCTGGCCTGAAATCCCCCCATTCCCACCTCCCTTAATTTTTGATTACGGCTGGTGCAGTATTATTTCCCTATCGTGTATCAAGATGGGACTGTTTTGAATGGGCCTCTTGAGCGTAATCACATTTCCAGGAATAATCCTGCACAATACATATTTTTTTTCAGGCTGTAATTGAAATGTTCTCTTCCCTAAATTGGCTGCAGCCAATCACTTAGTTTATAGAGCATTCAGCCATCATATCGCCATAGACCGTTTCTGTTTACCCATAAGCTGCCTCTCCCCTCCCTTCCTCATCCCGCCGCCCCACTCATTAAATTGACACAAATGCCCACTCGCTTCAGCGGCATTTTCAGCGGCTTTTCGTTGCCCAATACCCCTCTCGCCACAGGCAATACCATCTCTGAGCTTCCACTTGAACTCTCCCTCCAAATAGCATTTGGTCTTCGTTACCGCCATTTAAGAGATCAGCCCAGAGAAGCGTAACTATATGGACCTTCCTCTGAGCAGCCACTACGCCGTAAACGAAGGAGTGTCAGGGACGCGGAGCAGAGATGGATTTCACGCGGTGCTTTTGAGCGTCTGTGTCGGGGTGCATGCACGCACAACGGGCGTCAACAGGTAGGTCTGTGACGACACCTGTTAAGGACCCAACAGAGGTCCACTGGTAAGAGGTCCACCTCTTCTTCTCCACCATTGTGATGTGATGATTCATGGGCCTCTTTCTCTGACCAAAGGAATGTTGGTGGTGAGAAGGCACAGCAAGAGATTCCACTACCTGCTTGCTCATGGGCTCTCTGCAATGATGAGAGAGAGGAGAAGCAATGGCAGCTGGTGACAAAGGTGGTGAGGAGGTAAACCCACCATGGGAGGTGTCCCACTGAGGGTATCTTGCCCAAGCTCCATCAAAGACCTAGAGCCTGATGACCAAACAGGAAGGTGGGTTTATTATCATGTTTCTACCTTTCGGCCTTTGTGTGTATTTGGTCTCTGTTGACCTCAAGTGGAAGCCCCAGGATGTCAGGAGCTGCTGCACAGCTCCCCCACAAGGTGAGGCACTAAACTGCAGGGGAAAGCCTTCTCGGTGAAATAGCTTCAGATCTTGGGCTGACTCTGCCCATGCAGGCTGGCCATTGGATCTTCCTAGACAGGAGGAGTACAGAATGGCTTCCTTTTCTAGCTGGGTCTTTCTGAGCTCTGGCATGTTTAGTGAGAGTCCCAATCTGATTTTCTGGGTTCCTGGGCCCCGCCCCTTCCCTTGGCTCTGCCCCTTCCCTTCAATGGCCAATTATTTGGCTTTTGCATGTCCCCCCCCATTTTAATCAATTGAAATGCCTCTCCTACGGCTCAGTCCCTGGCAGAAAGAACTTTAAGCTAAAATAGGCCTGTATTTTGGGCCCGTCTCTTTTGTCAATTGGCTCCACCCCTTTCCCTTCAGCCCCACCCACCATTGGAACGCAGCCCTCAAGAGTTTCTACAAATCTGAATTCAGCCCTCTGGCTGAAAGACGTTCAACAACCCTGGTCTACTGCCATGTTCTTGATGCATTGACTGAAGTCAAGTGTTGAGCAAGGACAAATAACTGAGACTTCCCCCAAATCTCTTAATTGGCTGTTCAAGCTCCAGAAAGTTGGGTTCCAAGATGGGGTCGATTGGAGGTGGCTATCAGTCCATATGGGCTGGAGGTGCACAATCCAAATCAGGCAGAGGTGGAATTGAAGAACAGCAAACAAGACCCAGAAGCAGACGCATAGTCAACAGCTGGAAGGAACATAGTCAGTGTCCTTCTGGAAACAAGTTGCTCAGAATGACGAGCAAACTTGGAGGCTGCAGTTATATAGGGTTTGGTCGGCAGCGATTGGTCCTCTTTGAGTCAGCTGACGGAATGCTCAAGCAGGCCAGTACTGCAGCCCAGAGGGCGCTCTTGAAGCACAGGGCTCCATTTTCCTGGCTTGGAGTGAGAACAGCGTCCTCCTGGTGAAGATGTTAAGGTACTAGAACCTGGCTACTGCGACCCCCAATTTGCATATTTCCCTCACTTGGACTGTCACAGGCAGCCTTGTGAATTAGGATTCTTAGCAATTTTGTCTATCTAGATGTTTCCACCATCAGGACTTATATGAAGAGGTGGAGCGGGACTTTGGGGTCTGTATTAATTTTTTAAGAAAATGAAAATGAAAAAGACTCCCCACAAAATCCATTTGCTTGCGCAGTGATGATTTTGCAAAGTGTCATGAAATCTATATTCTATATCCCCACGGACGGCATTCTGTTAAATAACTACCTTCCGATCTTGGGTTATGTAATGGATTGAAATCCGCATTATTGGAAGACGCAGGCAAATAGATGGCCGCGTTTCCTTCCTTTCAGCGTAGAAACGGAATTAAGTGATCCTTTGGATATCCAGGGCTCAGAAAAAGACAGAAGAAAAGCTGTTGGAATGACAAGGGACACCCTCAAGACGAAGGCGAAAGTGATGATAAAGTGAGTTTATAGTAATCCCTTAATAGCGTGTGATGTCTTTTCATTCTCATGGTAAACAGGAAGATTTACAAGTAGCTTCAAGTGAGGAGATTCATAAGCAATGTGATACAATGGTTCTGCAGAAACTTTTCCACTTAGTTAAAAAGAGAGGAAAAGAGGAAGAAAGAGCTAAAAACAACTCCATTTCTCTGCAGGCATGTATGGCTCCAATTTTGGTGGGGCTGCAAATCCAATCTGGTTTCAGTCAGAACCAGCTGGGACTCTAAAGGACATGCCCAAAGTGCTCCACCCAATCTCCAAAATGTCTTCAGCGCTTGGATAACTCCTCTGGAATTCTGATCGAAACCCCCTTAGAAGAGAAAGTGAGAGGCATTTGGCAGGCTGAATTCCATGTTCCCAAAAACCTTCTGATGTCATTCGGCTAGTCAATTAGCCCTGCTGAAGGCACGTTGAAACGGATGCCCACAAAGATTAAAAAATACATGTTCCCTGAAGCACACTGGTGTGACGCTTTCTGCCAATGGGCAACCTGCATTAACACCACTGCCATTTCCACGAGGGGACATAGAGCATCTGACAATTAAATTGGCCGCTGTCCCTCTCTGCCCGGTGCACCATTTTCTGTCTGTCCCCACCCTTCCCCACATCCATAGAAAATGCAAACTGCTCATTAAAGGCCCATAATGAAAAGGCAAGAGTTCACTGGACAGCGTGGTCTGCGAAAGATGACCTCTCCGAGGAGGGACGGATACGTTCGTTGAAACAACGCTGGCGCTCATTTCTTCCAAAGGATGGATTAACAGCAAAAAAGAAAAGATCTGTTTTCACCTCTGGTTTAGTAATCCCTGGGTTCCTTATGGCTGCAGTTCACCCTTGGCGTACCCTACGACGTTTTACAAATGAAAAGAGGCACATGGCTTTAATCCTCCCTGTTCTCATGCTAAGGATTACTGACCAAAGCCCCCAAATTCTATTTTTAACATTGCAGAAGGCTCAACTTCCTATGCCTACGGTTCTGCATTGGCTTATCCTGCACTGTTTCACTGTCTTTTTTGCTAAGTGTAAGCCGCTCTGAGAGCCTTTTTTGGCTGAGGAGTGGGGTATAAATATGATAAATAAATAAATAAATAAATAAATAAATAAATAAATAAATAAATAAATAAAAGCCCAGAAGGTGCTCATTTGTGGAGGGGGGGTTGAAGACCTGTGTAAGGACTGAGTGGGTTCTGATGGGTGGATTTCTGCATTGAGCAGGGGGTTGGACTCGATGGCCTTATAGGCCCCTTCCAACTCTACTATTCTATGATTCTATGATGATTCCAATTCTGATTCATTGCTGGAACTAGGAGAGTTAGACCAGAGAGCAGGGGAGGAAATTCCCCAAGAGACTTCAGGAGTTGGGAAACAAGCTGCCCTTCTCTTTGATGAACAGGTGGCCTGAACCAAGACATCACCTCCCCACCACCATAGATGTCACCAGTACATCTAGGGATGAGCATATTACCCCAACATTAAAAAATCACTCCAATGGCTGCCAATGAGTTTCTGGGCAAAGTACAAAATGTTGGTTATTACTTCAAAGCCCTACATGGTTTGGGTCCAGGTTACCTGTGGGATCACCTTCTCTTGTACAATCCGCCCCACACACTCAGGTCCCTGGGGAGAACTTGCTTCAGTCAGCCACAACTAGGCTGACACCATTACCCAAAGGACCTTCTCTTCTGTTGCCCCCAGACTGTGGAATGGCCTGCCGGAGGAGATTCTTCAACTTAACTCTCTCTCTCTCTCTCTCTCCATCTGAGTTTAAGACAGCTATAAAGACTAACCTCCAGCAGGCCAACCCAGCTGAATTTTAAACCAAGAATTTTTAAGATGTCTTGATAGTTATTTTAATATTGTATTGGTTTTATATGCTTTTTCAATTAATTTTATGTATTTGATTTATATTGTATTGTTGTACTAATGTTGTTCCCTGCCTCAATCCAAAGGGAGAGATGGGTAATAAATAAATAAATAAATAAATAAATAAATAAATAAATAAATAAAATATTGGAAACCAAGGGGACTCCAAGGAGGAGGAGGGCCATGACTTGGTTGATGCAAGGGCACCTTTGTGGTCTAAGTGGACAGAGTTCCAGAATAGACACCCATCAGAGCCAACACAGCCTTTGGAGTTTTTCCATAGCTGCCCACTGTCAATTTGATGGCAACTCCTCTACCTTGCTATAGTCCTCCCTACTTGAGAGATCTGGATTAGTTATTTAGGCACTGGGACATCCTTTGAATTTCACTGAAGTTGTATCGTGGAAGATGTCCAGCATAATAAAGCTGGATTAGATTGAAGACAGGGATTCTTTGTTGATCGTGTAGAGAGAAGGCTACCGTTCTGATAATAGGCTAAACACATCAACACACACGTGGTCTTAATTGTCCTACAATCTGCTCTCACAGGGCCAGCCCCACAGCCTTTCCCCTAACCACCAATGTCTAGTGATTTCCTGACTGTTTCACAGTCGGCCCCCACCATTCTAAAAGGTCATCATCACCATCATCATCTACAGGAGGCAGCATATTCAATTCTCCTCTCCATTTGTCCTCACAACAACCCTGTTAGGTAGGTTCGGTTGAGAGCCAGGGACCGGCCTAAAGTCACCCAGTGAGCTTCCATGGCCAGGTGGGAGCTACCCAGTCCAACACTGTAGCCCACTTCACCACACTGGTTCTGTCCAGCACACTGGTTGAAATGCATCTCCTAAGACTTGGTTACTATCAGTAAGAGCCTTAATCTAAAATATGCTGTGATGGTTTTGTGTCCTTGCCCCCTCTAGCCCTTTTGACAGTGATTTCTAGAAACTCACCTGCACCTGGACAACAGAATGAGCCAGGCACATGGGTCACCTGGCCCCAGACTTCCACTCCATGGTGGGATGTACTGCATTTCCATTTGAATTATTTCTAAATTTATTTATTATTGCATTTATGTCCTGCCTTTTTTCCTGCAAGGAACCCAAGGTGGCATACATAATCCTCCTCCTCTCCACTTTATCCTCACAACAACAACCCTGTGAGGTGGGTTAGGCTGAGAGTCTGTGACTGGCCCAAAGTCACCCAGTGGGTTTCCATGGCCAAGTGGGGACTAGAACCCGGATCTCCCAACTCCCAGTCCAACACTCTAGCCACTACACTACACTGGCTTTAGATATATGTGTTGGAAAATGCAAATTCTATACAACTCAGTGCCTTGCTTTTTCCTCCTTTCTTTGGGGGACCAGTTCGTCAGTGACCACCCTGCCCAAATTCCCTTCACAGGGCAAGGCTTCCATTTCTCCTTCAGCGGCCGCCAGCTGGCATCCTTGACGAAAACGCCGACGGAGAATAGAGAGCGATCATGGCTTGGTGGAAGAGCTGATTAGAACGATCCAAGAGTTAACGGTGAAGAGGAGTGATCACAGAGCAGCCACCGGAAAAAGCGGGCCGTTATAATATAACAAATATGTCCGGCACGTCAGTGTAATTGGAAAATTAAATTGTCCCAACTGTTGTGGTGGGTGTTAAACCTACCCACAGAATTGGAGAGGAAATTTCAGCATTGCTCAAGTGGCATCGATGGTTGCAGAGCAATTAGCACATTTTGTATTTGTCATTCGAGTCTTGCTTTCCACCAAATTGACGTTTTAAAACAGCATCAAAGTTAAATGTATGCATCTAGCAGGTAAATCCACAGCGATGGCCAGAGTGAGAGCAAACCAGTCCAAGCAAAACCTTCCAAAGATTCAAAGCCCATTTTGGGAGAGGTGAAGAGGATTCTTAGCATTTGCTAAAGGAGCCCGGGGGGGTGGGGGGTGTTTCCTGTTTATTTATTTATTTATTTATTTATTTATTTATTTTATTTAATTACATTTATATACCGCCCCACAGCCGAAGCTCTCTGGGCGGTTTACAACATTTAAAAATAGTAAACATTAAAAATATACAATTTAAAAAACACACACACACATAAAAACAGTATAAAAACAACAGTATCCATTTAAAAACAACAATTGTGGGGTCCATTAAAAACAAACTTAATGTTGTTAAATGCTGTTAAAATGCTGTTAAAAATGCCTGGGAGAAGAGAAAAGTCTTGACCTGGCGCCGAAAAGATAACAATGTTGGCGCCAGGCGAGCCTCATCGTAAATAAGTAAAATATTTACTTATTTTTACTTTTAATTTTTCCCCAGCCTAACCTACCTCACAGGGTTGTTGTAAGAATAATACAAAGATATCAACAGATGGGCACCGTTAAAGCTTAGTTTGTGGGGTAATGTCAACACACTTAAGATGAACCTTATACCTCAAATTCTTTATGTTATACAGCATTCTTTTACTTATACCTGGCAAACATTTTCAACAATTTAACACTTTGTTTCGTAAATTCTTCTGGGGTTCTTCCCCACCTCGAATATCTTTGAAATAGATGCAGCTTCCAATTAAAGAAGGCAGATTTGGCTTTCCAAACCTAGCCTTGTATCATCAGGGTTACCTATTGGCTTGTGCTAAGTTTTGGTCTTCTTCTGCTCCCTCAGAACTGCCACCATGGATAATTCTGGAAGCCTTATGGAGCTTTATCACACCAGCGTTATACTGTGCAATCACTGAAAATTTCGTGCAAAGGACGCCGAAGTTTTCCAATTTATAATCTACTTTTATTGTGAAGGACTCTGAAGTTTCCCAGCTTATAATCTGCTTTGACTGTGAAGTGCTCCCATGCATCCTGCTTTAATTGTGCTATAAAGGGAAAAGACCCGCCCTATTTTGCTACTAGATCTTGAGCGAATCATTTGTTGTTTTCCAAGCAGCCACTGGGGGTGCAGGAGCAGGATTTGATATGCTTAAAGAAAAATTAAACAAATGCTTACATCTGCATTAGCTTTAAAGACAAAGACATCAAAATTGGCACAGTAACAGATATTAAGGAGAGCTTTAAGCATACCAAATTTGAATCAGATTGGGTCATCCATTGATTTTTTGTGATTTTTTTTTTTACATTTCCCCCCTTAAACCCTTCGCAAAGGGTCTTAGGAACGCTGCTGCCTGGGGTGTGATTTAGCTAGCAACAACAACAGCTTAGCACTGAAGGGGATAATTCGAGGGAAACAGGTATGTGGGATGAAGCTCACAGTTAGAACCTCTTCCCAAATGGATAGCACTCAGCTCTCACCGTATCAGAATAAGAATAAAATGGAGAGGAGGACAGAGACCATGTGAGCTGCCTTGAATTCCTTGCAAGAGGGGGAGAGGTGGGATATAAATGTAATAACAAAGGAAAGAACTGGTCCAGGGGCTCAGAACTGAATGAAACCCCCACTATCAGCCCTGGAAGGAAGCCTCTTCCTTCTCGAATGATGTACCTGCAGGTTGTTTCTCTGTTGAGATGGAAAGCTTCTCTTGCAGTTGGTGCCCTGCAGATGTTTTGGACCACAACTCCCAGAATTCCTTACCATTGCCCATGCTGGCTGGGGAGTGATGGGAGTTGAAGTCCAAAACATCTGGAAGGCAGGAGGTTGGGCAAAGTTGCTGTACATACATAACATGCCCTCTGTCCCAGCTCCCCGGTGGAATCCTCAATGTGTGGTTGTGAGATGCAAAACAAGGAAGAGAATTTTGTTATTGTGTTTTTGTTTTTCTCTCCAGCCTGGGCTTGGGGGGGGGGCGGGTTGCAGAGAAAGCCTGCCTGCCTCCAACCCCCAGCTAATCCATTTTCCAATCCGTTGTTAATGGGGCTGTATTCATATCGGCTTTGTGTCCCTCTGCAGGAAAATGGTGATCCGACTGAAATCATGTCAACTGCCACCCTAATAAGAAAGCCTTGCGAAGCTACTTAGATGGGGGAATAAAAAATCATTCTTCATGGTGTTGCTAAGCAATGTTCGACTTGCCACGAAATATTCTGAGATAAATATTTCTTACAACTGGAACATAGCAGTGACGGGGCATGTGATATATATATATATATATATATATATATATATATATATATATATATGGCAAAGGTTGGATGTTTTAATAAGCAGTCCCAATAATTAGGAGCATTTCGACAGTTGCCTGGATTTGTCAGAAGCTAGGAAGACTTCCCTGGAGAAGAGGCGCCACTTTGAAGGAAGCGTGGAAGTGGGGGCGAAACACGCAGAAGGAAGGAAACGGAAAAGGTTTACAAGAGGACCAAGGGAGAAGCTTTCCCCAATGTGGTGCCCTTCCAGAGGTTTGGGCGTAACAATCCTGACTTCTCAAGCCATTCGCCCTCTGATGGCTGAGGATATGTGTTTTGAAACACCTGGAGTGCGCCAGCTTGGGGGAGGCTGTGTTAAATAGTCTTTGGATCCAAGCTTTATAAAATAACAGCGCCGGATCCACAGAGAATGCCATGAATGGATTTGGGCTGGGAGAGAAATGAATAGGGACGTGATAGAGAGGGTAGGCAACAAGGCAGGGGGCCTTTTCAGTGGTGGCCCCCCAATTATGGAATGATCTCCCCGACGAGGCTCGCCTGGCGCCGAGACTGTTATCTTTTCGGCACCAGGTCAAGACCTTTCTCTTCTCCCAGGCATTTAATAGCATATGCTAAGTTTGTTTGTTTTTTAATGGACCCCAGAACTGTCGTCGTTTAAAATGGATACTGTTCTACACTGTTGTTTTTATATTTTTTGATGGTTTCAAATTTGTATACTTTTTAATGTTCACTGTTTTTAACTTTTGTAAACCACCCAGAGAGCTTCGAGTATGGGGCAGTATATTTTATAATATATATATATATATATATATATCAAGAGAATATATCAAAATTGTTTTGGACTACAAATCCTATCATCCCCTGCTGGCTGGGAATGATGGGAGGTGTGGTTCAAAATGTATGGAGGGTGCTGCATTGAGGAAGGCTGAGGTGAGGGAGGATGATTGGAAAGGGGACCCTAAGACCAGTCTATCTGAGGAGGTTCATGGAACTTTTTTCCTCCCTGCAGCTAACTGTGACCCCAAAATGCCTCTGTGGGGGGGGGGGTTGAAGGCAGAGGAGGGAGGCTGTTGGCTGACAATGTAATCCTCCCCCAGCAGACATCCCTCATACTGTTTGTGATCCAAAACATCTAGAGGGGGCCAGGTTGAGGCAGGCTGTGCTAAATGATTTTTGGATCCAAGCCTTATAAAACAATAGTGCCAGGTCCGGAGAGAATGCCATGAACCCAGCCGGATGGGGACAGGAATTGATAGAAAAGTAATAGAGAGAGTAGGGGTTTATTTATTTTAAGGCAACTTTCCAAAAGAATAATCAAGAGAATAGATCAAACGGAGACATTAAAGTACAGTGCAGCCTAGAAGCAAAATACACAGTTGAATTTAAGAACTGGGCTGGTTCAGACCAAAGGTCTCCCTGGCCAGCATCTGGTTTTCTGCAGTGGCCGGTCAGATGCCTCCAGGAAATCCACAAGCAAGATACGAGGTCAATTTCCCTCTCCTGCTCTTGCACTCCCCCTCCAACAACTTGTGCCAGGAGGCAGGCTGCATTTGTTTTCCTGTGCTGCGAGTGACATGGCTGACCCAAAGTCTATAAAAACGTTAACCAATGTCATGCCCTTTCAGGAGGACTCCTGTGCAAAGAATCGCCGTGAACTCCTCGAGCCAAGCATCTCCAAAGATCTGCTTGTGTCTGGGGGACCTTGAGGTGGATCAGAGGAAACCTGAACTCATGGGGGAGTCAGCCATCAACCTTACCTCCCCTCATGACGTAGTTAGCCAAGGGATTCAAAGAAATCCATTTGCGGGGTGGAGTGCGTGGGTTTTCCTATGCTCGGCGCACCAGACTGGGTTCCAGTTCTCCCGGTGGCGCCCAACTCGATCTGCACTGAATTGGGCCAGTTTATGGACGTTCCAGGAATTTTGCATGTTTTGTGGGGGGCAGGGGAGGGAAGTTTCTGCAATGGTGGCCACATTTGTGCAAATTCTGGCCAAATTTACACAAATTATGATATAATTTCTGCCGATTTGGCATAATTTTGGCAATTTTGGCTATAATTTGCACAGAATGCTCAGAAATCTGAGCAATTTTCAGACCCCCTCCCCCAAAAAACTACACAAAAAGTTTGCAAATTTCAGGGAACAGCCCACAGTTCAGCTCACAGGTGCAAAGCAAGTTGGGCACACTGCAGAACTCTAGCGAGCCAAAGAACAACGAGATTTCCCAGTGATGTACATCCCTAAATTAGCCTCCTCTTGGACCTGGAGGCAGATGCCAAGTGGCCACCTCACCCCAGAGAGCAGAAGTGTTTCACCGTCAAGATGCACCAACTTCAAAAGTGCATTCCATGGGCATGGGGACTCCCCGTGAACAAAGTACGCTCATGAAGAGACCTTTCCTCAAATGGCACTACCAGCCTGCAGCTGTGCTTTGGGTGGGGCTGCGAAGGCTCAGCCTTAAAAAGTCTTCTGTTCCAGGCACTAGGTGCTGGAACAGTGCCTGAGGAACATCTCCTTGACTTGTATTTCAGCTTTTCTCTGGCTCTTCTTGTTAGGCTTTGGACTGCGTATGACCTTGCTTTTGGACTTGACCTTGTCTGGACCGCAGGGACTCTTTTCCCAGCACTGCTGCAAGCAGGACATCTGGAGCTTTTACTGTGAAAAAGAAAGAGGTATGTCATTAAATCAGTGTCCTCACGCTGCCGCCACATGTCAAAAAGGATGTCGTAGAACTGAGATATCTGCTGAAAAGGACAACCGACATCATCAGGGAGTTGGAGTTGCCTGTGAAGACAAGGCCAAAGGGTCTGGAAGCATGATAGAGGTACAGTATATAAAGTTCTGCATGGTACAGAGAAAGCAGACAGAGCACCCTTTCCAATCCTGATCCCCTCTGGATATGTCCCATTATCCAGTGGAGGCTGGTGGCTTTGCTGTTGGTGGAGCGGGGAATCAGCTACTGGTTTCAATCAGAACCAGTCAGAAAAGAGCTATCCGTGGTGCTGGACCCCTACCCCCAAATGGGCTCAGGATCTTGGATAGCTCCTTTAAAGTTCTGAGTGAAACCCGGAGCAGATTTACCACCCCACTGATTTTGGAATCACCAGCCTCCATCACCATTATCTCCTGCCAACATGGCCTACATAGACGACAATGGAGTGGATGAGGGCTAATAAATTGAAACTCAATCCAGACAAGACTGAGATGCTGTTAGTAGGTGATTTCACTGACAGGATGGGGGGTGTTCTACCAGTTCTGGATGGGATTGCACTCACCCTGAAGGAGCAGGTTTGTAGCTTGGGGGTTCCTTTAGATCCATCATTGTCACTTGAGGCTCAGGTGACCTCAGTGGCAAGGAGCGCCTTCTACAAACTCCGGTTGGTGGCCCAGCTACGCCCCTATCTAGACAGGTATAACCTGGCTTCAGTTGTCCATGCTCTGGTAACCTCCAAGTTAGATTACTGCAATGCACTCTACATAGGGTTGCCTTTGAAGACGGTTCGGAAGCTGCAGCTCGTGAAAAATGCAGCGGCCAGATTGATTTCGGGAACCAGAAGGTTCAACCACATAACACCTGCTCTGGTCCGCTTGCACTGGCTGCCTGTATGTTTCTGAGCCCAATTCAAGGTGCTGGTTTTGACCTATAAAGCCTTACTCGGCTTGGGACCACAATACCTGTTAGAACGCCTCTCCCGATGTGAATATACCCGGTCACTACGTTCCACATCTAAGGTCCTCCTCCAGGTGCCTACTCCGAGAGAGGCTCGGAGTGTGGCAACGAGGGACAGGGCCTTTTCAGTGGTGGCCCCCAGACTATGGAACGATCTCCCTGATGAGGCTCGCCCGTCACCAACGCTGCTATCTTTCCGGCGCCAGGTTAAGACTTTCCTCTTTGCCCAGGCATATGGCGGCACATCTTAATTACCCACGTTTTAGTTTTTTAATAGTTTTTAATGCTTTATGTGTGTATGTTCTATGTTTTAGAAATTTTAAATTTTGTATACTCATTTTAATCTTAATTTTAGAATTTCTGTAAACTGCCCAGAGAGCCCTGGCTATGGGAGCAGCATATAAGTGCAATAAATAAATAAATAAAATATTCAGGAAAATGTTGGTAGGAGGCGCCGAAGACATCAGTAGGACATTAGTTGGGCAATTTTGAAAAGAAAGGGGAGTGTCCCATCCTGCCCCCTCTCCCGGCTCAAAAAGGGACGCTCTTTTATTGCATCGGAAATGCCAAATGCCACCTTTGCTCCACATTAGCACGATCCCCCCCTTTGCCATGGGAGAAGCCCAACAGACTTCACGGAGAACCTTCGCCTCCTCTCCTGCAGCATAATCGTGACTGACAAGCCGAGCCTAATGTAACTCTGTATAAAAATTTATGTTCTTCACGTTGAACGCGATCCTGCATGACTTCCGTCCCGCGCCTCTTGTCTCCCCGGATACGTTAGCAAGTTAAATAACACCGTTATAATGAAAGATTAATAGCAGAAGAGAAGGGAGAGATTAAGAGGTACAGGCAAGCGGAAAGAGGAGAACGGCGCTGCCAAGATGAAGATTGAAGAGGACGGTAGGGATGTTGCTGAAAGAGGTGGAGAGGGCAGAGGGAGATGTGGCCCAGAGCCAGGACCACATCTCCTGGAGCCTAGAAATGACCTCCCCAGAAACCAGCAGGTGATGAGGACAGAGACTAACAAGTCTGGTATTAGCACCTGGCCTGGCACGGGCATGACAGCTGCCCATTCGGGCTGGCACTGCACCAATGCCTGCCATGGCATCCTTCATAGGCTTCATCCTTCACCCTTACTTCATCCTGGGACTGCCTGCCACGGCATCTGTCATGGTTCTCAGAAAACTCCTGCTTTCAATGGGAGGCAAATGATTTATTTATTTATTTATTTATTTATTTAATTAATTACATTTATATACCACCCCCCAGCCGAAGCTCTCTGGGCGGTTTACAACAAATGATGGCTTGCTAAGTAATCCACAAAGCTTTTATTAAGCAACAAATGCCTCTTCTCCCTGAAGAGAGTCTAACCTCTTGGAAACGTCCCCCTAGGCAAAACTATGCGAACTAAGCAAGACAGTTGTCTGATCAAGAAGAATAGGAAGCCACTTCACAAACACCCATAACTTCAGAGAGCCCAGTGCGGAGGCAGGTTCTGGTGTAATCGAACCGACTTTCTCATGCCTTCCTTCTGCCCCGTGCATTTGAGCTTCCAGCAGACCCTAGCATCAGCTAGCTTGTCGGAACGCTCACCACCGGAAGATACCTCACTTCCCACCGAGTGTGTAGGATTTGGCCTTGAGGAGATAAGCTCTGGAGAGGGCTGACTCCAAGCTGGGGAATCACCCATGAGAGCTTCCTCCCCCACTGGTATAGGCTGGCTGGTGCCTGGTGCTACGTCTTCTAGTTCTGAATCTTTCTTCTCCCAAAACAGGGGCAGTAGGGTTAGACATGACAGCATCCTTCATAGGTTTCATTCTTCACCCTTACTTCATCCTGGGACTGCCTGCCATGGCATCCTTCATAAGAACCTAAGAAGAGCCATGCTGGATCAGACCAAGGGTCCATCTAGTCCAGCATTGAGTCCATCCAGTGGTCAACTGGCTTCCCACAGGAAACCCAGAAGCAGGAGTGCAACAACACCCTCCTGCCCATGTTCCCCAGCAACTGGCGTACATAGGCAAACTGCTCCTGATACTGTAGGTAGCAAAGACCCATCAGGACTAGTAGCCATTAAGAGTCTTCTGTGCCATGAATTTGTCCAACCCCCTTTTAAAACTATCCAAATACATGGCCATCACTAAATCTCCTTGTAGTGAACGCCATCGTTGTAACTATGTGCTGGGTGAAGAAGGACTTCCTTTGATACTGCCCCTGTATCTCCTTTCTTCCTTATTGATTTGATTTGTACCCTGCCTTTCTACCAAGAAAAATGGCACTCCAGGCAGCTTACCCCCATGAATACAACTTGATTAAAACAAGAATAACACAAACACGGTTGAAACGCAACAATAAAAGAATTTAAAAATAATATTGTTATTCTAATTTTAAAAAGTAATCATTTATAATTGGGGTGGTCAGGCATGAAGAACATCAGAAGAGCCTCGCTGGATCAGACCAAGGGTCCATCTAGTCCAGCATTCTGTTCACACAGTGGTGAACCAGCTGTCAACAGGAGACCCACAAGAAAGAGAGGAGAGGAATGACATCCAATTATGGGTAGGATCAGAACCCCATTTACTCACCCATTAGGAAGAGTGAATCAGCTAGGCGGAGTATTTAAACCCTCCATTGTTGCCTGAATACTGCTGGGGCAACAGTCTACATAGACCCGTGCCTACTCAAGGTATCTTCTGGACAGCTCCTTGCCTGCTGTTCTGGGAATCGCTGCTTGTTGATGCTGCTGGACAGCTCCTTTGCTGGAGGTCTTCAGAGAAAGGCTGGACAGACTTTTGCAGTGGTGGTCCCACATCACTGCTGGCTTGGAGGAGGAGGAGGAGGAGGAGGAGGAGAAGGAGAAGGAGAAGGAGAAGAAGGAGAAGAAGAAGAAGAAGACATTTATTCCATTCTGCATTTGGTGCTTTAAAACATTATTGTTACTACTAATACTAATACTCTGTGTGTGTGTGTGTTGAATTGTAATTTGTATGATCATGTTTGTGTCATATTGTAAGCTGTCTTGTGAGGGATGGATTGTTTTTTTTAAAAAAATAAACATAATTTTAAAAAATAACTTTAAATAATTTCAGGGTGCAATCCTATTGATTGCACCCTTGGTGATTAGAAGTTCCTAAACTCAGAGTTGTCCAATCATCCAATGCATGGAGGGGGGGAGAGGAGGTGATCTTTGCCTCCCCAATCTCCCACCCTGCAGATTTTGTTAGATGGGATTTTAGCCCATCTAGCAAGGACACTTTGGAGAAGGAGCAAAGGAGGAGGCTCAGAATAACTCATATCCTGACTTCTCATAGAATCATAGAATAGTAGAGTTGGAAGGGACCTATAAGGCCATCGACTTCAACCCCCTGCTCAATGCAGGAATCCACCTTAGCACATACCTGACAGATGGCTGTCCAGCTGCCTCCTGAAAGCCTCTAGTGTGGGAGAGCCCATGACCTCCCTAGATAACTGGTTCCATTGTTGTACTGCTCTAACAGTCAGGAAGTTTTTCCTGATGTCCAGCTTCCTGTAACTTGAGCCCGTTATTCCGTGTCCTGCACTCTGGGATGACCGAGAAGAGATTCTCCAGTCTCTTCCTCCTCCAGCGTCACTTTTCCAACCTTGGAGGGCAGCCAGTGTGCTTCTTTCCATGCAGCTGTGAAAGGTGGGATCTTTGACTCCCCCTTCCAAGGTCAGAAACAGGAATCTAAACAATCCTATGCCCCTGAGATGCTCACCCAGGAATCATAAGATTGCTCCCTAATATAATTTCAAAGAATTTGAAATCATTTTAAAATAATTAAAAATAAAATAATAATGATTCATTCATTGACCCTGTTCAGACAACACACTAAACCACTGTGGTTAAGCATTTTGAGCTAAACATTATGGCTTAGCATATCATGTGAACCATGACTTAGTGTGTCGTGTGAACCATTTGTAACTATGGTGGCTACATAACCATGGTTTAAACACGCTCACGAACCATTTGCTGCAAAAGGGTTAGCGGCCTAACCATGGTTTAGCGTGTCGTCTGAACAGGCCATTCATTCATTCATTGATGCTGTAGCTCTAGTTTTCTTACATTAAGCAACGGAGTGCACTAAATGGCCTGTGAAACCCCTATCCAGCTCTTACGGTTCCACACATGTGAAGGAAAGGAAAGGAACCTCTCGTGCAAGCACTGAGTCATTACTGACTCTTGGAGGGACGCCAGCTTTCGCTGACGTTTTCTTGGCAGGCCTTATAGCGGGGTGGTTTGCCGTTGCCTTCCCCGGCCGTTATTACCTTTCCCCCAGCTAACCGCTCCCATAGCCAGGGCTCTCTGGGCAGTTTACTCATTTTACCGACCTTGGGAGGATGGAAGGCTGAGTCAACCCGAGCCGGCTGCCTGAGAACCAGCTTCCTCTGGGATCGAACTCAGGCTGAGGGGAGAGTTTCAGCTGCAGAAACTGCTGCTTTATCACAGTGCAGAACTGTTGGGGTTTGACTGGTGTGTTGCTAGATGGGGATTTTTCCTGGCAGTGACCCCCTTCTCCAGCTGCATCAAGCCTCCAGGTGTGCTGATATTGCACCCAGGTAGCCTCAAAGGCACCAATGCACACCCTTTGCATTCTTGGCACTTCTGTTCCACTTCCAGTATACAGATGATCTAAGAACACCTGCTGCCAATCCCCCTCGGCACCGGGACCCAGCGTTCATTTGAATGGCTGCTTGACACGATCATACTCCGACAGTGATTCCATGGGACCGGGGCAGGCTTGAAGTTCTCTGAAGAGCCGTGGGCCTGGGAAGTGAGAAGACACAGAGACAGGCTTCAGAGGAAGGGGGGAAAGCGGTTGTGAGTTTAGCCTGTGGCAAACATCTCTTGCCCTGCAAGAGTTTGAATTATTAAAATAAATTTGCCTTGGCGCGGCTGAAACAAGCGCCGTTTGCTTTCCTCCGGTCTTGAGAGAGGAAGTAAATTGTCGCAGCCTGACTGTGCTAATGGTAAGCTGTGCAGTTCTCAGGGTACGTGTGTCTGACCCTTTCTGCACGGAGTTCACCGGCAATTGGCCGGGGATAATGGCAGAGCGAGCGTTTATTTGAGGAATACACCCAAACAAACTCATGGTGAACTGAAGACTGGGATGATGGAAGGGGACTGGAGCAGAAGAACCAGAATCCTGGGGCACGTCTGACACGGCTCTTATTGCGACACCGTTTTGCTTCATTCGTGGAATGTTAGGGTTGGCGGAGGAGAACAGACAACAATGTCTTCTTCTCACAACCATCCCAGGTTTCTCCACCTCTTCTTCTGTCTTCTTTTCTTCCCACACATGCAAAAATCTGACCAGGAGAAGAAGATGGAATGGATGAACTGGCTTTTGGAGCGTTAGCCCTCCATCCGGGACCCCCTTTATCCCCAGGTAAGTGGGTCGAGGATTCTCCCCCGCCCTTGGATGAGGACTTGGGAGACAACTGCCTCCACCCATAGGGGCCAGGCCCTGCATTAAGATGGATGGATGAAGCCATCCTCTCTGCCTTGAGGTAAGGCCTTGTCCCAGTATGGGGGGGGGGAGGGGCAGGACTATGGAACTCTGAGCCAGAAGGAGTCGCTGCAGGATCAGGCCCAGCCATCAGAAGCCTGAAAATTGGTGTATATAGGCAATAAGCCTACACCAGTTGCTGGGGAACATGGGTGGGAGGGTAGGGTGATTATATGAAAAGGAGGACAGGGCTCCTGTCTCTTTAACAGTTGCGTAGAAAAGGGAATTTCAGCAGGTGTCATTTAAATGCATGTAGCATCTGGTGAAATTCCCTCTTCATCACAACAGTTAAAGCTGCAGGAGCTATACTAGAGTGACCAGATATAAAAGAGGGCAGGGCACCTTCAGCTTTAACTGTTGTGATGAAGAGGGAATTTCACCAGGTTCCCCATATATACAAATGACACCTGCTGAAAATCCCTTTTCTCTGCAACTGTTAAAGAGACAGGAGCCCTGTCCTCCTTTTCATAGGGTCAGCCTATTGTTGACAGCTGGTTGGACACTGTGTGAACAGAGCATTTGATTAGATGGACCCTTGTTCTGATCCAGCAGAGCTCTTCTGATGTTCTAAAAGCTCAGTGCTATCAGGCCTCCCACTGGGTTGCCAACTGGCAGGGGGAGAGAGACAGGACGCTGATATGGACTATCTCCACAGCCGAAAGACCTGACTTGGATGGAGGCTCCTGCTTCCCCACCCGGAGGAGCCTTCCATGGGTAGAGGGCAGGAGGAGGAGGAGGCCTCTCTGGGAAATGGTGGTTCAGGGGTGTCTCCTTTACAGCGGTGTCAATTAGAGGGTGGAGCAGAGCCATCCCGTGAGGGGCACCAATCACCCAGGATCGAATGCCTGGTTCTGATCCATAGTGGCCGCTCCCCTGTATTTAAGCAGTAATCTTTGCTAGAGACAACTCTTAGCTAACCTGCAAAGCTTCCCGACATAGTATTGGACTTTCTGATATCATTGGGGTTTATTCTGCCAGCTCATTACTGGATTGCTTGGGGGGGTAGTTATGCTGATTAGTAGGGGTGTGCAAGGACCCCCCCCCCCATCCGCTTCTCTTCCAGATTCGCAACTTCCAGATTGGGTCTGCTCCGATCTGCTCCGATCCGCCTACAGTCCGCTCCGGTTCGCTGCGAAGCTCCGGATCTGGATCGGAGCTCCGCTTCCCCCCCCCCATAGACTTGCATTGAAATCCAAAAAAGCCTACAACTTTTTTTCGGTTGACGTTAGAAACCTCAAACTCGGCACCATGATAGCTTATCCATTAGGAACTGAACCTGATTGAATTCTTATGCTGACTCCTGTTACCTGTTGATCTTTATTGAGCCCATCAAGGCATAAACCTGTTGACTGGAATTAGGGCAATAAATGGGTGTTCTCTCTGGGAAATCAGGGCCACTTGAAGATGCTGGATTCATGGGAGTCAGGAGGGTAGGTTTTCTACACCGTAGCCCATTGTTGATGGACCTCCCCAATTGAGAAATTTGCAATTGTCTGAAATGTTGAGGAATATATTAATCTGAGCCAGAAATACAAATTGGAAAATCATCTCATCTGTATACCAAACAAGAGCCTCTTCAAAGACCCTGCTCCATGGGCCCCTGACAACTGAGGTGAGAGAAGTGGCTTTTAGAGACAGGGCCTTAGCCATGGTAGCACCGCAGCTGCAGAATTGTCTCCTCATAATGGCCACTTTGACGGGTTTTTCAACACCAGGCAAATGCCATTTTTATTCGCTCAGGGCATTTAAACAGCTAGCATATAAAACAGACACAAACAATGTATGTCTCACTTCAACTCCCATCATCTCCAGCCAGGAGTGTTGGGTACTGTAATCCAAAACAGCTGGAGGGCACCATCTTGGGGAAGATTGAATGCTGTGTGTGTTTTGCGTTGTCTAGAATTGAGCCACTTGTCTTTTCTCCAACCAGAAAGATTTTTACGCTGCATTTCTGTGCATGTGTGAAATTAAGAGTATCCCATGTTAGTCTTACTTAGAGTAGACTCATTGAAATGAATGGGACTTAAGTTAGACTAACTTTGGCATAGCTTGCTGGATGCTACAGCCAGCTTGCATTTTAATGTTGCGTTTTACGTCTTGTTTGGTAAGGAAACCTAACCCTTACGAGGGAGCGTGTGCTGATGATAAATGCAGTAGTGATAATAAAGTAAATCAATTCCAGAGGATTGGCAACTGTCGCTCACGGTAGGGCTTCCTCTTGAGTAAGAGGCCAAAGGAAAGCCTCGCCCGCAGGATACGCGCCCTGCCTTCGGGGGTGGGGGCACGTTTTGGCAGCCCGATCCGGCTGGGGGTGTTTACTCGCAAGGAGCCCTCTCCGCAGTGACTTCAATTGGGCTTACTTTTCCCCACGGACGAAGCGTGCGAGATCGCAGCCTCCGCAGCACGCAGAAACGCAGCCCGATTCGGCTGGGTGTGTGTTTTACTCGCAGGGAAGCCCCCTCCCCTTCGCCTCTCCCCAGGGAATTCAATCGGACTTCACGCAGCCTCCGCACCACCCTTGACGGGCTGAGGTCCGCGGGGGCCTTCCCGCAAGCAAGCGCGCATCCGATGGCAGCCAACGGCCGCCTCCCGAGGAGGCGACTCCCCTCCCAGCCTTTCCCGAGGCCGATCGGGCTCCTCCCCTTTCTGCAAGGCTCCTCCCCCCTCCGCCTCTCCTCTTCTCTTCATTCGAAGGACTTCCCCGGCTGCTGCTCGGCAGCGTTCAGAGAGGCGGGCGAAGGCTGCGAGGCGCCAGCGTCGGTGACCCAGCTGCTGCGGGTTCTTGGGCGGCGAGCGGGCGAGCGCTGCTTTGGAAAGGCCGGCGAGGGCGCACGACGGAGCCGGGTTTCGTTTTGTTTTCCTTTCGGAGGAGAGGAGAAGAGCAGCCAGGAGGGGAAAGCAGCACTCGTCGCCCGGAAAGACCTGCCACCAGTTCTGTGTGCGATTTAGGGAGCCGGAGAGCTTTTCGTAGCCTCTCTCCCCTCCCCGAAACCAACCTCTCCAAAACGGCGAGGCGCACGGCTGGGCATCGAAGGGGAGCCTTTTACGCACGAAGAAAACTTGGAAGGGGTTTCTTCTCCGTCGTCTTCTTTTTTGGCCCCTTCTTGGATCTGCCTTTAAATCATTATTTTTAAACGCCCCCACCTCTCCCTCTCTCTCCACACACACACACACTTTTTTTTTCTTTCCCGTCCGGCGTCTGCGTGGAGAGGAAACGCCGGAGCAGGGACTTACAATGCGACCGCCGATCCTCGACGCGTCTTGACGCTCGCGCTTGGCGAGGCGAGTCCCGGCAGCAGCAGCAGCGGCATCCGAAGGCGGTCGAGCTCGGATGTCGCCCTCCGCCTCTTTCCCCTTGCGGATCGCCGGAGCCGGGCGTCCTCTGGTCCCCTCCTCCTCGGAGGCTCAGCGGCTGGAGGAGGAGGAGGTGGCGGCGGCAGAGGCGGAGGACTAAAACGGGAAAGGAGGGATGCTGTGGAGCGGAGCCCCCAGGCAAAGCGCTTCCCCTCAGGAGATGTTTCTGATGCTCGCCTTTTGCCTGGCTTCGCGGCGGACCTTGGCAGCGCCCACAGCGACCGCCGAGGATATTACGCTGGGAGTTGTAAGTTGATCCTCAAGATTATTATTTTTTAAAAAAAATACTCTAAATTATTGTGCCCCCCCCTTTGGAGGGGGTTTGGGAGAAAGGAGGAGGCGCGCGTCGTAAGCAAAAGCCCACTGTCGCTCCGTTCATTTTCCCCGGGGGGAGAAAGAGACCGATCCGGCTTTCTCTTGCCTTGTCGATGGCCGCAAGGGTGGAAGTTCTCCCCGAGCTGTGGGGGGGGGGAGGCCAACCCCCCCCTCCCCCGACCGCCCTCGCCGCCTTGCTTCTGTTGGTTGCGAGCAAAGCTTCTGGCTTTTCCTCTTTGGGGTAGCGTCGGTCACACGATCAAGGAGAGGGCTTCTCTTGTATCCTTGGGTGGGGGGATGTGTGTGTGTGTTGATGGGGGGCTGTTAGAAGGTTGGTGCGATCCGTTGAACTGGTGGCAGGCAGTGTGTGTGTGTGTGTGTGTGTGTTGGGAGGAAACAGGTTGTTTTCCTTATTTGTGTATTGATTTTATTTAATTATTGCCTGGCTCTCCTCCCTTGCTTCCGAGAACCTTTCAAGCTAGGCATGTTTTCCTCGGAAGTTAACCGCAGCAGATATTCATAGCGACTCTTTTCCGTGCCATTTTTGCATGAGGGTGTCTTTTTCGGGGGGGGGGCGTGCGTGCGTAAGGAGAGTGTGTCACTGCGGGGGTCTTGCTGCACGTGTTTACTCGGAAGTAAGCCCCCACGGTGGTCTCTCATCCTCCTAGGTCAGTGGGCAGAAGGTCCCACCAATCCTCTGCCCACTGACCTGAGAGTAAGCTCCAGTCACCTGGGACACGCGCCCAGGCTTACCTCTGAGTAGGCAAGGAAAAGATCGTGAGGTTAGTCACTTGCTTGTGGCCTTTGGCGTGTTGGGAGGCAGGACTGCAGTTGGGAGCAATGCCCCCACTACCTAGGGAACCACAACTTTCCCTAGCTTTTTAAATCCGTCGATAAAGGAGGGGGGAATTAATCATTTTTCTGCCGCTTTGGTTTTAGGCTGATGGAGTAACCTATTCATACGAATGGCTCCATATCTTGTGAGTGCACAGGAGGGTGTATGTCGTTAATACTGGCTGTAGAATTATTTAGTTAAATCCCTGAAGGTGGTTCTGTTTCCTCATCTAAAATATGGAAATAATCTCCCCCTTCCCTTTCCCGAAACATTCGTATCTGTGTTAATAAAGAGGAGGCGATTTCTTTGTGCAATCGAAATTTACTCTGGGGAGACTGAACAAGATGGCTCAATGAACATGGTTGGCGCTGAAGCGGTACCCAGAACCAGCGTTGCCGTGGCATTGTGCTTATCCCAACCCATCCATATTTGGATAATTCTTGGAAGCTGTTCCCTGGAATCTGTGTTTGCTTCTGAGCCCTGAAGGCTATTTAAGAAGCTGGTGGTGGCTTGTTAATTCCATTGCTAGTATAGATGTTGGCCATCTCTGATGCTCCATCCTCCAGAAATGCAGAAGGGCTCTGTCTTTCCTTGGTTGGGAATGGCCAACTTCTGTGTTCTTAGAAGTTATTCTATTGTTCAGATGCGCCTTTGGGGGAAGGAATATATTTTGTCACAAGTTTTGTCTCCCCCTCCATGGATGAGCAGGTTCTGTAAGGAACTCTCTTCTACCGAGCACGCTTATGGAATGCATTGCTTCTCTGAGTAGCCACAGATCAGGGCCATTGATAGGCAAAATCCAAAGTAAACAATGATATTAAAAGCATGGGATAACTTGCACAACTTTACAGGACAGGTTTGGTTTTCGTCGTAAGGGAAACTGAGCAGACCTTTCTTATTCTTTTTAACCATGCCTTTGTTAACATGTCCCAGGACATGGTTTCTGAAGGTACATGTTACGCTTGCTAATGCTAAGAAGGTTTATGGCGGGTCAGAACTTGAATGGGAGACACTCGGGGACCCTCTGTGTGCCGCTTTGAATTCTGTGATGGGAGAAACGTGGGAAATAAATTTTCAGATAAATATGTTTGGGCAGGTTTGAAGATGTGGATGACGATATGGGAAGAAGGAAGGTCATTTGGGCTGCCAGTTTGCTAGGTGTGATCTAGTGGAGAGAAGAGTTGGCTTGTGTGTTGGGTTCCTTGGAGTGTTGCAAAAGAAAATAGCCTAGAGGGAAGAAAGGAAGCCGTTAAAGCATGGTTTCAGATCAACTCAATATTTTGATGGAGGGGGATGTTATCTAACTAACCGAAGCTGGACCGTTGGTCTACAATTCTTTGTGACTTCTTGATGATCGCATCATTATTGTAACTAAGGGATGTTTGTGCCAATTGCCCAGGTGACATATGTTATGGTACACCTTGGTTCCAAGCCAACCTTTCTTTGAGAGGTTCAGTTCTCAGATCAAACCCATTTACTGCTGCAGAAATGGAGCAACAGTAAGAACATCAGAAGAGCCCTGCTGGATCAGACCAAGGGTCCATCTAGTTCAGCGCTCTGCTCACAGAGTGGCCAACCAGCTGTTGACCAGGGACCAACAAAGCAGGACATGGTGCAACAGCACCTTCCCACCCATGTTCCCTAGCAACTGGTGTGTATAGGCTTACTGCCTCAGATACTGAAGGTAGCACATAGCCATCAGGGCTAGTAGCCATTGATAGCCTTCTCCTCCAGGAAATGGTACAGCATATGGTTGGCATGCAGAAGATCCCTCACTCACTTCCTGAGATCTCTCTCTCTCTCAAACCATTTTGAGGGTGCAGAGTTGGAGAAGACTCTTGCTAGAAAGCCACCACCCATCAGGAAGAGGTGGCATTGGGCTAGATGGATTTTGTGTTTTGGTTTTACTCCTTACAAGGCAGCCTCATTGGTTCAACATTGTGGCTTGCTCATTAAAGTGGCACACAAGAAGCTGTCTTACATCAAGAAGGCATGGCTGGCTAGGGAATGGCTGGGAATTGTAAGATGTATTTCTGCCTAAACTTGCATAGCATTGCACCCTGAACATGGATCCAACCGATTACCTTAAAACCCACAGGCCAGAGTTGCCTTCCCCAACATGATGCCCTCCAGATGTTTTGATCTTTGATGCTCCTCAGCCATATCCAGCATAGCAAGTTGTCAGGAATCCTTGGCGTTGTAGTCCAAAAGGTCTGGAGGGTACCTCATTGGAGAAGGTTGAGCCAAGAACTTCTTGTGTTCCAAGGATGAAGGGTTTCTTCTCCTTGTCTATGCACCCCATAGGATCCTAGAACAGGAACCCAGAAAACACACTAGTGTCTGAAAAGTCATCTGTAATTGAAAGGCAGAACAGAAACGGACAGCACAGTGTGGGAGTATTTAAGTTTGTACTTCACAGTACATAAGTTTGATGACCAGTGAAGATTTGTCTTCCCATCCCAGTCGGTGGGATTTTTGTTCTTGGGTGCGCCATAGGTGGGAGAAAACCAACCCTGTTTGTATCACAGGCATGGGGACATCTCCCTTCCGCACTAAACAGTGTCTGGTTTTAAACCTCAGAGAGGGGTTTAAGGTCAATCCACTCCTGTTGTCCTCTTAAATTCCGTTCTTTGGGTGTTAAGAAAAGCCCTATGAAGAGAGACTGAAAGAACTGGGCATGTTTAGCCTGGAGAAGGGAAGATTGAGGGGAGACATGATAGCACTCTTCAAATACTTAAAAGGTTGTCACACAGAGGAGGGCCAGGATCTCTTCTCGATCCTCCCAGAGTGCAGGACACGGAATAACGGGCTCAAGTTAAAGGAAGCCAGATTCCGGCTGGACATCAGGAAAAACTTCCTGACTGTTAGAGCAGTACGACAATGGAACCAGTGACCTAGGGAGGTTGTGGGCTCTCCCACACTAGAGGTATTCAAGAGGCAGCTGGACAACCATCTGTCGGGGATGCTTTAGGGTGGATTCCTGCATTGAGCAGGGGGTTGGACTCGATGGCCTTGTAGGCCCCTTCCAACTCTGCTGTTCTATGATTCTAGTTCCATGAATTTTTTTGGGTGCAAGTTCCATGAATTTCTGAGCAACATGCTTAGAATTTCTGCTGCGATTCCCACTAGTTTTGCTGACCGTTCTCCTTTCTGCCATGTGTCTCTTCAATGTGTTACCTTGGAATGGACTGGCAGCCTCTGAGAGGCTCCCCTGACATACATGAAGGGGATAGATAGAGTGACCGGATACAAAAGGGGGCAGGGCTCCTGCAGCTTTAACTCTTGTGATGAAGAGGGGATTTCGCCAGATGCTGCATGCATACAAAAGACACCTGCTGAAATTCCCTTTTCCATGGAACTGTTAAAGATACAGGAGCCCTGTCCTCCTTTTCATAGGGTCACCCTAACTTTAAAGATACAGGAGCCCTGTCCTCCTTTTCATAGGGTCACCCTAACTTTAAAGATATAGGAGCCCTGTCCTCCTTTTCATAAGGTCACCCTAGGATGGAACTGAGAGCAAGTGCAGAGTAGCGGTTGGAGTTGGAAGAGAGTGACCTAAGTTTAGATCCTTACTCTTACAGACAAACTATGTGTCACTGGAATACATAGCAGGCAGCTTTGCAGAGGGTTTTCCTTTTCTTAAAAGTAAACAGGATCAGGGCCACCGTGCACATGGAGGAGGGGGCTTAATCCTCAGCTGCAACACCCCTCCCCAGCATGGCAGTTAGCAAGAGTAAAACAGCAAAACAAACTCATGTTGGTGAGGATCAACTATTTTATTTCCTGTTATCCTCATATATGTGTGTTCAAGAATATTCAAGCCCAAATTTAGGAGGCAACATGGGAACGATGAAATGTTTGCTTCTTTTAAAAACATGAACAGTTCAAAATCAGCCCAATGAGAACCTCTGCAGAACAGACGAAATGCCCTCCTTATCCAAAAGGGGTCTGAAATATAAAGATTTAAAGGGCCCATTTAAAGGAGGATAGGGAGGGGTCACATGTATATTCTGGCGCAGGGAACTCCCGGTATGGGGGGCCAACACTGAAAAGGACCCGTCCCTTTTGCCAGTCTATCTAGTTATTGCTAGTGATGGGCAAGCCAGCAGAGTCCCTGTTATGGATCTTCATGCTTGGGCAGTTTTGCACAGGTGCAGATGTCCGTGCTGGTTCCTAGTTTGGGGGCAAGACACACCCAATGTCCCCCCTCATTCATTGAGACTATTTTCTCACTGCCATTGTCAACAGCTGGGCCAGAGCGAGAGGCAGGTAAACAAACAGGTTGCAAAGGTGAAAAGGAGGAGCGACTCCATGGGGTCCTTTGCCAGTGGCCCCCTGCTAAGGTGTGGGACTTCTGCAGGTGCCCAATCATGCCTACCCTGGATACCAGCCTTGCTTCAGGTAACTTGGTTCCCAGTCTGTGGGAGCTTTTGTATATTGTCCTCAGCATGTTGGAGGCCAGGCAATCTCATAAGAACACCAGAAGAGCCCTGCTGGATCAGACCAAGGGTCCATCTAGTTCAGCACTCAGTTTGCACAGTGGCCAACCAGCCATCGCCCAGGGATCAACAAGCAGGACATGGTGCAACAGCACCCTCCCACCTATGTTCCGCAGCAACTGGTGCACACAGGCTTACTGCCTCGGTTACTGGAGGTATCACATAGCCATCAGGGCTAGTAGCCATTGATAGCCTTCTCCTCCAGGCATTTCTCCAACTCCCTTTTAAAGCCATCCAAATGGGTGGCCATCACTACACCTTGTGGTCGTGAGTTCCGTAATTTAACTCTCCGGCATGGTGTGATTATAACCATTGCAGTGTAGCAGATAGATTGGTCTCCTTTACCCTCGTGTCTTCCAGGTGTTTTGGACTTCAGTTCCCATTGGCCTCAGCCAGCATGGTCAATTGTCAGGAAAGCTGGGAGGTGTAGTCCAAAACATCTGGAGGGCACCAGGTTGGGGAAGGTTGAGGTGGTCTCCAATCAGGGAAAGCTGATTTCAAATTCATCCCTGAGACTCTCTAGGTGATGCTGAACTCCTCACTCCTCACAATCTCTCAGCCTAACCTCCCCTGCAGGGGTGTTGTGAGCATGTGAAATAGCCCTGGAGGAAGAAATTTTTGAAGGACAATCACCCTCCCCGAACTGCTAGCCTAATTGTAGCTGAACTTCTCTTGGTACCCAGCTGAGAAAGAGAGAGAGAGAGAGCTTTAGAAAAAGGGAAATGATCAATACATGTAAATGTAGATAAACCCTCTGGAAATGCTGCTTCCTGTCTAATTAGATCATTTGGGATTCATTCAGTGATGTTCCTGGCCAACAGCTTTATCATTACAGTGGTTGTTTTGGAAGTTGGGAATGGTGCTTTTACAGGGAAGCAAGCCTGTCAGTCAATCCTTCTGTCTTTTAACAGGTGGGGAACGCAGCGTTCGCTTTGCCACCTCTCGGAGGCATTTGTACTGTTTGCGGGAGAAATGGGATCCAGGGCTTCAAGTGAGCCGTGGTCTCTCATATTTCTTTCTTTCTTTAAATGAACATTAAGACTGGGTTTGCACGATATGCTAACCCACACTCGGTGGTTGAGCATGGGCTGTTGTTGAACTATATGGGTTGTTTGTGGAACCGTGGTTTTTTTGTGTGTGTGTGGAAGCATGGGTTAGCATGTTACCAAACCCCAGGGCGTTTCCTGCAGGGTGACTTGTGAACCATGCAGTGTGGCTTCTTTTTCTCACGCAAGCCTCCTTGAGAACCCATGTTTTGTTATTGGGTTGTTCAAGGTGGACAACAAGCCACACTGCATGGTTAAGAAGTCACCCTGCGGGGAAACGTCCTGTGTTCGGACAACACACTAACCCACAGTCAACCACTGAGTATGAGTTTAGGCATTCTCAAGCAGGATTATGTCGTAAAACCACATTCAGCCACTATAAATTACAGTACCTTAAATGGGTTTTGAGCTCTCAAACCTAATCAGAGTATGTCCCAGTTTCACTTGTAAAGAACCATAGCTTTCTGACTTCTTCCTTCCCCCGCAAATCTCCATTGAAGCGAGCTTAGTTGACTTCCATCAGGGAGATATTCTGTAGAAGTCAGGGTTGCTCCTGAAAAAGTCACAATGAGACTGCACGTTTACCTGTGAGTAAGCAGCTTTGGACACAGTGGGACTTACTTCTGAGTAGATATTGTGACATATCTCTGGGATATGGCTGATTATAGCTTTATTGGAATTACTGGGAATAAAAATACTGAGAAATTGTTGAGCCACCTCTCTCCAAGAAATGTAAGATGTCTCTCTATAAAATGCCCAGTTGTATTAAAAGAGAAGACACACATGACACAAGCAGATCCACAATGAATTCTGGGTAATATCAAGAACTAATTGGCAAAGAGGTCTAGATACTATCTTAAAAAGGATACAGAATTAATGCCCTTCTCTCAAGGTCAGTGGTTATTTGAGGAATGTAATGTGTTGGGTGGTAAAAACAAAACTATTGATTACTCAAGGTCAAAGGTATGCTTAGAATTCATTTAACAATTAATTGTTGATAACTGATGGTCAGAAAACATTGTAGAAGATAATACACAATGAAATCTGGAATACTGATGTTTAGAACAGTTTATACAGTCAGTTTTTATGTAGTAAACTTTGAGATGTTTTCTGAAAGACAGGATTTAGAATCAATTTTGTCTAGCCTGAAATATATGTTAATCTTAAGGCTTTTAATCTCACTGGAATTTTTGCGGCATTAAGACTGAGATCAAATGTCTGGGTTAGTAAACAATGAAGTAATGGTGTACAAAGTATATACATTAGGGATGTCAGAGAAATCCACAATGGATACAAATGAGTTTAGCTTTCCATGAAGCCAACCTGAGGATTCCTCAGTGAACTGGGGCTTTCCAATTAGATTAGTGCTGATGTGCCTTGCGCAACTGGAACAAAATTCTTATATATCCCTAAAAATAATAATCAGAATTTCAGCAGGTGTCATTTGTATGCATGCAGCACCTGGTGAAATTCCCTCTTCATCACAACAGTTAAAGCTGTAGGAGCCCTGCCTAGTGTGACCAGACACAAAAGAGGGCAAGGCTCCTGCAGCTTTAAATGTTGTGATGAAGAGGAAATTTCACCAGGTGCTGCAGGCATACGAATGATACTTGCTGTAATTCCCTTTTCGGTACAACTGTTAAAAGATACAGGAGCCCTGTCCTCCTTTCCATATGGTCACCCTAGATATCAGTTCCTCACCATCCAGAGGTTCTTCAATGCCTGTGTACCTGTCTATCAGCTGGGTGTCTGGATATGAGACTTGGACCCTGTTCAGAAGATACACTAAGCCGTGGTGGATAAGCCTTTTGAGCTAAACGTTATGGTTTAGTGTGTTGTGTGAACTATTTCTAACCATGGCGGCTATATAACCATGGTTTGAACATGCCCACTAACCATTTATTGCAAAAGGGTTAGCGGCCTAACCATGGCTGTAGCATGTTGTCTGAACAGGCCGTCCGACTTAGAAAGTACTCCTTTTAAACTCTTTAGCTAAGGTTTTAGAAATGCATGCATTTTTTGTTACTGTAGTTTTGGCCTACATTTGGTTGCCATGTTTTTATTAAGAATATATGACCTTAAATAAATATGGTTAAAGGATCTATAGATTTTTCTGCATAGATAAGAGGGAGAATGCTTTTTAGTTGTTGCTACCGTTAGGAGTTATTTGCACAACATGCTAACCTAAACTCAGCAGTTGAGCGTGGGCTGTTTTAAAACGGGGGTTGTTTGTTGAACTGTGGGTTATCATGTTGTCTGAACTCAGCCAGGATGGCTTCTTAACCATGCAGTGTGGCTCATTTTTCTCAAACAAGCCAGCTTGAGACCCAGTGGGTTCTTGTTGGGTTCTTCATGGTGGTTAACAAGCTCCCCTGGCTGCCTTCAGACAACACGATAACCCACCCTGTGGAAAACGTGCTACATTCAGAAAACATGCTAACCCATGGTTCAACAAACAACCGATGGTTCGAAGCCACCTGCACTCAACCGTTGTGTGAACAGCCCCTTTGGCTATTGGAAATCCCAAATCCCTGACATTCTACGGCAAATCTGTGCCAACGTTGTTATCTTTTCGGCACCAGGTTAAGACTTTTCTCTTCTCCCGGGCGGTTAACGACATGTGCTGAGTTTTTTTTAACTGACCCCAGAATAGTTCTTTAAAATGATATTGCTGTTTCTATGCTTTTAATTTTTGTATATTTGTTTTTACTGTTCACTGTTGTAAACCGCCCAGAGAGCTTCGGCTATGGGGCGGTATAGAAATGTAATAAATAAATAAATAAATAAATAATCGCCCAGAGATCCACCAGTAAATCTCGATCTGCTTTCTGCCTACTCATGTGCTTCACCACAGTGGCTCATGGCTGAGCCGATGAATCTATCGGGTCGTTTTGGCTGGGTGGGAACGAAGCAGGCGGATAAAGAGGTCTTTGTTTTAGCCGAGGACACAGTAATCAGCAGTGATTGAGTGGAAAGTACAAGATAGATACAAAAGCGGCTTGTTTTTTTCTGGGGGGTGGGGTGGGGTGGGGGTGGAAGGTGTCTCCATATAGAGACCACAGTCTCAAAGATATCTTCTTTTGGGGTTCCATCCCTGTAAAGTGCATAACCTCCCCAGAAGGCCGCCAAAGGGTTTCCACCATAATATTTGAACGCCAGGAAGCATGAAAGCGACAGCAATAGAACGCTGAGCTAACCTTTGGAGGAATATTATGTCGCCCGAATACCTTCTGCAGTAAATACAATGTCAATAGAACACTCTCGCACTTCAAATGACGGCTCCTTCCCACCCCACCTCTTATTTGCTGAAAACCATTCCGTGTGATTAGAAAAAAGAAAAAGACCAAGGCAGGATCTACACTGCTGTTTTAAACTGGTTTGTAACAGTAGCGAAAACTGTTGGGGCCCAGGACACACCCCAGATACAGTTTTCCAACCATTTTCAAAGTGTCATATCCTGCTTGGTGTAGATCTGAGAAGTAAAGCTAGCGGTAAAGTTACAGGCTCATCCAGCGCTGCAACGGATTGAGATGAAGCATGCGGATGATGTTAACTAAATTAAACTTTGGAATCCTTCCTTCCTTGCTGTTACACACACACACCCCAACAACTGATTTTTAAATACGACGGCATTGGCATTTTCAAAGCTGCCCAAAGCAATATTAAAACCTTCCGATCACCCACTCTTTTCTTGCCATATGAATCCAGGTTGTTCACAGCCTTTTATATTCTTCCCTAGTTAGGGCGTAATCCCTTGGTTGGTGAGAGAGAGAGAGAGAGAGAGAGAGAGAGAGAGAGAGAGAGAGAGAGAGTCTTTCTACTCCTAGCTTTCCCCAGCCAGCCATGCACTCTTCATCTGGTCGAGGGAGCAAGGAAAAAAGAAGAGATCGTGCTGACATTTAGCATTCATGTAACAAATTAACATAAGAAGAGACGCATTGGATCTGACCAAGGGTCCGTCTGATCCACCGTTCTGTTCACACAGTGGCCAACCAGCTGCCTGTGGGAAGCCACAAGCAGGGCATGAGTGCAACAGCACCCTCCCACCCATGTTCCCCAGCAACTGGTGTACATTGCCATGCTGCCTCTGATACTGGAAGTAGCATATAGCCATCAGGACTAGTAAACATTGGTAGGCCTATCCTGCAGGAGTTTATAAAATCCCCCTTTAGAGCCATCCAAAATGGTGGCCATCACTATATGTTATGGAAGCGGATTCCAGAGTTTAACTATCCACTGTGTGAAGAAGTCCTTCCTTCAATCTGTCCTGAATCTCACGCCGATCAGCTTCATGGGATGACCCCGGTTTCTAGTATTATGAGAGTTGGAGAGTTGCCCTTGATCATTTTAGTTGCTCTTTTCTACACTTTTCCCAAGGATGTTAAGATCAGCAGTGATTAGCTGTTTCAGTTTCAGAGGTAGTATATGCTACTGGATGGATACCACTTGCTGGGGGAAACCATAGAGGGAAATTCATGGTGGACAAAAGAGAATACTTTCTGTAGCACATAGTGTGAACCAGGGTGGGCAGGAGGTAGATCTCCAGCAGTTTTGGACTCCCAGAATTCTCTGCTACCATGGCCAATGGTCAGGAATGCAGGGAGTTGAACTCCAAAACATCTGGAGATCTAATTTCTGCCCATCCCTGACATAAACTATGGAATTTGGGAGCACAAGATGCAGTGACAGCCACCAATTTCGACAAAGTCTTTGGGGTTGGTTGAGTCCGGAATCTGCAATTAAGACCCATTCGCTTTACAAAAGACTTGGAAAGTACTAGAACTGGTTCGTTGAGATGGATCTACGCAACTGCCTAATTTTTTTCCACCAATTGTTGGGTCTATTGACATTTTGCCTAGCTCGGTCCCTGTGTGTTGATGCAAAGGGCAATTCTCTCCCTCCTCAGAGCATAATGATTGATAGTCTTGATGGTTTTCTTACATTTTATTATATTTTGGTGATTTTTAGAGTTACGGTTTTAATGTTAATGGGGTGTACTGTGTTTAATATAGGCTGTTAGCCACCCTGGGCTCTTTGCATTTATTTATATCCCTGGGTGGGAAATAAATTACGGCTGTCAGAGGAATCCGCAACAGAATCAAATGAGTTCAGATTTGTATGAATCCAACCAATGGATTCTGTAGCTATTCGGCTTTTCCCCAGTTAGGCATATTCTGTGGACTTGTGAGCTGAATTTTGCGCAAATTTAGTAATGAAAACATGCAAAGTTTTATTTAAAAAATACCAGCCAAAAATGTACATTTCCCCCTTGGGCTAAAGTGTGAAAATGCACATTCTGAGGAGGCTTTACACAATTTGGGAAGGGAGATTGGGGCATGTGCAAATTTGCACAGATTCAGAACCCTCCAAAATCCAATTCTTTTGATGAATGGACGATAGAACAAAAGACAACTGCAAAACTCAGGTGGAATGGATTTTACACAATTTGTACACCCCTAATATAAGTAAATCACCAAATCATCGTCGTCGTCGTCATCATCTCACTTGCTGAGAAATTAGCAAGTCTAGATCCAACTTCCTCTTTGAAACTTGTTTGATCAAATGCCCCCTTTAATTTCACTGTTGTCGGCTCCCCTCGGGTGAATCCAAGTTCTAAGGATGATACAAAGACTTTTGTATTCAGAACTCGAGGCCGTCGGGACTCCTCCAGACTCCCTTTCACCAACAGCTTTGTCCCAAAGGAGTTACGGCTGCTGGCTGTACCTTTGTTCCTGCAGCTTAACTGGCTGATGCAGACAGAAGGAACAGCAGGTGTCAACTCCATCTCTCCCGATCACTCCTCAGCCTAACAATAGCGCCTGAGTTCAGATGCTCATCCATGGAGACGATCAAGCAGAGGTTGGTGGAGAGAGACCATTTGGGAACAGGATGTTTTGGTAGTTTATTTATTTATATATTGCTTTTCCTGCCTTTCTTCTTCCTTAAGGAACCCAAGGCGGGGTACATAATCCTCCTCCTCATCTTCATTTTATCCTAACAACAACTCTGTGAGGTAGGTTGGGCTGAGAGTCTGTGACGGGTCCCAAAAGTCACCCAGTGAGCTTCCATGTCCAACCGGGGACTAGAACCTGAATCTCCTAACTCCTCGTCCAACTCTCTAACCGCTACACCGTACTGGCTCTCGCAGGCTTGTCTTTGGGGATTGGGCAGAACACTTTGTTGGGTTGACTAGACATTCATCCTCCATAATAGAATGGCCTTGGCTAGACTACCCCGAGGTTCAACAGCCCTTACATTCTTATGCAAAGCAGGTGCTCCACCACTGAGCCACGGCGCGGTGGCCTACGATGACCTTAATGGTGTTGCCCGTCATCTAGCAGTGCAAGGATAACAGCTTCGAACAGTCACGGAAGGCCCCGTGATGAACTGTACTTCTAGTTAAATTAGCATCAGCAGAGAATTTGCATCTATACATATAAATTGGCACATGCAAATGATATGGAAATCATTGTTCTCTTTGCCCCCTCCTTTTGGGTGAGACATGTCCTCATTTGGGGCAATTTGTAAGTGGCCATCTTTGTGAGGACTAATTGGAGTGTGATCTCACATAGCTACAATGTCTAGGTATCTACTTGATGATATTATTATTATTACTATTATTTCAGGGGGTGTCATGATGTTGGGTAGCTTTCCCTTCAAAGAGGTGAAGGGAAAGAGGACATCTGAAAGAGTTAGGAGAGGGAACACTTGCATTTCCAAAGGAGGATAGAGTTCTCATACAGAGGGAGGCTTCCTCTTCAAACATTCACCCACCCCCAGCTCCATCAGACCAAGGGAAGGTTGAATGCCTCCCAACAAAAGACTCTGACCCACATTGGATTGAGGGCTATGACTGTTCCACTTAGGAAATGGCAACTTGCGATCATGCAGGTGTTGTGTAGCATCCTTGCAGTGTTTTCACATATTCAAGGGCTCACCACCGTGGGCAGTAGAACAGCTGAGAATTGGTATCCTATTATCAGATTGGATATGGATGAACAGACAAGCGCGAGGCGAAGGCTGGATTGAATGAGATCAGAACTACTGTGTAGAAGGTATGGGATAATTATAAGCAGATTTTAGCCCCAGATGTTTCTCTCCTGTCACTCTGGTCATAGTGAAGGCCTGTAGTTTGTGGAGAGGTAAAGTAGAGGGAGACTTTACTCAGATATATGACTTTTATTTCTCACGGGTCTGTATTTTTATATACGCGGCTTACTCTGAAAGGACTGGCAATATTCAATTACCATTTCCCCCAATATTTGCAGCTACAGAGTCATCCTGAAATGCTGTATGAGGGATGGATGAACATAGGTAGGTCTTTATTTCAGGGGTAGGGAGGAAAAAAAGGATTGTTACACTGAGCAAAGTTGGTGATCGGAACAATTCTTTCAAGGGGAATTGGGAAAGAGAATTTAATCTTCATATAAAAGTAGATATCCATGGCCATATCTATACAAAGATGTAATGAGGTCTCTGTTGTTTGTGACTTCTAAAGCAAATTTTGATAAGAGATTGGGCTGGTTTGGATGTAATGCTAAACCATAGTTTAGCGTTACGTGAACCACCCTTGCTTCTCCCCATACTTAGGCCTTCCCCCTCTGGGGCAGCTGTAAAGAGGAGTTTAGAAGCTTTTGCTTCCATTTTAGAGTAACTGGAGCTTGCAATGTCATCCAAATTCATCTTAATTTTGGTTAGTGGAAACAAGCCAACTTCAAATCATAGTTTATGAAGCTGGCTTGTTTTCACCAATTGTAGTTTAAAAAATAACCACAGTTCCTGGTTCAGGTAACGTACCAAACTGCAGTTAATCTAAGATGGAAATGGTCTCCTCACAACTGCTCCAGGAAGAGAGGGGAGTGCATGAGTCCAAAGGGAGGCTAAGATTGTTCTGGTAACACTAAACCATGGTTTAGCATTGTGTCTGAATGCACCCACTATATAGAACTACATAATGAAGGTGGGGTCAAATACCCAAAATGCACGAATACTGGGAAACCACTTCTGGGAAACCCAGGTAAGCCAGATTTGAGCTGATGGCCTGAGGTTCAATATCCCTAATATAGATGGTCATTACACCAATAAGATCATTAAAAAAAAACATACCCAGGTGTTTCACATTTCTGTTGGAGGTGTGGATAAGGCAGGGACACCTTTGCTCATGTTTCTGGGAATGTAGCTAGTGTCATGTCTAACCCTACCACCCCTGTCTTGGGAGAAGAAGTTTCAGGAAATCAATCAGAATCAGATTCAGAACTAGAAGACGCAGCGCCAGACACCAGCCAGCCTGGACCAGTGGGGGAGGAAGCTCTCACGGGCGATTCCCCAGCTGGGAGTCAGCCCTCTCTAGAGCTTATCTCCTCAAGGCCAAATCCTACACACTCAGTGGGAAGTGAGGCTTCTTCTGGAGGTTAGCATCCCGACAAGCTAGCTGATGCTAGGGTCCGCTGGAAGCTCAAACACACGGGGCGGAAGGAAGGTGTGAGAAAGTCGGTTTGATTGCACCAGAACCTGCCTCCGCACCAGGTGCTCTGAAGTTACAGGCGTTTGGGAAACGGCTTCCTATGCTTCTTGAATGGACAATTGTCTTGCTTAGTTTGCATAGTTTTGCCTAGGGAGACGTTTCTAAGCGGTAGGACTCTATTCAGGTAGAAGAGACATTTGTTGCTTAATAAAAGCTTTGTAGATTACTTAGCAAGCCTTGCCATTCGCCTCCCATCGAAAGGAGTTTTCTGAGAAACGCGACAGCTAGTTGTGTCAAGAAACATTGGAAGGATATTATACAAGGTGCTAAAGATTTAGGTTATGGAATACACTTGGATTCTTTAAATTCTGGGGGGCGGGCATGTGTGAAACAACAGTTGAGAAAAGAGTATATCATTATGGTTACTCATATGTTAACAGCATGGATCTTGTTGGCACAAACAGAGAACACTTCGACTGCCATCTGTGCAAACCTGGAGGAAGAAAATATGGAACATCATTGTTAAGAAGAAACCTGCAAACTCTAAGCATCTGGTGGTCCAGAAGACTCATGCAACACAGCCATTTCTAAAAAGAAAATGTACTGGAGTTATCGGAACCAACTTAGGTTGGAATAAATAGTTGTACGAGATAGGGGTGTGCACGGACCCCCCACTCCACTTCACTTTAAGATCCGCCATTTTCGGATCGGCCCACTCCGCCCCGCCCCCACTCCGCCTGTGCCCACTCCGCTCCGCTCGGAGCTCTGGATCCGGATCGGAGCTCCGGTCCCCCCCCATAGGGGGGGGGTTACCGGGCCCTGCCGCCATCGCCGCCCATGCAGCAACGGCGGCAGAGCCCGGTAAGGGACCAAGGGGGAGGGGGCCTTACCTGCCTCCATCCGCGGTCCGTCGCCGTCTTCAATTGAGCCCGCGGTTCCACCAGGAAGTCTGGGCCGTGCGGCCCAGACTTCCTGCTGGAACCACGGGCTCAATTGGAGACGCTGATGGACCGCGGACGGAGGCAGGTAAGGGAGAGGAGGGCGGGGGGCGTTACCGGGCCCTGCTGCCGTCGCCGCATGGGCGACAGCGGCAGGGCCCAGTAAACCCCACTTACCTTTCCGGCGGAGCTCCAGATCGAGGCGAAGGATCCGCCTTCACCTCGATCCTCTTTGCCTCCGCCTTAAGGGCAGGCGAAGCCCCCCGCTCCGCTACTGCTTCTCCGGTCCGATTAGAAGCGGAGCACATCCCTAGTACTAGATGTCTTAGCAATGGTGTCATAACTGACTTGATGGCCTGTTGTGGGTTTTTTTTGCATTGCAGTGTTTTGTTCCTGTGTTTATATTTGTGGTTTGTAATGATACAGAAGTGGAAAAGTGCCTGTCATCCCTCTGTTTTATTTTTTTAGCTTGCTGCTGCAGTAGCTCCTCTAAAATTCATAAACCCTCAATCTTTGGGCAGTATCCAATGGTAGTCTTATGTAATCTAGGTCCATCCGTTGGATGGATGTACTCTATGTAGGTGTACCATTGGCTACTACTCCTTGTATGCAACTAGGCTGTGCTCTATGGACAAAGCATGCATTGTTTTGATCTAGGTCAGGGTTGGACAACTTGTGGGCCTCCAAAAGTTGTTGGACTACATTGCCCATCAGTTCTCACTATTGGTTATGTTGGCTAGGGCCAACAGCATCCGTAGAGCCACGGGTAGCTCAACCTGACCTAGCGCGATCCTTAAGGACAAAATATATCCATTTTTGTGATGCAGGGGAGTCCTCAAAGAGGCCTCCCGAAAACCGCAAAGTAGGACAAACTTTCAGAAGACGATCATGAATAACGTACTCCACCTTTAAAATGATCACCGTAGCTGCATCTCTCATCAGCAATGCCGGTCATATTGCTCCAAGTGTTTCTTCCAAATCTGTTTAAACGTTCCGCGTGAAAATGCAGGCTGCGATTTAAGTCCGTCTTCCCGAGCCAAGGTACATCGCCGGCTAAATCAGTTTGACAAAGAGTTGGCTGGCAGCTTTCAGACAGGCCGGGGAGGAAGGGGGGTGGGTGTTTGCTGCAGAAAGCATTTTAATCCCGCATTTTAATTTGGTGGGTTTGTGGGGGCGGCAGGATGGAGCTCTGTCTGGTTAAGACGGCAACTTCTTTTTTGAGCTATGAGAATGTCTGCCCTCAAATGGTGATGCAATTTTTGTCCTCTGTTTAGTCCCTATTGAGAGCTTGGCCTTTCGAATGCCTGTGGGTAGTTAAGCTAAATTACTCACGATAATGAGACTTTGCTTTCAACCAGCCCATTCCCTCCCCCCCAGAACTCTGAGGGGAAGCCGTGGAACTTTGCCAAGACATCTTTCTGGTGCTACAAAAGGCTACATTCTCACATGGCATGCATCCGCCCAAACTCTTGGCAGGCCTGTTTACTTTTGACAGGTTTCTCCCATCTACTTTTGACTGGTTTTGCCCATTCTAACCCAAAGCGACTGTGTTGGGGTGATAATTTTGGGGGTAGGCCTCCTCCACTCCCATAGAAATGAGAGAATCAAGTTTTCTTCAAATCCACACAGCAAAACATTTAAGTCAAGTACATGCCAGAATCAATTCCGATCTGGAGTTGGTTCTTGCACGAACTTGATGTATAGTTATTGGTGGCATTTGGGTATTGAGTATTGGGTCCACCAACCCAAACAGGGGCTCCTTTTTAGCCAAATATTGTTGTTTATTCGTTCAGTCGCTTCCGACTCTTCATGACTTCATGGACCAGCCCACGCCAGAGCTTTCTGTCGGCTGTCACCACCCCTAGCTCCCCCAAGGTCAAGTCTGTCACCTCCAGAATATCATCCCTCCATCTTGCCCTTGGTCGGCCCCTCTTCTTTTTGCCTTCCACTTTCCCTAGCATCAGCCTCTTCTCCAGGGTGTCCTGTCTTCTCATTATGTGGCCAAAGTACTTCAGTTTTGCCTTTAATACCATTCCCTCAAGTGAGCAGTCTGGCTTTATTTCCTGGAGTATGGACTGGTTGGATCTTCTTGCGGTCCAAGGCACTCTCAGAATTTTCCTCCAACACCACAGTTCAAAAGCATCTCTCTTCCTTCGCTCAGCTTTCCTTATGGTCCAGCTCTCGCAGCCATAGGTTACTACGGGGAATACCATTGCTTTAACTATGCGGACCTTTGTTGTCAGTGTGGTGTCCCTGCTCTTAACTATTTTATCAAGATTTGTCATTGCTCTCCTCCCAAGAAGTAAACGTCTTCTGATTTCCTGGCTGCAGTCAGCGTCTGCAGTAATCTTTGCGCCCAGAAATACAAAGTCTGTCACTGCCTCCACGTTTTCTCCCTCTATTTGCCAGTTATCAATCAAGCTGGTTGCCATAATCTTGGTTTTTTTGAGGTTTAACTGCAACCCAGCTAAATATACACCTGGATTATTAGATGCTTGTGTTATATTCATTCCTAAATTACTTAAGGATGAATGGTCCACAGCTCAGTGGTTGAGCTCTCGGTTTGCATGCAGAAGGCCCCAGGTTCGACCCTCAGCATCTCCAGGTAGGGCTCAGAAAAAAAAATCCTGCCTGAATCCCTGGAGAGCCTTTGCTCCCAGTCAGTGTTGACAATACTGGACTAGATGGATCCAGGATCTAACTCAGTACAAGGCCGTTTCCCATGTTCTTTGCGCTTGTTCATGTTTTGGTGGTGGGCGAATACATATGGATGAGGCAACTTTTCTCCAGAGCCTTCTCAGATGGTGAAGTGATTGTGTCTCTATGGCTTGTGTAGCTCAGTGGTAGAGCACCCGTGTTCCATGCAGAAGGTCCCAGGTTCAATCCCTGACATCTTCAGAGGGAGCAGGTGATGAAGACTTTGTCTGCCAGGTACCCAGGAGAATTGCTGCCAGTCAAAGTGGACAATACTGGACTAGGTGGACCAATGATTCAGTACAAAGCTGCTTTAGGAGCTAGAAAGGGCCCATAGCTCAGTGGGAAAGTGCCTGCCTTCCATGCAGAAGGTTGCTGGTTCAATCCCTGGTATCTCCAGTTAAGAGGATCAGGTAGCAGGAGGTGCATAAAGACCTCTACCAAAGCCTTAGAAAGCCATGGCCAGCAAACAGCTTCTGGTTCATGGTGGTTTCCTATGATCTTCCAGACTTTAGGCTACTGGAGGAGCAAAGTAAATATTGAGATGCAGCAATCCAGATATTAGCCCTGCCTTCTCTAACGAGATGTCTTCCAAATGTTTTGGACGATGGTTCCCTCTTCCCTTGCCATTGGCCATGCTGTCAGGAGCCTTTGGATCTTTCAAAGCAGCTCTTGCGGGGTGGATCAATTGCACTGGTGGGAGGAGCCAAAGGCAGCAGGTGGAGCAAAGAGGATGAGGCCAAGGGAAAGTTTTGGGAACTTGGGTGCTTTGGATTTGCCCTTCCCGTAGGTGGGTGGCCGGAATTGGGGCCCGGCATAGGCCTCCAGCCAATTGGGGATCTTGGACAAGTGGTAGTGGAAGAATAGCTCAACCCCTGCCTTGGAGGAGTTAATGTGTGTACAATGGGTCTACGCTTAAGCAGGACTTCAGTTGGGTTTGACCCAAGGCCTGTTTGCTGAATTGCACCTGTTCTCTCAAGGTGTGTCTGATGGGCCCAGGGAGAGGCAGAACACAAGCCAGGCCACCATCTGGACTTTGCTGACACTTGCACGGGCCGGCAGGGTGCCACCAGGACTCAAGCGACTGTTTTCACCTTTAAGCGAACTGGCTCCCACATTTCTGCCGGCAGAGGCCTCTGCTTTTCTGGCCCAGTTTCGTAACATGCGACTCGTCTGCAACGTCTGCACTCAGCAATCGGATTTGCTCACTGCAGTGTCTTGGATAAGAGTGCGTTCTGCTTAGTCCAAAAGAGCCAGCAAAGCCCCGAGAGAATCCAATAATCCCCTCGGTGCTGCCAGCAGAAGTTGTGCTTACTCTGTTTTTGTAAAGTCGCACCTGTACAAACTCATCAGAAAGTATTGGGGGCATCTGTATTCCACATGTGCAGCTGCTCTCAAAAATGTCCAAAGAAAACAGACACAAGACCGAAAAATGGCTACATCTAGGTTGTATCGCCTTTTCCAGCAGCGGAGCCTCTTACTGGCTAAGCTGATGCCATGTCCCTCAACAGTCCAGCAGCTCGGGGAAGAAAACCTTTGGCAACGGAATGTATGCCGTTAGCTTCTGTGAGGGAAGGGCAAGTATTCAGTTTGGCAGCGATTATCACTTCGTAACCATGCAAGGATTCTATAAGCAGGGATCAGGATGGGGTGAAGGAAGCTGATGGGAGCTGAGAAACAGAAACTTGAAGGAAGAGTAGCTGGAAAACACTAATTTAACAGGTGGACCTTTGCTTACCGCAAATCTCTACATCAGGAAACGCTTCACCAGTGCCAGGCGGCTCTAGATATTAGACTACAACTAGAATTTGTAATCTGCCCAGAGAGCAAATTGGGTGGATTAATAAATGAATAGATATATAAATATATAATATAAATATAAATAAGGTACTAATATAACAAGGGTATAATAAATAACTCCCATAATCTTTGACCATTGTCCATGCTGGCTGAGAATGATGGGAGTTGTAGTCTGAACCGTCGGGGGGGTCACTAGATTGCCTCTGCCTGCTTCGCTTCAGATGATTTTGACTATTGGCCATGATGTCTGGGGCTGATGTGAGTTGAAGTCCAAAACATCTGGTGGTCAGCAGGTTAAGGAAGGCTGATCTAATGCAACAGAAGGAATGTTTTTATTGGCGTTTTTTTTTTCTTTTTTATGCAGACAGATGTTGTCAGTCTTGAATTTCTGTCTTTGTGGGCTCTGAAAGTACCCAGCTTAGCACTCTGGGCTCATCATAGACAGATAGACCTTTGTGTGACCTTGTACATAAGTCACCAGGAAAGCAGCAAAGAAAGACACCGCCATCTGCGAGAACAGGTCACCATATTTTGAGAGCGGGGGATTGGTTATCGTGGGGAAACGGTTCGCGGTGCGGGTGGAAAGTGTTTTCCTACAAATGCTTCCTTTTTAATCAAAATTACTTTAAAGAGGTCGATTTGGGAATCTGAGAACCTTCCTCCATGTGTTTGCGTTTGATTACTGCCGGGTGGAGGGGGGTCGTCCCAGATTTTTTTAAAATGAGGATTGTCTGTGGTTTCTGGGTCAGAGAATTAAGAGATTTGATATATTTCAAAAAAAGAAACAAAAAACGAAAGCCACTTTTCACATGCACACTTAAACACACACACACCCCCGCTGCGGCCCCAGTAGGAACAAAGGTTTAGCACGCAGCTGCGGGGGCGAAGAGAACGGGAGAAAAGTACTTTGGCAAAGCCGAACCAGTCAAGATTTAGATTAATGGACTCGCGAGTGACATTTTCATTTTGCGGAAGGGATCCAGGGTACTTGACAAGGAGTAAATGTGGAAGTTCACCAAGAAGCGAAAGCCTTTAAGGACGATGCTGACGCTTTGATGAGCCTTGATGACTGAGAAGTAGGTGGCTGGTTTGTCTCTTAGCAGGATTGCCTCTGACAACGATGAAAAGCATTTGTACAAAAAGAAGACTAGTTGCTCTCTCTCTCTCTCTCTCTCTCTCTCTCTCTCTCTCTCCCTCCCTCCCCTTCCCCCACCTCCACATTTCAGGAAGATGAGCTGCTAGGTACTAAAGCCTATGTGTCTCCAATGTTAAGAGGTTTTTAGGCCAAAGCTGGTTGGCCATTTGTTGGGGTGTTGCAACCTGTCAACAGGTGGGTTAGACTAGATCAATCCAGACACGACGGAGGTACTGTTAGTGGGTGGTTCATCTGTCCGGCGAGGTGATGTTTGCCCTGTCCTGTACGGGGTTGCACTCCCCCTGAAGGATCGGGTCCGTAGTTTGGGGGTGCTCTTGGATCCAGAACTGTCACTTGAGGCACAGGTGAACTCAGTGGCAAAGAGCACCTTTTATCAGCTTAGGCTGATATACCAGCTGTGCCCTTATCTGGAAAGAGATAACCTAGCTACAGTTATCCATGCTCCGATAACCTCTGGTTTGGATTACTGCAATGCGTTATACATGGGGCTGCCTTTGAAAATGGTCCGGAAACTTCAACTGGTACAAAACAGGGCAGCACGGTTACTAACAGGGACTGGCCGATGAGACCACATTACGCCAGTCCTTTTCCAGCTTCATTGGCTGCCAGTCCAGGTCCGGGCCCGATTCAAAATGCTGGTATTAACATTTAAAGCCCTAAACGGCTTGGGGCCAGGTTATCTGAAGGAACGCCTCTAGCCATATGTACCTGCCCGGACCCTAAGGTCATCCTCAGGGGTCCTTCTCCGCGAGCCCCTGCCAAAGGAGGTGAGGCAGGTGGCTACCAGGAGGAGGGCCTTCTCTGCTGTGGCACCTCGGCTGTGGAATGAGCTCCCTAAGGAGGTTCGCCTGGCACCTACATTATATGCTTTTAGATGCCAGGTGAAGACCTTTTTATTCTCCCAGCATTTTAACAGTTTTAAATTTTAAATTTTAACTTGGCGTTTTCAATTCGTAATTTTGCATTGCTGCTGTTTTTATCTGGTTGAGCTTTTATATTGTATTTTATACTGTTGTTTTATACTTTGAATGTTTTTAATTTTTGTGAACCGCCCAGAGAGCTCCGGCTATTGGGCGGTATAGAAATGGAATAAATAAATAAATCAGGGTGCAGAACCCTTTTTGGCTCGTGGGCTGAATTCAATTTCTGGGAAGCTCATGAGGGCCATGTTCCAGTGGCAGGTTTAATGGCACCATTCAGGATATAACAAACTTTCCCTGTTAAGGGAAAAAAACCTGCTATAATGGCCGCAAAGCCCGGGAGAAGCCCTGGAGGGGGATGACGTCATGTAAAGGACTCGCCAATGACCGTGAGTGAGCAATCCGCCTAGCCCGGTATTGTCGGCACTGACTGGCAGCAATGGCTTTCCATGGTTTCAGGCAAGGTTCTTTCCTAGCCCTACCTGGAGATCAAACCTGGGACCTTCTGCAAGTAAAGCATGTGCTCAGCCACTGAGCTATGCAGCAAGTGGGTGCTGTTGCACCATGTCCTGCTTGTTCATCCCTGGTCGATGGCTGGCTGGCCACTGTGTGAACAGAACGCTGGACTAGATGGGTCCTTGAGCTGATCCAGCAGGGCTCTTCTTATGTTCTTAAGTGAGAAGTCAGGAGCGAAGAAAAACCAAGGATACAGGAACACAGCAGAGTTCAGGAAGGCCTTGTTGACTGAACAAAAGTCAGCCGGAACAGGAAGCCGTTATATGACTTCTTGTCCAGGAACATCCAATGGCCAGCCTGGGTGGGCGGAGTCAGTCCAGGGCCTGAAGGTACTTCCCTGAGAATGTTGATGCCTGCAGTTCAGTGTTTCACCACGCGAAGCTGCCACGCAAATGAGGAAACAACCTGATGCCCTCCAGATGTTTTGAATGTCCGTTCCCACCATCCCTTGCCATTGGCCATGCTGGCTGGGGCTTCTGAGGTTGCTTCCCCTGCTCACCTCCTGAGGCAGCTGTGCACCAATCCTGCTGCTTGATGCTGGCCTTGCTCTGTCGATTTCCAGCACAGTTCTTTATTTTCCTCACACCTTTCTGTAAGGGGCAAGATGTAAAAGTGAAGGAGGAAGCAGCAGCCGGGCACCTCTCCGCCGGGCCTGGGTCCAGCTCCAGCTCAGAGCCCCCTCCCTCCTGCTACCAACTGTCTCTGCAGAGGCCACCAGTGAGGGAGGAAGCAGCAGCCAGGCACCATTCCATTGTGCCTGGGTCCAGCTCCAGCCCCCTCCCTCCTGCTGTCAACTGTAACTGCTGAACTTTGCAACTAAGATTGTAGTGCCTGAATTTGCTTTCCTTTTCCCCCTCCTCCTCCTCCCTCCCAATCCCCTTTCCTTTTGTGTCATGTCTTTTAGATTGTAAGCCTGTGGGCAGGGACTGTCAAGAAATACTTTTGTAAGCCGCCGTGAGAGCCTTTTTTGGCTGAAGGGCGGCATAAAAATCCTTAAATAAATAATAAATAAATAAAATTGCATTGTGGTGCGATCTACCAAACAAGGGCTCTGGAACTTTTGCCTCTACTACTGTGTTGACATTGTGAAGGAAGGATTCAAAGAATGAATTTTGCCTGAAATACCGATGTGTTTTCCCCGAGAGGTGATTCTTTCATAGAGAGGTTTGGGGCTCAAGGTCTTGGCTCCAGGTGAGCTGTGAGAGTTTGCTACTGCGTTTGGAGCTTTATTATCTTTGATTCTGTTTCGTTCCCCGTTTAGCAGATTAGGGTTACAGAACAATGGCAGCTGAGGCCGCTTGGGAGAAATCATAGTTGCTTTGATAATTCTCCAACATTAAATTGGCTTTTAGTCCCTGTGGCTCTTAGCCTGCCCTCCTCTCCCCAACACACACACACACACTCATCCGCGGCGTAATATTTCTGCAGTTTGACAGGATGCCACACAGATCGTCTCATTCCATTGCTTCGTAGCGCCGATGTATTTAAAGCAGAGTTGCACTGAAAACCACGTCAATGAGTTTTACAGGGAGAAAAGGGAACTTCCCAATAGCCTTGATGGCAGCTGGTAAAAAAGAGAAAAGGAAGGGGCAGAAGCCCGTTGCTCAGGAGGCGTCTTCTTTTCTTGACAGCGTTTTATTAACACATCCGCATCATGCCGGAGCTGTGATCTTTCTTGTTTGCTCAGCGATACAATAGCCTGGTGTGTGGCAATCTCTCTTCCAACAAAAGAGAGACTCGCGAGCTGAAATCGTGGGTGAAATAAAATGCGTTAAGAACATGAGAAGCTCCCAGATGCTGGATCAGACCAAGGGTCCATCTAGTCCAGCACTCTGTTCACACAGTGGCCGACCAGCCATCAGCCAGGGATGAACAAACAGGACATGGTGCAACAGTCCATGTTCCCTAGCAACTGGTGCACACAGGCTTATTGCCACGAATCCCTGAGATAGCACACCTGTTGACTGTTTCCTTGTGCTCCATCGACGCAACCCCTTCCTGCCTGAACCAGGGGGGGGGGAGGCTTGGGAGGAGGGAGGGGGCAGGACAAGGGAGGGAGCCTCCTTGAGGTGGATAAGGCCTGTGGACTGGAGGTTCCACATCCCTGCTCTAGATGTGCAGCAGACTGTACATTCCTGAATTGAGACTTTGTAGCTACAACCAGGGCCGGCATCACAGGTCAGCATGGTTGGGCACCGGCCAAGGGTCCACACTGCAAGAAGGGCCCCCGAAGTTGCTTTTCCTCATCACCATTGCAACCTGTTAAACGATGGAATTCGCTACCACAAGACGTAGTGATGGCCACCAGTTTGGATGGCTTTCAAGGGATGTTGGACACCCTCATGGAAGAGAATGCTATCAGCGGCTCTTATTCCTAATGGCTACCTGCTACCTCCAGTATCAGAAGCAGTATTTTATTTATTATTTATTAAAACCTCAATATCCTGCCCTATAATCCCAAAGGTCTCAGGGCAGCGGACAGATGAAATCATACATATCAAATAGAACAATAAACATGCAATTCTAAAACAAATGAAACCATTAATATATTAAAACCAATATGAAATTTTAAAGCAGTCAAATCCAGTTCCAACAAGACAGTGTGCAGGCTGGTGGATTGAGCCATTAAAGGCTTTGTTAAAAAGCCATGCTTTAACCTGGCGCCGAAATGAAATCAGTGTGGTGCCAGTTGGGTCTCCAGGGGGAGGGCACTTGTGAAGGTTTGAGGCCTACACAGGCTTGGGTTTGGTTCAAACCTGAAGGCCCCAAAAAAATCTCCTGATGGGAGGGGGCATTCCTTGTGTTTCATTTCCCCCCTAAAGAAGTTAAGTTTCATTTCCCCGGTTTTTGGTTACCTAATCGTTTGGTTTCAGTTCTGGGGGAAGGTATAAAAAGGGGTGAACTGTTCAGCAGGAAAGAGAGGAAGAACTACAGAGAGAGAGACTCTGAAGAACAGCCAAGAGAAGGCTGGAAAGGACTCTAGGCCAAAGCCTACAGCTGAAAGAGTAGCTAGGCTAGAGGAAACTGCGTTTTTATTTCTTTTATGCCTTTTAAAGTCTTACAGCTCTGTTTGAGTAAAATACCTTAAGTTTATCTGTCTTTGCCTTATGTCATGTAATCTAGTAAATTTTTTTTGTTAAAACCTGGTGTTCAGGAGCGTCATTTACACTACGCCTAAACCCTAAACCCCACATTACTAAGAGGGGAAAGTAGAAACTTAACATCAGATGAGAAGGGCTCTTAAAGAGGTGAATCATCTTTAAGGAGCCCAGATAAAGGAAGAACCTTGACAGCTCTCCACAGCCAGGGTGCCACAACAGAGAAAGCCCTCTCCCATGTCCCACCATAGTGTGCATCTCATGTTGGTGGGGCATGGAGAAGGGCTTCTCCGATGGATCTCAGGTCTCAGGCAAGCAGATATAGGGAGAGGGCCTCCCTCAAGTATCGAGGTCCCATGCCTGTGTACACCCATTGCTGAGGATCATGGGCAGGAGGGTGCTGTTGCACTCATGCCCTCCTTGTGAGTTTCCTGTGGGCAGATGGATGGCCATTGTGCAAACAGAATGCTGGACTAGATGGACCCTTGGTCTGCTCCAGAAGGGATCTTCTTAGGTTCTGATATTCACCAGCCGGTCGCTCTGGCAGTGATGGGGCTGGGAAGGAAGGGAAGGAGATTCCATGGCCTACTTGCACCCTGATTTTCCACCCATCAAGCAAGTGAGTGGGAGCAGTGTTGAGAAAGAGGATGAGAAGCAATAGGAGGTGGTGTCAACCACAGTGAGGCCATAGACCCCGTGAGGGAGGAGGCCTTTGGAAGGTATCTTGCCCAAGCAGCTGTGGCTACGGCTCCCAAGATATCCTCAAGAGAGAAATCTCCGCACTTGGACCCGTTTGAATTTGTAGCAGAAGCATGCCCTGAGTTGAGCGGATCGGTGAGGCTGTAAGACCTTTTTCTGGAAACGTCTGCACGGTTCTGCACAGACGGCTGACTCCCCAATCCCCGCACACAAACACACACACCCTTCTCATCAGTTGGATTTGGGCAATTTAGTTTTGCCAATAAGCAATACTGGTGTAAACAAAACTAAATTGACTTTTCCTCCTGGGTTTCTCCAAGTGAGGCAGAATGAGCCGCAGCTTCAGGCAAGAAGAGAACCATCTCTGAGTTTCCCAGTGTTATTCTAAGAAGCTGGAGACAGACTACGTCGTGTTTTTGCCAGAGAACCGAAGGCGCCGGGAAGACGTTATCCCTGTGTGTGGTATATACCACGTCTGTTCTATTCTTTTTTGTCTTTGGGTAAACAGATGGTACGGGTTTCTTGTTGGTGTTTCCAAAAGCCTGTGAAACTTGTTTGACCAGGGACAATAGCAGGACGAAATGAATGTGTATACTGTAAGCATTACTTCTCAGGCAGATTGGAAATGTAATACATGGAAATAATGAAACTTAAAACCCCTAAATATTGGTCTATACTAATTAAGAACTTCCCCAAAAAATGAGCGTAGTGGCTAAGAGATCAAGCTATGTATGAAGAAATCCCCAGTTTGAATTATTATTATTATTATTATTATTATTATTATTATTATTATTATTTTATTATTATTATTATTATTATTATTATTATTATTATTATTATTTATATAGCACCATCAATGTACATGGTGCTGTACAGATTACACAGTAAATAGCAAGACCCTGCCGCATAGGCTTACAATCTTGGCCCGGCCTTCGTTGGACAAGTCACTTTCATCCTGATATAATATACAGGGTTGTTATTCTTTTACATGCTCTGATTCATTTGTCTTCTCGGAGAGCATGTTTCTTGGGCTAAAAGGGTGGCTGGTATAATTTCTTCCTATTTTTTTTTAAAAAAAATCCTCTTCTTGCTTAGACCAGCCCTCTCCAATCTGGGACCTTCCAGATGTTTCTGAATGCAATTCCCCCGACTTGGAGGTGTCATCTAGTTCATCTGGGGAGTTCTGGGGTGGGGAAATGCTGGCTTAGATGGTAAAGCGAAGGTCTGGTGTAGTCGAACACATACCCAGCAGCGGCAAAGACGTGGGACGGCATCGTTGCAGGTCAGCTCTGTGCTGTTCGGGTGCCTTGTGCCAATTTCCTTCCTTTCTTTCTCTTGCCTTGGTCTGAAGCTGCCTTGAGGAGCAGCTCAGCAGTGACCTCACCGTGGGCATTGTGGCGTGCTTTGTCCCGTTGCCGGGAAACTGTTCTCGGGTTAATTCCTTTCCACATGGCGGGAGGAGAAATGAAGAGGAAAAAGAGGCATTTGGAACGTCCGTCTTCCGCCGAGTGCAGCCGTTCTGCGTTGCTAACGCAGGAACAAGCAGAGAGAATCCCTAAAAGAGTGAAAAGGCTGCAGTGAGCGAACTGAGATCATCCAGGCAGTGTCTGAGAGTTTCAGACACCCAGCTCGTGCTTAGGAGCCCTGCTGGATCAGACCAAAGGCCTGTCTAATCCAGCGTTGTGTTTGCACAGTGGCCAACTAGACACCCTTGAGAAGCACTTAAGCAGGACGTGAGCACAGTAGCGCCCTCCTGAGTGAGTAGCTCAAGGTCATTCAACACGTTCCACGGCTGAATCGAGACTGGAATCTGGGGGGCGGGGGAGGTTAGTATCCAATGTCAGTCCTACGTATTGGGCTGTAGTTAATCATGGCTAAGTTAAGTCCCATTCATTTCAACGGTTCTACACGAAGTAGGACTAAGGTTGGCGACTGCTCTGGGTCTCCTGGATTTGACAGTCTAATCCACGGGCAGGCCTCCAGGCACCCTCCAGATGTTTGGGGACCCCCAACTCCCATCACCTACAGCTAGCAAGGCCAATTGGCAGGGATTATGGGAGTTGTAGTCCAAAACATCTGGAGGGCACCAGGTTGCCTCCCCCTGTTCTAACCCAAGGGTAGGGAACATGCGGCTTTTGGGGGATTTTGGGGGGTTCAATACAACTCCACTCATCCCCCCCTTCAAAAGGAAACCCACAGATTTCCTGGGTGTTGTTAAAGATGGCCCCGGCATTGAACTCCGGTGCGCTGGCTTGGCCCGTCTAAGCCCTGTTGTGATTTAATTCCTCTCGGCTGTCCAGCCAAAGAGGCTTGGATTACGACTCCCACAAATCTCGAGTTGGGGGAAGGGAAAAGGGGAATGAGAGCTACTTTTCACATAGTCCTTTCCCTTGTACCTTGGCGCCCCCTGGTGGACGCTAGAAAAAGCTTGTTCCCTTGCAAACCGTGGTGCCTCTCCTGATTTTCGCAGCTGCACATTCTTCGAACATCAATGCTGCCAAGATGAAAAGTTTCGGTCCTGGGCTGCAGGCAGCCGGGGGGGGGGGGAGTTAAGAACAGGGGGGCCTGGTGCCCTTGGGGACCTCGGCTAGTACTGGAGGAGAGCCACAGGAGGACTAGTCGATTGACCGCGTTGACTGCAGGCCAGCAGATGAGACCAGATGTCTGTCCAAAGGGGAGTTGGAAATTGGATGCAACCAGGGGCAGGGAAGCTGAGCAAATTAGTGAGCCAGGAGGGGAGCAGGAGAGCAAGGAAGTAGAGGTGGAACGGGATGCAAACACAGAGGACCTCTCCGTTCAAGCCTTTCTGGTTCTGATGAATGCTAGCTGTTGGCGTTGGAGGGTGGTGGCTCCAGTTTTGGTGGGGCTGTAGATCTATTCTGGGTTTCAGTCAGAACCAGCCAGAACTCTAAAGATGCTGAACCTTAGCCCCAAATTAGGTCCAGCACCTTGCATAGCTCCTTTAGAGTTCTGGCTGGTTAGCGTCATTGACTGCTATGATGTCCAGATTACAAGGTGTCTGCTATGGATCTGGTTCACACTGAGGACTTGTGGCAAATCAGACTAAGCTGGGTTCTGACCAAGCAGGAGTCAGGTTTCCCAAAGAAGTAGGAACTGGAATAGAACAGCACCGTGGAGAGTGCTGTGTGATGCAGAGGCTGGAAGTGAGGCAACCTTGCCTATATGTTGCTCCAACAAGCAGGTTGTGACTGAGCCTTAAGTATGGTTTTGGTTTCCTTTAAGCTGGGTGTCCCTGCCTCACTATTGACTTAGGCCTTCTCCCTTAAAGGGACCTGGACTTTTCAGCAGTGTTGGGCAGCAATAAGTACTGCTGCCTTTGTGGCTATTATCCAAGGATGGCAATTCAACCTCTTCCGGAGAAAGGGGAACTGATCCCTGGAACTTCCTTGGAGAAGTAGGTCCTAAAGAGGTGGAACCCTCATACTGCCCTTCTGTAACTGAGCTCTCTCCCTGATCCACTTACCCAGGAGCCTCATCTTCTGAGGATCCTCAGAGATGATCAAATGTTCTCCCTGTCGCCCTTTCTGTGAGTGCAAGCATGCATATTTTTATTTATTTATTCCATTTATATCCACTTTTTCCTCCCAGGATCGCAATGCAGTATGCAGGGTTCTTTCCCCCTCCACTCCATTTTATCCTCACAAGTGGCTGGTTGGCTGTTGGAGTCTGAGGGACTCCCCTGAACCTGCTCCACTCATGCCTGTAAAGCTGCATAAATGGGTTCTTTATGGCTGCCATTTGCACAACATTATTTTTACAGAAATCCCTGAGCTGCCTTTCTATGCAAAATGGCGACTTGTTATGGGGGCAGGGTGGGTGCTGTGGGGCCCGAAGAGGATTAGCAGCAAAGGAGGCTTAGCGAACTCCCACAGGAACCAGACGGAGTTGAGTTGGAGTACAAAATGTTGGTCATTACCTTTAAAGCCCTAAATGGTTTGGGTCCAGGTTACCTGCAGGATCGCCTTCTCCCATACAGTCCGCCCCGCACACTCAGGTCCTCTGGGGAGAACTTACTTCAGTCAGCCAAAACTAGGCTGACAACTTTACCCAGAGGACCTTTTCTTCTGTCGCCCCCAGACTGTGGAATGGCCTGCCGGAGGAGACTCATCAACTTAACTCTCTCTCTCTCCAAGTTTAAGACAACTATAAAGACTAGCCTTTTCTGGCAGACCTACCCAGATGAATGTTAAACCAAGAATTTTAAGATCTCTTTGATATTTTATTGGTTTGATATGCTCTTTTAATTAATTTTATGTATCTGATTTATATTGTATTGTTGTATTAATGTTGTTCCCTGCCTTGATCCAAAGGGAGAGGTGGGTAAGAAATAAATACATTTTTGTTGTTGTTGTTATTATTATTATTATTGAGTTCATCCATCCCTAATTATGCTGAGCGAGTGCAAATGGCCACAATTCTTAGACTAGGCCTGTGAGAAGGTTATAAATCCTTATTTCCCCCAGGCATTTGGACATTAGTTATGGCTCAGCTGTCATCCTCAGCTTTCGGGGTGATCGTTCTAAACCGTGCTTGTGTGAGAGGAGCAGGGAGAGGTTTTGGGTGGATAAACACTTTTTTCTTTGCGTCGTCTTGTTTTTAGATGATGCATTTATGGGGTCCATTTTGATTTGTATTATCGTGCCGCTTAGGGTTTATATCGATTTTTCGGCTCCCCCCTGCCCCCGGGCTGTATTCATTCTGGTTTTCTGCGCTCTGCGCGGAAGTGGCTTCGAAGATGCTTTTCTGCGGCGGGAAGCGACACATAAATGTGCCAAGAACAATGAAATATCCTTCCCAAGATGACAGAAATAAAGGAGAGAAGCTTTTTTAAAAAAATATGCAGAGGAATCTCTATAGCTGTGGACCTGCAGCTTCTATACAGAACCAGTTGTCCTTCAACCTCTATGCTCAACAGTTTGCTGGCTGTTTTCCCACCCCCTCAACTGGCAACGATATCTGCCCCACCCCCCTGTATCGTACAAAATTTCTGCCTGCCAGAAAGGGTCACATCTGAGCCAGATTTCCCCCATATGTTTCTGCAAATACCATTTAACGCAACGCCTCCCCCGCCAAGAACCTCTGCCTGGCAGCCCCCGGTGACAAGTTGTGAGTTTGCTTATCTTTCCGGCCCACCTACATACACAACGACGTGTCCTTGTGTTCGTCAGGTTTACCAGCAGCTGCCCTTTCTGTCCCACTCTCTGGGAGAGCTGCTCTCACGGGGCGTTTCGAGCATCATGGAGCGTGACAAGCAACACAAATTGTCGTAACCAAGCTCCTAGGAGCAAGGATGTTTGCCACCTTTTTTGCAAGCTGAGCAGCTTCCGTTCCCAGTTCCAGCTGTTTGGAGTGCCTTAAACCAGGATGGACTTCATTCCCATTGGATCTGGTTTGTTGTTGTTGTTTAGTAGAATCACAAGATCCACCAACCAGAGGCCAGGTAGAAAAGATATCCCCTTAGAATTATAGACCAGGGTGCCTCTGAGTATATTCTGGGAGTAGGAAATGGTTTTCAGGACCAGAACGAAATTGTGTTCAGTCAGGGTCGACCCTACCATAAGGCAAGGTGAGGCGGTTGCCTCAGGCGGCGAATGCTGGGGAGGGCAGCAGCATGGTGTCAGAAGAGAGAATTGTGTGCCATGTGGCTTTCCCTACACACTCCTAAGCTAGCCTGCTGCCTTCAAGTGTGGCAGAGGATGCTGACCCGTCGTTGGTGTTGAAAGAAGATGTTCCATCTTGAAGGAAGGGTTTTGTATGTGGAATTGGAGGGGCGGCATTTTGGTCTTCATCTCAGGCAGCAGATTATCTTGGGTGGGCCCATCTCGCAGCCCTTTCCCACAAAAGTCTACTCTTGGCGATCCCAAGCTGTCTTCATTTCAGCAGCTTAATTTGAGGGTGGGGCTATTTTGTTGTATAACAGCACTGAAAAAGTGAGAAATCCTTGCCTGATCTAGTGCACATCACCCAGAGATCTGCCTATGTATCCCATGCCTTTCTCTGTCACACTCTGTGTGTGTGTGTGTGTGTGTGTTGTTGTCTTTGTGTGTGTGTGTGTCTCTCTCTCTGTGTGTGTCTCTCTCTCTGTCTTTGACTTTATCTGTGTGTGTGTGTCTCTCTCTCTGTGTCTCTGTCTCTCTCTGTCTTTGACTTTCTCTGTCTTTGACTTTCTCTGTCTTTGACTTTATCTCTGTCTCTCTCTGTTTCTCTCTCTCTCTCTCTGTTTCTCTGTGTGTGTGTTTCTCTGTCTCTCTCTGTGTGTGTCTCTGTCTTTGACTTTCTCTTCTCTGTTTCTCTCTCTCTCTGCTTCTCTCTCTGTGTGTGTCTCTGTCTGTCTTTGACTTTATCTGTCTTTGACTTTATCTGACTATCAGCACCATGTACATTGATGGTGCTATATAAATAAAAATAATAATAATAGTGTGTGTGTGTGTGTTTCTCTGTCTCTGTCTTTGACTTTCTCTCTCTCTCTCTCTCTCTCTCTCTCTGTCTTTGACTTTATCTCTGTCTCTCTCTGTGTGTCTTTGACTTTATCTCTGTCTCTCTCTCTCTCCCTCCCTCTCTCTGACTTTATCTCTGTCTCTCTGTGTGTCTCTGTCTCTCTCTGCCCCACTGATGTTCAAAAGGGCATTTTACAACCCAGCAAAGGAAGTTTGGAAGGTCCCAAAGTGGCAGAGGAGGAGGAACTGTGAACGCTGCCACCTCCCACTTAGAGGAGGGCAAAACGTAACCTCCCGAGAAGCAAGCCATCTGTGCTTGAAAAATAAGGCCAATTAATCATCGCTGGGCACCACTCGGGCTCACGCGCTCCCCACACCGGCCAAGGGACTGGCATGCATCAAAGGAGCTGGTTTGGTGGCAGGGAGAGCTCTGCTGTGTTTTGCAGAAATTGGACAGCAGCCACCTATAATGGAGAGGAGTGGCCGTCAGTGAGAAGGAGAGGACACGTCCGAGCCTTTAATAAAAGGGGACGGAAGGGAGGAGGAATCCTGCAATGGTGGCAGCAGCACTTCATGCTCCTCTAGTGAATAGCTGGCCAGAGCACAAAGTCATCGGGCGTTTGACGAATGGGGTGATTTTGAGGCACCTGAAATAACACAAGAGAGTCCTACAGCCCTTTCAGGACTTGATACATCTTCTGGTAGCATAAGCGTTGGTAAGCTTTGTGAAATAGCTGTAAGGAGGGGAGATAAAACTCCCTTTGAAAAACATCGGTCGCGTTTCAAGCTTTCCTTGATAATGTCGGAGGGTAAGCTGGAGCTCACCTTGAAAAACAACTTTGGGGTGGGGGGGGCTGTCTAAATGCTCAGAAAGCCCCGGAATGGGGGGGTGCAGTGGTGATTAGAATGTTTTCAGAAACACTCTCAGTTTATTTTTAGATTTTATCCCACCTTTCCTCCAAGGAGCTCACGATGGTGTGCAAGGCTTTATCGTCACAACAACCCTGTGAGGTAGGTTGAGAGACAGAGAGAGAGAGAGAGAGAAATTGGGATCAGCACAGTGAGTTTCCTTCATGGCTGAGCAGGCATTTGAACTTGGGCCTCTATCTTCTAACGCTGTAGCCCATGGGCCACGCACTAGGAGTTAGATCCAGCAGATTTAATCTGGATCAAGCGTGCCGGTAGCAAACCTCGCCTTCTTTCCCATGGCATCCCTTCAGGCCGCCTTAAAAAGCTACATTCGGAGTCATCATCAATATGTTTATTGCTCAATCCACAGATCATTGCAACACATACAAACTTGACATTTTGCTATACTATACATGATAAAAATTACATATGGTTAAAAATTACAGCGATCAAAAACATAACATGCATTGCTAAAAGGATAGTAAGATAGGAGCACAGTGGACACACAGAAACCTTTAATTGCTTCTCAATGACATTTCATTTATGTCTCTGAATCTTTATAACAACACACACCGATAGTATCTAAAAACTTTGCTCTACATCTATTAGCTTTCACTGCAAATAGTGCAACCCTTTGTATCACATATGGGTTGGTTGAATATAATAGATAACTCAGTTTTTCCTTAGCACCCCAGTATTTCACTTTCTTTAAAAAAAGGCTCTAAATAACTTTTCCTTATATCTATATATAAGGAAAGGAAAGGAACCTCTCGTGCAAGCACTGAGTCATTACTGACTCTTGGAGGGACGCCAGCTTTCGCTGACGTTTTCTTGGCAGGCCTTATAGCGGGGTGGTTTGCTGTTGCCTTCCCCGGCCTTTATTACCTTTCCCCCAACTAACTGGGTACTCATTTTACCGACCTCGGGAGGATGGAAGGCTGAGTTGACCCGAGCCAGCTGCCTGAAACCAGCTTCCGCTGGGATCGAACTCAGGCCGTGGGGAGAGTTTCAGCTGCAGAAGCTGCTGCTTTACCGCTCTGCGCCACACGAGGCTCATGTCTATATATAAGGGGCAGTCAAATACATCGTGTGTTATGTCCTCTGGAACTGGCTCTCCACAAACACATAACCTGTCAGGAGACCCTGCTGAAGAGGGTGAGTTTGGGTGCGTGTGGAGAGTGGAGATTTCCTCCCCAAATCACGTGGAGGAGCCTTCCGCAAGCAGAACCTTTCCTCTTATGGAAGTGAGATCCTGGATCCGACCCAAGCTTTGCAGTTGATGCTGTGCAGGCTTCTTGTCCACTGGCAGAAAATTGCTCCTTTCCTGCTCCCTCCGGCGTCCTTGGCTTCCTGTTGCATTTTTCAACAGCTAATCCGCGAAGCCACGGTGCGTCCTCCTCGCCTTCTTGTGACACTCTCCTTTACGTCTCCTTTTCCCGCTGTCCCCTGGAGCAATGTCTAAAGAGCTTCTCGGTGCTGGGGGGAGAGCAGGCTCTGGCATCACAACGGCATCTTCCCCAGGTCCATTTTCCTTGATCTCTGCCTGTTTCAGAGAGCGCACAGTGGCATCTCCGTGTGTGGGTAAAGCGGTTTTGAAGAGCACGCTAACATCACGGCATCCGTTCCTTTGCGTTCCAAGGACGTTCAGATGGGTAATTCTGAACTTGATGTGTGTGTGTGTGTGTTTTTACGTCATCCTTGGCAGATTGCTCTTGTTGTGCAAAAATGCTTTTAGGCTTCTGCTTTACCAACTGTGCTGGCACCAAAGCCTGGTAAATAACATCGTTATATGGGATCACTACCATTTTCCAGGGGGCTTTGGCTAAATTCCCACCTTTCGGGCATGTACCATTGTGTTTTTTTCATGCATCTCATTTCCAGTCTTCTGAGATCTCCACCGGCTGCTGGTTTCTTGCTCTTTTAGTAGAATTCTCTGCCTTTGGAATGGGGACATCTTCCTTGAACTCCTTTTATGTTCCCGAAAAAGCACAGCTGGGCGAGTGGGAAGATAGTAACCTACCCATACACTGCGCTCAATATCGAAGGTCCTCCTCCGAGTGCCTACTCCGAGGGAAGCTCGGAGGATGGCAACAAGGGAGAGGGCCTTTTCAGTGGTGGCCCCCCAATTGTGGAATGATCTCCCCCGATGAGGCTCATTTGGCGCCAACTCTGTTATCTTTTCGGCGCCAGGTCAAGACTTTTCTCTTCTCCCAGGCATTTAACAGCATTTGAGAACGCTAAGTTTGTTAGTTTTTAACGGACCCCAGAACTGTTGTTTTTAAATGGATACTCTTGTTTTAATACTGTTGTTTTTATGTTTCTGATGGTTTTTTAAAATTTTGTATACTTTTTAATGTTTACCATTTTTAACTGTTGTAAACCGCCCAGAGAGCTTCGGCTGTGGGGCGGTACATAAATGAAATAAATAAATAAATAAATAAATAAATAAATAAGATAGTAAAAACAATTGCTCACTGAGCAGCCATACAAGATTTAAACATAGATCACAGAATTACAGAATCATAGAATAATTGAGCTGGAAGGGGCCTATAAAGCCATCGAGTCCAACCCCCTGCTCAATGCAGGGATCCGCCTGAAAGCATCCCTGAATGAATCCACCTGAAAACATCTTGAATGCCTCTAGTGTGGGAGAGCCCACCACCTCCCTAGGTCATTGGTTCCATTGTTGTGCTGCTCTAACCGTGAGGAAGTTTTTCCTGGTTTTCAGCCGGAACCCGGCTTCTTTTAACTTGAGCCCGTTATTCCGTGTCCTGAACTCTGGGAGGATCGAGAAGAGATCCTGGCCCTCCTCTGTGTGATAACCTTAAGTATTTGAAGAGTGCTATCATGTTTCCCCTCAATCTTCTCTTCTCCAAGCTAAACATGCCCAGTTCTTTCAGTCTCTCCTCATAAGGCATAAATGGACCAACCATCTGTAGTGCTATGCCCCAAAAATGTCTTCCACTTTTTAGTTGTGTTTGCTACCATTCTCATTCAATTTGAGAGGAAAATAAATTGCTTTTGGGGGTGGGGAGTTAAAAGGTGAAGCAAATTTTGGAGTTCTCATGGATGGGACTCAGCTTTCTTGCGTTTACCTTACTTTTGAGGTGGCCAAGGAGTGTTTACTCCTCTCCTGACTTTTGTACACTCCTCTCTCAGCCTCCCAACCTTCCTGTATTTCAATTAAAATCCCAGGAGAAGACATCGTGAGTTAACTCCTCCCATGGGGCTTTTTCAGATCGGGACGTGTGGGCAGCCAGGGAGGCTGCAGAGCAATGGACAGATGTGTTATGGGACCATACGATAACTTTAGCAGTGGCAGCACAAAAAACAAAAATACTTAGGGAAAAGAAGGACGAAACTGTGCTATAACCAGCACTAACAGTGAGCCCCACCTCCAAGGAACTGCAGGAGAACTTCTCCTCCCCCTGGAGAAATTCAATGAAATGGTCACCACAATTTCTCTACCCACAAATAGGGTGGAGAATTTTGAGAGTCCATTTGCACACAGCTATAAACCCGTCTTTCTTCCACGGTGGACCTTGAAAGATGGCGTACCATGGGGTTCCCAGATGGTCACCCCTCCAGGCGTTGACCAGACTCAGGCCTGCTTAGCTTCAGCAAGGTGGTTGCACCTTCAGCCTATTCCCTTTGTAGACTTGTTATAAGGCAGGAATGGACAGGCTTTAGGTTTGCAGGATCGACGTGCTGTTGTTGTTTTACTAGAAACTCCAAAATGCACCATATGTCCCAGGTGCAAAATAGCGGCTCAGAGAGGTGGATTCAGAATTGCGGACCAAGGTGCCTCTGAGCATATTGTCAGCAGAGGGGTTTGTTTCTAGAACCAAAACTGGAGCTTGCACACGGCTTCAGATACATTCCCCCCCCTTTTTTTAACCTAATTTAGCAAACAAAAAAAACCAGGGGAGGCCTTTTTGTTGCTGCTATTTTAAAATGACTAAGAATTGGAAATCTTTGCTGATCTACTACAAATCAACAGGAGATCAAACAGTAGTTCCTGATCTACCTTCTGCCCAACTTCCTATAAAGTAGCATCCTGTGTCAAACTTCTGTAGGCTTTCCTTCATGAGTCAGAAACTCTGAGTCCTAGACTGGATAGCCCGAGATGGCAGAGAGGAAGCACAATAGATTTACAGAACTGCCGGGTGGAATGAATAGCTCAAAGAGGTATTTTTAGTGTACGCGTGAGAGATGGTTGCTGGTGAGACTTGAGTAGCAATGTAGAATAGCAGGGCTGGAAAAAGCAGGTTGATCTTTTAGTGCCACACAGTTCCCTGGGGCTGGAGCCTATATAACATTCCTTTTAGTAGTAGAACGCCTAAGCAATAATAAAGGTGTTGTATTGTCAGCGATACAGTCAGGGCTGTCTGTATTTGCCTTTTAAAAAACTGTCCCTATTGACAGTGGACCACAGTCAATTTCTGGACCCTTTCTCTGGTGTAACCAATAGGGCTGTGCTCTGCTCCGATTCGGATAGCGAATCCGGAGCAGACCGACCCGATCCGCCCCTGCCAAAGGCGGATCCACTCACCTGGTGGTGCTGCAATCCATGCGGCAGCAGCACCAGGTAAGGGGCAGGGGGGCTTACCTGCCTCCGTCACGATCCGGCGCAGGCTTCAACTGAGGCCCAGGCCTCAAAGCGGAAGCAGCCCACAGCCTGCTTCTGCTTTGAGGCCTGGGCCTCAGTTGAAGCCTGCACCGGACCACAACGGAGGCAGGTAAGTGGGGGGGAGGGGGCTTATTCGGCCCCCATTTCCCCCCCTTCCCCACTTACCTGCCTCTGTCATCCACCGTGGAGGCAAGTAAGTAGGGAAGGGGGGGCAAAATGTCGATCCACCCCTCCGGATCTCGCTCCATGGAGCGGAGGCGGGTCAGATCAGCCCGAAGCGGATCAGCCCGATCTGAAAGTTGTGGATCGGGCCATGAAGCGGTTCAGGGGGTCCATGCACAGCCCTAGTAACCAATGGGTTTTCAGAAGAGGGTTTTGGGAGAGGGCTTGGGCCACCTTTGAAAAATGCTGTTCGCTCATGGCCACGCGAATGTTCGATATGTCAGCCCCCTCCTGGATCTCTCGTGAAATCTTGGCTCAGGGAACAGAGGCCGCTTGTCATGTCATGCTACTGTCAAGGTGAGTGAAGGCGCTGTCTCTAAAATTCCCCCTCCTGCCCGGCTTTGAAAGGCAGAACATGCATTCTTGCCTTTGAATTTGGCGTGTCATCGTAGCCTGGAAGCTACGGAAGTTAGCAAGGTGAGATGGTGCTGCATGAGCATCCCAGCTCGAACTGCCTGCTATTCCCTTCTCTAACCGCCCAGCCCCAACGGCATAAAAAACCCGAGAATCGGTACCCAACTCCAGTCATCCCTGATGACTGACCATGCTGGAGTCCAAGAACATCTGGAGGGATACAGGTTCCCCCACCCCCTCTGCATTTCTGTGTTTGAAAAACTGCAATATCCGTGTCGTTTTTCTTCCTCAGGCAAAATCACCCTGATGAAATACTATGAAAAGATCCTCTGGCGTTGCAGTGGCTTTCCTTTTTTAAATAAATAAATAAATAAATAAATGAGATTTTGCTTCTCTGGCCCCGTGGTAGGCCTGGAATTCAAGGCGAGGAGATTCCTGTGTGGAAGAAGACTTGTGTGCAAATGCCAATGCGTAGGCAACCGGAGGATTGTCAAATGCTGGCTGAGCAAATCAGCCAAATGCAGGATCCATGGTGTGTGCGTGTGGAATCAGTCCAAGTTTGCATTAGTCATGTGCGTGTGCGGGGGGGAAAAGTGGCAGAGTGATTTTCTTTTCGTCTTCCTTACTCAAAAAGCTCTGCTTGGCCTAATTGGCAGGAAAAGCCACCACTGATGGGATTGCAGTCATCGCTTCTTGACGCCAGTGACGCTTTTCTCCAAAGATACGTACGCTGACGCTGAGGGGAATGGGATCCCCGTTCTGAAAGGCCCTGGGACCATGAGTGAGTCGTGTCTGCGACTCTGCCATTTCTCTGGCACGCTTCCCGTGCCCTCCTGTGAAGCAACATCCTCTGTTCTAGGGAGGTTTCCATAGAACAGAGGCAGGCCTGAGAAAGAACTAACTGGATGAAATTGCACACCTTGGACAGAGCTGTGGTCGGGCCGCAGAGGAGACGGGGCACCGAGGGACCGAAAAGACGTGCAGGAGATAAAGTTCCCTACACAGCGTGGTAGTTGTTGCTCTAAACGCCAATCTTCCACATGCCCTATTCAGAGATTGTTTTCAGAATGCTTTAGAGCTGGGGTGCAGGACGTCAGGCCCGGGAGCCAGAACCGGCCCGCTTGGGTTCCCCAGAAGGACACACCCACTTCCCCTAGCTCCACCTCCTTTCCTCCAACAATCAATCATTCGGTAGTTCAACCCACATCATAAATGGTTGAAATTTGATTTGATTTGATTTATTACATTTATATACCGCTGCCCCATAGCCGAAGCTCTCTGGGCAGTTTACAAAAGTTAAAAACAGTGAACATTAAAAAGTATACAAAATTTAAAACCATCAAAAACATAAACCGTATAAAAACGATGGTATCGATTTAAAAAACAACAGTTCTGGGGTCTGTTAAAAAAACTAACAAACTTAGCGTTGTTAAATGCTGTTAACTGCCTGGGAAAAGAGAAAAGTCTTGACCTGGCGCCGAAAAGATAACAATGTTGGCGCCAGGCGAGCCTCATCGGGGAGATCATTCCATAATTGGGGGGCCGCCACTGAAAAGGCCCTCTCCCTTATTGCCATCCTCCGAGCTTCCCTCGGAGTAGGCATTCTGAGGAGTTGCTTAGATGTTGAGTGCAGTGTACGGGTAGGTTCATGTTGGGAGAGGCGTTCCATCAGGCATTGTGGTCCCATGCCTCCGCTGATGCCTTGTGACTCACAGCAAAAGCTTTAAGCTAAAAAATGCTCAGTTTTTGGCCCCGTTTCTTTTGCCGTGGTTGGCTCCTGAGAGTTTCCCTGAAATGGAATTCTTCTTTTGTGTTGAAAGTCTTTCTACAGGTCTGCTTTAGATTCTGGAGAAAGCCAAGGGTATCCTGATTTTTCATGCTAGGGTCATACTATAGGTCAGAATGGGTGGGATTGATTTGGGGCCAAGTTCACCCTTCCTGAACCAGCGTGTGGTGATAATGGTTGAATATCGCACTGCCCCAGCATTTGCGATGGAGTTTTCCTTTTTATTTAAACACACACACACACACACACACACACACACACACACACGTACACCAAACAATAAGGGGAAATTGCACTCAAAGAAGGGTATGTTTGGGGGAAGTGCACATGAAACCACATTATATTAGGGGAAATCTTTATCCCAAGTGGCATGTATTTAGAAAAGTAGTATCCCATGTTGGCTGGAGATTTATGGACGGACAGGCTGAAATCTATGATGGCGCGGTGTAGTGGTTTGTGCTGAATCAAGACCTGAGAAACACAGTCTTGGGCCAGTCGCTCTCTCTCAGTCTGACCTACCTCACAGGGTTGTTGAGAGGACAAGATAGAGGGGAGAGAACTATTGCCCTCCCTGGAGGAGAAAAAAAATGTAAACATATAAACAAAGAAATTTTAGATTGGATCCAGATGGAATCCTACTTAGAGTAGACCCACTGAAATCAATCATTACATTACAAATTACATTAAGCATAACTAACTTAAGTCCAGTGGATTTCAGTGGGTCTATTCTAAGTGTGACTGTACTTGGATCCAACTCAAAATTCAGAGTAACAGGTGTTGATGACAAATTACTGTTTCCAGTTCTGTCTATTAAACCATTTTCTACACTGTCAATCCAGAAGACACATAGAATCATAGAATCATAGAATAGCAGAGTTGGAAGGGGCCTACAAGGCCATCGAGTCCAACCCCCTGCTCAATGCAGGAATCCACCCTAAAGCATCCCTGACAGATGGTTGTCCAGCTGCCTCTTGAAGGCCTCTAGTGTGGGAGAGCCCACAACCTCCCTAGGTAGCTGATTCCACCGTCGCACTGCTCTAACAGTCAGGAAGTTTTTCCTGATGTCCAGCCGGAATCTGGCTTCCTTTAACTTGAGCCCGTTATTCCGTGTCCTGCACTCTGGGAGGATCGAGAAGAGATCCTGGCCCTCCTCTGTGTGACAACCTTTTAAGTATTTGAAGAGTGCTATCATGTCTCCCCTCAATCTTCTCTTCTCCAGGCTAAACATGCCCAGTTCTTTCAGTCTCTCTTCATAGGGCTTTGTTTCCAGACCCCTGATCATCCTGGTTGCCCTCTTATCATTATCATCATCATCACCATTATTATTATTTGTGCTTAGATGTCCTTCTCCCCCACTCCACTGCCATTTTTGAATTCCTGTAATGGTATGTTCCCATTTCCACCATTACTTTTCCGTGTTTACACTCAGATTGTTCCCAGGCTGCAAGATACACAATATAACTGTCTCCTTGTCAACCTGAAGCATCAGTGATACCAGCCACATGTTATATGAAGACAGGAAGGACTGTGTAATTTATATGCCAGGGCCAGCAGAGAGCAAAACCATCAAGGAAGCGGGTAAACAATGCCTGCAGTTGTCCATTGTACAAAAAGACAAGGTCAGGTTGTATGACAACAGACTCATCCTTGTTGACTAAGCGGTACAACATCAGACTTGAGTCCTTGCATTAGCAGTTTAATATGTATAAAACAACGCTTGTAAGGTCATCGCCAGCATCTGCAAGTGAATGATTAGCTCTGATGTCACACTCTTCTTTGGTGTCTGATTGCCATTGGCTTACCTACTGTGACATCACATGGGTGCTGGTGGGGAAAGGTATGGCCTAGCACTAGGCGCACAGAGTGCAAAGGGAGACTTGGAAGAATTCCTGTTCTAGGATCCAATGAGAGAGTTTTATTAAATGGAACCACGTAACTATCGCCTATCCTTTTGGTTGGTTGGTTTTTTAATTTGTATAGATCCATCAGTGTGCATCATCATCATCGATCAGGCTGATAGGCATAGTCGTTCTAGAATAAACCTCAGAATCCTATACCGCCTAGGGTGGACCTAAGTTGTTTTGGACTACAATTCCCATGTTCCTTGACCTTTGCCCATGCTGGCTGAGGCTGATGGAACTTTTAGTCCATACTATCTGGAAGACTCCCGGATCACCTACCCCTGGTATATGCCTCAGATTGCAAAAGTCTACCGTTCGACTACGATTATGAAATCAAAATGTATGAATCCTGCAATGCTGCTCGAACAATAATTAAAATGATAGTTGGGAATAGAGACAGGGCTGCTGAATGCTTACTACATCTGGTTTTTTGCCAGTTTGGAAAATAAGGGTCAGGGGGGTAAAAGAGAAGTTGAAAACAGAAGCCATCACCACGGTAATTATTTGGGCTTAGACACAGTGTACACGTTACCACGTAGAAACAGATGGTGAGTGTATATTTTTAGACAGAAAGCTTGGAAAAATAAATATTCCCACAGCGTAATTAAGGAGTGGTGATAAATTTGGATGTTCAGATAATTTAAAGCAACGTTGAACTTCTCTAAAATATATCTTCATCACACCCAGTAAGTTCCATTCCTAGGAGGCCCCCTTCAACTCAGTGGGTGCTGATATCCCATGCCACCTATGTGAAGATGGTTGCCTTGAAAATGATAGGTTCACTCAGAGATATTTCCCAAATCTGAAAGTTAACACAGCTACTAAAAGCTCCTTGGAGACCTTTTAATGAACGTAGGAAGCTGCCTTATATTGGCCCAAACCCTTGGTCTATCTAGCCCAGTACTGCTGACACTGACTGGCAGCAGCTGTCCAGGGCTTCAGGCACTGACTGGCAGCAGCTGTCCAGGCCTTCAGGCACGATTCCTTCCCAGCCCTCCTTGGGGAAGTCAGAGATCAGACCTGGGACCTCCTGCATGCAAAGCACTGAGCTAGTCACCTAAAAATAAAGATTCCAGTCCTCATGGTTCTGCATAAAGGAGCAGATTAAATTGGAACTCAGGGAGCTGGACCTTCCCATCTGTATTCCGAGATTTGACCCACTACGCCCGCTCTGCAGTTTGTCATTGGGGGATACAAGACATCAATCCGATAGAGAAAGGTGACACCTTAACTGTAGGAAGGTTTTAAATTGTACCTCTCCTTTGCCAGGCACTCTGTAAACAAAGATTGATCTCTCACCGGCGATTTACATGCTGGGCTTCTTCCATGGAATGCCTGCAATACGTACACAGATTAACTCCTAACCTTTCCTCCGTCCCTCCTTGTAACAGGTTGAGTGTCCCTGTTCAGACCTGTTTTGTAGCTCATGTCGTGGCTGTCTCTTCCCATTAAGCCTTCAACCATTGTAGGAGAAGCCTGTGATCTACTATGGGTTTTTGCTTTTTCTGACTTCCAACTTCTCGAAGCCATGAATTAGGGACTCTATATCTACAGTCGTCCCTTGACTTGCACTTTTTGGCTCTGCTGGCAATATGAAATGAAAGAGAAGCTGCACAGTGCTCAGTCTGTAAGTTTATATCGAAGCCCATCAGTGGCTACTAGCCCTGATGTCTATGTGCTATCTCCAGTATCCGAGGCAGTAAGCCTGTGTGCACCAGTTGCTGGGGAACATGGGTGGGAGGGTGCTGCTGCACCGTGTACAGCTTTGTTGGTCCCTGGCCGACGGCTGGTTGGCCACTGTGTGAACCCTTTGGTCTGATCCAGCAGGGCTCTTCTTAGGTTCTTATACAAATACTTTTCCTATCTATCTGTATGGAGTGTGCCACAATAGCTTGATCAGTAACTGGACAAGCAAGAATCAATGGGCTTTAATCCCTAGGGCAACCTGGTGCACTCCTGTAAGCTCTGACCATGGCCCATGCTGGCTGGGGCTGATGGGATTTGATGTCAAAAACATCTTGTGCCCTCTAGACGTTTAGGAGGACAACTCCCGCAATCCCTGAACGTTGACCACGCCAACTCTAGAGAATGTCACTGCAGTCCTGCGGATGCCTACTCTGAAGTAAGTCCTGTTGAGTTCAGCGGGACTTACTTCTAGGTAAGTGTGTTTAAGATGGTGGCCTTAATAGATGCATGCATATATTTGGGCTCTGTTTATCTCTGTTGGTCCGTCAAAGAATTTGAGTTGGGTGCAGATCTGCCTTCTGCAAAAGGAAGAGGCCATCCGCAAGATTCCTGCATTGAGCAGGGGGTTGGACTCGATGGCCTTGTAGGTCCCTTCCAACTGTGCTATTCTAAGATTCTATGAAGAAGGGATCTCACAGAAGGTCTTTCCACCCAGTTTTTGGGACCCTCTCTCACCCTCCCTCCCTCCCCCCCTCTCTCTCACCCCCCCCTTCTAAATCTGGATACAACGCTTTGTCAGCTTTCACGGCCACCATCATCTCTCCTAGGGAAGAACTCCTCTTGCAGAGTTGTCAGAGTTGGCCTCAAGAATTTGGTAGTGATGGAATTCGCTACCACAAGATGTAGCGATGGCCACCAATTTGGATGGCTTTAAAAGGGGGTTGGGTAAATTCCTGTAGGAGAAGGCTATCCATGGCTACTAGTCCCGATGGCCACGTGCTACCCCCAATATCCAAGGCAGTAAACCTATTCACTGACTGCCGATTAGTTTCCGGGTGAAGTATAAAGTGTCAGTTATCATCTTTAAAGCCCTACATGGTTTGGGTCCAGGTTACCTGTGGGATCGCCTTCTCCCGTACAATCCGCCCCGCACACTCAGGTCCTCTGGGAAGAACCTACTTCAGTCAGCAAAGAGTAGGCTGACAACCATTACCCAGAGGACCTTCTCTTCTGCTGCTCCCAGACTGTGGAATGGCCTGCCAGGAGGGATTCGTCAACTTAACAGTCTTCAAGATTTTAAGAAAGCCATAAAGACTGATGTCTTCCGGCAGGCCTACCCAGTTGAATTTTAAGATACCATTTAATAATGTGCTGCTTTTAATGGTGAATTAGTTTTGAATGTTTTAATTATATGTATTTTATGGCATTTGCATTTATGTTGTACCCCGCCTCGATCCGGAGGGAGAGGCAGGTAACAAATAAAATTATTATTATTATTATTATTATTATTATTATTATTATTTACTCAGTTGCTGGGGAACATGGGCGGGAGGGTGCTGTTGCACCATGTCCTGCTTGTTCATCCCTGGCCGATGGCTGATTGGCCTCTGTGTGAACAGGATGCTGGACTAGATGGACCCTTGGTCTGATCCAGCAGGGCTCCTCCAATGTTCTACAATGCTTAAGAATGGAAACTTTCAAGAGAGCAGTTCTTAAATACATTCAAGCCCACCCTCCTCCTTCCATTTAGCATAATTTCCTTTTCTAAGTAGCTCGACCTGTGGCTATTTCCGAGCTGGATCAAAGTCAATCAGTTTGTCAGCCATTTGAAGCCTCGTCTTCTTTTTGGGGTACGCCTACCAGCTGCCAGGTGTAAATGGACTGTCGGGCAGGGGCCCGAAGGGAGAATGGGGAAATAACTGGATTCCTTTTTTCTTTCTTTTCTTTTTCAAACTGACAGCTGTCTGAGCTTGCTCTAAGGGTCGCTTCACTGCTAAATGATGGGCTGTTTTTTTGTTCCCTGGAGAGTCTTTCAATTTTTAATAGACTTCCATTTCATAAAAAATGCAGAAGGCAAAAGGGGGGGTGTCCCTCCCCTCCTGCCACCGCAAAGACGAACCTAAAGGTCTGACTTGCGGAGGAGGAAAGAGCAGCCAAAGAAAGCCCAGAGGAGGGTTAAGGTGTCCCCAGTTCCAGGATGGGTGGCTGCTAGGAACGGCCTGGGCCACATTGTCCTCCAGTTGGTCCAAACAAACTGAAGCCACACGTCACACAAATGAAAAATGCAGCAGCCGCAGAATCCAAACCACGGGGTTCTCCCATGAAGCTGATTGGTGGGAGATTCAGGACCAATAAAAGGAAGGAGTTTCTTCACACAGTGCAGAGTTAAACGATGGAATTCACTAACACAAGATGTAGTGATGGCCACCAATATGGATGGCTTTAAAAGGGGGTTGGAGAAATTCCTGGAGGTGAAGGCTATCCATGGCTACTAGCCCTGATGGTTGTGTGCTACCTCCAGTATCTGAGGCAGTAAGCCTGTGTGCACCAGTTGCTGGGGAACATGGGTGGGAGGGTGTTGTTGCACCGTGTCCTGCTTTGTTGGTCCCTGGCCGACGGCTGGTTGGCCTCTGTGTGAACAGAATGCTGGACTAGATGGGCCCTTGGTCTGATCCAGCAGGGCTCTTCTGATGTTCTTAAAGCAAACCTGAACCAAAACTGAGACATGGGCCATAGCTAGACTTAAGGTTTATCCCTGGATCGTCCAGGGGTCAAACCTGTTCATCTAGGTGACACACAGGGGATCCAGTGCTCAGGCAGGGGCGAACCCTGGATGATCCCAGGATAAACCTTAGGTCTAGCTGTGGCCTGAATCTTGATGTTCTCCTGATCCAGAACTGGTTTGGAGAGCCAGTTGCGATGCAGTGGTGAGAGTGTTGGACTGGGACTCAAGACACCGGGGTTCTAGTCCCCACTCGGGCGTGATGCTCCCTGGGTGACTTTGAGCCAGTTCCTGACTCTCAGCCTAACCAATTAAAGGGTGGTTGTGAGGATGAAAGGGAGGGGAGGACGAGGATCATGTATGCCGCTTTGGGTTCCTCAGAGGAAAAGGTAGGCCCTAAATGTAACAAATAGCAAATAATTAAATGAGGCCAAGAGATGCAGGTCGCCAGTTCAGAAGAAGGGTTCTGAAGTGGTACAGTCCTGACTACGGCCTAGTTCTCACTGAGGTGGTACACTTTGCCAACACCTCCTTTCTACCCTTGTCCTCTTCCAGCCCCCGCACAACGGTTCCTCCGGTGGGGACGCTGGCTTGGGAACAGTGCAGGCTGGTGCCTCTGCTGTCAGTGGGGCGATGGATCCACTCCAGGTTTGAGCCAGAACCAGTCAGAATGGTAAAGGAGCTCTCCTTTAGCGTTCCGACTGGTTCTGAATGAAACCCAGAGCGGATTCACTGCTCTAGTAGAATTGGAGACACCACTTTCCACGGCTCGGGAAGGAATGGTTTCCAGGATGACAGAAAGAAAAGAATTGATTTGGTCGTGTCACTTTTTAAGAAGGCCTGGAGGCTCATTCCCAGGATCTGGATCTGAATGCCTCGCTTGAGCCAATGGCTCAGCTGTCGCTTTCAATCATGTTCAATCCATTGGCAAATCCATTGTGACAGCCTATTTATTCTTTGCAGGAGTGCTTGGGAAGCTAATTTTCTGTTTAAATGCTGTTTTGCAAATAGAGGCAGCCTCCCTTAATCAAGCCACAGGGAAGTGGACACAGCCAGACACAGGGGGACACGTTTGCTGCCAGCCGTGGCATGCCGGCGCTTTGACACAGCTGCATTGGAGGGTTGCGCGTTTCTGCCTTCCTCTTTGCGACGACGGCGGCATCTGGTGTCGAAAAGTGAGGGCAAGGTGCAGAAAAAGGCTGTGCAGGGACACCCCCAACCCTTTTTGGAGGCCGATTTGGAGGCCGATCTGCCTCAGCCCACTTCGTACCTGATTGACCCGCTTCGGATCCCTAACCGAAGCGAGATCTGGACATCTGAAGTGGGTTGGTCATTGTGGTTTCCTGGGTGCAAGCCCAACTGGGAGTCCATTGGACTGCCCCCTCACTTGTTCCCCAAACTCGGATCTGAAGCGAGATCTGGACATCTGAAGTGGTTTGGATGTTGTAGTTTCCTGGGTGCAAGCCCAACTGGGAGTCCATTGGACTGCCCCCTCATTTGTCCCCCAAACTCGGATCCGAAGCAAGATCTGGACATCTGAAGTGGGTTGGACGTTGTGGTTTCCTGGGTGCAAGCCCAACTGGGAGTCCATTGGACTGCCCCCTCATTTGTCCCCCAAACTCGGATCCGAAGCGAGATCTGGACATCTGAAGTGGGTTGGACGTTGTGGTTTCCTGGGTGCAAGCCCAACTGGGAGTCCATTGGACTGCTCCCTCATTTGTCCCCTGAACTCGGCATCCCACTGCCCCTCTGCCAAGCTTTGCGAGTGGCACCCAATAGCTGCTCATCCTCCACAAGAGCCGCCACTTTTAAGGAAGATGGGACCTGTGTATTGCCATAAGTATAATGTTGCACGCAACCACATCTGTAAAGGGGCATTTCTGTAAAGGGCTGGAGAACGTTTGTAGGCACTTGTTAAGTAAAATAATAATCGAATCGGAAGTTTGCATAGAGAGGGGTACATGTACTGCATCTTTGAAGCAATTTAGCATCAAGGCTGCAAGGTATACCTTGCGGACAGCCACATCTTAGCCTGGCTGGTGGGGGTGGGAGGAAAAACTGGCTGTGCAAAAAATATCCTCACTCAACAATATGTGCAGGTGACGCAGGTGTGTCTTGAATATTTCAAAAGCCCAAAGCTGGGTCATTATTTGGGCATCTTTTCCTAGAAAAAGATCTCTGTGGTTTAATCCCATTTGACATCTTTAAATGAAGGGAATGACTTCCACGCTACACAGACGTCTGTGCTTAATTTTGCGTTTGCACGCGCATGGTTTGTTTTGGGGTTATTGGTTTTTTTCCCAGCCTAAATTTTTGGCACTGCGTTGTAAAAGCGCGTGAAGCAGGCTTTTGGGTGTTCAATTTTCTTTCTCTCTTCCTAGCAAGTAGCAGAATTGCTTATGAATATTTTAGGAGAGGCGAAGGATGGCACAGCACGCCAGAACGGAAGGAGTGGTGAGGTCTGCAAGATGACAAGGGTAATTGGGAAGGCGATCAATTAAGCGTACGCTGCTTAATGACTGTGGAATAATGAGTAAGATTGATGCACAAGGCCATTTATAGACATTATATTTTTCCACATTAAATAATAATAATAATAATAATAATAATAATAATAATAATAATAATAATAGGCAGCATGATGTGGCAAAGCATTTTTCTCCCTCCCTCCAAATACTAGTACCCAGGGTCATTCCATGAAGCTGATTGGTGGGAGATTCAGGACAAATCAAAGGAAGGACTTCTTCACACAGCGCATAGTTAAATTATGGAACTCACTACCACAAGATGTAGTGATGGCCACCAATTTAGATGGCTTTAAAAGGGGGTTGGAGAAATGCCTGGAAGAGAAGGCTATTCATGGCTTCTAGCCCTGATGGTTGTGTGCTATCTCCAGTATTCGAGGCAGTAAGCCTGTGTGCAGCAGTTGCTGGGGAACATGGGTGGGAGGGTGCTGTTGCACCATGTCCTGCTTGTTCATCCCTGGTCAATGGCTGGTTGGCCACAGAGTGCTGGACTTGATGGATCCTTGGTCTGATCCACCATGACGCTACTTATGTTCATCTGGAAAAACTGCCACAATTGTGAAAAGAGGAGATGATGATGATGATGATGATGATGATGATGATGATGATGGAGGAGGAGGAGGAGGAGGAGGAGGAGGAGGAGGAGGAAGAAGAAGAAGAAGAAGAAGAAGAAGAAGAAGAAGAAGAAGAAGAAGAAGAAGAAGAAGAAGACGACGACGACACACACTGGTCTAAAGTTATGCAAGTGAAAGTTTCACTGCTGTGGGTTGGATACTCATTTCTAGAGTAGACCCATTGAAATCAAAGGGATATATGTTAGACATGAGTGACTTAAATCCTCACTGATTTCAATGGGCCAAGCATGGCTAGATCTGGATCCAACCCTGTTTGAGTGCCAATCGACTACAAATCACACAAAGATCTCCAGTAGATCCTGGTCTATTTTCGGTCCGCTCGTGCAGAATAGGGAGCATCCTATGACTTCTCATGTACTATTATGCAAGGAGGCGTGGGTAATTCTTGCCTTGTGTCTTGTTTCTCAGTCTATGCCAGAGCTGTGCAGATGTCATGGTTGTGAGATCTTCTCTGTGGGTGGGTGGGTGGGTAGGTAGGTGTGTTACTAAAACTTGGAGATCCAGCAACCAGAGCTGTGGGGACATGGGAGTATAAGGAGCTAGTTGCAAAATGCTGGTTAAAGGAGTGGAGCCAAGTATTGATCGGTGCTTGTGACGCGAGCCATCGACTGGGATGACCTGCATGCTCAAATCTACATCTGAGTTGCTTTAGATCAGGGATTCTAATGCAGCACTGAAATTGGATAGCAGAGCTGCACAACGACTCAGCCAAAGGCAATGAACGTGGAGGCTGGAAAATAAGTGACTGGCCACGCAGAGAACTCTTTTACCCCTTTTTTTTCACTTGCTGTTGCTATATTGTTAAAAGTACGGGGAGTCAGAAATCCTCGCTACTCGGCTGCAAATCACCCAGAAACCTACCAATAGATCCTGACCTACCTTTTGCCTTCCCTTGTGGTATAGGGAAGCTTCCTCTGGCAGTGTGATTTCTTTGTGTACTCCGTTCCTGGCTTGAGGCAAGCGTATTCTGTTTTGGTGCTGCGTCTCTGTGTTTACACCCATCAGCTGACTTCCAAGGATACGGGAGCTGGTGTTATGTTCATGCTGCTCTCTCTCTGGGGGGGAATTTCCCAGCCCTGATTAAGGGATTACTCCCCTCCCTCCAAATGACCACAGCAGAAGAAGAGCTCTGTTGGATCAAACTAAAGGTTCCAAATTCTTAGGCCATATTCTTCCAGTGCCGCGGGTTGTGTCCTGCGTGCAGCCATTCCGGCGTGACGCTTGCGCATCTCAGCCTTTTATGCTGGCCACATCCTCGCCGAGGGAGCATCGGCAGGAAATGTTGGAACATTTGAGGGATGCGTCCAGCATTTTGGGGAGCTGGATCTGCGGTGTGGAAGAACAGGATGCTCAGCCCATCGATGAGAAATTACTGGCACTCGGCATAATGGTGAAAAGAGATGGAGACAATGGGCCGACAGAGACAGTGACGGTTGTTCTGCACTCTTCTGTAGGAGTAATGGACCCCATTATGAGTAATCTTCCACTGATAGCCACCCCCTCTTTGCACATCATTGTTTAAACAGGAGAAGGGATAAGGCAGAAAATGCTGGGGAAGGTGGTCACATTCTTGGGCTGCGAACCATAGATGGTGGAGAAGACTGCAGTGGAATTGAATGAGCTTGGACTTTTGTGAATCCAACCCCTGAATTCTGCAGCAGATGATCATTTCCAAATGGTTGTTGTTGTTGTGGTTGTATTTATTTGTATCCTGCTTTTTGCCCAATGCTGGGCCTCAAGGCAGCGTTACAAAATTAAAACGTCTACAGTTAAAGTTGCGGACCAACTGTTTTACTATCTGGCTTTTTATGCAAATTTAGTCGTGGAAGAATACGTCAACTAACAAATAATAATTAAAATAACATCAGCATGGAACACACATTTTCCCCACGGGATAAAGAACAAAAATGTACATGGGAGAATTTGTACATTTTTGCAGGTGTGAATTCACACCATTGCAAATTCATGCAAATTTGCAAAATTGGGGGGAAAGTCTGAATCTTACTATCTGGAGTTTTATGCAAATTTAGTTGTAGAAGAATACGTCAACTAACAAATAATTAAAATAACATCAGCATGGAACATACATTTTTCCCCACGGGCTAAAGAACAAAAATGTGCATGGGGGAATTTGCACCATTGCGAATTCATGCAAATTCACAAAATTGGTGGTGGTGGAGAGTCTGAGTCTTACTATCTGGATTTTTATGCAAATTTAGTCGTAGAAGAATACATCAACTAACAAATAATAATTTTTTAAAAATCAGCATGGAACACACATTTTCCCCATGAGCTAAAGAACGAAAATGTGCATGGGGGAATTTGCACATTTTTGCAGGTGCGAATTCGCACCATTGCAAATTCATGCAAATTTGCAAAATTGGGGAGGAAAGTCTGAGTCTTACTATCTGGATTTTTATGCAAATTTAGTCGTAGAAGAATACATCAACTAACAAATAATATTTTTTTAAAAAAATCAGCATGGAACACACATTTTCCCCATGAGCTAAAGAACGAAAATGTGCATGGGGGAATTTGCACATTTTTGCAGGTGTGAATTCGCACCATTGCAAATTCATGCAAATTTGCAAAATTGGGGAGGAAAGTCTGAGTCTTACTATCTCGATTTTTATGCAAATTTAGTCGTAGAAGAATACATCAACTAACAAATAATATTTTTTTAAAAAAATCAGCATGGAACACACATTTTCCTCACGGGCTAAGGAACAAAAATGTGCATGGGGGAATTTGCACATTTTGCAGGTGTGAATTCGCACCACTGCAAATTCATGCAAATTCGCAAAATTGCGGGGGAAAGTCTGATTCTGTCAACGAGCAGACGACAGAGCAAAAGTGCCTGACTAACTGCAAAATGCAGACAGAATGGATTTTGCACAAGCCATACATCATGCCCAAGTTGTGCCAGTTTTCTGACTCAAACGCAAGCCAGGATTGCTTTGCACATTTCAAAGTTTCCAGCTATGCTGACACTTTGCCCCCACCCTCTCTCTGTCTCTCTCAGTATATCTTAGCTTCCCTTTTCAAGGCTCAATGGGTTTTGCAAGTGTTTAGGCATGCTCCGATGGAGACGGCCATCTTTTCAGGAGCACACCGGTATGAAATTGGTCCGTATGGTGCAAATTTGTTTTCAGATCAGATTTGCCACTTTGATACCAGATGTCATGACTCACTGCGCGCTGCGCTCAGGAGCAAGACGTCGCTGTTTGGATGCTATTCAGAATTCCTCGCCCAAACAGCATTTCATGTCTGCGCATCCAAGAGATTGCTGTTTCCTTCGGACAGGAACCTTTCAGAACTTGGCTCTGCTTTTCAGCAGCTTCGCAAATGTGGCACTCGAGTGGGGCTGCTTTGAATTCTCAGCAGCGGTGAAAATATTGTCACCAGTCCCAGATTTCGCTGTGAAACTCACTTGTCTAGCAGCTATTTACCATCTCTTCTTCTTTTGCCATTTCAGGGCATGTGCGCACACCCTCACCAGCCAACTGTTTGATTGTTCCTTGAACTTGAGTATTTCTTTATGACAGAACCAAGGAAAGCTCTGGTGCCATCTGTTGGCAGGTAGAGAAGTAATTGTGCAATGCACTTCAGCACACCTTAGTACTGTTCACTTAACTCCTACATACTTTAAACAGAGATATGATGCTGAGATGCTAATGGCTTTTTAAGGAGATCAATGCTGACTATTGAGGTGTGATACTATAGCATGTTGACATATACAAGAACTCTGAATAAGTGACAGGTTTCAAGGTTTTATCTGACATTCTGGGAGGTTTGCTCTCTTCTCCAGGTGCAGGATGAGGGGCTAGAATCAGATTTTGGGGTGGGGTATTTTATACTTGGCTTGAGAACTTTTGCTGGACATGAACCTTCTGCCCATGTCCAGCCTGAGGGTTCAATCCTCTGCTGCTTTCAGGCACCTCTAGGCTCTGCCTTTACCCTACCAAGCTCCGCCCCCTCCTGCCTGGCTCCACCCCCTTAACTGCAGGGCCTTAGGGACTGAGCTTTAGGAGACTTGAGGCTGCCCTAGTTTCATTCACCTCCAAAGTAAAATATAGCATCTAATGCACTCCTCATTCTGTAATTTGGGTTCTACTTGCATGGAAGGAAGCATCAGTGTGGGACAGGCAGGCAACAGCATGAGACTCAGTCTGTTCCAGGCCTGCAAAATGTGTGTCCGCATGAGCCAAATGCAGCCTGCTGGTTATAGGGTGCCCAACCAGGGATTCAACAAGCCTCCTGATTTTTGCCACCTGCCTGGGACTACATCATCTGGGGAGGAATATCAAGATTCTGGCTAGGCAGGTGGGCGTTGTGGCCATCCACGGGCCTCCCATGTGCCACAAACCTTCAATAACTTCTCCCCGACCACAGTTTGTCCACCCATAATAGTAGAAAATGGTTTCAGATCAAGGCTTTCAAAGGACCGCCTGCTCCCACGTGATCCTGTCCACCCATACCCCCGCGATCGTCATCAGAAGCTCTGCTTTGTGTCCTGTTGGGATTGGAGGTCCGGATGGTTGGGATGTGAGATGAGGCCTTCTTAGTGGTGGCACCCAGATTGTAGAACATCCTCCTTTATAAGGCCTAATTGGACCCAACTTGACTGGTATTTCAGCATGCTGCAGCTCAACCCTTCCTGTTTTGCTGTGTTTCAGGTTTGTTTTCATCCCTACCCTACCCTACCCCGCACCCACACACTCATACACACACACACACACACACACACACTTTTTTGTGATGTTAACAACCAGCTGCCGGATTTTAGCATGGTTCTTCATCGACTTTGTAGGCGAGCTGTCTCGGCCTCATGACAGGCAGGCTGGAAATAAAATGCATAAAGAAATTAATAAACAAGCCACAGATTTCTTTGCCTATCACTTGTCTGGTTCTCTCCACATGCCCCCATGTCCATTTTCCTTTCTACACCTTTGCCTTATCTCGGTTATCCCTCCCGGACGTCTCTCTCCATCTGTATGTTCCTATCGAGAGCGAGATCTTCCCTTTATCACTTGCACAGAGACTCCCTTCAGTGGGTTCCTGACATTTTGTTCCCTCTTAACTCTGGGCTTCCTTTATCGAGCTGGCTGCTGCGTTCCTTATCATCGCTGAGGGATGCTTCCCCCTCACCCCGGCCTGCTCACAATCGCCTCCCCCCCCCCAATCCATGTGGGCTGTGTTGTTGCCTTTGAAAAGGTCAGCTTCCAGAGCCATCCTGAAGCAACACCCGGTGGGAATATCTCTGGAGGAGTTACGCCTGCCACTCCGAAACCCAAAGGGGCGAAGAACAGCCACTTGGAACGCAGCAACTTCCCGACGGAAAGGGTCATTAAAATTTGTCCTGCTGAGCTAAGTGGGATGGAGTTACCGTGTGCGTTTGTTTCCAGCTGGTGTCTCCTTTTGTGCATATGTGCCTGCGCGTGCACGCTTTATTGCTTTTACGCGGATTAAATGGCGTTGGCATGATGAGAAGACAGTCTGTTCCTTTGACTCTTCCCCAAACCTGTCCATCAGAAAGTAACACTGCTGCGGCTTACAATGCATTCTGGTCCAGTGGCCTGCTATTTTGAAGGCTCCTGAATTGGACCTGACGCCCATGTTCTTCCTGCATAAAGGCAGACCTGCCCAGCGTTCAGAGGCTCAATCCGGTGCCTACCTGGTCATGCACCATCCACCCACTCCTAGTCAGGATCTGTTGAGGTTTTCCCCTCTTGTCCAAGTGCAGAAAAGGGCAACTGAAATGCTTCAGGGCCTGGAGCATCTCCCCTATGAAGGAAGGTTACAACAGCTGGGATTGTCCAGCTTAGGGGAAAAGGAGGCTAAGGGGAGACCTGATAGAGGTGTACAAAACTATGCATGGTGCGGAAAAGGTGGATAGGGAAACATTTTTCTCCCTCTCTCAAAATACTAGATCCCAAAGGGGTCATCCCATGAAGCTGATGGGTGGGAGATCCAGGACAGAGAAAAGGAAGGACTTCTTCACACAGCGCAGAGTTAAATTATGGAATTCACTAGCACAAGATGCAGTGACAGCCACCAATTTGGATGGCTTGAAAAGAGGGTTGGATAAATTCCTGGAGGAGAAGGCTGTCCATGGCTACTAGCCCTGATGATTGTGTGCTATCTCTAGTCTTCGAGGCAGTACGCCTATACACCAGTTGCTGGGGAACATGGGTGGTATGGTGTTGTTGCACCCATGTCCTGCTTGTGGGTTCTTCAGTGACAGTTGGTTGGCCACTGTGGGAACAGAGTGCTGGCCTCAATGGACCCTTGGTCTGATCCAGTATCAGGGCTCTTCTTAGGTTCTTAAGTATGATCCTAGCCTTTTGTGTTGAATTGCGCTGTTCCCTTCCCAAGCAAACTTAACTTACCCTCGTAGGAGGGGAGTAGTCAACCCAACCTCTGTGACGGAGTCTCCCTGGGATAGCAAAACTGAAAGAGGGGGTCAAGGACTTGACACTCTGGCATTTGTGACTGATGATTACGTTTCCGCATCCTGTGCAAATTTGTAGCTTTTTGCTAGCCCTAACTTGGCTCCACCCTCCTTTGCCCCTGTTTCCTGACCCTCCTCCTCTTCCTCCTCCTCTCCATCTCTAGACCCAGTGGGACCTGTAACAAATGTTTCAATATGGAATATTCCTTGCTCAGTATCACTCCGTTCAATTCCCCTACCAGATTTCAATCAGTTCCCACGCAAGGGCCACTGAGCTCAATGTACCCTCACTGGGATGTTTGAGGGGTGCCCACCCCTGATTCAGAGTTTATTTTCCCCCAAAGATTGTTGTTGTACTTCTTCATGCCTTGGAATTCTCCTGCTGAAATCTCCCTTTTGTGCTCGGAGTGTACCATTAGGGCTATATAATGATGGACACTTATGCCTGTATGTTGGAAATGGAGGGAATGAAAGCAATGGAATGTCCCTCTTCATCTGAACTTTCCAAGTGCCTCTTTATAATCTCATCATCCTATCCACCCACCACCACCAGTTGCATTTTAACTCCTACCCAGTACCCCCTGCTCATTTCATTCCCTCTCAAGTCCTGCCCTAGAACTCCATGATAGCACGGTCCTCTCTTACATGGAAAGATCCTGCAGCCCACCTCTGATTAATTCTGCCCAAATGTTCTTCTCATGACATTTACAAAATAAAGGCAAAGAGTGGGGGAAAGCCGGCGACAAGAATAATGTCATTGATGTGGCAACAGGCTAATAAAAGGAATGCAAGAGTTGAAATTTGTGACTAACAGCAGACAGTCGGTTCCGGGACATAAAAACGCCGTGTGTTGTGCATTAGAAATAAACTGGAATACTAATATACAGTGTTGCTTTCCAAGCCGAAGCTAATAGAGTTCCTTTGTTCCGGTGTTCAATGAATCACTGGGCCTGCTCTGACCACGAAAATGGCCTTTGGGTTAGGCATAAATGGCTCCTCTTAAGAGCAAATTAGCTGGTGACCGATCAGTGACTTTGGAAGACCGGAAAACAGCGCTGGAGGCACCCATTACCACAAAGGAAATCTCTTCTGCATTTTTGACTTGTCTCTTCACATGCTAACGCAGGGGTAAGAAATTTGGTGCCCGCCATATGTTTTGGGCAACAACTCCCATGGGCCCTAGCCAGCATGGCCAGTGATTGGGCATGATGGGGTTTGTAGGCTCAAACATCTGAAGGGCATCAGAATTCCTGCCCCCCTGTAATTCCACGGAAGTAATTCCACTGATTCCTCCCATAAAGCACACGTACCAAGGATACATTTTCCCAGAGTGGAGACGCCCCTTCCTCAGTTTATATTTTGATCTGGCACTGGCTGTTGGAAGGCAAACAGATCATCCACTTGGGTATTGTAGGGCTAACCAAAATGATCAGAGAGGTTAAGGCACCATCCCCATGAGGAGAAGCCAAAGGCTAGGTTTGTAAAGAAATAAAAATGACGTGATCAAAGTTAAATTTTCATTCATCTTTTTTATCGTGATTTTTAATGGAACAAAACAAAATGAATCATGTAGAAAATAAAGGGGGGGGAGAACATACCTACATAAGAAATATTGGTACTCCATTATATACAAAATTCTAAATCAAAGATAGAAAATTATGCGTAAGCATCAAGAAAAGCAGACCAAATATCCATGTGTTTATATATTTGTGCGTGGCATCTGTAAACCGCCCGTTCAAATGCCGATAATATTGTTAGGTCCTCAATGCAATGCATTATAGAAGGTGAACATTTGCCCTTCCAGTGTTGTCCTGTTCGTCTTTTGAGAGCCAAAATTGCTCAGCAAATTCATTTGTGCTGACCATACGTTAGTTTCCAAGAAACTGGTAAATAATTTAGGATGATCAAAGTTTATAAAAATGACCAAAGTTTATAAAATTATGACTGGCAGTAGATTTGGGACAGGCAAAAGCAAGTATAATTCTTTCAGCATTTACCTATCGTTCAAGATTCTTTCCTTCTTTTCTCTCTCTCTCTCTCTCTCTCTCTCTCTCTCTCTCTCTTTCTTGTTCTCCCTTAATTGTGCAATTGACTAGACCAGAAATCTTGCAGTCTTGTCTAGTCAGTTTCATTCCTCCTGTGTTAGCAGTGTTTCACTTCTCCCGTTTCATCCCCATCTAATCCCATGTTCACTCTTATCATGGAATTACATGAGGATGAGACCACAATTTGGAATTTGTAGAGGAATTAACAAGCATGTCCCCCTCTGTACAAGACTTCCTCTCCATCACATACCCCTGGCTATCGAGCGACTAATAATGTCTCTGGCATAGCTGTTGAAGGCTTCGCATTTCTGGGGGAGCCTCTTTTTTTTATAAGGCAATAACCCGACTGCCAACACAGTGAAGTTCTCCCATCAGGATAGCCCGTTCCCTGGAAAGCAAAGAGGTTGCCTGTCTGAAACTGCTACACATCCGTACAGGTGAATTGCTGCTGACCTGAAATTTCTCAACAGAGCTGCTCATTAAGACATTATCTATCACTCCACTTCCTACACGTACTCTTGAACTCTGAAGTTGGAGTAGTCTTCCTTTGTGGGGGGCGGGGAGCGACACTTTATAGTTTTTGAAGAAGTAGAGCATCGAAGGATGAAGCAAAGCTGTCTCAATGCTCCCCTCCGCCTTCTCTCCTCTTAATCGAGACTGATTGTTGGGAGCTGAACTCGTGTTGTATTTCTGCTCAGCGTCCCATTAATCAGACATGTCACGTGTCTGCGTGCGCACGCACACGGGTGTGTGTGTGTTCCCTCCACCCCGGGTCTCACAATCTTCTCTCGGCGTGATTCCACCTCCTGCCATTTTCCTTGCCAAGTTATTAGCAGTCAGAAACGAGTTGTTGCTACAGGATTTAGGTCAGCCTCGTAGCTAAGGGTCAGGGCAGATGAAACAATCACAGTGTCTGAGATGGGGTTAAGCGATTGAGGGCAGAGAGACCCTCTTCTGAACTGTGAATAATCTGGCATTGGCTGCTGTTAAGGATGGGTCTATGGACGTGCCAATCGTACTGTATACTGGATCGGACCATTGGTTCATCTAGCTGGTAGTGCCTGCCTGCTGTTTGTTCTTCCTGTCCTTTCCCTGGGGATGCTGGGGGATGAATCCAGGGCTTTCTTTGTGCAAAGCATGTCCTCTGCATCTGATGGATGACTAGCCCTCCTCTTAGCTAACCAAGAGCTTGTTCATTCCTATATCATTCATTCATTCCATTTATATCCCGCCTTTTTTCCTCCAAGGAACCCACGGCAGCATACATAATCCACCTCCTCTCCATTTCTATCCTCACAACAACAACAACAACCCTGTGAAGTAGGCTGGGCTGAGAGTCTGTGACTGGCCCAAAGTCACCCAGTGGGTTTCCATGGCCAAGTGGGGACTAGAACCCGGATCTCCCAACTCCCAGTCCAACATTTTAGCCACTACACCACACTGGCTCCTCCTCCTCCTCCTCCTCCTCCTCCTCCTCCTCCTCCTCCTCCTCTTAAGACATTTGTATACTACCCTTCATAAACTTTTATTCCAGGGCAGTTCACAGTATGATTGAGAACAGGAATAGTTCAACAGTATAAACTAGGTGTGGTCAGACGTCAGGGTTCCTGGATCTCCTTTGTTTTTAATAGGAATCCACGGACTCAAGCCAAGTACAATAGTATCCTGCAGATGGGTGGAACCAGATGCAAAATGGAGGCTGTGGAGGCAGACGTGTTACTTACTGCAACCCTGAGCCTTAGACACAGTTTGTTTCTTTCATTTACAGGCTTGTAAACACAATGAGGACAGAAGATGTGTCATAGCCACAGATTGTTGTGTGTTCAGGGTCTTGCTATTTACTGTGCTATCTGTACAGCACCATGTACATTGATGGTGCTATATAAATAAATAAATAATAATAATAATAATAATAATAATAATAATAATAATAATAATCCCATGAAGCTGATTGATGGGAGATTCAGGGCAGATAAAAGGAAGGACTTCTTCACACAGCGCAGAGTTAAATTATGGAACTCACTGCCGCAAGATGTAGTGATGGCCGCCCATTGGGATGGCTTTAAAAGGGGGTTGGATCAATTCCTGGAGGCAAAGGCTATCCATGGCTACTAGCCCTGATGGTTGTGTGCTATCTCCAGTATTCGAGGCAATACGCCCATGTGCACCAGTTGCTGGGGAACATGGGTGGGAGGCTGCTGTGGCACCATGTCCTGCTTTGTTGGTCCCTGGCCGATGGCTGGCTGGCCACTGTGAAAACAGACTGCTGGACTGGATGGACCCTTGGTCTGATCCAGCATCAGGGCTCTTCTGATGTTCTTATGTCAATTGAAAAAGAAACTGAGAAAGAGGGTGCAGTAACTGGCCGTCCTGGGGGATCCCTGAACCTGAAGTATTCCGGTTAGGGGGCGAGGATACACTGCAACATTCTGTTGCCGCTCTCTCTTGTAAGAGATACAATCTAAAACTGCACAATGCAGCAACTAGAGAGCAAACGCAGTAGCTAGCCAGGATTCACGTTGTCCAGAGGATGTCCGTCCATGGGAAGTGAAAACTCAATGTATTGTGATAGTATATATACATATAAAAGCTGATGCATTTCAAATGTTACCTGTGCCGCCCAAATGGGTTTGCCACAGTGTGTATTTTGAAACTGGGCCATCATACCTGAGTACATAAAGGAAAGAAACCAAAGGAAATTACATGCTGCGTCAGAAAGTCTCAAAATGCATTCTATGTTTTGCGATGAGGGTAGGTTAATATGTTTCTGTGAAGATGCTGTTCCGTATCTGTCTGTAACTGCTCCTGATCCCCATGGCAGACTTCTAGTTTAGATCAAAGCCTAGGTGTGTGCCTTTTAAAGGTCTTGCCCTCCTATTTCCTGGCCTTTGGAATACTTACATGGCTAAACCGCACAGTTTAGCATGATTGATTTCTGCGGAGTTTTCGCCCACTTAACAGCAGTAAAATGGGGGGAATTAATTATGTCTGTGTCACATTTTTAGCTCTTGAAGCTTCAATTCATTTCACTGTGTCTAAAAAGATGATGTCCTCTAGCTACAGGTGCTGAAGAACCACAAGGCGTGATAGTAATTGACAAGCAGGGCCTGGCAAAGTCAGTAGACTAGCCTTCTCCAGGCTGCCAGACTACAACACCCATCATTCCCAGCAGTGAACCAGGGAATAATAATGCCCCACCTTTCCTGAAACTTCAGGTTTCGCCTGAGGCTCAGTAGTCAGCAAAATGAACAATGTGGGATATCTTCTCTCCATGGACAGGTGAACCTGGTCAAGGTAAGAAGGGAAGCCCATGGAGGCTGGTGACTCTAACTTCAGTGTGGCTGCAAATCGCTTCTAGGTTGCAATCAGAACCAACCAGAACTCTCAAGAAGCTCTCAAGATGCTGCACCTATTTGGGGTTTGGAGTTCAGCTCCTTCGATAGCTCTTTTAGTATTCTGGCTGGTTCTGGCCAAAATCCAGACCGGTTTCGCAGCTCCACCAAACTTGGAGCCATCAACCATGAATGGGACTGAAGTTAGTCATGACTAAAATCCATCTCATTAATTTCAGTGGGTCTACTTTTTGTAGGGCCAACATTGGATACACTCCAGAACCAGCAAAAAGTATTGAGATGCTGAACCTATTGCAAGAGTTTTCAGCACCTTGAATAGCACCCTTGCAGTTCTGAGTAGTGTCCAATGTTGGCCCCATGTAGAGTAGACCCATCGAAATAAATGAGGCTGAGGTTAGTCATAACTAACTTCATTCCCATTCATTTCAATGGGTCTACTCTACATAGGGTTAACATGGAGTACCACCATCTGACACCCAGGATGGATTCGCAGCCCCACCAAAATCAGAGCCACCAGCCTTCGCTGGTGGCAGCTCAGCTCAGAGGGAACAGAGCAGTCTGGGAGGTGGGACAAATGACAGAATTGTCCTTACTAAGGAAGAAGTCCTGGTCCTTCAACCCCGTGAGCCCTTCGCTGCTCTAAGCCCGTGAGCCAAGGAAGGGCTCAAGAGGAAACACATCACAGCCTCCACTCATGGTTCCCTCTCCCTGGGGACCCAGAAGGCCATGGTGAGCACTTGTGAGACCACCACAAGAAGGAGGTGAGGCTATGTAGGGAGCCCCCCGGAGAGGCCATCTTGCCCAAAGGTCGTCCAAAACCCAAACCCAACACCCATGTTGTATATAAGTAATGTAATGTTTACATTTGCCCTGTGCAAGCATTCATTGCATACTAGGGACCGTGACATTGTTGGTTTCTTCTTTCCTTTTCCTGTTTTTGGCGTTCACTCTTCCTCCATCTGGCAGTGTTTGGAGCTGAAATGGTTTGTGAGCATAGCTGATTCTCACAGATCGTCCATCCGACTCGGTTGGATTCTACCCGAGTCTCTTGGCATTTCGGGCAAGAGACGGCAGAGGCCCGACAGTTGTTCTGCATGCGCTTAAGCAAACGGAGCTTGATCGAGGAGACCCGGGAGAATATACGCCTGGCCGATGCGGTGTTATGGGTGTTTAGAGAGCCCCCGCGCCTCTCAGGAAACCCCCCACGAGGTGCAGATGTTGCCTTTTTGACACACGCAGCCAAAGCTCCTGCTGGAAATAAATTAAGGCCACATTGCACCCCAGGGTCAGATTGTCCCAATGTGAATGCCGTAGCAGATTGCATCGTCACTCTGGCGCAGCTGCATCAGAGATAACGTGTTGCCCAGCCCAAAATGAGACAAGGCGTTCAGCAGAAGTCTCATCCACGTAATGCATGGCCTCTTACTGTATTGCCAACTTCAGGGCGACCCTATGGAAAAGAGGTCAAGGCTCCTGTGTCTTTTACGGTTGTGTAGAAAAGGGAGTTTCTGCAGGTGTCATTTGCATGCATGCAGCGCCTGGTGAAATTCCCTCTTCATCAGAGTAGTTAAAAGCTGCAGGAGCCCTGCCCTCATTTGTATCTGGTCACTCTAGCTATGCTACAGTGATCAGATGCAAATGAGGGCAGGGCTCCTGCACCTTTGACTGATGTGATGGAGAGGGAATCTCACCATATGACACAGCAGTGAACAGGTTCCCTGCTACCCACACATCATCGGTGTGAGTAATCTCTAGCGTGCAAACCACCTTGTAGAAGGGGAAACAAAACCCCATTCCATCTACTTGCCTGCAGGCCAGGCTTACCACCTGCAGGCGAGTGGCTATTTACAAGCTGGCGCTTCTGTTTTTGGAAGCATTCCACGAGGAAGCATTGCTATTAGATACGCTGCCTCTCTTGCCAAATGGCTGCTGTCGCATTGTCAGGAACACCCAAAAATTGCCACGGGGGAACAAAATGAACATGGCCGATGCAAAAGAAATAGTCCTCTCGGGCAAAGGAGGTTATTAGCCTGCATTAGCAGGGAACTGCCACATCGCTAACGACATGGCTAATTGAGTAGCCGAGTTTAAAAGCAGCTCATTACCCTAACGAAAGAAAGAGAGAGGGCATGCTGTTCAGTGCAGAGATTTGAAAACAACAGCAACAGCAGCAGCAGGACTGTTTGATGTGGTCGATTGTTGGCATATAAGATTCGATTTGTTGCCGCTTTTCTATAACTTTTGGAAGGGGATCCACAATTCAGCTCGCCATGGTGAGTGTCTCGCCACCTTCTGGTGAGTCTAATGAGAAGACTCTCTTCAGCTTGGATTTGGGGAGGGGATACAGACCATCTCCTGCTGTCACATGGCGCTTCAGAGGAGGCAACGCAGCTGCACGGGAGATCATGGGGGGGGAGCTCTCCCCAACTCCAAGCTAACAAGGAAGGCTGGGGTGGTTGCCATTTTTTCACTGGGCTGCTGAAGCATTCAAAGTGCTCATGGAGCCCTGTCCCAAAACTATGCCCTGATGCAGGTCAACCTTGAAGATGCTCACCAGCCCTATGTCCAAGTGGGGATGGGGAATTGTTCCTGACTCGAAGAGAAGGAAAACATCATCATCATCGTCATCTGGCAGGAATGGACTATACACCCAGACACAATACAGCTGCAAATATAATTCACCAACAACTGGCCATCAAATTCAACCTCATCAAACAACCTACACCGTACTATACATACTCACCCGAAGCATTCTCGGAAAATGCAGATCATAAAATATATTGGGAGAGAGCAATTCATACAGACAAGACAATACTTTGTAACTGACCAGACTTAACAGTTACAGACAAAAAAAAGGGGGGGAAGCACATACCTCATTGACATAGCAATACGTAATGACAAAAATGTTGGAGAAAAGGAAGAGGGAAAGAGAGAAAAATGTATACCGCTAGAAAAACCGCCATGAGCAAGAAAGAGATAGAATAATAACAAATAAACAGCAGCATATGGCAAGTAATAATAATAAACAGCAACATATGGTGAGTGACAACATGGCAGGATCATTGGTTCCGGATGGAGGGATACCAGCAAGCACCTGTTAAGATACAAAAGCCAAGCACAGACCAAGTCGTGGTGTTCATAAATTGCCATTGCAGGTTAATTGCCCAGCCTTGCCTTGCTTTTTGTGGAAATTCATCAAGCTATGAGCACAAGGAGTGAGGTGCAAAGGCAGTGAGCCCCTTGCAGGCTGGGAATAAAGGGAAAGGAATTGAAGGAAGATACCAAATCTCTCTCTCTCTCTCTCTCCTGTCAACCGTAAGATAATTACAAATGATGGGCTGTCATCAGAACCGGCTGCTGCTTCTCCGAGCGATTGCAGATGATGGTCGTTTCGCTAACCACCTGCAGCCCTGAGAAAGCCTGGCCTAGAGAGAGTTTCGACGGCAGGAACCAGCTTACTCCTGGTCAAGAGTCTCGCATTCTGTGCTTTGCCAACCTCACAAAGGGAGCAGAAGTGGAGGGTGGGGGCTCCGATTTCGGAGGGGCCGTGAACCCCTTCTGGATTTCAAGTTGGAACCAGATGGAACTCTAAAGGAGCTGTCCAAGGAGCAGCATGTATTTGGGGGATAGGGTTCAGCACCTTGGATAGCTGCTTTAAAGTTCCGACTGACACCCGGAATGGACCCACAACCCCACCGAAATCGGAGCCACCAGCCTCCACGGATTTGGAGATGGAGCACAGGAAGGGGCGAACTGCTGGATCAGAAAGATTGGCCCGTCCAGACCAGGGTCTGCAACAGGTGACCCACTGGCCACTATCGAGCCTACCACGGCCATTTGTGGAACACCACCACCACCGCTTCCATTGCTGTGTCTGCTGCAATCTCAGCCATCCTGCTGGCAAACAGGGCATGACCCACCCCAGCTGGGCGGCCCCTTCTTCCAGGCACCAAGGTGCACATTGCCAGCACTGTCTGTTTCCCAGCAGAATTGCTGCAATTGTGGTATCGGCAGCCACATTTGGATTTGGGGAAAGGGTTGTGGCTCACACAGCATTTAAAAGAGGTCCCCCAGAGCCTCAGTATCCAGACTAGCCCACTGTTATCTGTTCTAACCATTACCTGGTCTAGCCCAATGTTACTTGTTAGGGAGAGTATTGAATGCCCCTGATGTGTAAGGGTTAGAGTATCAGGATGGGGGACCCAGTTTAAAATCACGTCAGCGGCTGACTTTGGGTTTTGTCACTCTCTCTTAGGCCTAACTTAAAAGGTTGTTGTGAGGATAAATGGGCAGGTGGTTAGAACCCCGTCTACCCCTGGGCTCAGTGGAAGAAAGGCAGGAAAGAAATGAACTATTGGGGTGCTGTACCCTTAACCTTCTACTTGCAATGTCGGCCACACCAGTATCGTACTGGTTAGGCTTCATGCCTCCAGACCAGAAGAGAACTTGTGTGGTGTGTAGGGGTTAGATTGTTGGACTGGGATTCGGGAGATCCGGGTTCTAGTCCCCACTTGGCCATGAAGCTCCCTGGGTGACTTTGGGCCAGTCACTCACTCACTCTCAGCCTGTTAGCTAATTGCTGCATATAAACTAATGCAGATCTGTGCAGCTGCGTAAATGTGAATTAGCAACAAGTAGAATGGAATTCTGGGTTTAAAAATATGATTCCATCAATGAGCGGGTGATGGAATGAAAGATGCTTCACAACCCATAAATCCCAGATGGAACAGATTTAGCACAATCCATGCATCCCTCCCAGGGGCCCAATCCATCCCTCCGGAGTTCCCCAGATGGCTACATACCCTTTCCCCTGAGAACTATGGGATTCAGCACCATCAGGGAGTGTTTTCAGCAGCACAGCAAAAGGCTACCTAGGATCAGTTGCGCCCTCATCAAAGGACGGGGAAGAGATTGGGGTAACCTTCCCCAATCGGGCGCCCTTGAGAAGTTTTGGACTTCAACTCCTATCATCCCCAGGCAGCATGGATGCTGGGAGTTGTAGTCCAAGATGATCTGGAGAGCTCCAGATTGGGGAATAGGGCAGGTGGGGATTTCGTTCGCACCGAAGTTTCCTCCATCCCGTTCTTGGCGAGAAGCTTGGATAAAATGAAATGTAAAAAACCCAGGCTCCGAGTGAGCTGCTTTGGCTTCAGCTAACGAAGCCGGCCTCTTGGTTCAGTGATGGCCACTTGCGCCCCTTCCAATGTTTCTGCTTCTCCTCCTAATGAATTAATCAGCTGATGCTTCACAGATGGTGGCTCATTAGAGAGGTGCATGTCAACCTTTGAAGCAAGACTGCTGGCCCGTGAATGTCCCAAGCAGAAGAAGAAGAAGAAGAAGAAGAAGAAGAAGAAGAAGAAGAAGAAGAAGAAGAAGAAGAAATTACACTCACCAAGAAAAGATGCTTCCCTTGGAGAAAGAGAGAGAGAGAGAGAGATTCTCCATATGTGTTCTTCTAATTAACAGCCATTGTTCCCAGCGCGGCTTGGAAATAATTGCACGAACTAGCGTGAGGAAGGGGGAAAATGCCAAGTGAACAACAACAGGAACTGTTTTCTTGGCACAGAAACAGGATTCACTGAGAAGAAGAGCTTGAAAAGGTGAACCAAATTCTCACTGGGATGTTTGGAGCAGACGTTAACTTTGTGATGGCATCAGTGTGTGTGAGGGAGATGACCTCAGCTCTAGAGGGTAGGTTAATTAGCATTAAGCATTCAGGAAACTTGGCATCTTGGGTTGGGTACCTCTGGGCATGTACAGAGTGGTTGTTTTTCCTCTGTAAGGGCCACACTTTTTTCCTGAAGAAAAGACCCCAATGAGCTGCCAGTGGAACATGAAGAGGACTCCAATCTTCACCTCCCCACTCAGCTATGAAGCTCACTTGGATCAGTTATTATTTCTCAGCTTCACCTGAGAACCTCACAGGATTGCTGTGAGAGTAAAATTGTGGTGGGGCAAAGGTCAAGGCACATCACGCTGAGGTCCTTGGAGAGAGAGGATGGGATTAAAACAGGACAAATCAATTTCTTTTAAATGTATTCTTTTGTTTTAGCTCAGAGCTAGAACAAAACAATACATTTAAAAGCATGGTGCCCTTAGGCACCAATCCACCGTGGACATCTCTCTCGGTGTCCAGCAGGCTTTCAGCCTCTTCTGGTTTTTCAAATTTTATTTCTTAAGACTTTTTTTAAAAAAATACTGCTGCTTTGTTTTATTTTTGGTGAGTTTTTTTTAAAATGTATACTGGAGTTTTAAACTTTTATATTGTTTTATTATGTTGTATTTTATGGGTTTAATTGTTGTGAACCACCCAGAGAGTTTGGAGGCTATTGGATGGTATAGAAATATAATAAATCACTGAAGCTCAGCAGAGTCGCAAAACTTCACTCTGGTTAGTAAAACAAGCCGATATAACTCCAGTTTGAACAGCGGGCGCCTGTTCTTTTCGGGGGTCACTTTCAACTTCAGCTTTTGAAGGTTGAAAGCATTTCTCTCTAGAATGCCATTTTCAATACTGTATGTTGGTCACTGAAAGCAGCAGGGAAACATTGAGGGGGAAACACATTAAACCGAGCAATTTGAAAATTACAGCATTTCCATCAACACATCTGCCTTCTAAAAATAAAATCATATGTCCTGAGCCTAGGGCTATCACAGTGCTTTATTAAACTCCATCCTAGCAGGAAATATATCCATACAGATATAGATATAGATATAGATACAGAGAGAGAGAGAGAGAGAGAGAGAGAGAGAGAGAGAGAGAGAGAGAGAGAGAGAGAGATTAAATACACACATACAAAATGTTGATTTGAAACTCAACAATGACAATAATGAACCGTCATAGGCTGAGCCATATGTTCCATGGGGAGTATGTGTGTGTGTGAGAAAGCGAGCGAAAGATGTGTGAACCGTTCACCTTTAAATAAGCAGCACTTGGGGGGTAACATTATAGACCCATTTGGCATCCAAAACACAGGACCCCGTTTCAGCTGTGCAGACGTTGCCGAATTGTTTGGAGTTGAGAATAAGGGCCAGAAATGATCATGCATGAGATATGCACGTAGGGCTAAACTACACGCTGTGTTAAATGAATTGCGTGTAGATGATATATTCTTTTCCTTATCCTTTTTTTTTTTTTTTACTTTATTGTAAGGATGTGGGGCCCTGATTTGGATCAGGACTCTCACGTTTGGATGGGGTTTAAGAATTCCCACCCAGCTGCTTTCCCACCCTCCTGGAATGCCCCACGCATGCATGGGGACTAAGGGAGGGTGCAAGTGGTAGCAAGACAGGCAGGGGGAAACTTCATCTTTTCCTGATGATCTTCTCCACCCCCGGCAAACTTCTAGAAGTGCTTCCATTGCTGCCTTCATAGAATCATAGAATAGTAGAGTTGGAAGGGGCCTCTAAGGCCATCTAGTCCAACCACATGCAGGAATCCACCTTAAAGCATCCCTGACCGATGGTTGTCCAGCTGCCTTTTGAATGCCTCTAGGGTGGGAGAGGCCACAACCTCCCTAGGTCATTCGTTCCATTGTTGTCCTGCTCTAACAGTCAGGAAGTTTTTCCTGATGTCCAGCCGGAATCTGGCTTCCTGTAACTTGAGCCCATTATCCTTCCTCCTGCACTCTGGGATGATCAAGAAATGATCCTGGCCCTCCTCGGCATGTAATGAGTCGGGCCAGCTGATGGAATTTTTTTTGTATATTTTTATTGGCACATTTTTATTCGCATTTGTGCGAAAACGCAACAGAAAAGAGCTCAATTCCTCCATTAACAGATGCGATTTTGGGAAAATTGTGCTATTTATCCGTGGCTCAACTTGCAAATCTGAGCTGAGTCATGGGTGTCGCGGTGATCCATCGGGCCCAAAAAGGGGCGGATTTCCCCCATGACAGATATCCCTACTTTAAGTACCTCTTTAGCAGCAGAACACTTCTCCTAACATTGAGCAAAAATCTTCCCTGTCGTTTTTAGCCTGTGTTTGCCAATTTGCCCTCTGGTGCAAAAGAGGACAGGTGTGTTCCATCTCATGTGGTTATCTGAAAAGACCTATGTGTGTGCTCCTGAGTAAAATAAGTATAGGATCCCGCTCCATACGATGACCCTATTCCCCTGGAAGATGTGTTTCTAATCTAAATCAGCCTTCTGCTTAGTGCCAAAGGACACGGCAGCATCTTGCCCCAGCTGTGTTTACCATGGGAATGACACACAGCAAGAAGAAGAAAACGTCTTGTTGAACATTTTTGCCATTCCAGCACTTCTAACTTCTTTCTTCTTTTCTGAACGTCAAAACAATGGCAGGAAGGTTCTTTGTTTTCTTGATAAACTCTTTATCATTCAGCAAGAATGCTGGGACATCTGATTTATTATTATTCTTATTATTTAAAAGTTGCTTTTGGAGGGGGAACTTTTAGAATGGGAAGAAAAGCCTTCTGCATGTCAAGTATTCTGCAGACGCTGTGAAAACTGAGACTGAATTACATTAGTACATGTGTCAAACTCCAGAGGCTCTGGAAACAGGCAGTATCGTGTAACGGATATCAAATGGTGGGTTTCGATTGGAGGCAGGACCTGGGTTCAAATCCCAATTCACTGGAGAGTTATAATTTTGGGGAAGTCCAGGTGTGCCTGTTTACTCTCCCTCATAAGGTTATTGTGAAGACAGGGGGTCTTGCCTCACTGATACATGCCATTGCAACCTCCAGGCCTGACTACTACAGTGTGTTTGGTGTGGGGCTGCCCTTGAAGATGGCACCGGTGCTTCATCCGGTGCAGAATGCTGTGACGTGTTTAATTTCCGTCTATCCTATGTCATGGAGCTGTTGTGTTACATTTCAAGAGATCATAGAATCATAGAATAGCAGAGTTGGAAGGGGCCTACAAGGCCATCGAGTCCACCCCCTGCTCAATGCAGGAATCCACCTTAAAGCATCCCTGACAGATGGTTGTTCAGCTGCCTCTTGAAGGCCTCTAGTGTGGGAGAGCCCACAACCTCCCTAGGTAACTGATTCCATTGTCGTACTGCTCTAACAGTCAGGAAGTTCCTGATGTCCAGCTGGAATCTGGCTTCCTTTAACTTGAGCCCGTTGTTCCGTGTCCTGCACTCTGGGAGGATCGAGAAGAGATCCTGGCCCTCCTCTGTGTGACAACCTTTTAAGTATTTGAAGAGTGCTATCATGTCTCCCCTCAATCTTCCCTTCTCCAGGCTAAACATGCCCAGTTCTTTCAGTCTCTCTTCATAGGGCTTTGTTTCCAGACCCCTGATCATCCTGGTTGCCCTCCTCTGAACACGCTCCAGCTTGTCTGCGTCCTTCTTGAATTGTGGAGTCCAGAACTGGATGCAATACTCTAGATGAGGCCTAACCAGGGCCGAATAGAGAGGAACCAGTACCTCACGTGATTTGGAAGCTACACTTCTATTAATGCAGCCCAAAATAGCATTTGCCTTTCTTGCAGCCATATCGCACTCTTGGCTCATATTCAGCTTGCGATCTACAACAATTCCAAGATCCTTCTCGTTTGTAGTATTTCTGAGCCAAGTATCCCCCATCTTGTAACTGTGCCTTTGGTTTCTATTTCCTAGATGTAGAACTTGGCATTTATCCCTATTAAAGTTCATTCTGTTGTTTTCAGCCCAGCACTCCAGCCTATCAAGATCCCTTTGAATTGAGACACGTGCAGCATCCTTGGCTTTGCTGACTGTCTTCACTGCTGGTGGACTTCAAGGTGTTGGTCTTGTCCTAGAACACCCAACATAGCCAGGAACCCACATATCATAGCCACCATCTTCCACTATATCAATCCATGTTTCCTCTACTAAGAAGTACCTTTTCCCAAACATGTCCACTGCTTCATTTTCTTCAAGGGGCCGAAACTAAGTCCCTAGCTCTCATGGCAAACTGAGAGGCCACCCTTTTTATTCTTGCAATGACTCTGCGAGGCAGCGAAAACAATGAAGAGTCTTGTGGCACCTAAAAGACCCCAAACAGTTCTTCTGGCTTAATCTTCTGTGGAATCTGTCCACTTCATCAGAAGCATGAGGATTTGAAGGAAGTTGGGGAGAGATAAACTGGGTCAGCAGAGGGAATTGAAATACACAATATGCAGATAACGATGATTACCCTAACAGTGGCCGTTGACAAAAGGAAGTTGGGTGATAGCACAGACATCAGTGTAGCTCTGAGCCGACGAACATTGTTTGCTTGGCTTTAAAACAACAACACACCTTTGTCCTGATTCAAACCGCAGGAGATAGAGTCAAATTTCTTGGTGAATGACACTTCCGCAATTTCACAATGCAATATGCGGAGAGATAATGACTGGCCCAGGGTCAGCCTGTGAGGACTTGTGGGTGTGCTGGCTGGGGATAATGGGAGCTAGATGGCAGCAGGGTGGAGAAGGTTATATTGCACCAGTGGAGGCTGGTGGCTCAGATTTCAGTGGGGCTGTGATTCCATTCTGGGTTTCAGTCAGAACTCTAAAGGAATCATCCAAGATGCTGAATCTAGTTTGGGGTTTTTTGGTTCAGCACCTTTGATAACTTTGACCAGTTCTAAATGAAGCCCAGAATAGAATCACAGCTCCACCAAAATTGGAACCATCAGCCGCCACTGTACTAGACCACACTGGCTCCGGCTATTTTGAAAATGATATAAATGCTGTTCTCTATTACACACAAAAGGACATGGGGAGGTTGAAAGACATGCTTTCTTTTTTTAGGCAAAGAATTTACAATGCCATCTTTCCAGGGACGCTCCAAAACGTAGCCAAATTAGCAAATTCTGTACAATACCAAAGAAGCCGCCACAATTAGAGGACAAATGAGAGCCGCTCTGGAGTTGTGGAGAAAACCAAATTACACTCCGCCGAGCCTTGGCGGTCGATGGGCCGGCGTTGGGTTGCACGTCAGGGATGATTTCTCAGGCAGCATCAGGAGCAAATTGTATATCTAATTTCTGCCACAAATACTTTTGCTGTGCAAAGCGACAAAGCGCTGCCTCCCTGGGGCAGGGAGGGAGGAGGGCGCTGATGAGGAGGATTTGGGGCTGGCTTTCAGAGCACACGCAGAGCGTGACGAAGACGTCGCCTCGCCGGGCGTTGGAGCGGTCGACGTTCACCTCGCAGAGTGGTTGCTAATGGAATCGAGGGAGGCAGAGATGGGTGATGGATTGCATGGCATCGATTGTAGAGGAAGGACAGCTGGGGAATGGAGATGGGGAAGGAAGGGAAGATGGACCAGATGAGATAAGAAGGGAGGGGAAGTGGTAGATACAAGGAGGAACGTGTGGATGCCGTGGAAAGAGAGAGGAACAGGACGTAGGGCCGGCCCAACCATGAAGCAGAATGAGGCAATCACTTCAGGCAGCAGGTGCCAGGAGGCAGCAGCAAGGCCTGCTCTGTCCCTCTTAAGTTAGCCTGACCCACCATCAGTGTTGAAGAAACAGTCCAGTTGGCTTCGGAACATGGAGTGGTAGAGGGCGCCATCTTGTTCTTCACCTCAGGCAGCAAAATGTCTTGGAATGGCCCTGGATGTCTGGAAGGAAGAAGAAGGGGAGGGAGGGAGGGGGAGAGAGGAGGAGGAGGAGGAGGAGGAGGAGGAGGAGGAGGAGGAGGAGGAGAAGGAGAAGAAGAAGAAGAAGAAGAAGAAGAAGAAGAAGAAGAAGAAGAAGAAGAAGAAGAAGAAGAAGAAGAAGAAGAGGACTAAATGGAAGAAGCAATGGATGAATGCAGTGCCTACTTCAGGTTTTTTAGGGCCCTTGGGAGAGACACACTTCATAGGTCCCCTCTCTTAATCAGTCTACTTTCTCATGGTCATTGTCCCCAGCTTCTATCTCTCCTCATCACTAACACTTGCTTGACAGCCAGTGAGTCAGTGAGTAAGGAGATAGTGACATCTGCTGCTCCTCCTCCTCATGGCCTCCCTTCTCTGGGCCAGAGCGAAAGGCAGGTGAGCAAGCAGGTTGCAAGGGTGATATGGAAGAGTAAGTCCAGGGGGCTGTTTGAAGTGGGCCCCTCCTGTGGTTTGAGCCATTGGCAGGAGCTCAGGAATGCCTACCTTTGATGCCGGTAATGGATAGATTGTGATGACGGAGAGACTTTAAAAAAAATGCAGTGATTAAATGGCATGAGTGTTCCCAGGATGTTTCTGGTCAGAGGTCTTCTAGCCCTACCAAATGAGAGCAGATTCACAGCCCCATTAAAATCAGAGCCACCAGCCTTCACTCACTATACACCCCTGTTTCTTATGCAGTCATAGGAGTTTGAGGATTATCCACTATGCCGTCCCAACAGCCTTCTGGGGGTGTAAGTGAGCTATGAACCAGCTGGGCGCTCCGGTTTGAACCTGACATTGACGCTTGACGTCCATCATCACAAGAGAGACGTTAATGGGGTATTGACCAAGTTAAAAGCCCAGCTCAATAGCGACCCTTAGCAGCTCAATAGTTCGATATGGCTTGTCTACCGATAAAGAAAGCTGCCATTGGCGTGCCAGTCACTGCTGAGCTCCTGTTTCCTCTGTAGATGGAAGACAGGCATGGGATTTTAAAAACTGCGGGTGCAATGAGAAGGAAAGAACACAGTTGGCCTCTTAGAACTGTGTGGTGGAGGTGGAGGTGGAGGTGGAGGAGGAGGAGGAGGAGGAGGTGGAAGTGGAAGTGGAGGAGGAGGTGGAGGTGGAGGTGGAGGTGGAGGTGGAGGTGGAGGAGGAGGAGGAGGAGGAGGAGGAGGAGGTGGTGGAGGAGGAGGTGGAGGTGGAGGTGGAGGAGGAAAACCTGACACAGCTGCATAGATCCATCATGCTCATCCTGTAGGGTCTACCAGTTGGGTAGGCGTCCAAGGATTGTTTCTTCTGGGAGCAGCTGCTTGTGCCTACTAAGGCAGAGCAGTCAATCCCACAGTAATTGACCTGCAACTGCTAACCCAAAAGAACTCATTGCTGTAGCTGCCGGCACTGCAGTCACATGCTCAACCCCACCCCCATACCTCAGGCAGCCATTTTGAGGCAGAGCAGTACTCACTGGTGACTCACAGACTCTCCACGTTGGCCTGTGGTTCAGTCTCAGGGAGAGAGTTCTCCCCTACCACCACCACCACAACCACCAGAGGAAGAGGAACCAACATCTGACTTTTCTTCGGTGGCCAAAGCTCAGATTCCTCGAGCACTGAGACAGAGGAGAAAGACTAATGTTACCTGGAGGTCACCCCATGGTTTCTTGGAGGAAACTCCTGATGAGACCTCATCCCACTCATAGAGGACAACGCTATCAATGGTTACTAGTCTGGATGGCTCTATGCTGCCTGCAGTATCAGTGGCAGGATGCCTATGTACACCATTTGCTGGGGAACATGGGTGGGAGGGTGCTGTTGCACTCGTGCCCTGCTTGGAGGTTTCTTGTGGGCAGCTGGTTGACCGCTTTGTCAACAGAATGCTGGACTAGAGGAACCCTTGGTCTGATCCAGCAGGGCTCTTCTTATCTCCTTAGGAAATTGCATGGGAGCTCTCCAAGGTCCTGGAACGCATTGAGCAAGCCTAAATGACCCAGGTAGCTGCTGCTGGATGAATTGTGTAGGTGGATCTCCTCTTGCCATTGCTCAGCATCGTCTAGGGCTGTGCAAACTTTTTTTTTCCCTGTCCGGGGCTGCATTCCCTTGTGGATAATCCGCCATGGGCTGCATGTTGGCAGTGGCTGGGGCAGTCCAGGGTGCAAGAGGTTGGACAAATGCTGCTCTAACCACTAGACCTCTCTTCTTAGTGCAGCTAGAGCCCACTTCCAGGCAATCATGGTGGTTGACAGAGAGGCCATGCTGCAGGGTCACCTTCCCCAACCTGATGCACCCTCCAGATGGCTTAGACTACAACTCCCATCATCCCAATGACTGGAGACGGTGGGAATTGGCAACCCAACTCCTCTAGGAGGCATTGGCAGCTCTACAGCCTCCGTGGGCTCCCAAAATGCTGTTCCAGCTCTTTTAACTGCTACACCCAACTATCTCAGGCATGATGGGCACCTGACGCTCATTCGGATAAACGGGTAGTTTAAACGCCAGATGTGACGGTGCCTGACTCCTAGAGGTTCCAGAGCGTACGGCCATGGGTTCGTCCACCTCTCCTAAGCCCAGCATGTTCTGAGTTTTGCAAAGGAACCTTCCTTCCATCGAACCTGGGAGACTGGGGGCATCTAACATGGGCCTCTTCGCTTCCCTTCCACTAGCTGAACCCCTCTCTCTGACGATCCCCCGACGACGACAATGAAGACAGAGGCGCGATCCTGGTGCTGGATATAAGCGCCCTCGCTGTAATCAAAGGTGTTTTCATCGCCGTTGGGGAAAATTAAATGTCAGCCCCGGGAGGCGTGAAGGTCAGCAGATTCCATTACTTTAAGTAATGTATGGGGATCTGACCTGACACATCCATTTGTTAACGATGGATGCGCCGTTCGGTCGGGAAGCCGGGTGTAAACATGTAAATGAGAGAGACCGGCAGAGGTGAAACCGGAGAAACCCTTTTCTGTACTGAATCATTTTCTCTTTCTCTCTTCCTCCTCCCCCTTTGCTTTTAACAGGATTGGCTAACGAAATTTGGCTATCTGCCCCCTCCGGATCCCGTCACGGGACAACTGCAGACCCAAGAAGAGCTCACCAAGGCCATCATGGCCATGCAACAGTTCGGGGGACTCGAAACCACAGGCATTCTAGGTCAGTGAGGAATCCAGGTGGGGATTGGGGGAAATGACTTTCCACTTTCATCGCATGGTGGCTCAGTGGCAGAGGGTTAAATCCTTGGGAAATGCACGGAGTACCCTCTAGATTCCCCCTTTCAACTTTCTTTTCACTCGTTGCCTCATTTTAGACTTCTTCACACAGCGCATCGTTAAACGATGGAACTCACCACCACAAGATGTAGTGATGGCCACCAATCTGGATGGCTTTAAAAGGGGGTTGGATAAATTCCTGGAGGCGAAGGCTAACAATGGCTACTAGCCCTGATAGTTGTGTGCTATCTCCAGTATCTGAGGCAGTAAGCCTGTGTGCACCAGTTGCTGGGGAACATGGGCGGGAGGGTGCTGTTGCACCATGTCTTGCTTCTTCATCCCTGGCCGATGGCTGATTGGCCACTGTGTGAACAGAGTGCTGGACTAGATGGACCCTTGGTCTGATCCAGCAGGGCTCTTCATATGTTCTTAGAAGTTTCCTCTTTTGAAGTCAAGTGGGAATGTGTTGGATTTCCTGGGCAATTTCCCACTTAAGTATACATGGATTAATATCACTCTGCCAGCGAGCATAATTTTTCCTCCACCACAGGGGCTAGGGCGTTTCACAATGGCTGGAAATCTACATGCAACACTCAGTACTGCTTTAACGCTGCATTATGCACACAGAGACTCATAAGAAGGCGCAGGCCAGGCGGGGGAGCGGCCTCGCAGGGTTGGCGCTCGCATTAAAGTGAGTTTGCCTCCAGCATGGATCCTCCCGCCCAATAGGGATCTGGAAGAACGAGGACGCCGCTTCCCTTTCTCCCACACCTGCTCCCCTGGGCAGCCCGCAGCTTTCTTTGGAAGAGCAGGGGTGTGTGTGGGGGGGGGGTGCGTGCGAGAACCGTATGGCCTGCCTTGCCATTGCAAGGAAGCAATTACATGGCTCAGGTGTTTTGTTACCCCATGCAGTTGACAACCTGAGGCGGGCAATTATTTCACCAGCCCTGCATGCTTCCGGGGAGAGGAGGGGGGAGTCGTGGGGTGTTTCAGAGTGTGCTTGTATCTATCCTTTTCTTCCTGTTCCTGCACCCATCTGAAAACCATACAAATCTCTCTCTCTCTGTCTCTCTGTCTCTCTCTGTCTCTCTCTTTCTCTCTCTTCCTTCCTCTTCCTCCTCCTCCTCAAACTTAATGACTTTATAAAACTAAAAGAGGTGGAATAGAGCCCCTCTGCTTTACTAATGACTCCAGAACAGACAAAAGGACCCCAAAATATGATGAATAGAACTGTATACAAATTGATGATAATTGATTCTGTATTATCAGGGATATAAGCATGCCCATATATGTAAACGTATGCAAAAATCCATTCACGTTATACAAAATGTAATGAGGGAACGCAAATCTGAATAGTCAACACACATTGAAATATAACACCAATTTGCATTGAAATATAACACCAATTATATAAATACGAGGCTCATCATATGTACGCTGAAATATCTTATTCAGGTCATTGAACCAAGGCTCATTTGAAGAGCATGAAAAATTAGCCACATTGATACAATATCATGAAATACATGAACACACATATGTCTCACAAGCCCATCTACATCTATCTGTTCTTGTTTCTGCCGTGAGGGCGCCTCTCTTTCGCGTTAAACTCTTTTACTAATGACTCCAGCATCATTGACCTTCAGAAGAGCTAAAATGACATTTCTTTTGTGGCTACGTTTCCCTGTTTTTGTGGTTTGTGGTGAGGACGGTTTTGTTTTTCCATCAGGAAGGGTCCGTGAACTCCAACCAGTGAACAGATTTGCTGAGACGCACGCAGTTCTAAAGATCTGGGGTTGACTTTGACACCCACCTATAAATAAATCTCTCCACACCTGGCTGTTTTCTCCTTGACATCGTCCCATCCTGTCCTCTACTCTTATATTAATTTTTTCTCTTTGGCCCTGGAGGCTTATAATCAAGGTTATGTATAATTGCTGTATTCATAAGAGGGTTGGGGGAGGAGAGAAACAGAATGAACACAAGCAAACCAAGCATTTAGCAGAGGATCTGGGCCTGTGAGTGTAGCGCAGAGCGATAAAGCAGCAGTTTCTGCAGGTGAAACTCTCCCCACGGCCTGAGTTCGATCCCAGTGGAAGCTGGTTTCAGGCAGCCGACTCAGGTCGACTCAGCCTTCCATCCTCCCGAGGACGGTAAAATGAGTACCCAGTTAGCTGGGGGAAAGGTAATAATGGCCGGGGAAGGCAACGGCAAACTACCCCGCTATAAGGCCTGCCAAGAAAACGTCAACGAAAGCTGGCGTCCCTCCAAGAGTCAGAATTGACTCAGTGCTTGCACGAGAGGTTCCTTTCCTTTCCTTCTGGGCCTGTGAGCCTGTGTTGTTGCTGAGCAGCTGTGAAGGAATGAGGGGAGGATGGAACCTGGAGTGGCCAGGGAGAGATGCTAAACCCTCCCCTTCCATCCCACTTTTACCCCTCCTACTGCAAGCCCAATTTCCCAAATTTGTTCAAATTTGCCCTTGTTCAAATTTGCAAATCTCCCCAAAAATGTGCATTTTCAGGCTTTAGCCTATGAAGGAAATGTGGGTATGGGGACACTATTGTTACAGAAGAAATGTTTTGCAAAAAATAAGGGGGGCTCTGGTGTTACATTCTGATTGGTTAATGCTGCTACTGGGCCCTGCCCCTTGAAAGCTTTAATACTGTACCATATTCCCTATGTCTTTTGTCTGATTGCTCCCTTTTGAAGAGACCAGGCCTTGATTACTAATCAATAAAGCGCTTTTGAACCCTCTGTCGTTGGAATGGTGGAGTCGTGCTTAAGGGCTGTTTGGATCTCGTCCTTGGGTGAAAAGAACATTGATCTAACACATGGACACCTCTCTTGGTGCCTGCCAGGTTCCCTGTCCCTCCTGGGTTTTATTTTGTGTCTTATTATTTAATTAAAAATATATATATTCAGAGGCTAGCATGCTGCAAAGTGAAGTTTTGCCCTCTAGCATCATCTTTATTTGGGTTCTTGTTTTCCCCCCAAAATGGAGATCCACCCAGGAGCATTTCTCCATTTAGTCTGGAGAGAACCTCCTCCTCCCAAAGGCTGGTCCCTTTGCCAGCTGTGGGGAGATGCAGCTTTGGCAGCTTTGAGTGACTCAGACTTTGAGCGGCAGGCGCGGAGTCTCTTTCAATAGCTCTCCAGGCCTCTTCTCTTTCCTCCTTCTCCTCCTCCTCCCATCCTGTCCATATCTCCCCATTGCTGGGACTCTCCTCCTCGGCTCTTAATTAAACACATGTAATTATTTTTCTTTTCTGTCTTATTGGATGCACCCAGGTGCCCGGGAGCAAAACGCAGAACTGGTTTGGCTTTATTGGTTGGCCTCTACTTCTGTTGAAATTGGAACTGCACGCCACTTAAATTTAAAACAGAGCATGTCAAATCCATTGCCTCTAAAAGGTTGAAAGAAAATGTGCAGAAATGACTGGCTGAATAAAGTTAGGGCATCTTGCTTGCTTGCTTGCTTGTTTTCTGTCCCTTCCTTTGTTTTACTTCTTTCTTTATTTCTTTCCCTTTCTCTCTCTCTCTGGCCGGATCTACACCAAGCAGGATATTGCACTATGAAAGTGGCATGAAAGCAGTATATAAGAGGCAGGAGCCACACGACTGCTTTATAGCAGCATTGAAGTGCACTGTTGGGGCCCGTTGACACAGACCATAGACCGCTTTCATGCCGCTATATCCTACTTGGTGGGGCTCCTGCCTTTTATATACCACTTTCATAGTGCAATATCCTGTTTGGTGTAGATCTGTCCTCTGTCTCTCCCTCCCTTCATGCATATTACTTTTTAATGTCCTGGATGTATATTACATTTAACGTTTTCATGTTGGGAATTATGTTGGGGGGCCTTTTCGGTGGTGGCCCCCAGACTATGGAATGATCTCCCTGACAAGGTTCGCCTAGCGCCAACGCTGCTATCTTTCCGTCGCCAGGTTAAGACTTTCCTCTTTGCCCAGGCATATGGCGGCACATCTTAATCACCCGCATGTTTAGGTTTTTTTTAATGGTTTTTAATGCTTTATGTGTGTATGTTCTGTGTTTTAGAATTTTAAATTTTGTATACTCATTTTTATCTTAATTTTAGAATGTCTGTAAACCGCCCAGAGAGCCCTGGCTATGGGGGCAGTATATAAGTGTAATAAATAAATCATAGCTTCTTGTTTATTTTTATTTATTTATTTATTTGTTTGTTTGTTTGTTTATTTTAGCCTAATGTCCACCAGAATAAAATGGCGTTAAGAACCCATTTAAAAGAAGGCAACGCGGGGGGCAGAGGATATCCGTGGGGGAGTGCTATTCCATAAATGAGATGCTGCAATGGAAAAATGCTGGTGGGCCATTCTGCTCTTCACAGGTGTAATCCTGCACATGGAAAGAAGTCGTACGACTCCCAGCATTTCCCAGCCAGCATAGGGTGACCCTATGAAAAGGAGGCCAGGGCTCCTGTATCTTTAACGGTTGTATAGAAAAAGGAATGTCAGAAGGTGTCCTTTGTCTGTGTAGAGGACGTCAGGGTCCACCTGACAACCCTGCAAGGTAGACTCCTGGACCAAACGTCCTGAACTCCCAGTAACCCCCCTCCCGAACCTTGTCCACAACCGGGACGAGCCAGAGATTCAGGGGATAACACACAAACTCACATTTAGGGACCAAAGCAATTTTATTGCAACCATTAAAACTCATACATAAGGCCTTGGTTGGTAAAACAGCCTCTTAAAGAGGGAAAGGGAAGAATAGGGGGGTAGGGGGACATGGAAAAGGGGGAGTGAAGAAAGAAGGTGAGGGAAAGCTCTAATACTTAGCCATTACCCCAAGAAACAATCATACATCCCCACACCCAGCCGAAACGACGGCTGGCCTTCTCCAGAATACCCATACACGTTAAAACATAAAAAACCTTTCTAACTCCGGGCAACCCCCTCCTGGTTGCCACGGACCAGATCTTCCCACGCACCTCCAAGGAAGAAGGGAGGGCTTTCTTCATAGAGCTTTTTATCTCTTTTGGGGACCCTTGGTCCCATGACCCTAACAAACCAACCCGTGCCCTTCTCAGACTTTTGCCCACCCTCTCCCAGAGGGGCCAGGCCACCTCTTTTTCCCACTGCTGAATCCCGTTAGCTGATAATCTCCAGGTGCTGGTGGGAGTGAGCCTGGTTCGAGGCAGGGATGGCCTTGGCTGGCAGCCACCAACTTTCGCCTTCCCCGCCCAAGCCTGACACAGCCAGTTTGAAACACTAGGCCGTAGATCAAACATAGGGGCAGATTTTACCATCCCACAGCAACAACAGGTTTAGAGGCACAAGTTTGCACCCCTGTCCTTCACAATCTGCACGCAGCACCTGGTGAAACTCCCTCTTCATCACAACAGTTAAAGCTACAGTGTTTTGATCAGATGCCAAAAAAGGCAGGGCTCCTGCAACTTTAACTGCTGTGATGAAGAGGGGATTTCACCAGGTGCTGCATGCATGCAAACGACACTTGCTGAAGTCCCCTTTTCTACCGGAGCCCTGGCCTCCTTTTCATATGGTCACCCTAAACCAGCATACACAAGCAAATTAGACGGTGTCCTAAATTACTCCTGTATTCTGGACCTCTCGATTTTCAAACCTATGTGTGCGCTTTTAACTTTCATGAAAGCAGCGGGGGAGGCACTGTTGTGAGTTTTGCTTCTCGGCGCATTTGATGTTGCTTTTGACTTTATGGTTGGGCGTTCTACTTTGTATCTCAATTGCTTTTACGCTTCTTTAACCCACCCTGAAAACATTGTGTTTTTGGAAATACAGACAAAGACACGCTGAAGTTGATGAAAACCCCTCGGTGCTCTCTACCTGACCTAGCTGAATCAGAGGCCAGGAGGAAGCGGCACGCGCAGGCAGTGACCAAGTGGAACAAAAGGAATTTATCTTGGAGGTAGGTGTGAAATGGTCGGCCCTTTTGGTGTTGCACAGAGTTCTGTTTTAAAAAGATGGGGCAGCGGGCAGTGGTGGAGGCTGGTGGCTCTTAGAACAGTGGGGCGTCCAATCTGCTCCAGGTTTCAGACAGAACCTTCAAGCTTTCGACCAGCGAGAGAGACACTGTTTAATGGTCCTCCAAGGCTGCGAAAGGATAGAGTTACCAAAATCATCAATAGGCTGAACTGAGATCAAGTGGGAAAGAGATGAATTCAGGGCTTGCTTTTGATCTATTGCCTTCTTTTTGGAAGTTCTTCAAGACTTGCTGGTAGGACAACAGTGCCCTCTACTGCCGTTCGCAAAACGTGGTCATTTGAGAGATATGAGGCCCAAGAGAAGATGCGGGGAATGACTCAAATCATAGAAATTACAGGCTGAGAAGAGCCATTTAGAACAATCTCTGGGAATGTGGCTTCGTTCCCAGTGGCAGATTCCTCAGTGTTCCGTTCTAGTTCTGTACTTAATGGGCACGGGCCTTCATCCATGCGGCCGGATTCTGTTCCCCCAGCATGGCTCTGAGGTAGTGATAGGAGAGCATCCCTCAGCTTGAATTGGAATGGCCTTGATAATTATGAGATTGCTCCATGAGCGTTTGGAAAAGGCATGTTCTGAAGTACTTCCCCAGCACAGCATTGTTACTTTTTTAAAAAAATAAATAAATACCTTCACTTCTGGTACTTCAAAAAGCAATCTGGGGTGGATAATAAAGTTGCTTCCTCCTGGCTTGTCCCCCCAACCTGACTTGCACTCAATCCTAAATCTGGGCTTGCTTCTTTACACTGCCCCCTACTTCATCTTTCATTTGTGACTCCTGGCTTGCTCCTCCATCTTTGCCTCCTGGCTCATCCTCCAATCCCGACTCCTGGCTTGCTCCCGTATCTTGCCTCCTGGCTCATCCTCCAATCCCGACTCCTGGCTTGCTCCCGTATCTTGCCTCCTGGCTCATCCTCCAATCCCAACTCCTGGCTCATCCTCCAATCCCGACTCCTGTCTTTCTCCTGTTTCTTGCCTCCTGGCTCATCCTCCAATCCCGACTCCTGGCTTGCTCCTGTATCTTGCCTCCTGGCTCATCCTCCAATCCCGACTCCTGGCTTGCTCCCGTATCTTGCCTCCTGGCTCATCCTCCAATCCCGACTCCTGGCTTGCTCCCGTATCTTGCCTCCTGGCTCATCCTCCAATCCCGACTCCTGGCTTTCTCCCGTTTCTTGCCTCCTGGCTCATCCTCCAATCCCGACTCCTGTCTTTCTCCTGTTTCTTGCCTCCTGGCTCATCCTCCAATCCCGACTCCTGGCTTTCTCCCGTTTCTTGCCTCCTGGCTCATCCTCCAATCCCGACTCCTGTCTTTCTCCTGTTTCTTGCCTCCTGGCTCATCCTCCAATCCCGACTCCTGGCTTTCTCCCGTTTCTTGCCTCCTGGCTCATCCTCCAATCCTGACTCCTGTCTTTCTCCTGTTTCTTGCCTCCTGGCTCATCCACCAATCCCGACTCCTGGCTTTCTCCCGTATCTTGCCTCCTGGCTCATCCTCCAATCCTGACTCTTGCCTCGGTCTTCAATCTTGCCTCCTGGTTCTTCCTCCACTCCTGCTTGTTCTCCGTTCCTGACTCCAGGCTTGCTTCTCCACCCTGCCTCCTTGTTTGTGCTTTGGTTCTGCTTCACTCCTTGACCCTGATGACCAGTTTTGTCCCAGAGCATCTGGCTCACCTCAGGGCCCAGCCCTGACATTGTCTAATTGTTTCCCCCACCAGTTGAAAACCATTTTTTGTAGAGATCTTGGGGAGGAGGGGTTAAACGAACCCTGGAGAACAATCTCTCCAGCATTTCCACACACCGAACAACGTTGGGAGACAGCCTCCTCCAAAGACAAAAATAGATGCAAAATTAGGACACTGATCGACCGGAACACAGATACCGTCCCTGATTAACGGGGACAATTGGAGCATATGGGAAATATTATTCCTCATCTAGCCCAAGAAATGGCCCAGAAATAACACCGCCTACCAGGTTTCCTTTGCTTAGATACAGGTGGGAGCCCCTTCCTCCCTGGGCCTCCAAGCTGAGTCAGCGTTCTCCGTCTAGCGAGGAGCGGGCCTTCCCCTTCCCAGGGATTCATCCCAGGGTGCCGTCAATCCGTAGGAAAGGACAAATTTCTCTGTTTCTAAATCATCGAATTTGAGCAGCCTTTCAAAGCCAAAACAACCCCCTCAGGCTAGATGCCTTTCTGCCTGCTTTGAAATGCCAGTTTAGGCCTACAGCAAAGCGGGGTGGGCGGGTGGAAGGGGGGCCGCTGCGTCACAGCGAGGAGGCAGCCTGCACCCCCTACTGCTAACATGAATAAGAGGCTGTGAGTGTTGCCCAGTCCTTTTGCCATCTGCTTTCTATTGCAGGAACTGTGGAGCAAATTGGGGGCGAGGTTGGGGGGGAAGTGTGCCCTTCCCAACCCACCTTTCTTCGTATTAATACACAAGCAAAGGCAAATCGTGGGAGTTGCTGCTGCATGGACGCACGGCACTAAGTGGACCCACATGCCCCCATCGCGCATGGCTTCTTCAGAACACAAAAAGAGCCATGCTGGACCAGACCAAGGGTCCATCTAGTCCAGCCAACCCACTGTCAACCAGGGACCCACAAGCAGGTCATGGTGCAACAGCACCTTCCCACCCATGTTCCCCAGCAAACCGGTGTATACAAGCTTACTGCCCCTGAAGGTTGCACAGAGCCATCAGGACTTGCTTCATGCATGAGGGGCTTTTATTCAGGGCTGGCGCCTAGAAGTAGGCATGCTAGGGCAGCTGCCAAGGGAACCACACCTCAGCAGGGGCCCACTGAGAAGAGCCCCCTGGAGTTGTTCCACATCTTCACCATGGCAACCTGCTTGTTCTCCTGCCTCTCACTCCGGCCCAGGCAACGGTGGTGGTGTGAAGCAGGTGCAGGAGATGCCGCAGCCTGCTCGCTCCCTGGTTCTCTGCCCACCCAGCAAACAAGTGGTAGCAATGATGGAAAAACTGGACAAGGAGCAAGAGAGAATCATAGAATAGGATAGTAGAGTTGGAAGGGGCCTAAAGGCCATCGAGTCCAACCCCCTGCTCAATGCTGATGACAGTGGTGGTGAAGAGGGCCTGTTGAGGACCTGGAGTCAGCACTGGGAGGGGAGGTAATGCAGAAGTGAGCATCCACATAGAAAAGCATTGTGCATGAATCGACCCTAATCTGAACACATCTTTGTCTTTTCTATCACTGTCAGTTTCAAAAAGCAGGTGAATGTTCCCCATATAAAATGCTCCCTGCATGTAGAAATCTAGCATTTCAGGGAAACCTACAAAGATGCGGCTTATGGGTCGGCAGAACAGGGTCTTCTTGCTGATGGCAACCTGATCATGGCGCCCTCTATCCCAGAAAGGGGCACACCTGGCCTTCTGTTGACGTCTGAGTACTTTGTTCAGACTGTTTTGTTACAGTGGGACTTTAGAACACAGGCACCCTTCTTCTTTTGCTTCTGGCTCCTTGAAGTTCATAGACTCATAGAATCATTGAAAAGCAGAGTTGGAAGGGGCCTACAAGGCCATCAAGTCCAACCCCCTGCTCAATGCAAGAATCCACCCTAAAGCATCCCTGACAGATGGTTGTCCAGCTGCCTCTTGAAGGCCTCCAGTGTGGGAGAGCCCACAACCTCCCTAGGTAACCGATTCCACCATCGCACTGCTCTAACAGTCAGGAAGTTTTTCCTGATGTCCAGCTGGAATCTGGCTTCCTTTAACTTGAGCCCGTTATTCCGTGTCCTGCACTCTGGGAGGATCGAGAAGAGATCCTGGCCCTCCTCTGTGTGACAACGTTGTTTCTTTCCTTTTGCTGCCGACGTCGCTTTAAAACACAGGCATGCAGTTTTAGGTTCATTCCTTGTCTGTCCGTGGTTGAGTTTTGTTAAGCATCTTACACTGGCCGGCTAGGCGGGAGCGGTGCGGCGGTGCTCGGTTTTATTTTACATTCAAAAAAAGTCTGATTGAGGCAACCCTGCAGCAGAGCGGATGGACAGTCAATTGCGTAGTGGGGTGGGACAGACTGAAAGACCCTCCTGCACATGCCGTCAGCGACTGAGAAAGCAAAGCTTCACCTGCACTTCGTGATAACAAAGCGCTTCGCTCCCTCCATGCATCCCGTGGGGGAATCCATTAATTAACGCTTCAGACTAATGAATCGGTCCAATTGGACTCTTGGGCTTTGCACAAATAATCTATTAACCAGCTCCAGACCCGTGGTGCTGGGAGATAACCGGATTTGCTTTCGTGGCGCCAGCGAAATTAAAAGTAACCGGTTCCCGGAACAGCATCACTCTGCTCTATCGAAACAAGACGGAAACTGGTAGTGTTGACCATCCCACAAGGGGAGTCGAGTCCGATTGCGGCTCTCGTCAGCCAATGGCTGTGGTTTCTTCCTAGCGTGCGCCCCGCCGAGTCCTTGCAGAGTTGAGTGTGAGTTCTCGAGTACTCCCCTCGGCTCATTTCACCATCAAACATTGCAGTTCTCTTTTCTCTTTCCGCCGTCACTCTCAAAGGGCTCAGTAGGAGGCTGTTGCCGGTAGATAACCAGCAAAAAAGCGCAAATGCGCCCAGCATGCAAACCTTCACAGGATTTCCAGCAAACAAAGTTACTTTGTAGGGTCAAACAGGATGTGACTTGGAAAGTGTCTCCTGGTTCCTTTGTCGCGGGGGGGGGGGGGAGTCCCCCTACTTTGCTCCATCGGTGGAGAGCTCCAAATTTGCTCAGAGTCGCAGCATGCAGAAGCGAGGGAAGGAAGAGGGGGTCCATCCCTCCCGTACAGGCCATTTCCCCATCCGAATCACACACACACCCACACACACCCAAATCATACATACAACCACCGTTGTGTTCCCAGCTGCATGAGAAAATCTACTGAGCCTGTATCTCTTTTCCCACACACAGAGGGGGGAAAAAATAAAAGATTTGCAGGGGTAATTGTTTGTACCTTTCAGCAAGGGGAAAAAGCAACACAAAGATCTAGACTCAAGGAAAGCCGGATTTCACCTGTGAACCTGAAGTTTTGCACTCCTGCAAGGATTTCTCTTTCACCGGGCAACACCTTGATTTTCATTTCAGTTTTGTATTGGTTTTTAGGTTTTCGGGTAGGCTATCTGAACTTGCATTGGATGGAAAGGTAGAGAAAATGAATAAGTGCTTAAGGCGTGGTTGTCAAAAGATTGCTGGCTTCTTCCTTCATTCCAGGGTCCGAACGTTCCCCAAAGAATCCCATCTGGGCCACGACACTGTCCGCGCCCTCATGTACTACGCCCTGAAGGTGTGGAGTGACATCACGCCATTGAACTTCCATGAAGTCGCGGGCAACAACGCCGACATTCAGATTGACTTTTCCAAAACCGATCATAATGATGGATACCCTTTTGATGGCCCCGGCGGCACCGTGGCACATGCTTTCTTCCCTGGGGAACACCATACCGCTGGGGACACTCACTTTGATGATGATGAATACTGGACTTTCCGATCATCAGGTATGTCAGGGTAAGAGAGTAGCAGAAATTTGCAGGAGTGCCCTGTTTCCCTCCATTTGTGCCATCAAAGGGAATGGGGTGGGGGAGATAGATCACTGTGGAAATAAAGAATTTCCACTGGAACAACTAGTGGCAAGGAGAGGTTCAAGTAAAAGTGTGCTTAAGCAGAAGGGGAGTTAGACTCAAGTTGAAGGAGGTGTTGCACCAGCAAAAACCAGGTGATGGAATCAGACTGGAATCAAAGGAGATGTTGCACCAGCAAAAACCAGGCGGCAGCACCCTGGTGTCAGGGTCCAGGGCATGGGCAGCAAGGCCTCAGTGCAGGAACGCCAGGACCAGGATGGGTGGTGGTGGAACTGGCAACAGAGTCCAGGCAGGGCCAAAGGCAAGGTCCAGAAGCAAGCAGGGTTCAGCGTGGAGAAGAGAAGAGAAGATTGAGGGGAGACATGATAGCACTCTTCAAATACTTGAAAGGTGGTCACACAGAGGAGGGCCAGGATCTCTTCTCTATCATCCCAGGGTGCAGGACATGAACTAATAGGGTCAAGTTACAGGAAGCCGGATTCTGGCTGGACTTCAGGAAAAGCTTCCTGACTGTTAGAACAGTAAGACAGTTGAACCAATGCCTTTAGTGTGGGCTCTTCCACACTAGAGGCATTCAAGAGGCAGCTGGACAACCATCTGTCGAGGATGCTTTAAGGTGGATTCCTGCATTGAGCAGGGGGTTGGACTCGATTCTATGTATGCCACCTGCCTTAAGCCGGTACATATCTAATCCAGCACCGTTGGTGGTGAATGGCTGTGTCAAGTGGGACCTGCAGCTCCCAGATGCAAGTATGAAAGAAGCAAAGCTCCGTCCGCATATTAAAATGCGGAGTGCTCTGTCACCCCATCTTTTATTGATTTCATTCCATCCTCTCCCGCCGACCTCGGCAGGTGATACAAAAATACATCCAAGGTCGCCAGTTTCGCGCGGGGTCTTCTGAAAGCAGACGACGTCTCGTTCGTAGATCCTGCTGGGATCAGTAATGGCGGGGGGGGGGGTTTTAAAAAAACTGAAACTCTCTTTATGGATGGTGTCAATGAGTCATCATGAAGAAAAGAAGAAAATTCAGAAAAAACACACAAGATATATTTGTGTGTGTGTCAGTGTTGTAAGAGAAACAAGAGCTGTTTTATTACCCAGAGAGCATGAAAACTTGAGTGCCGTCAAAGACTGCTTCTGTTTTCTGCTTGGGTGAAGAAGGATGAGAAAGATCTCCTTGATGTGTTTGCTTCTTCTGTCTCTCCAGCGGCCTCAAGGTGGTCTCCAAGCAACTTCCTTCTTCATATTTTTCTTCTAATAATAATAAAGAGAAACTAGGTATAAAGTTGTCAATCATAACTTGAAACAAGGAGGGAGAGGCTGGAAAAATCTGAGCGGCGGGAACGAATTGCATTCTGCATATTCGTGTGGATGGATGGATGGATGGATGATAGATAAAGATAGATAGATAGATAGATGATAGATAGATAGATAGATAGATAGATAGATAGATGGAATTTGAGATATGTTGCTACAAAAATATGGGATGGGCCATAAAGGATGAGGCCCAGTATTGGGCAAAAGGCGGGATACCAATAATAATAATAATAATAATAATAATAATAATAATAATAATAATAGATGTATTCCTTGCCCTCCATTTTCAGATACCCATGGGATGGATCTGTTTGCAGTAGCGGTCCATGAGTTTGGCCATGCCATTGGCTTGACGCACATCTCTGCCATAGAGTCCATCATGAGACCATACTACCAGGGACCTGTTGGGGATCCCTTGAAATATGACCTCCCTTACGAAGATAAAGTCCGAATCTGGCAGCTGTACGGTGAGTCGCTGTTAATTTATGCCTGCGTTGAGCAGGATGGGTGAGGAACTGGTGGAGAAAGTAGTAGACAACAGCGTAGTTCTCCAGGATGGGGAAATGTCAGGTGTTCAGAGTTCAAGGCTAGGCTGTGATGGCAGTATGGAGTAAGTCAGGACTCGAAAGCAATCAAAATCAGAGGGCAGGAGCTGGAAGGCAGGACGGGAGAACAAGCCAGAAGTCAGGACCAAAAAGCAGAGTAGAAATACAAAACTTGATAGAGCTCAGGTAGAACAGTCCTTATTGGAGAAGGAAAGCATCACACAGGAAGCCCTCTCATACTCCTTCCTGTGTAAGAGGAGACATGACCAGCCTGAGTGGAGTCAGTCTGGAAGGTTCTTCATCAGGGCTTGCCCAAATTATTTTGCTGCCTGAGGCAAAGGCAAGATGGCGCCCCCTTCCATTCCCAGTAGAGAAACCAACTGGAATGGCACTTGAAGCATTATTATTATTATTATTATTATTATTATTATTATTATTATTATATTAGTTTTGTAGGTGTAGAGCAGTCTGTAAGGCACACACAGCTTTATCCTACAAGACAGTAGAATGGCTGTGGGACTGCCATTGCTGCTTCTAAATAGCTGCCGCCTGAGGCATTTGCCTCACTCCGCCTAATGATAGGGCCAGCCCTATTCTTCATTGAGAAGCTGTAGTGTCACAGCTTGCCACATGGGGCAGTGGGCAGCAATTCTTGAGATGAGACTTCTGGGCTGAAATGAACCTTGGGATGAGCAGGCAGGCGGTAAGTCAGGTGACACAGAGGGGAGAGCTTGGTAGCATTCTTCAATTATGAGTTCCCCATAATTGGGGGTGGGGGGGGAGAGACGGGGTTATACAGTAGAGGCTGATGGCTCTGATTTTGGTGGGCCTGTGAATCCATTGTGGGTTTCAGTGAAATCCTACCAGACTTCTAAAGGAGATATCTGAAATGCTGAACCCCAAAATAGCTCCTTTAGAGTTCTGGCTGGTTCTGACTGAAACCCAGAAGGTATTCATGGCCCCACCAGAATCAGGACCACTAGCCTCCACTGGTGTTATAAGACTCAGTGGAGTGGAATCAGCTTACTGGTATCTTCTGAGTCTGGTAAATTGGACGTTCTTCAGGATGATGACATCAAGGTGACAGGCAGACCCTAGTCCCTGAGACACTTCTTTTGGCTGTGCTCCAGGCTTCGTTAAATAAGTAATCCATTGCATCTCTAATTCATCCCTCTCTTTGCACGCAGGGGTTAGAGAGTCAGTATCCCCGACTGCAAAACCCGAGATCTCGAAAACCAATGACCATCCGATGTTGCCAGACCTGCCAGAGAATCGTTCCACTGTTCCGTAAGTTGAGCTTGGGTATCAACAACCCATCCCCATCTGTTTGATCTCTTTCAGTCTCTATGAAGAGAGACTGAAAGAACTGGGCATGTTTAGCCTGGAGAAGAGAAGATTGAGTCCAGCACTGAGCAGGCGGGTTGAACTCAATGGCATTGTAGGCCCCTTCCAACTCTGCTATTCTATGATGGAAACCAGAGCAGAAATGTACATAGAACCCAGGATCGGAATTCCATAACCAAACGTTGGATTCCAATTACAGAACCCAACATTTCCAAATGCTGCATTGCAGAATCCAAATTTGGGGGTGAATTTCATTGTGGGAGGAGGGTTGTGTGTGCATAGCACATTTTGTCTTTTGCCAAAAGATATATGTTTATTTCTGCGTCTATATATTCCATTTTTTCAGCAACCAGCCCTGGAAGAAAACAAGTACAAACATTTTGAGAGCTCAGAGTTTTGTTTTGTTTTAATTTAAAGAGAGGAAATTTTGCAAATTTTGAATGCAAGGGAATCACCCATCAGCTGAAATATCCAGGGCCTTTACTTGGAATGTTTTTAAAGTGTTAATTTTAAAGAAGATGGACAATGTGATTCCTTAGAATTTGAACTGAGCAGATGAAATTCACCGGTCCCTGCTGGGGAAAGGGGTATAATAGCAAAAATCCTAGCTATGGGTTTCTTATTTCCCTCTGTCTGTTAGTATCCCCATTTTACAGATAGGCAAAGTTGAAATAAATTTCTAAGCATCTATCTGAAAATAATCTGGGGGGAAACAAATCGAGAACCCTAAAACAGATAAGCAAAAATTTAAAAAATGTGTAAAACATCTATCCTAATGGTCCCTAAATGTATCCTAATGGTCCCTAAATGTATATCAGAAAGAAGAAAATTTCACATTTGGATAGCCTGACATTTCAAACATATTTTTAAACATATCCTTACTAGAAAATGTGATGATTTGGGAGCCAATGTTGAGCTAAAAAGTGAGTTCTAAACATAATAAATACAGAAATTAATCAGTTCGAACACAGTTCTCTCCGGCTGAGATAAAATATTCAAGTGACCATTCAATAACCAAGAATGTGGTCCAGAAGGGACAGGGGCCGGATCTACACTACTGCTTTAAAGCGCTTTATAACAGTTATAAAGCGCTTTAACTGCTTTAAAGCGCTATAAAACTGTTATAAAGCGCTTTAAAGCAATAGTGTAGATCCGGCCCTGGAATCTTCATCCCCATCATCATCTTATCAGCATTATTAAAATTTCTTAGAACTTTTTCAAAAGAAAATAAAAATGTCCCAAGGTGACTTATGGCAAAATTAAACCATACAAAAAATAATAAAAACAAATAAATTAAAAGCTAGAAGCTCCATCGAACAATTAAAACATCAGTGATAATTTTTTTAAAATTCATCTGATGCATTAAGAAGCCCTCCGGATTCCATCTAATGCCTGGGCCGAGAAGAAGGTCTTAACCTGGTGCCAAAAAGATGACATGATTGGATACTCTAGGTGCTGAACCACTCCATTTTCTGGGAGTCCTGGACTCCTCATTTCCTAGGTGAAGATCCGAGTTCACAATACCTAACAGATCGTTCTCCAGAAGGAAGATTTGTCCTTCAAGGGACATCGAGAGAAGTTCACCGTCCTCTCTGTTCCCTCAAGTCAGCTTGTGCCATGGCGTCTCGCTGAGCACGCGCCAGGGAAACTTCGTTCGCAGTCACCCTTGGGCGAACTCACCCGCCATGAAATTTTAATCAAGCTTGTTCCTTCCTTGCTGGCGACGGCACGATCTTTCCCTCGCTGCATTTGTCATCCTCCCGTTGGGCCCTTTCAAGGGCGACGTGTCAGATGGGGGCAGGGTGGAGGCATCACGGCTGTCCTGGTCTCTGACGCGGGCCGAGAACCGCAGGCACCATTTTAAGATAACCTCGGGACAAGTTTGAGGACGTCTAAGCAGAGGGAGAATGGGGTGTGCGTGTGTGAGAAATCAGCTAGATGTTATGACACGATGTTATGACCTCCCATTACAAAAGATTGAAACGCCTCTTCTAAAGCTTAAATGCTGGCAGTAAGAGCTTTAAGCGAAAGGAAGCTGCTGTTTTTAGCTCCACCCCATTTCCTCTGGCCCCGCCCACCACTTCAATGCGCCCCCCCCCCCCGAGAACTCCTCCAGAATGGAATGTGGCCCTTGGGCTGGAAGAGCTTCGCCCCACCCTGCCCTGCGACCTCACTAACGGTGCCGTTTTTCTTCCCACTAGGCTCCGGAGGGACGTGCCCAACAGGTGCAACACTCACTTTGATGCCGTGGCCCAGATCCGAGGCGAGGCATTCTTTTTCAAAGGTGAGCCTGTGTCACTTTCCCCTTTAACGACGCTGTTTTGTCTTTCAACCTTCCGCTTCGGGGTCAAGGTAGGCGTGAGGGGAGGCAGACCTGTAAAAAGTCACGACACACAAGGTAAGAGGGGTGGGGAGGGAAGAGGAAAAAGCGATAAGGATTCTTTCAGCAGGCTTGATGGAATGGCTCTGCTTCCTGCCCCATCTTCCTCTGTATAGCCTGCTGGGAAAGCAAGCAATTGACTACCTGGCCTACGGCAGCATAGTTACACAAGTAATACCAGTGACAGCAGCTACAGTCTGTTTCCTCTCCACTTCCTCTCCTCTGAGAGTTCCTTTGCAGCCAAAACTTGGATGGCTTCCAACAGCTCCTTAGCAAAGAGGTTTTCTTTCTTCAAAAAGTTCATTCCCAGGCACATCTCAGACAGCCTTTTCCCCCCCTTTTTAATAACAGTATTTCTGCCATGCCTTCAGTATTCAAAGCGTTTCTCAGTCCTCGGCACGGTAAACCTGTCAACATTAGCCCCATTTTGCAGATGGGAAAATCGAGGCCGAAAGCGAGCCGCTGCCCAAGAAAAATATATCAGAAGAGATCGGTATATTAAAGACTAATATACAAATGAAACCAGAAGCCTTTCTATTGGGGCTAATGGACAATCAACTGAAAGAGAAGGGGGGAACTTTGTTTTTCTATATGACAACGGCAGCGAGATTATTCTACGCACAGAAGTGAAAAAATGAAACAACGCCAACAATGCAATAATACATATCGAAGATATTAGAATTGGCAGAAATGGCAAAACTAACAGCGATCATGAGAGATAAATCAACAGCCACATTTATATCGGAATGGAAACCACTGATAGAATTTTTGCAAGAGACAAAAAAAAAAAGATGTATTTGTCTGTGGATTCAGTATATGAGATTTAGTTAACTTAGAAGAAGGAAAAGAATTTGATTATTGTGTTACATGTATTAAACAAGGAGAGAATATAATTCACATTTTGATGTGTAGAGAGCCGAAAACATACCTTAACCTTGATATGTGTTTTCTTTTGCTTTTTTTTTTTTTTGGCTTTTCTCCTTTTCTATGTCTGTATGTAATGCTTTTAGGCGATGTATGTTTATGAAACAATAAAAAAATGATTCAGAAAAAGAAGAGACCAGCAGCACAGAGGAATCTGCTAGACGCTGGTCTGTTGATCTCAGCTTTGTCTATACCAGACTTGGGGAATCTCTAGCCTGCAAGCCACGTACAGCCTGTGAGGTTCCCCCAAATGGCCTGCCAGCTTCTTCCCCAGATGCTGCCTGGTAGGAAAAATCTACGCTGGCTAGCATCTCTCCAGAACTGCAGCCATGGACGTTTTCCAACCCTCTCTAGAAACAGCCAGCAACTGGCCTGAGGCCTTTTGCATGCAAAGCAGGTGTTTCACCACTGAGCTCCACCTCTCTCATGTTTTTGACAGTTCCGACAAATTTGCTTTGAACTTTGGGTTTCATAATCCCATTTTGAAAAAAGAAAATAAACGATTCGATTCGAACAATGGGCTCATCTACACCAAGCAGGATATTCCACTATGAAAGCGGTATATAAAAGGCAGGAGCCACACTACCGCTGTGTAGTGGTACTGAGGTCTCATCTACACCAAGCAGGATATTCCACTATGAAAGTGGTATGAATGTGGTATATACCGTATTTCTTCGATTCTAAGATGCCATCGATTCTAAGACGCACCCCATTTTTAGAGATGTTTGTTTGGGAAAAAAGGGCATCTTAGAATCAAAGAAATACTTCCCTCACCGCCCAGCCAACCTCCTCCCCCCCACCCCCCGGCACTTTCTTCTAATGGTTGTGTCCTTTTCTTTTTTCCCTCTGTGAGAGAAGAAACCGTCGTTTGCACGGGAAGAAGGGGGGGCATTGAAACAAAGATTAAACAATATTTTCGGGCGGGAAGAGAGAGGAGAAGATGCGATTAAGGAGCTAAAACGCTTAACTCTCTAGTCCCGCTCTTTACTTGTCTGTGCACCAGGGGACGACGACACGCAAGTAAGTCCCATGGAAATCGATGGGACTTACGAATAAATTTGACTAACAAAAAACCAGGCGCTTACCCAACCAGCTCCTTGCTCGCTGCTGTAGGAGCTTCCTCTTTTCCTCTTACCGTATTGCTTCGATTCTAAGATGCCATCGATTCTAAGACGCACTCCATTTTTAGAGCTGTTTATTTAGGGAAAAAAGTGCGTCTTAGAATCGAAGAAATACGGTAAAAGGCAGGAGCCACACTACTGCTTTATGGTGGTATTGAAGTGCACTGACAACTGTTGGGGCCCATGACGCAGCTACACCAAGCAGGATATAATACTATGAGAGCAGTATGAAAGCAGTATATGGAATGTGTCAATGGGACCCAACAGTTGTCAGTGCAGTTCAATACCACTGTAAAACAGTAGTGTGGCTCCTGCATTTTATATACTGCTTTCATACCATTTTCATAGTAGAATATCTGCTTGGTGTAGATGAGCCCTGAAGTGCACTGACAACTGTTGGGGGGGCCATTGACACATCTACACCAAGCAGGATATAACCCTATGAAAGCGGTATATGGTATGTGTCAGTGGGCCCCAACAGTTGTCATTAGGAATGCAGAGAACATCATTAGGGATGGCGAGAACATCTTTTTTTAATGTCATGTATTTCCCATAAACATGCAAAGGGCATGGAATTCGAATACTGGGGTGCTTTTTCCCCTCCAAGTAGAGAGAGGGGAAAAAGACGACCGTCTACGATTTTTTTAATTGCTGCTATCCAGACTGTGCTCCCATGCATTATTCATGCATTTCTTGGTGTCATAGAGAGCAAATATGCAAAGTGGCAGATAATTACCAGTCTACGATATAAATCCTTAGCATTGTAATTTAAAAGGGTGGGGAGGAGAGAGAGTTGAACAGCCATACAGATGTTTAAGGGCTGGAAGTTTTGCTTCCAGCGGTATTAGGCAAGGGTCCCGTTTCCATTAAAGCCCTGTAAGACAACGTCACCAGCTGCTGCGAATGTAGAAGGAAACATCTGAGCTGTCTTGAATACAAATTTGGATGGACTATCTTGAGTTAATGGAGCATTCCCCCACCCCCACCCCGCTCTGGGATTTCTGCTGTGTGTGCGTGCTGCGACTGAGTGGTTGCTGTTGCGGGGATGACAAAACCTCAAAGACCTTTATCTATCCATTTACAAAGTTTCAGCTGCCTTTTTCCACCAGCCTGTGGTCAGTGGGTGCAAGGGGCACAGCAAATGAAACAGTGGCATCGCAGAAGGGGGTGCGTGTAACAGAGTATTCTGGAAACGGGCTTGGTTCACTGGCCGGCTGGAACTCTGCACAGGAGCAGTCCATAATTGTTGCAGGTCTCAGTGGTATACCTGTGTAATTAAACTCAGGAGAAACAGTTTTTTAAAAAAACCCAGATCAGAGCAATAAAAATAAAAACAGCATCGTTATGAAATCTGTGGTTAAGACGAGCTTAGGAGGCATGGTGGAAGACCTGGGCAATTGTTAAAATAAATCACCTGGTGCCATAAAGATCAGATGCCAGGGCTACTAAAATGTTTGAAAATATCAAGTCATGTGGATGAAAAACACTAAAGTTACAGGCGGCAGCAGAATTGCTCCCATGGAAAGCTATGGGGAGCTTTTATTTGGATAGCCTCTAAAATAGGGGGGGGCTTTTCTCTCCCCTCTCTGACATTTGGCAGTCTGATGCCTTGAGGGAATAGATCATAGAATCATAGAATAGCAGAGTTGGAAGGGGCCTACAAGGCCATTGAGTCCAACTCCCTGCTTAATGCAGGAATCCACCCTAAAGCATCCCTGATGGATGGTTGTCCAGCTGCCTCTTGAAGGCCTCTAGTGTGGGAGAGCCCACAACCTCCCTAGGGAACTGATTCCATTGTCGTACTGCTCTAACAGTCAGGAAGTTTTTCCTGATGTCCAACTGGAATCTGGCTTCCTCTAACTTGAGCCCGTTATTCCGTGTCCTGCACTCTGGGAGGATCGAGAAGAGATCCTGGCCCTCCTCTGTGTGACAACCTTTTAAGTATTTGAAGAGTGCTATCATGTCTCCCCTCAATCTTCTCTTCTCCAGACTAAACATGCCCAGTTCCTTCAGTCTCTCTTCATAGGGCTTTGTTTCCAGACCCCTGATCATCCTGGTTGCCCTCCTCTGAACACGCTCCAGCTTGTCTCAAATGATTGAATACTCGAATGATTGAAAATGTCAAGTCATGTGAATGAAAAACACCAAAGTTGCAAGCAGCAGAAATCTAGCAGAAGCCAATGAGAAATGAAAAAGAACAGAAAGAACACAAACAAATGAAACGTTTAATAGACAAATTGAATGCAGTAACTAAACCGAGGGGGGTTGAATCTTGCATGCCCCTAAATCCACACTTCTAGATACGACATTAAAACTATGTTTCTTCCACTACTGAACCCATCTGCCTGTCCGTTTAGGGAAATACTTCTGGAGACTGACGCGCAACAAGCACTTGGTCTCGCTTCAGCCGGCTCAGATCCATCGTTTCTGGAGGGGGTTGCCTCTAAACCTGGACAGCGTGGATGCGGTGTATGAGAGAACCCACGACCATAAAATCGTGTTCTTCAAAGGTAAGAGGAAGCATCTGCCTCTCTCACAGTCCTAGAACCTGGGATCATCCCATGAAGCAACATGGTTGGAGGTTCAGGACAGATAAAAGTGAAGTCCTGTTTCAACAGCACGTAGTCCAGCTGTGGAATTCACTAGCACAGAAGGCTGTGATGGCTACCAGCTTGGATGGGTTTGAAAGAGGACTAGACAAATTGATGGAGGACGTGGCTATCAATGGCTACTGGTCACGTTGACCCAATGCTACCTCCAGTATCAGGTCCAGTATGCTCAGGCCAGCTGCTGAGCAGCATGAACACGATGGTGATGTTGCATTCATGTCCTTCTTGTGGGCTACTCATGGCCATCTGGTGGTCGGCCTCTGTGGGAACAGAATGCTGGACTAGATGGACTCTTGGTCTGATCCAGCAGGGCTCTTCTTATATTCTTATGTAGTGCATATTATAACTGGCATACTCTTTTTATTATTATTTATTTAATACTGGCGTTTCAAGCTGAATGTCCTTTTAGTTATTTTCTGAGCTCTGGGTTGCATAGCACTCCTGTGATGGCCAAAAGTGCTTGACGCACCTTGATGACATCATTGAGCTGCGCCCATGTTGGAGAGTGTTTTGGTAGGGTGACCCTATGAAAAGGAGGACCGGGCTCCTGTCTCTTTAACAGTTGCATAGAAAAAGGAATTTCAGCAAGTGTCATTTGTATATATGGAGAACCTGGTGAAATTCCCTCTTCGTCACAAGAGTTAAAGCTGTAGGAGCTATACTAGAGTGACCAGATACAAAAGAGGGCAGGGCACCTGCAGCTTTAACTGGTGTGATGAGGAGGAAATTTCACCAGGTTCCCCATATATACAAATGACACCTCCTGAAATTTCCTTTTCAGTGCAACTGTTAAAGATACAGGAGCCCTGTCCTCCTTTTCATAGGGTCACCCTAGGATTGTGCATGGGAGTCAGAGGAGGAAAAGGAGGAGGATGAGTTCGGTGGGGAAATTCAAATAGGGTGACCATATGAAAAGGAGGACAGGACAGAGCTGTTGTATCTTTAACAGTTGCATAGAAAAGGGAATTTCAGCAGGTGTCATTTGTATATATGGAGAACTTGGTGAAATTCCCTCTTCATCACAACAGTTAAAGGGGTAGGAGCTAAACTAGAGTGACCAGATTTAAAAGAGGGCAGGGCACCTGCAGCTTTAACTGTTGTGATGAAGAGGAAATTTCTCCAGGTTCCCCATATATACAAATGACACCTGCTGAAATTCTCTTTTCAGTATAACTCTTAAAGGTACAGGAGCCCGGTCCTCCTTTTCGTAAGGTCACCCTAGTTTTGGTCTTTCCCGACATGCTTCAACCTGTCGTTTCCACCACATGCCTCCAACCTCGCCATCTTCCTTTGCCACCAAATGGTTTCCTAGGGACACTTCATGCACATGGAACAATCTATGTATCAATTATATTGCTAGAAGGGCTGTGTTGTTGCTGCTGTTGTTGTTTCCCATTGGCTGAGCAAAGCTGCCCTCTGCTGGCTAAACCAGGAAGGACAGCCACAACCAGCAAAAGCTAAAATTCAGGATATATACCATTTTATTCCCCGCCACCGCAACTACCACACGTTTTCTCAACAGTCAGACAATACTCCATGCCTGCCAGACATCTTCAATGTTCATTAACATGTTTTGGGGGCTCTGCCTCTCTTGAAAGGCACTTTTTCCCCCTAAAGATGTTTTTATGCTTCTGAAAACCTGGAGTCTCCCCTGAGCATGCTGATACCTTCTCCTTGGGCTCTGGATTTTGATTTGAATTGATTCAGACATTTCGTCATCCCCCTTTCCTGGAACGTGGTAAATTCAGAGCTGGTGGTTGCCATCGTGGCTATGGGGCAATGCAGCCTTGCATTATTATTATTATTATTATTATTATTATTATTATTATTATTATTATCCCGCTTTTTGACCAATACTGGGCCTCAAGGCGGTCTTACAAAGTTTAAAACATACATTGTAAAACCTAGGAAAAGAAATGTAAAAAAAAAAGTTTAAAATACACAAAATTATAAGTCATTAACATAGATGGAGGACCAAATTACTCTACAAGGGCCTGCTGGAACAAACAAGTTTTAGCCTGCTTCCGAAAGCCCATCAAGGAGGGAGCCAGCCTAGCTTCCCCGGGAAGAGAGTTCCAGAGCACCGGAGCAGCCACCGAGAAGGCCCTCTGCCATGTTCCCACCAAGCGTGCCTGTGAAGAAGGTGGGACTGAAAGAAGGGCTTCTCCAGAAGATCTCAAAGCACGGGCAGGCTCATAAGGGAGAATGCGTTCTTTCAAATAACCTGGACCCGACACATATAGGGCTTTATAGGTTATAACCAGCACTTTGAATTGTGCCCGGAAACAGATTGGAAGCCAGTGGAGCTGTTTCAACAGGGGACTTGTCTGCTCCCTGTAACCAGCCCCGGTCAACAATCTGGCTGCAGCTCTTTGAACCAGCTGGAGTTTCCGAACACTCTTCAAAGGCAGCCCCACGTAGAGCGTGTTACAGTAATCCAATCGGGATGTAACTAAGGCATGTGTCACCGTGGCCAGGTCTGACATCTCTAGGAACAGGCGCAGCTGGCGCACTAGCTTTAACTGTGCAAATGCACTCCTGGCCACCGCTGAAACCTGGGCATCCAAGCTCAGGGCTGAATCCAGAAGTACACCCAAGCTACAGTCCTGTGTCTTCAGAAGGAGTGTAACCCCATCCAGCACAAGCTGAATCCCTATTCCCTGATCTGCCTTTCGACTGACCAGGAGCACCTCTGTCTTATCTGGATTAAGCTTCAATTTGTTTGCCCTCATCCAGTCCATTACTGCCAAAAGGCACCGGTTTAGCACTTCTTTATGGGAGAAGCTGGATCTCCCCTGGGGGAGCAGAAATGACCTTGCTACTTACCTGGCTATTCCTGTCCCCCCACCCCAGGAAACAGATACTGGGTGTTCAAAGACAATAACGTGGAAGAAGGTTACCCTCGGCCAATCTCGGATTTCGGTTTGCCGCCGGGAGGCGTCGACGCCGCGTTCTCCTGGGCCCACAACGACAAGACGTATTTCTTTAAGGACAGTCTCTACTGGTGCTACGACGACCGCCAGCGAAGGATGGATCCGGGCTACCCGTCGGAGACCATGCCGTGGAAAGGGGTTCCCAGCAGGCTGGACGACGCCACACGGTGGTCGGACGGTGAGTGGCGGGGGAGAGCTTCTCCGGGGCAAGTCAGGTTGGAATGAACAGGGGAACGGTGCAAAAGCTAAGTGTGGAGACAGTCCGGTGTTCGGGACACTACAAAATTGGACAGGAACAAGCAAGGCCGGGAACAAACCATTACTGGCGGAAGTCTAAATTTGTGTGTTCTTAAAGAACCCTAGAGCCTCGTGTGGCGCAGAGCGGTAAAGCAGCAGTTTCTGCAGCTGAAACTCTCCCCACGGCCTGAGTTCGATCCCAGCGGAAGCTGGTTTCAGGCAGCCGGCTCAGGTCGACTCAGCCTTCCATCCTCCCGAGGTCGGTAAAATGAGTACCCAGTTAGCTGGGGGAAAGGCAATAATGGCCGGGGAAGGCAACGGCAAACCACCCCGCTATAAGGCCTGCCAAGAAAACGTCAGCGAAAGCTGGCGTCCCTCCAAGAGTCAGTAATGACTCAGTGCTTGCACGAGAGGTTCCTTTCCTTTCCTTTCCTTTCCTTTCCTAAAGAACCCTATTAGAGACCGTTCTTTAATGGCAGAGAACAATAAAACTGTGAATTACTTTATTCTTATAAGTAATTTTGAAACATTAATAAACTAGGAGTGGTAGAGAGAGAAACCCAACAAGACTTCTTGGAGGATTCTTTTGTTTATCTCTCCACCACTCCTAGTTTATTAATGTTTCAATATTTGTTATAAAAATAAAGCCATTCACAGTATGGTTGTTCTCTACCCTTAAAAGAATTGTCTCTAATAGGGTTCTTTAAGAACACACAAATGTTAACCGTTATTGGTTAACCGTTATGTTAACCAATAACCGTTCCAATGCCAAAGGTAGGAAGGGCCGGGCGTTTGACCATGGCCCACACCCCACTGACAAGAACCCCCTGGAGTTGCTCCTCCTCTTTGCCATGGCAACCTGCTTGTCTGCTTGCCTCTCGCTCTGGCCCAGGTGGTGGCGGTGCTGAGGAGGCGGAGACGGAGATGCCACAGCCTCCTTGTTCTCTGCCTGCCAAGCAAGCAAACGGCAGCAATGTGTAGGGTAATCACTGTACTTTTAACGTGCTGTAAGTTACAGACAGTACTAGTGAAGAGCAGAGTATACAACGGCTTTTGGTCAGGATGCAGCGAAGGCCAATAATATAAGGCAAGGATTCTTTGTGGTTATAAAAATAAATCCTTTACTGACAGATATAGTTTAGTTGTGGCAAAACAATGTACGTATTAATACTCACACATGGTCACAGAAATACAGCTTACATCAAGGATCACAGCGATGAGAGTGGTGATGAGAAGTGATTAACAACGGTTCAAAACACTCCCTTTTATAGACAGCTCTGTGCAAATGATGCAACCACTAATTGGCAATCATAGAAAAATGATACTATGCAATAGTCCAATAATTCAATAAACGTCCACCTGCAAAGTTGACCTTTAAGTGATTGTCTTCTGCTGACTCCTCACTTCTTACAGGATTTGCAGGACATTACAGAAATGAAGGAAAAGATAAAAACTGAGTCCATTCCAGGACTCAACACAATGATGGCAAGGAAGGGAAGGCACAAGAGCAGCTGGGGGCAATGGTGGCGAGGAGGGAGGGGACCCATGGACGGTGTCTTTCCCAAGGGCCCTCCAAAAGGAGAGGGCCTTTTCGGTGGTGGCCCCCCAATTCTGGAATGATCTCCCCGACCAGGCTCGCCCGGCGCCAACGCTGTTATCTTTCCGACGCCGGGTCAAGACTTTCCTCTTCTCCCAGGCAGTTAACAGCATCTGCTGAGCTTTTAACCGACCCCAGAATAGTTTGTTTTAAATGGATATTGACTTTTTTTATGCTTTTGATGGTTTTTTAAAAAAATGTATATTTGTTTTTAACGTTCACTGTTTTTAACGGTTGTAAACCGCCCAGAGTGCTGCGGCTATGGGGCGGTATATAAATGTAAAATAAATAAATAAGTAAATACCTGGAGCCGGCCCTGGGCCCAGCTACTTTGGTTCTGATTCTGTCAACTGCTAGCTTAGGCCGTGCCGACTCTGTCCCCTGGAGAGAAGTGGGAGCAGGAGGAAGGGAGAGATGGGAGAAGGGAGAGAAGGGATGGCCCACCCAGGGCGGACATGAAAGGGAGGCATACTTGGGGAACCACCAAAACGCCCTGGCAAGAGCTGTCTTCTCTTCGCCATGGCCACCGGCTTGTTCACACGGTCCTCACTCTGGCCTGGGCAATGGTGATGGTGAAAAGGAGGAACAGGAGATGCCATGGCCTCTCTGCTTCCAGGCTGTTTGCCTGTCAGGCTAGCAAGGGGTAGCAACGATGAGGAAGACCCATGCTGATGGGGGTGAGAAGGTGGACTCCCTGAGGACGCCGTGCCCGAGGGCTCTCCAAATGAGCCAGCACTACCAGTTACCTAGGGAGGTTGTGGGCTCTCCCACACTAGAGGCCTTCAAGAGGCAGCTGGACAAGCATCTGTCGGGGATGCTTTAGGGTGGATTCCTGCATTGAGCAGGGGGTTGGACTCGATGGCCTTGTAGGCCCCTTCCAACTCTGCTATTCTATGATTCTATGATTCTATGATATGACAATAATACGCTTATTGCTCAATCCACAGATCATTGCAACACATACAATCGTGACATTTTGCTATACTGCGTATGGTAAAAATTACATAGGGTTAAAAATTACAGAGCTATCAAACACGTAACACGCATAACTGAAAGGACAGTGAGATGGGAGCGCAGCGGACATGCAGAAACCTTTCATTGCTTCTCAGTGACATTTCATTTATATCTCTGAATCCTTTATAACAACACACGCCAATCATATCTAAAAGCTTTGCTCTACATCTCTTAGCTTTCGCTGCAAATAGTGCAACCCTTTGTATCACATATGGGTTGGTTAAATGTAATAAATAACTCCGCTCCAGGTTTCCTGCGGCTACCCGTATCCTTTCCCAGGATTCTCCATTCTGCACCCCCATCCTCAGTCTTTTCATTCCTGCCACGTTGGCCAGTCAACGTTTTGTCCTCCCAGAACATGCCCTTTTCCCAGAAAGGCGCCGTTGCGCTCCCATCTCGCTTGCAGGCTTCCCGTTGACATCTGGATGGCCTCTTCTGTCCCCTTCTCCTCACCCTCATTCCCTCTCTCCCTTTGCCTCCTTTTGCAGGGGCCGCCTACTTCTTCAAGGGCAAAGAATACTGGAAAGTCCCGGACAGCGACCTGGAAGCTGAGCCGGGTTCCCCGCAATCCATTGCCAGGGACTGGCTGGTGTGCAGCGACATGCAGGCGGATTCTCCCGAGCCAGCCGAGAGCACCAGAACAGGGCTGCGTTCCAAGCAGGGACAGCACGACGAGAGCCGGTCCGAAAGCGAGGTCTGCTCCTGCACCTCTTCCTCCTCCGTCCCCTTCTCCCCGCGCTCCTTCCTCAGACTCTGCGCAGGCCTCACGTTGGCCAGGCTTTGGACAGCGGCTTGGCTCCACGGACCTCTATGACCGACGGCATCACACGGACCACACGACGCTGCAGCGATTCAGGGATGCAAAATGGGGGGGACGGGACGGACAGACAGACAGACAAACCACAGGATGCAACACTGTTGAACGACCGACACATAACATTCCTAGGAACGTGGTGGCAACAGTTTCAGATTCTCCATGAGAAGCAAACAGCCTTTGTTTTCCTTTCTTCCTTTCTGGTCCATTTGTTGTTTTGTTTTTCAACTTTGATTTTAAGTTAATGAGCTTTAACAGCAGACTCTGCGGGTTGCTCACTTTTCTTCTTCTCTCGTCTCCTCACTCCCTTGCCCCTCCAGAATAAAGACTCTGACTCAACGCACAGTCAGAAATATTCCTTAGGGGTTATTATCTTGCTTTGGCATTAAAGACACACACTGACACACACACACACATACACACACTCCTGTCTGAAGAGGAGAGGAGAAGGGGAGCTGATTCCATTACCATAGCGACTGCAAAAAGAAAGTGTGATTGCAAAAATGCCATTGTCTTTCCATGTGTGTGTGAAATCCAGCCATGGCACATTAGTTGTGGAATAAGCTAACAGCTATAATGAATCTTGTGCCTACAGTGGATGTCTGCAATTTGATATGTTAGCCAGAAGCCTCTCAGTCTGGAGAATTCCATCGCCTGGGTGCCAGTGTTTTGCTTTCCTTTTCGTGTGGCGCAGAGCGGTGAAGCAGCAGTTTCTGCAGCTGAAACTCTCCCCACGGCCTGAGTTCGATCCCAGTGGAAGCTGGTTTCAGGCAGCCGGCTCGGGTCGACTCAGCCTCCCATCCTCCCGAGGTCGGTAAAATGAGTATCCAGTTAGCTGGGGGAAAGGTAATAACGGCCGGGGAAGGCAACGGCAAACCACCCCGCTATAAGGCCTGCCAAGAAAACGTCAGTGAAAGCTGGCGTCGCTCCAAGAGTCAGTAATGACTCAGGGCTTGCACGAGAGGTTCCTTTCCTTTTGAATGTTGTGTTTTTGAGATTTATATTCCTCACCGGCTCTGCTTTTGTCAAATCAAGGGCCACGCCAAGTCCTTTAGGTCACCCTGCTCTATGTCCGTGCTGGTTGCTGTGTCAAACCAACGGCCATACGGGGCATCAGCACTGGCCCTGCTAATGTCAACCCAACGGCCCTGCTGGCTGGAAGATTATGGGACTTGCAATCCAACACATCTAGAGGGCACCAGGTTGGGGAACGCTGCCCTGGATTAAGGGCTAACACAGATATGGTGAAGTAGATCTGTGATTGATCTCCAAATATCTTTCTGTTGATCAACTGATTGATAGATAGATTAAACTTAAAGCATTCTCCGCACGCTCTGACTTATTATTGGAGCAGTAGTAATGGGAGAAGGAAATTCACACACACGCACACATACTGTTTCCCACGTCTAAATGGCCTCCAATGTGTGAAAGTAAAATTACATATACCTGTGTTGTACTTTTTCCTCTCCAGTGGGACTGATAGAAACTTGGGGTGGGGATAGATCAGCCTTTCCCAACTTGGTTCCCTTGAGATGTTTAGGACTTCAACTCCCAACAGCCCCAGCCAGTATTGCCAGTGGTCAGGAATGCTGGGAACTGGAGTCCAAAACCATCTGGAGGGCACTATAGAAGAAATTTAGATTGTGAAAACGGGGTTCGGGGTGTCAAGCGACTCTCTGAAAGCTGTTGCTAATATCCAAACTAGAGTCCCCAGAGGTTGGTTGAAGTTTAAAACAAAAACATACAAAATTGAAGTTTAAAGCAAAACCAAAAGTTGGGTAATCCTGTTTCCTGTATCAAATGTCTGTTTTGACCCTAAATGTACTCAGGGAAAAGCATAATAATAAATGCTACCAGATGGGGGCAGCAATAGACAACAATTCAGAGAGAGAGACAGAGAGAGAGACTGGTCCTTCCACAACAGCTGGGTGGATCATATGAGATGGGATTTTGTGGAGATAAATGGGATAGATCCATAAATGGGATAGTCCCCTGCCTTAGCCCTAGAAATACAAGACACAATCCAGACAGTATCTAGCTACTTCTGAGCTCCATTGCTTTCAATGGGGAAATTAAGTACATGCTTAAAACATGGAAATCAACATTCCTGAAGGCATTTAACATGCTCAGTGTATTATTATCATCATCATCATCATCATCACGCTCAGATTAGTGCAGGGGTGGGCAGACTTCATGCTTAAGATCCCAGTGATAATAAGGTGGGATATAAATGTTTTAGCAAAAATAAATAAATAAATGCTTGTGGGATCCATCAGAACCTCAAGATCCACCAATTGGAGCCTGCTGTACAAGACACACTCAGAATGAAAGAATTCCCAAGCCCAGGAATGTGTTTTGAAGGCCAGGATTGAACAGAGCTCCTTCCACATAAAAAACCACCCTGGTTACCCCAAGCTTTCTTCATTTCAGCATTAGAATTTAGAAGACAGAGAAGAAGACATTTGTTGCTGCTGTCGTTAAAAATGTGGTAGCCAGAAATCCTTGCCAGCAAAGCACCCAAAGGCCCTACCAGTGGTTCCAATTTTGCCTTTGGCCAAACCTGGTTGAGTGCCCATCTGCTCAGAATAATACAGCAGGAAATCAGAAGACGTTTACTTCTTGGGAGGAGAGCAATGACAAATCTTGATAAAATAGTTAAGAGCAGAGACACCACACTGACAACAAAGGTCCGCATAGTTAAAACAATGGTATGCCCCGTAGTAACCTATGGCTGCGAGAGCTGGACCATAAGGAAGGCTGAGCGAAGGAAGATGGATGCTTTTGAACTGTGGTGTTGGAGGAAAATTCTGAGAGTGCCGTGGACTGCAAGAAGATCCAACCAGTCCATACTCCAGGAAATAAAGCCAGACTGCTCACTTGAGGGAATGGTATTAAAGGCAAAACTGAAGTACTTTGGCCACATAATGAGAAGACAGGACACCCTGGAGAAGAGGCTGATGCTAGGTAAAGTGGAAGGCAAAAGGAAGAGGGGCCGACCAAGATGGATGGATGATATTCTGGAGGTGACAGACTTGACCTTGGGGGAGCTAGGGGTGGCGACGGCCAGCAGAAAACTCTGGCATGGACTGGTCCATGAAGTCACGAAGAGTCGGAAGCAACTGAACGAATAAACAAAATGTTGGAAAGGATCTATTTTGTCCCCCTATTCTAAAAGGGTGAAATGGTTCTCCAAAGTTACTGTAAGTATGAGCTTGAAGCTATAATAGGCTGGTGTTTTCTTTTTGTATTGGTGGCTCCACCCCCTTGGGCCTTCAGCTCTGCTGGAATGCACCCCACCCAACCACCCCCACCCCGAACTTCTCTGAAACCAAATCTGGAACCAAATTAGAAGAACGCCTGAAGGGTAAAAGGTATCTAACAATGCAACAGACTGCTAGCTTTTTCTGGAGGTATTTAAGCAGAAGCTGAATGAGCACCCGCCAGGGATGTTGTCCTTGCACATTCCCGCCCTGAGCAGGGGGCTGGACTTGATGACTTCCGAGCCCCTTCCAGTTGTAAAATTTCTATGAAGCCTGGAGATACCAGGGATTGAAGCCGGGACGTCTGGGATGCCAGACTTGTTCTACGTCCCCATAGCTTTGCTGCCTTCAAGAGAACGTAGCCTCAGCCGTCCATCAATAACTCTCAGAATCAGCACACACGGTACTGTTGGAAGGTTTCCTGGAAAATGCACTTTCCCAAGCAAAGCCATTGCGAAGGCATCAGCTGATAAGAGGCGTTGCATTTGGACGATACAAATGTCACAGGGACGTTGGTTATCCGGAGTGAGAGGGAATACAATGAGACGTTCTGCAAAGTCTTGGGGTGCACGGAGGTGGGGGCAGTGGAGAGTTAAGGATGGGTCAGCTTTTCCTAACACGATGAGGTGACGCAAAGAAGGACCCCGGAGCCATGGCGAACTGTACAGAAAAGGTGGGGGAAGAAGCTGCATCTGCAAAAATTCTCCAACACAATGGGTAAAGCATAGGATACTCCTTTGCATCTGGATGAGACGTTTGTATCAGCCTTCTCCAACCTGGGCAAGACCTACACCTCACATCATATCAGTAGGGATCCCCTCGTGTTGATGCTACGTCTTTCTTGCACATTTATACCTCGTAGCACACACAGATCTGTTGTTGCATTTTGGATAATATGAAATAAAAAGCAGGAAATGTTGCTAAAAAAGCAATGTAAGGAATTATTATTATTATTATTATTATTATTATTATTATTATGCTTTTATTATTTTCCTCCAAAGAACCTAAAGCGGTGTGCATAATCCTCCTCCTTTCCATTTTATCCTCACAACAACAACCCTGCGAGGTAGGCCGGGCTGGGAGTCTGTGACTGGCCCAAAGTCACCCAGTGAGCTTCTGTGGCCTAGTGGGGACTAGAACCCGGATCTCCCAACTCCTGGCCTGACGCTCTAACCACTAAGCCACACTGGAAGGCCTAATCTGCCAACCAACAGTTATCGGTCCCCTTCAGTACTGATAAAAAACACGAATGTGGATCTTGCCCTGCTGCTCTTCAGATGTGCAGCACTGCAATGCTCATCATCCCTGACCCTAAAGCATGCTGCCTGGGGCTGATGGGAGATGTAGTCCAAAACATCTGGATGGAAAAACAACTGGAAGGTTGGTTTGTACATTTATTGGTTGGTTAGGAATCCAGGTAGCTGCATTAGACTGTGTGAGACCCACATCTAGCCCAGTATTGTCAACACTGACTGGCAGCCGTTTCAGACAGGATTTCTTCCAAGCCCTACCCGGGAATTGAACCCAGCACTTTCTGCATGCAAAGCCAGTGGCTAGGAAAGGGTGGAGGAAAAACCAGCAGCCACAACTGTGTTAGTAGAGAACGGCAATAAAATTTCACGTCTCTGACAAGTGTGAAGCAGTTATGCAAGTTCTCCAGGCCGAATGAGATCATGCGTATTCAGTGAAAAAGATCACCCTGTTTCCCCGTGCGATGATACTGAATTACACGCACGGGTGTCCTTCTTAGTCATGCTGAGCGACGTTGCGTTGAAGTACCCACTTTTACTCCCAGGTCACGCAACCCTTGCAAATGCCAAGGCCATTCCAAGGAAAGGCACAACAGGGAAAGGACTTCAAGCCTCCGGGCGCAAGGAACTCTGGATCGGGACCGACGTCACCGTCAGTGACTCAAAAGAGATGTCACCTTAACAAGGTCCTCTCCCCGCCTGACGCACCCCCACCCCCATGTCAGTACAGTACAAGGAATGGAAACCATGATGCAGCACTGAGTTCGAGATGCGACACTTCAGTCATTACAGCTCAAATTGCTCTGTCAGGATGATGGATGATTTCAAAAAAGCAAAAAAACAGGTCTAGCTACCCTACCTTAATTAAGTGACAGTGTTGACAACAGCAGAGATGCTATCTTTTAGCAGCCTTTCCCAAACCAGGCCCTCCAGATTTTTTGAAACCGCAACACCCAACATTCCTGACCATTGGCCATGCTGGCTCCAGCTGATGGGAGTCGAAGTCCAAAGCATCCAGAGGGCACCAGGTTGGGGGAGGTTTTCTTAAAGCAATGAGGTTTAGCAGCATCTACCAAACTTCTGATGACTTCTTAGAGAGGTGTTCACCACTACTTCTCACGCTCCCTTGAAAAGCTCAGTGTACTCTAGTCTTCAACTAGTCCAGACCTGAGACCCACCTCGAATTCCCAACATACAACATGGGACCCATGCCCAACGTTTCTCCATGTCCAACATGGCGGCAGCAGCTTTGCCGTGACTCCTCTTGACTGATCTCGTGACCCACCAGTTGAAGACCACTGCCCTAGATGGCTCTCCAGGAGGGTTTCCCAAAATCAAGCTTATATTCAACACTCCCTATCCACTGGGTAATTCTCTGGGGTCCTGTTTTAAATATTGCAGTGGAAGGTGCATGGATGGTGGGGTGGGGGAATGTTACAGATTGGAGGGTCTCAAACTGTGGCACACAAGCACCATCCAGGTGGGCTGCAGAAAGGTTGCAGAACAGACAGGAATATCTATGCTTGGCACTTGATTTATTTTATCTTTCTCAACAGACAGGACCAGCCCTATCATTAGGCAGAGTGAGGCAGCTGCAACAAGCAGTAGAATTAGGGTGTTTTGAAAGAGCAGTGAAGTATTAGTTATTTAAATTGTGATTATTGTATTTTGACTGCCAGGAAAGGGGTGAGAGATTCCTATACATCAGATGCCAAAATAACTTGGATACTATGCATACTATGCAACCTCCAGTATCCAAGGCAGCAAGCCTGTGTGTGCACCAGTTTCTGGGGAACATAGGGGGGTGCTGTTAGGGTGCCCATATGAAAAGGAGGAGAGGGCTCCTGTATCTTTAACAGTTGTATTGAAAAGGGAATATCAGCAGGTGTTATTTGTATATATGCAGCACCTGGTGAAATGCCCTCTTCATCACCACGGTTAAAGCTGCAGGTGCCCTGCCCTCTTTTAAATCTGGTCACTCTGGTATAGCTCCTGCAGCTTTAACTGTGGTGATGAAGCGGGAATTTCACCAGGTTCTCCATATATACAAATGACACTTTTGTAAATTCCCTTTTCTATGCAACTGTTACAGATACAGGAGCCCTGTCCTCTTTTTCATATGGTCACCCTACTGTTGTACTATGTCCTGCTTGGTTGGTCCCTGGTCGACAGCTGGTTGGCCACTGTGTGAACAGAGTGCTGGACTAGGTGGACCCTCGGTCTGATCCAGCAGGAGCTCTTCTGATGTTCTTATGACATGGGTGGGAGCATCTTTTTTTCCTCTGCCTGAGGCACCGGAGTGTGTAAGGTCTGCCCTGCGAAAGAAGAACAAGACTGCGTTGACATGGGCCAGGATGTTCAAACAGCCTCTGGCGTAAGACACATGATTTTCATTATACGGGTGCTGGTACAATCTATTCTCTTTCCCTTTAAAACTTCCACTTAAAGCACACCTTCTTAGCAGCCTGGCCGGGGGGGGGGGGGCTGTGATATTTAAGCACACACATCCGCACACAGTACTGGTTTGGATCACGATGATTATGAAGAAAAAATAATATACTTAATTTTATTCTCCTTCATCCGTCACAAGTGTGTTTATTAAAATACGAGTTATGTGGTTCGATTTGGAGGAGGGGGGAGTTGATATAATGGTTCAACACAGCCATTTTCAAGCGGTCCATGGGTGTGTGTGGAAGACTTTTAAGAGCCGTATTTAGAGATGTTAAAATTGATTCCTAGCGTTTGTGAGAGCTTCTGTCAAACTCCCCCCCTCCTTCATCGTTATCGTCTTCATCATCATCTTAGTATATTCATAGTGCCTGAATTAACAGTAACAAGATGGAAGGCCTGAGTAAAAACCCTACCCTCTCCGAAAGCTTTCATCACACACACACACGCACACACTGGCAGGCAGAAAGATGGGCTATATATTAAATCAACATATAAGGCAAATAACAGTGAATTTGTAATGGGTAGTCCCAAATAGGAGCTACCAAGGAGGTAGATAAAATAATCCATTCGGCTGAAACAACTTAGGTTGGTGTAATACAGTAGTACGCCCTGCCTTCACTTTGAATGGGCTTTGTGAGGTCACTGCATAGCCAAACAGGATTGGCTATGTGGCATCCTCCATTCCAAGTGAGTACAAGAAGCTGTCATGTCTAGCCCTGCACCCCCTTGTTTTGGAAGAAGGTGTTTCAGGTCATCAATCAGAATCAGACTCTGAAGTAGAGGAGTCGGCACCAGACACAGGCCAGCCTGTATTAGTGGGGGAGAGAGCGCTCATGGGTTCTTCTCACCAGCTGGTGGTGAACTCTCTCCAGAGCTTATCTCGTCAAGGGCAAATCATACACACTCAGTGGGAAGCCAACATTCTTCCGAAGGAGAGGGCACCAATAGGCTAGCTGATCCTAGAGCACATCGCAGGCTAAAACGGGCGGAGTAAAAGGAAGGCGAGAGAAAGTCAGCCCGTCTGGCATCCCGTCAGAAGCCGCCTCAGAACTAGCCTCTCTGAAGTTAACTTGTCTTGGCTTTCCATTCTCATTGAAAGAACAATTGTCTCACTTAGTTTGCATAGTTTTGCCTAGGGGAAAGGTTCCAAGAGATTAGACTCTCTTCAAGTGGGAAGAGATATTTATTGCTTAAATAAAGCTTTGTGGACTACTTAGCAGGCCTCCTCATTGTCTCCCAAGAAGGCAGGGGGTTTCTGAGAAACACGACAGAAGCACTATCAAATCTGATTAGCGATGTGGAAATGTGACATTGTCACATTTGAAACGTGATACTTAATGGGCTGGATCTACACTCCCGGGGTGGGTGGGGGGAGGCAATTCTATGTGAGTGTTTAAAGGGTAATGAGCAGCAATCGATTTTGAGCTGCAGACATGTACAAAAAAGGTGATCACCGGGAGTGGGAGGCACTTCAGACCTTCCCCCAATTATAACAACAAAATAGAATAGGAAAATAGAGAAAAATATACACCACTGACCATGGAAATTAAAGAACTGTGGCAACAGGGAAAGGTTACAATTATTCTGTTAATCATATCAGTCACCAGCATCACATCAAAAAACTATACAGAAAACCTTCAGAAACTGGGCCTACCAAAATACATCCACCCCAACAACCAGAAAGCAGTCATACTTAAAGCATGTTCAACAGTCAGGAAATTCCTGAATCAGTAAAAGACAGCATGACCTGGCAAAGCCCGTCATATCTGTCTGGAAAAAACAGCCATGAGTGAGAAAAGAGAGATGATGGTGATTGATGAGGGTGATGATAAATTTACATTTATTTCCTGCCTTTCTCTTAATGGAGTCCAATGGGAAGGATGGAGGGAAGGATGGATGGATGGATGGATGGTGTCATGTCTAGCCCTACTCCCCTGTTTTAGAAGGTCTTTCAAGTATTCAATCAGAATCAGACTCTGAGGGAGAGGACCAGGCCCCAGACACAGGCCAGCCTGTGCCCATGGGGGAGATACCTCTCATGGTTTCTTCTCCAGCTGATCCTGATCTCTCTCCAGAGCTGATCTCGTCAAGGGCAAATCATACAGAGACAGTGAAAAGCGAACATTCTTCTGAAGGAGAGGCCACTGAGGCCACAGCTAGACCTATGTTTTATCCTGGGATCATCCAGGGTTCGCCCCTGCCTGAGCACTGGATCCCCTGTGTGTCACCTAGATGAACAGTTTTGACCCCTGGACGATCCAGGGATAAACCTTCGGTCTAGCAAGGCTCTGAGAGGCTAACGGATCCTAGATTCCAGGGTGTGAAGAAGTCAGCCAGGTTCGCATTGCGACAGAAACAGCCTCTCTGAAGTAACTTTGGGAAAAGGCTTTCTGTTCCACTTGAGAGGACCATTGTCTCGCTTAGTTTGCATAGTTTTGCCTAGGGGGGAAGTTTCCAAAAGGCTAGACTCTCTTCAGGTGGGAAGAGATGTTTATTGTTTAATAAAAGCTTTGTAGATTGTTTGTCTCCCATCGAAAGCAGAGGTTTCCCAAGAAATAGGACAGACAGATAGATGGATAGATATAGATAGATAAACCCACATTATCCTCCTCTTCCTCCTCATTTTATCCTCTGCATAGAGCTGCAGTGTTGCGCCTTCTCTGTTATCTGACGAAGAGTTCCCGTGAATCAGAATCATCACACCCTGTAATTAGTTGGTGGCCATGTGGCCTGTTGCCATTCGCACTCTTCTCAGGGATAGCATGACACCCATGACCCGCTTCTGGGATGAAAATAGAATCTCACCCCATGATGTCACTCCTCTTACGTTCTACACCGCACAGGTAAGCATGTCTCGGTGGCGTTTTGCTTTGCACATGATTAGACAAAATGAACATGATGTCATGGTGACGAAACGGTTATCTGTCATTTATTTATTGGTTTCAAATATTTCTTGGCCACCTTTCCAGGGCAGAAGCTCTCCCAAGTCGGCATACAACAATACAACACACGTAAAACCGATACAATATTAAAAGCGATAAAAACAGGACAAAAACAGTAAGAGTGCAATACAGCAAGTAAAACAACAGCAATCATATCAGGAGAAGACCAGAGAAAAATTGATATGTTTCCAAGGCCTTCTCAAAAGCCCTCAATGACAGAGCATGGCAGATCCCCTGCTGGCAACTTATTCCAGAGGTGTGGAGCCAATGAGGAGAAGGCCATTTCACATACGGTCCCCCTCTGAAATGGTTTCACAGGTGGGCAAGTGAGAAAGGCCTTTCTCTTTGTTTTGATAGTGCGGACAATTCCTTTTAAGCTGCGTTTCAATCCTTGCACATGCAAGCGAAAATCAGAGGATGAAATCACTCTTGTTTGTGTTACTCCCCCATCTAAGGGCACTGCCTGAATTTGGAGTACTCAAATCCAGCCTGCCTGGCGTTCCAGTCCAGTCCTCTGGACTTTCCCAGAAGGCCACACTTCTTTCCCCATGACTGCCCATTGTCTGTTGCTTTTGCATTGTTTTCCCACAGTCTGAAAGGTTGAAATGCTTCATTCCGGGCAGTGAGAACTTGACGTTAAAATACATCAGTATTTTTAATATTTTGGCCATGCTTCTTTTGCCTTTGGACCCACCTGCCACTGGAATGCGGGCCCCGAGATGGAATTTTGCAAAATGATGCAAAGTGATGCCTGGTGTAAAGAATGTAGATAGGGAGACGTTTTTCTCCCTCTCCCATAATACTAGAACCCAATGGGGTCATCCCATGAAGCTGCTGGGTGCGAGATTCAGGACAGATAAAAAGAAGGACTCCTTTTACACAACACATAATTATACTATAGAATCCACTCCCACAAGATATGGTGATGGCTACCAATTTGGATGGCTTTAAAAGGTGGTTAGACAAATTCCAGGAGGCTAGTAGTCCTGATGGCTAAGTTCAATGTCCAGAATCAGAGGCAGCAAGCCTGCTGGGGAACATGGGTAGGAGGGTGCTGTTGCACCATGTCCTGCTTGTGGGTCCCTGGTCAACAGCTGCTTGGCCACTGTGTGAACAGAGTGCTGGACTAGATGGACCCTTGGTCTGATCCAGCAGGGCTCTTCTGATGTTCTGAATTTGGCCCTCAGCCTGAAAGTAACTCAACAACCCTACCAAAAAGCTCACCTCCTGGTAAATGTGCATAGGATGACAGTTATGCTGGTCCTCATAAATTGAGCACTGTGCTGTTCCGTGGATGACATGTCTTTGTGTGTTGTTCTACACTTCAAAACTTACCACATCACTGCTGACCAACGCATGACACCCTACGAATTCCCTAAATCAAGGGCATCGCCAGCCCTGTGCCCAATCCATTATTTTAATTGCATAATTCAGTCATCAAGGTGTGAGTCAGGTTCAAACTTTTCCTAGCTCGTCACCGAAGGGAAAGATACCGAGCACGCTGTGTTGCTTTTAGAAACAGGGCCTTGTGATGTGTCAGCCGCTCAGCAGCTGGCTTTCATTTTATTATTATTTGAAGTATAGATGTTTATATTCTTGTTGGACCTAGCAGCGGAGTGAGGCGCATGCATTTGAATGAAACTGAATCACCGACGGAGAGCAGAGGTGTTGTACCTGTCCTGAAGGCTTCAAACTGTCAGGCGATAAATATTAACTCGCTCGCTTCCAGCGAGGCTTCCAGCTTCACCCCAGATCTCTCGCCTGCATTATGTGTCTCTGCAGAGGCCACCAGTGAGGGAGGAAGCAGAAGCCAGGCACCTCTCCACCGTGCCTGGTCCAGCTCCAGCTCAGAGCCCCCTCCCTCCTGCTGCCAACTGTCTCTGCAGAGGCCACCAGTGAGGGAGGAAGCAGCAGCCAGGCACCTCTCCATCCTGCCTGGGTCCAGCTCCTGCTGAGAGCCCCCTCCCTCCTGCTACCAACAGTCTCTGCAGAGGCCACCAGTGAGGGAGGAAGCAGCAGCCAGGCACCTCTCCATCCTGCCTGGGTCCAGCTCCTGCTGAGAGCCCCCTCCCTCCTGCTACCAACAGTCTCTGCAGAGGCCACCAGTGAGGGAGGACGCAGCAGCCAGGCCCCTCTCCACCGTGCCTGGGTCCAGCTCCAGCTGAGAGCCCCCTCCCTCCTGCTGCCAACTGTCAGTGCTGAACTTTGCAACTAAGATTGTAGTGCCTGAATTTGCTTTCCTTTTCCCCCTCCCCCTCCTCCCTCCCAATCCCCTTTCCTTTTGTGTCATGTCTTTTAGATTGTAAGCCTGTGGGCAGGGACTGTCAAGAAATACTTTTGTAAGCTGCCGTGAGAGCCTGTTTTGGCTGAATGGCGGCATAAAAATGCTTAAATAAATAAATAATGATAAAATGTCGAAGTTGAGCAATGCAAGGAGTTGAGGGAGCAACATTTTGCAAAAGGCCCAGCTGGGAGGGTTGGAGGGTCAGTTTCTTCAGCAATTGGTCAATTGCAGTTTCTAGAAGCTGAGTCAATGTTGGACAACATTGTTCCTGTTAAGATCCTTTTTTTGCCTTCTGTAATATTTTGACAGTGGGCTTGCCTTTTCAAAAAAATTGGTAATGCAAGCAGATGGACCAATGGACACCCAGGTGGGCGTGAACATAGGCTTTAGCTAGACTTAAGGATTATCCCAGGCAAATGGTGGGGTCGTCCCTGCCTGCTCCCGAGATCCCTTGTGTGTCATTTGGATGCACAGGGATGATCTTGGGACAATCCCAGCATATAAGCCTGGTCTTGCTATCGCCATAGTTACAGATGCTTATTTCATTATGGTTTAAGTTCTTCCTGACAGGGAAACAGACCAGTTGTGAAGTCGTTCCTTCCCTATCAGGTTTGGGGAATTTCCCAAACATTCCCTAATGCATTCTCCCTTTCTACAACAAAACGGTGCTTATTTCAGACTGAAGGTGCAATCCTATGCATGTTTAGACAGGAAAAAGTCCTACAATTCCCAGCATCCCCCAGCCTGCATGCTAGGCATTGTAGGGTGTGTGTTTTTCTTGTCTAAATACGCATAGGATTGTGCCCTAAATGTGCTTAATATTAGGACAGCAGAAACAAAGCTCAATTGTATTCCTGGAATCATAATGGTGCTTTGAATAAAGTGAAGTTAAAATGTGAAATTGCACATGCTCAGAGTATGCCCTTCTTTTTCTTTTCGTATCAGGGGCGAAGTGTTTTTGTTTGTTGCTCTAACTGTGGAGGTCTAACATATGTGGAATACAGAAGCAATGAAAAAATGTAAAATTGGGGGTGGGGAGGGGGGAATGGAAGATAAATGCTGAGGGAAATTTACCAGTAGCCCTACTGGAATCCACCAGGAGAAGAGCCTTCAGTGTGGTGGCCCCTTCTCTGGCTGATTCTACACCTGCCTTTTTTTCCAGGGATTGTCCTGGGATCATCCCTGTGCATGTAAACAGGGCCGGTGCCAGGCTATTTTGAGCCCTAGGCAAGGTGAGTGGCTTTCACACACCCCCGCCCCCCAGCGTACACCCCCACCCCTGGTAGGCAGAGATAGGCGGGGATGGATGCCGTGTTACCTTTCCCTCACCTGAAGTCAGAACGTGCGTCCCGGCTTTGCTTTGGCTGGGTGGGATGCTGGGCGGGGGGGGCAGACGGCTCCACGTTCTGACGTCTGGCGTGCCCGGACGCCAGAACGTGAAGCTGTCCTTCTCACACACACACACCCCAGTGGCTCAGCTTGGCTTCGGCTGGGCGCCTGCCCAGCCAAAGCCAAGCCGGGACGCTGGAGGGGGGGGCAGGCCAGGGACGCTGGGGGGGGGAAGGGCGGCTTCAGAACTGCACACCCGGAAGCTGCCCTTGCTAAGCTAGAGCGGCTCTGGGAGTGGGAGGGCGACTTCCAGGTGCGGCGTTCAGCACCCCCCTTACCTTGGCAGTCTAGGCGGCCACCTGACTGGCCTCTATGGCAGCGCCGGCCCTGCATGTAAATGACACACAGGTGAACCAAGGAACAGGCAGGGACGATCCCTCTGTTTCCCTGGGATAATCCTTAGATGTAGAGGGCCTCTGTGGAACTCCCTGCCCTGGGAGGTCAGGCAGGCAACAACACTAAGCTGCTTCCAGCATCTCCTGAAAACAAAACTATTTCGAGAAGCCTTTCCCAACTGACCAGCCACTTTTATTTTCTGCTCCTTTATTTTAAATTGAACCCCTCATTCGGACCATTCATCCCTTCTAAATCAAATTAGCCACCTTCTGTTTTCGGTTGCCTCTTCAGTCTTTTGTTAGCAAAATGATTTAAGCCTTTCCCTGCCAGTGACACGGTTGGAGGGCGCCAGGTTGGGGAAAACTTGAGCGACCACCTGCCTTCCTCTGTGCCAAGAATCTTTCCCAGTCCCAACGTCACCGTTGCAGATGCTTTTGCAGTGCCTGCTTGTGCCCTGATTTTAAGTAGAGCTGAAAAGGCAGGCGTGAAGCCAGCCGACCTTGAGGCCTGCAACGAAGCCAGCTGTCACTTTTCTCCTGTTCATGGTCTCTCTCTCTCTCTCTCTCTCTCTGTGTGTCCTCAGTTCTCCTTGCAGGCTGAGGGAGCTGCACTGGTGACATTCAGATTGAGATTGAAAGAACTGGGCATGTTTAGCCTGGAAAAGAGAAGATTGAGGGGAGACATGATAGCACTCTTCAAATACTTGAAAGGTTGTCACACAGAGGAGGGCCAGGATCTCTTTTCGATCCTCCCAGAGTACAGGACGTGGAATAATGGGCTCAAGTTACAGGAAGCCAGATTCCGGCTGGACATCAGGAAAAACTTCCTGACTGTTAGAGCAGTACGACAATGGAACCAGCTACTTAGGGAGGTTGTGGGCTCTCCCACACTAGAGGCATTCAAGAGGCAGCTGGACAACCATCTGCCAGGGATGCTTTAGGGTAGATTCCTGCATTGAGCAGGGGGTTGGACTTGATGGCCTTGTAGGCCCCTTCCAACTCTGCTATTCTATGATTCTATGAATGTATCTGTTTAAAGCATCTGTCTCACAGATTTGTAAATATGCCTTGTTAGAACAGCCCAGCTTGGACCTTCGTCTGATCCAGCATGGCATTTCTTATGTTCTCACGTTCTTATGTTCTGATGAGTTGGAATCAAACACATCTGGAAAGCAATGCTTGTGAGAGATGTGTGTCCCATTGTTATGCAGAATACATTTGGAAACAAAGATCAGGTCAAAAGAGTTAAGCAAAAGCTGCCATCAGAGTATGAGAAGCTGGTTCCATTCGGTCATGAACTGGCTTAGCAAAATGAATAGCGCGCATGATAAAAACTGAAAAGTGGTCCTTTCCTTTCCTTGAGGAGTTAAGCTGTCCTTACTCCCTTTTGAATCCAAGATTGAATATCGAAATTCATTTCAGTGTCAGACCTTCATTAGGCCAACTCAAAGAGAGAGAAAAAATCTAGGGAAAAGGGAAAGAATCTTGTGGAACTTTAAAATGAGATCTCCAAGAGAAGAAACCAGAAGGAGGGCCTTTCCTGCTGTGGCACCCCAGCTGTGGAATGAGCTCCCTAGAGAGGTCCGCCTGACGCCTGCATTGTAGCCCTGGATGGGTAGTGGGGGAGGGGGACTGATGTGCAAACCTGGATCCTGACTTCCTCCTGAATAGATTTCCAGCCACCAGGCGCTCATCTGTTCACAGGGATAACCTCATCAATAGGCCAAGGCAGCCTCTAAGCCTCACAATAGAAGTGTCCGTCAACAGCCACCGTCTGACACTGCATGAACCCCACTCCCCAAAAATGTTTCCAGCGGAATTCTGCCCAAGGTTACGGGTGCCCCTTTGAAATGCTGCTAGCACTTTTCCCCCTCCTTATCATCACTAATTGCATAATATCCCTCTGAAACATGCTAGCAAAGGCGCACTTGACATAACGTGTCCTATCCTGCTAATCAAGTCATGATACATCCAGTTCGCTCGGAACGAGAGAGGAATGAACGTTGTAGTTATGCCTCTTTGATCCAGAGACACGTGGAAACTACAATAATTTTTGGTAGCTGAGATACATGTTTAAACATATATGGAACACAATCAGTCAAGCATTTGGGGTGTGAAAGGCTAAGAATGACCATTTGCTGAGACCTCTTTTGTCTAATCTGTGAGCGCACCCATATGCCATCGGCCTGCTTCTCTCTTTACCTGCATGATGACGATGAAAGATCATGCACGCACAGAAACCCTGCAACTTCTGGATTTGGTACATCAATGCATCTTCCTTAACGTGCATAGGGACCACTATTTCTGCAAGGGGATCATTTTAAACCCTTTGCAGAGGAGATCAGGAAATAATGGTTGTATACAGTCGTGTGAAAAAGAAAGTACACCCTCTTGGAATTGTATGATTTTACATATCAGGACATAATAACAATCATCTGTTCCTTAGCAGGTCTAAAAATTAGGTAAATACAACCTCAGATGAACAACAACACATGACATATTATTTATTTTATTTATTTATTTATTACATTTCTTCAAAGTATAAAACAACAGTATAAAACCATAATATAAAATACAATATAAAAGCTCAACCAGATAAAAACAGCAGCAATGCAAAATTACAAATTTAAAACCATGTTATTTAAAATGTATAGATTGTTAAAATGGGAGAATAAAAAGGTCTTCACCTGGCGTCTAAAAGCATATCATGTAGGTGCCAAGCGAACCTCCTTAGGGAGCTCATTCCACAGCCGGGGTGCCACAGCAGAGAAGGCCCTCCTCCTTGTAGCCACCTGCCTCACTTCCTTTGGCAGGGGCTCACGGAGAAGGACCCCTGAAGATGACCTTAGGGTCCGGGCAGGTACATATGGGAGGAGGCGTTCCTTCCCATATTACACCGTGTCATGATTTATTTAACAGAAATAAAGCCAAAATGGAGAAGCCATGTGTGAAAAAGTAAGTACACCTTCTGATTCAATAGCTTGTAGAACCACCTTTAGCAGCAATAACTTGAAGTAGTAGTTTTCTGTATGACTTTATCAGTCTCTCACATCGTTGTGGAGGAATTTTGGCCCACTCTTCTTTACAACCTTGCTTCAGTTCATTGAGGTTTGAGGGCATTTGTTTATGCACAACTCTCTTAAGGTCCCGCCACAGCATTTCAATCGACTTTGACTGGGCCATTGCAACACCTTGATTCTTTTCTTTTTCTGCCATTCTGTTGTAGATTTGCTGGTGTGCTTGGGATCATTGTCCTGTTGCATGACTCAATTTCGGCCAAGCTTTAGCTGTTGGACAGATGGCCTCACATTTGACTCTAGGATACTTTGGTATGCAAAGGAGTTCATGGTTGACTCAATGACTGCAAGGTTCCCAGGTCCTGTGGCTGCAAAACAAGCCCAAATCATCATCCCTCCACCACCGTGCTTGACAGCTGGTATGAAGTGTTTGTGCTGATATGCTGCGTTTGGTTTTTGCCAAACGTGACGCTGTGCATTATGGCCCAACTTCTCCACTTTGGTCTCGTCTGCCCAAAGGACATTGTTCCAGAAGTCTTGTGGTTTGTTCAGATGCAACTTTGCAAACCTAAGCCGTGCTGCCATGTTCTTTTTAGAGAGAAGAGGCTTTCTCCTGGCAACCCTTCCAAACAAACCATACTTGTTCAGTCTTTTTCTAATTGTACTGTCATGAACTTTAACATTTAACATGTTCACTAATGCCAGGGATGCTTTAGGGTAGATTCCTGCAATGAGCAGGGGGTTGGACTCGATGGCCTTGTAGGCCCTTTCCAACTCTGCTATTCTATGATTCTATAGAGTCTGAGATGTAACTCTTGGGTTTTTTGCAATTTCTCTGAGCATTGCACGGTCTGACCTTGGGGTGATTTTTCTGGGACGTCCTCTCCTGCGAAGATTGGCAACAGTCTTGAATGTTTTCCACTTTTGAATCATCTTTCTCACTGTAGAATGATGGACTTTAAATTGTTTGGAAATGACTTTATAACCCTTCCCAGACTGATGGGCAGCAGCAATTGCTTCTCTAAGATCATTGCTGATGTCTTTCCTCCTTGGCATTGTGTTAACACACACCTGAATGCTCCAGACCAGCAAACTGAAAAACCTTCATACTTGCTGATGATCAATTAATCACAGGCATTTGATTAGCAGCACCTGTCTGCTACTTAGCATCTTAATTCCTATGGAAGCAGTCAGGGTGTACTTACTTTTTCACACATGGCTTCTCCATTTTGGCTTTATTTCTGTTAAATAAATCATGACACGGTGTAATATGTCATGTGTTGTTGTTCATCTGAGGTTGTATTTACCTAATTTTTAGACCTGCTAAGGAACAGGTGATTGTTATTATGTCCTGATATGTAAAAAATCATACAATTCCAAGAGGGTGTACTTTCTTTTTCACATGACTGTATATGTACATAACAATTATTCCCTGTTCTACTCTGCAGATGGATTTAAAGTATCCCCTTGCAGAAATAATGGCCACTTCAATTAAAAGAATGCTCTCCCCAACCCCCACTTTCAACACTTGGTTGAAAGAAAAATAAACCAGACACCACAAATTCTTGCAGCTGGAACAGTTCTAGCAAAGGCCTCTCCGTCACAGGAGAGCCAAAGTGAAACAATAGGCAGGAAGGTTCTGATTCACCAGGTCACTGGGGGCTTTTTGTCATGGAAATCAAATCATCCACCTTCAAGAAGCTGCCCTTGGGGGCAGGGAGGAGTCAGGACCCTGGGGGATAGGGGGCTACAGAAACTTCCTGTTTTATTGCCTTCCAGGGATTGCAGCAATGGGAAGGTGCCACTGTTTCTGGGCTTTTGTTTGTTTTAGAAGGCATTCTTATACAGCAGGGGTGGAGAATCTTCTTGTGAGATTATCCCTTGGGGATAATCAACAAAGCCCATTTGGGTGGGTCCAAAGCCAGTGATGGGTGGAACCAGAGCTGAAGGTTGGGGGTCTCTTTCTTTCTTTCTTTCTTTCTTTCTTTCTTTCTTTCTTTCTTTCTTTCTCTCTCTCTCTCTCTCTCTCTCTTTCCTTCTGCCACCCCTTCCTTTCTTTCTCTATCACACACTTCTCTCTCTCTCTCTGTCACCCTTTTATTATTCTCTCACACGTTCTCTCTCTTCTGCCACTCCCTTTTCTCTCTCTCTCTCTTCCTGCCACCCCCTTCTCTCTGCCTTTTTCTTTCTCCCTCTCTTTCTGCCACACCCTCTCTCCCCTCTTTCCTGATCAATCACAGCCAGCTCAGATCCCATCAGCCTATATGAGAAGTTAGGATTTTTTGCCCTGCTGCGCATGACTTTAGACTTGTTTACAGCATTTGCCATTTTAATGCCCATTCCTCCAGTATGGAGAGATCCTGAGGAGAGATGCGGTGTCAGAGGCAGTAAGCCTATGTACACCAGTTGCTGGGGAACATGGGTGGGAGGGTGCTGTCACACACATGTCCTGCTTTTGGGTCCCTGGTCGACAGCTGGTTGGCCACTGCATGAACAGAGTGCTGGACTAGATGGACCCTTGGTCTGATCCAGCAGGGCTCTTCTGATGTTCTCATGTGGGTCTCTCTGTTGTCCCCTTTCGTTCTTACCACCCTAAACAACGTAGTCTCATCTGCAAACCTGGTGTCCTCACCAGCCAGCCCTAACTCCAGATCATTTATGAACAAGTTTAAAAGCACAAGTCCCAATAGAGATGCTTTGACCCCCGCCCCTCCATGTATTCTGACTCTCTACTTCCTGGTCTTCATTACTGATTCATTGGGGGACCCATCCTTTTATCCCATGAATGAGAAGTAAATAATGCATGTAGAGCACTTTGAACACTTGAAAGCATTATACGATTATTATGGTATACTACAGCCTTCCTGGATCTGCTGCCCTGACCATTGGCCATGCAGGTTATGGCGGATGGAAGTTCAAGTCCCAAACATCTGAAAGGCACAAGATATACTCTATTATTATATTATATTAATTACAGTACATTACATATTTTCAACAAAACCTGGAAGGCTTGCTGAAACAGCGAAGGATCATTATCATCATCATTATTTAATAATGAAAATGATGTTGATTGCTTGGATCCGGACTTCATCATATTTCAAGTAGACCCATTGAAATCCACGCAACTCTGCATCTACTCAAAGTATGACTAAGCCGGATCCAACCTGATAATAATAATAATAAATAAGCACAAATAAATTGCAAGATCGCCTTCGGTGAGGACTCAGCCTTCAGCTTTTTGTTGTTGCAAACCTCAAGCAGCGGAGAGTTCCAGTGATTATGGGAAAGCACACCTCCTTTAGCCGGGGTGGAGAGAGGGCTAATTCTCTCTTAATTCAGGAGTGGGCAGCTTTGGACCCTCCGGATGGTGTCGTACTGCAGTTCCCATCAGCCCATACCATCACAGCCAAACAGCGAGGGATGATGGGCATTGTAGTCCAACAACATAAACTACGGCACGTAAGTTAATGTGGACTATCAAAAGATGTAGCAATGGCCCCCAACTTGGATGGCTTTGAAAAGGCTATTCATGGCTACTATTCCTGAAGGCTATAGATTACCTCCGGTACCAGAGGCAGTGTGCCTATGTAGACAAGTTGCTGGGGAACATGGGTGGGAAGGTGCTATTTCACTTGTATCCTACTTGGGGGTCCCTGGTCAACAGCTGGTGGGCCACTGTGTGAACAAGATGGACCCTCAGTCTGATCCAGCAGGGATCCTTGCCCACTTATTAGAATGTAAGCCTATGCGGCAGGGTCTTGCTATTTACTGTGTAATCTGTACAGCACCATGTACATTGATGGTGCTATATAAATAAATAATAATAATAATAATAATAATAATAATAACCTGCCTGAATTTAAACTCCCCCTCCAACCTTGACTTAGGGTGCAACCCTATGCATGCTTTGTCTAAAAAAAAAAGAGTCCTACAACTCCCAGCATTCCCTAGCCAGAGCAGCTAGCTGGGGAACACTGGGAGTCGTAGGCCTTGTTTTATTATTATTATTCTGTCTAAACCTGCATAGGGTCATGCTCTTGTTTTGAGTCTCCCCTTTCCGGGGCCCCCGTGTCTTACTTCAGTCGTGAGGCACACAACTGGTCCTGAGCACTATTCCATTCTTTCAAACTGCTCCTCCATGCCTGGTCCATCCCAACGACAACTAAACTGTTTTCCAACCCTGATTTTAATTATTATTATTATTATTATTATTATTATTATTTAAAAAACTTCTCTGTGCATTTTTGCATTTTAAACCTACCCCATCCTCTCGACCAGAGGAATAAAATGGCCCTTGCTTTTGCCCCTGCCACTTGAGGAGGGTCATTCTCCCCCCCCCAGGCCCACCACTGCTCATTTCCCCACTCCAACTTCAATTGGAGTCCACCAGGGGAAGAGCCTTCAGTGTGGTGGCCCTCCTCCTATGGAACTCCCTGCCTCTAGAGGTCTGGCAGGCACCAACTTTGTGTTCCTTTTGGCACCTCCTGAAAACGTCATTGTTCCAGGAATCCTTTCCTTAATGACCAGCTGCGGTTCACTGTACATTTTGCTTCTTTTAAAATCTATTTTAAACTCTATGCTAAGTTTGTTTGTTTTTTAATGGACCCCAGAACTGTTGTTGTTTAAATGGATACCGTTGTTTTTATATTTTTGATGGTTTTAAATTTTGTATACTTTTTAATGTTTCAATGTTTTTAAGTTTTGTAAACCGCCCAGACAGGGCTGTATATAAATATTGCAAATAAATAAATAATAAATTAATTCCCCCATCCCTAAAGCCCACCACTATTCCTCCCCACTCCAACTTTTGTCCTACCTACTGTTTTCCAACCTTTCTTTCTTTCTTTTGTCTTGGGACCACATCTAAGGTCCTCCTCCGAGTGCCTACTCCGAGGGAAGCTCGGAGGATGGCAACAAGGGAGAGGGCCTTCTCAGTGGTGGCCCCCAGACTGTGGAATGATCTTCCCGATGAGGCTCGCCTGGAGCCAACATTGTTATCTTTTCGGCGCCAGGTCAAGACTTTTCTCTTCTCCCAGGCCTTTTAACAGCATTTAACAACATTAAGTTTGTTTTTAATGGACCCCAGAATTGTTGTTTTTAAATGGATACTGTTGTTTTTATACTGTTTTTGATGGTTTTTAAATTTTGTATACTTTTAATGTTTACTATTTTTAATTGTTGTAAACCGCCCAGAGAGCTTCGGCGGTGAGGCAGTATATAAATGTAATAAAATAAATAAACAAATAATAAAGAGTCTCTGAGCATGTGTAGTTTTGCCTTTGTCCGCAGGGGGAAAACGGAGCCTGCTTCTCTGCCTTTGCCACTCTCAAGAAGGAGGGGGAGGTGGGGCGTTCATTTCCCCCATCTTCTTTCCAACCCATCTCAGGTGATGCCTTGACGGCCTAACTGGTTGGCGACCTGTCCGGCTCCAAACAACTGAGCGGGCACTCTGCGTGTGTGTATGCGCCCTGCTTGCCTGTGCGCGCGCGCGCGCCTCTTACTCACCGCCTGTGGCTGCGCCTTTAAAAGCAACCCAACTCCATCCCTCCCCTTTGCTTGCAGCTGGCTGGCTGGCTGTGCCCGGCGCGTCTCTCCTTCCTTCCCTCCCTCCCTGCCTCCGTTGAGGACGGCGCCTGCGCTCCCAGCCCCAGAAATAAATAAAATAAAAGGCGAGAAAGCCAAGCGAGCGAGCTCTCCGAGGCTTCGCAGATCTTTTGTCCGGAGCGACAGCAACAAGGGCCGTTCATCGCGGCGGATCGCTTCCCAGCCGAGCCTCAAGGAGCTGTCGGGTGGACCCATTTTTCGGCCAGGGACAATCGAGGGATCCCTACGCCCCCCAAACCAAGAAGACTCCTGGAAAAAATAAAATAAAGGGGGGGGTCTCTCCACCGCGCGCATCTGGACAGCTGTGTTGTACCCAACACCCAACTGGTGGGATGGGTTGCGCATAACACAACAGCCTTTAAGGTGGACTTGCTCTTAAGGTGGTCTTTTTTAAAAATATTTTTTTTAAAAAAAAAAAAATCGCGTTGTTTTTTTAAGGTGGACTTTTTTTTTTAAGGTGGATTTTGCCCCTCAAGGTCATGTTGGATGTTCTTCTACGCGCGTCTTGCATCAGCCTTTTCTTTAAAAGGTTGTGGGAACTTTAAACTTTGGAGACTGGGGCCATCTGCTAAACGAGACGCTCCGCCCTCGCCGGGACGAGATCGGGGCATTATTAGGGTTTTGGAACCGGTTTTAAGTTGAGCTCTGTCTACTCCTTCTTTTTTTTTAATTCCCCACTTTTTTATTGCTCCAAAACCATCGTAGTCATGGGGAAAATTCGGTAGCCGGAGCTCGATCGCCCTTAGTTCCCCCCCTTTCCAACCCCCCCTGTAACAATGACTAAATCCCGGCCTTTTTTCAGTAAAAGTCAGCCGATGGCAGAAGAGGAGGTGGGGGTTCAAATCCAGCAACTGAGCTGCCGAGAGTTGGACAGGAGAGAAGCTTTACTTTTCCAAGTTTCTAGTTCCTCTTGATCTTGAAGGAGAGGGAGGGGAGTACCTTTTAAAACGTTGTTTTAAAACAAACAAAGCGAGAGAGAGAGGAGGGGGGATTTTTGGAGGCCTTCGGTTTCTTACTCCTCCATCTCTCCCCTTTCATCTATATACATATTTTTTGTTGTTACTATCAAGCTCCTCCTAGCATTCAAACTGGAGAGCCCCAGGACGAAAATCATGGAAACCGTCGGAAAATTTGAGTTCAGCAGGAAGGACTTGATCGGGCATGGGGCTTTTGCGGTCGTCTTCAAAGGGAGGCACAAAGAGGTAAGTTTACACCCACAACTTGGGGTGTGTTTTTTTTAAGGGTTTCTCCTTTATGCTGCCCTACTTAATGGCTGGAGTTGTGTATGGATACATACATGTATTGTGTATGAATAGAATACTGCTTTTAATAAAAGGACGTGTACCTACATCGCCTTCTCCCCCTGGATATTAGTAGACCAGCTTCCAAATATTTTCCCTGCTGTTGTCCACAGGTATAATGAAAATAAACGTACAGTAGTTTGTTTCTGAAAAATCCTATGGATCTCAGTGGGGGTTTCTCTTCTAGGTAAACACCATTGTAATTGATAATTCTTTGCTGAGTAAATGAGATCCGGGTGAGGCCAAGTCTAAGCACGTCTGCCCAGGAGTAACCATGCTGTGTCTACTCAGAAGTAAGCGCCATTGAATGCAGTGGGGCTTACTCCCCGGATTGCACCCCATGTCCTAGTGGCTTCAAGGTGATGCAAGTTTTAGGGCTTGAGATTCTGGTCTGTTGTGTGTTATTTTCCTCCTTTTTAAAATAATAATAATTATTATATATATATATAGCTGTGCTATAAAGTAACTTTTTGGAGAGTAGGCCTGCTTAGGGCTGATGCAAGGATCTATAGCATGCTGCAAAGAAATTGGGATGTTGGATAGGCCAAGAAAAACAGGCCTTATCATGGTGCCCTGGCAACGTTTCCTATCTCAAACAGCCACAAGCTAACAAAAACATTGCAGTGTTGGAGGAACTGAATATTCAGCTCTGTTGTACTGCAGCCCTTGCATTTAAGCAGTACCCTAGTCGCCCTTGGCGACAAGGATTCCCATGCAGGCGAGTGCACCTAGTTGGTTGCCAGATTGCCAGAGGAGGGAAAAAAACACTCCTCTGGCCCCAAGCATAGAAATACAGTGGAGGGCTGGACCTCTCTAACGTTCCTCTGCAACCAGAAGCAAGCTATTCTATTTTATTATTAATGTTATTTTGCTGGCTAATAAGTTTTCTGGACTTCTTTACAAGGCTGTTGTACTGGATGCTCCTATTAAACTAGCATGCCTGGTTTCTTATCCCTAAAGATTAGCTCGCGTCTCCCAAGTGTCCTTGCAGTGTTCAATATGTCTCCTTCGTCGCTTATGATTTAAATAAAACAAACGCAACAATCCATTTGTGGAGTTTAAAGGAGGGGGCAGGAGGAATTATCCTTAAAGCTGCAGTTAAGCTCCTACACAATCTGTATGTATTTGTATTACTTCAGTAAGAGGATAACTGGCAGCGTCGATTTATATGAAACAGGCTTTTTTCTTTCTGTGGTGGCAAATGTTAAATCAATAAAAGGCAAGTCTGAACATGTCTTTAGCATGGACTGGGATACTAAATCAGCTTTTTCCAACTAGTGCTCTTATGGTTCCAACATTTGGATTTCTTGGAGAGGTCTGCATTTATTATATTTATTCATTTATTACGTTTATATACCACCCCATTGCCAAAGCACTTGGATATGTTAGATAAAACGCATCTACATTTTTTTTTAACTTCCAGAAACCTGAAGTGGAGGTCGCAATAAAATGCATCAACAAGAAAAACTTGGCAAAATCCCAGACTCTCTTGGGAAAAGAAATCAAGATCCTCAAGGTAAGAACAACAACAAGTACCTTGAAATGAAACCAACACTTTATTTGTCTGTTGTGAATTTCAACTGATGGGGATTGCTTGATTTTATAAATACATCTCTCTCTCTCCCTCTCCTTCTAGGAACTGAAACATGAAAACATAGTTGCCTTGTACGACTTCCAGGTATTACTTTACACTTATGTCGAAAGATTTACTGGGGCGGGTGAAGGGGAGGGATCAAGATATGGGTGCTTACAGCCAAGGGGACCATTACGATGATCTACAGCTTTTGCACATGACGGGGAAAAGTCTGTACGCTTTGTGGGAAAACTACCCTGACTTATTGGAGTAGAAGGCTTTTCAGTGTAGGCCCACCTTTACCAATCTGGTGCCCTCTGGGTGTTGGACTAAAGTTCCCATGATCCTGAGCCAACAGGGCCAGTGACTGCAGATCATGGGATTTGGAGTCCAGCACATCTGCATGTCACCAGGTTGGGAGAGGCTGCTCTAGACTAGGGACAGGTAGAAGGCTGCTCTGCAGTTGTTTTGGACTTCAATTCCCAGCATTCATGACCATTGACCATGCTGTTCTGAAGTTCAAAGCTTCTAGAAGAGCATGGATGCTTGAAATGAAATGAAGGGGATGAGCAGAGGAAGATCTCTTTGTGTTGAAATTGAGTGAAGTTTTTTTAAATAGGTGTGTGTGTGTGTTTTCCTCCATGATGTTACCTTGTTATGTTCATGTCCTGCTTCCCATGGGCACCTGGTTACCCACTATGGGAACAGAATACTGGACAAGATAGGCCTTTCATCCGATCCACTACAGGCCTCCTTATGACGTTTGTGCAGCTGTTTACGTTTTTATTCTCTCATTTTGGGCACTTACTGATATTATGTGTGCATGTGTGTTTTCCTTAGAATTTATATACAAATGTGGATTAGCAGAACCTGAGAATGTTTCGATCCATTTGACCTTGTTTCTATACCTGTGGGTTGCTGTCTTATTTGAGTGCATTTAAGTGGATTGATTTTGGTATGCCTATTCTCCTGGGTTCTTCTCCCCCACCCCCCTCTCTCTCTCTCTCTGTGTGTGTGTGTGTGTGTGTGTTGAATTGATACTTTCCCCTTTGCGCTTTCCCCTTCACTGAAATAAATGATTTTTATTCTGCAAAAAATGTACAGACGCTGTACATTTCCTCGTTAAATCAATCCATCAGTCTCTGCTCTCCGTGAGAGGTAGTTTTCTACCCCCACTCCACCCCCCATGCAATTGACGTGACAGTGTCACCGCTAGATTGGGGCAGATCAAGGTGAATCCTTCTCCTCTGTGCCCAGAATCAAATCCTATTTTGAATTAGATCACTGTGCCAGTTTCTACGTTGGAGTCCTCTTTGTTTGGGATTAACAGCCTTTAATTGCTCTGGTCTCTGCAGTTGGAGTGACAGCCAGGATGCCTAGCTCTTTCTCTCTCTCTCTCTCTTGCTTATCTGTGGTTTGTTGCTCTGTCTCGTGTCATGCGGCCTCCTTGTTTGTTGACATTCCTCCTGCGCGCTGGGATTGGTTGAGCCCGGCCTTTGCATCATCGGCTCAACACAATCCCTCGTGTACCTTTGGTGCAGGCTGCGCCATGCCTTCTGGGAGTTGTAGTCTCCAATTCTCGGCTTCCCTTCGCTTCGGCTCGGGGCTCGAGGACTCTCTTTCCCAGCATGCCCTGCAAAACAGGGGCTGGATGTTGCATTGGGGGAGGTTATCCTGGGTCAAAAAATCAGGAAGTAAACAGCTTTTGCGCATTTTAAAGCCCTCCTCCCCCCCCTTTTTTTTTTTTAAAAAAGGCAAAAGGACATATTTTTCAGTCTCTTCCCTCTACCCCCTGTAGAAATGTGGTATGTATAAGGAAGCCTATTCTCTCCCCCACCCCCCAAATCAAGAATAAGTCTTCTGATGAATGTTCTTGAATGTAATGCAGTTCATGAAAATCTTAGTCGATGGGTCTTTGCCCCTGTTTATTTTTTGTTGATGCAGCAAGAAAAAGCACAGTTGTCTGGTTGTTGTTGTTTTTCCATTTGGCAGTTGAAAAGCAAAGCTCTGCTTAATGTTGCTGACTTCCTAAAATATTTTGCACACGTAGATGCCTGGCATTGTGATGCCAAAACGTTTCCTTTCCCTCTGAAATGCTTTCCCCTCCCTACTTTTGAAAGAGCGGCCGTAGGACCGTTCTCGCTGCATCTTGACCCCTACTCAATGCCCCCCTCAATTCGGCCCTTGTTGCTTCAGACTTTAGGGTGTGCCTGGTCACCCCCAGCACACCCCTTGTGCACGCCTATGCTTGGGGGTTGATGAATGCCATAACTGTGATGGTTTAAGTTTTTCATATGTGGAAAGAACGGCAAACTCTGGTGCTGGTCAAAACAACCTTTCCTTTAATAAACTCTTCTTTAATTCGCTCGATGTATTTTGGATAAAATCCTTCAAGAGCTACAAATGCAACATGGATACTAATTAGAAGCAACATCCTTGCCCGTGTTGCAAAGACCTGAACGCCAAGCAGATAAAACTGCAGCAATTGTACACATTTTTATTGCATTATGAATGTAAACTATCTGAAAGCAGATGGTTTGTTTTACTATCCTGGGGCAGGGAGTGGAGGGGTCGTATATCTTGTGCGTCTCCGTGTCAGCTCTTGAACTTGGCCAGAGGACCGAGAAGCGACGTCCGCAGTGCCAAACCGCATAGCATCTGGTGTGACTTTCAACACCGCGAGGGTCTCAGGTTTTCATTTTTGGAGGAAGGGGGGGCAGTGTGGCTCGGTGGCCGAGTGCCCTTTGCACGACCCCCAATATGCCCTTCGCATGGCTGTTGGCTCAATTCTCTGGGATGCCTGCTTTGAGAGCCTTCAGGGAGTTGGTCTAGGACTTTCCTCTGCCTCTGTCTGAGGGTAGGGTTGGGGGAACCAGGGGACTAAATCAGCTGCAGCCATAGAGGACATTAGTTCAGTGTGGCTGTAGCTCAATGTGATAGAGTGCCTACTAGGGATGTGCTCCGCTTCTCGGACAGGAGAAGCAGGAGCGGATCGGGGGGCTTTGCCTCCACTTAAGGCGGAGGCGAAGAGGATCGGGGGGTCCGTGCACACCCCTAGTGCCTACTCTGCATGCAGACGGTCCCAGGTTTGATCCCTGGTGTCTCCAGGTAGGGCTAAGAAAGAATCCTGCTTGAAATCTTGGACAGCCGTTGCTGCCAGCCTGTGTTTACAATACTGGGTTGGATGAGCCAGTAAAGCAGTTTCCTTATTAAGGGAGGAGCCGTAGCTCACAGGTAGAGCGTTTGCTTTGCATGCAAAAGGTCCCAGGTTCAACCCCCGGCGTCTCCAGGTAGGGGAAGGAAAGAATCCCACTTGAATCCCTGGAGAGCTGCTGCAGGTCAGTGTTGACAATACTGGGCTAGATGGACAGGAGTCCAGCCATGTCTGGAGGATCGCAGGATCGTCGTTGTGCTCGTAACCGGTTTGTGGATTTCTTGGCACCAGCTAGTTAGCCGCTGTGTGGACGCCACACTGGGCTAGATGGACCCTTGGTCTGATCCAGCTTGACTCTCCTCATGTTTAGTCAGTGTCAACAATACTGAGCTTGATGGACCAAGGGTTAGAAGCTGTCTAAAGCAGCTTCCTCTCTTCCTAAAGGAAATCCTCGCCCGATTGGTGATGGCTCTCCAAAAGGTGCTACTAGAACCTATTTGAGGACGAGTTGAGGACTTGTTGCCGGAAGCTTATGCCTGGGAGAAATGTTGTTTCTTAAGGTATCACGAGATGGTTTCTGCTGCTGCAGGCTAACACAGATACTCCTCTGAAAGCTATAAATAGATCCCTTTTGGCGGTTTGCCGCTGTTGCTAATTTTGTGTTGCTCTGCCGTCTTCCTCCCCCCTCCCTCCCCGGAGGGGGGGGGCTTTATTGTTCTTGTTCTCTCTGGTCACCGCTGCTTTCTGTAGCTCTTCCTGCCGCGTACCCCAGGAAATGATTGGCAAAACCACAGCGAGGGAGGGGGACAGGTGACCGCACGCGCGGCGGGGGCCGCTTGGCTTGCATTTATTTCTCGAGACGGAGAGGCGGCGCCTCTCTGCGCGTTTGAAACTAAAGAGCAGACCAGAAAGGCCTGCCATAATGCTCGTTCGATGCCGTAACAGTGAACACTTAAGAACGAGCGACGTCTTGCACGGAGTCCTCTCGAAATGCTGCTTGGGCAACGAGATGGCGCTTCCTCCTTCGGCCTGTGAAACAAAACGGGGTTGGGTTCGCTCTTTTTTGGGGGTAGCGAAACCTCTCTGTCTTATGCAGCAAGGGTGCGCAACCTGTGGGCCGCCTGTTGCTCTCTGACACGCCCTGCGCGGCCCGCCAGCCTGCAAATGCCCCACCCACTTTCCAGCCCTGCCACTAGCTTCCCCCCCCTCCCCCAGCAGCCCTGGAGCATGCTGGACTTTTGGTTTCCTCCAGCAGGAAAACAGTGATCCTGATCTGTGTCCTTTCTCTTCAGTGACTGCTCCCTGTATTTGTGGCCCCCTGGGGCACAAGCATCGTGCACCCCTGGTCTTATCGCAGCCTTTCCCCAGCCTGGCACCCTGCAAGTGTGTTGCACTACAACTCCCATCATTCCTCAGCCAGAGCGATGGGTGCTGTAGTCCAGCAAACCTGGAGGGGGCCACCTTGGAAAGGCTGCGCTCAGAATGCAGCATGTGTTGGCCTGGTGCCGTGTATAAAATGCTCGCCGGATTCTCTTCTGCAAACGCATCTGCCTGATTTGCAGCATTTAGGTCAGGGGGTTCTGACCCTCTTTCGGACGGAGGGCTGAATTGCGTTTGGGAGAAGGTCTAAGGGGGGGACAGGCAGGGAGGATGTTCCAGTGTGGGAGGAGCCAGATGCAGGAGGGGGTGGAGCCAAATGGCCAGCGTATCGTAGCTTAGAGCTCTTAGTGGCAGTAACTCAGCCTTTTGAGAGGCATTTTGACTGTTCAGAATGGTGGGAGAAAAGCTGTACAAAAGTGTGGCAACCACCAAGTGGTTCATAAGAACATCAGAAGAGCCCTGCTGGATCAGACTGAAGGTCCATCTAGTCCAGCACTCTGTTCACACAGTGGCCAACCAGCTGTCAACCATGACCCATGAAGCAGAACACTGTGCAACAGCAACCTTCCACCCATGTTCCCCAGCAACTGGTGCACACAGGCTTACTGCCTCTGATACCAGAGGTAGCATATAACTATCAGGGCTAGTAGCCCATGATAGCCTTCTCCTCCAGGAATTTATGCAACCTTCTCTCAAAGCCATTGAAATTGGTGGCCATCACTACGTCTTGTGGAAGTGGATTCCATGGTTTAACTATGAGCTGGGTGAAGAAGTCCTTCCTTTTATCTGTCCTGGTCAGGGAGAAAGGGGCTGAGGCCATCTAACGGACCCCAGGTAGGCCATATTTTGCCCTCGGCATTGAAGTTCTGCACCTCTGCATGAGATAGACGGTCATGTATCAGGGCATGCATTGGCTTGTGCCAAAATAACTTAATCTCCATAGGGCATGTGTTTTCCCATCCCAACGCTCTTTCCCCAACTTTACCTCAAATAAATTCAGATTTGCAGTGCAAAACCTATTCAGAGCAAGCTACACAACTAAGTTCTAAAAATACCCAGTCTGGGCGTCATCATTCATTAGGGACAATCTTGCTAGGGTTTTTGCATCAGGCTGGCCCCATTAGCATTATTCAATAATACATAAGTAGATAGGAACTGGGACATCTCTTTTCAGAGCTTTTGAGAGACCATTCTATTTCATTGTGAAGGCTGTTAGCAGACTCTGGTGTCTCATCCTTTGGACGCAACACTGGCGTCAAAATTCAAAAGCCATCAGAGGCTAATATCTCTATTAGGATCAACCGAAATGTCACAGATCTTGTGAGCAGGTTGAAAGCTTGCTTGTGACTCTTGCAACGTTTTGATTGGTCCCAATGAAGGTATTATCCTACTGTTAATTTTGGATTTATATATTTTCCTCCTAATGGATCTGGCTCGGGAATGCTGTGAGTTGTAGGACTTTTTTTTTTCTCTGTCAAAACACACATAGGATTTCACTGTTAGTGTTTTTAAAATAAAATACAATCACTGTTTAAGTACTTGGAAAGTTAACAAAGAGTATCATAGAATAGTCGAGTACCGTTTCTGTGAGGGAAGTAAAGAGGTTAGTTTAGATGAGAGCTAAACCTTAACACAGCAGTTCAAGGACTGGGAGAGACAAATTCTGTCAATAAGAAAGAAGACATGGGTGCTGGACTACAAAGAGGCCAAGGGTTGAAAAGGGCCTAGCAAATAAAGTAGTTTAGTCCTCAAATCATGGGATTTGTAATGTCATGGCAGCCCGGGCATTTGACAAACCACTCCTGGAACAGTGCCTTTCAAATCTTGCTATAAGATTGCAGTCTGATTTCATGGTTGGTTCAATCCCTGAGAGCGGAAAAAAAAAAGATGTTTTAACATCTGTGGCGGGCAGCGGGTTAGCTCACACCATCCTGCTTTCAACACTGTCTCGGTTTTGTAAGCTTTACGAAGGTGGCTCAATTTTCCATTTAATTCAAGCCCAGCTTCCTTCTGTCAGCCAGAAATCAGGTTTCATTAATTCCTATTTAAAAACTGAACGAAACGACTTTAAAAAGGAGAAGGACCCAGATGAACATAGGCTGCATTTTCACATAATGTGAAGCAGTCATTTATATTCATCGTGGTTTGTTGCTGTAGCCGTGAATTGTTTTGCAATCGAGTAAAGAAACCATGGCCTGTTTTCCAGCCTTCAAAGCAGTGTCTTTTTCAGTCTGCTCTTGCTGGGCACATCAGCCTGCTGGTTTTCTACTTGCAGGGAGGTGTGGATTTGTATTCTTATGGAGGAAAGCATTATACATGCAAAAGCACACACACACACACACACACACACACACACACAGAGTCTGGTGTAGCAGCAACAGTGTCAGACTGGGAGTGGAGAAGGCTCGCGTTCAAATTCTGTTTTACCCAACAGGGTTGTTTTGAGGATAGGCTAGTCTTTTGAGGAAAAGAGGTATATGAACGTCATAAATGTAAGGAATGATTTATTTTGCAGTCTGAAATTGGAACGCTTCATTCTACCACCTCATTTTACTTTTATTTATTTCCCCTTTGAGTCGTCGAACAGGTTGGAAACGAATTGCCACACAAGTTCCTTGAGACTGTGAAACATTCAAATGCCAGCTAAAGCTTCCAGTGAGCACGTCCTTTTACATCTAAATTACCCTGCGAGGTGATGATTTTGGAGGGAGTGGCCATTTTGTTGTGTTTAAACATGGTGACCGCTTTCTTACTCAGGGTTGCTGTTTGGCACAGGCACGCTACCGGGCCTCATATTTCTGTTCCTGTACAAGTGACACCTGATGAAATTCCCTTTTCAATACAACTGTTAAAGATACAGGAGCCCAGTCCTCCTTTTCATAGGGTCACCCTAGACAAAGTGGACGTAACTCATGAAAAGTGAAACGTCGGAGGAAGGATGAAAGAGGACAAGATCTATTCATGACAACGTCGAGACACTGGTTTTGTGGCATGGCTGAACTACTATGCCGGAGTTGGAATGAACTATCACCAGAACTGAACTACTCACCGGAGTTGGAATGGTGACATTGGGCTGTGTACTGTGCTCTCAAACTGCCTTCTACAACCGATGGCAGCTTCAGGGGCGGGAGGGAGGGCGGCTCAGGGGATATTTCCCAAGGGTAATTGGAAACCCGACATGTGGTTTGTGTTTTTGAACGCGGTGGTGGATCTCCGGTTACTCTGCCGGTGTTTGTTCACACGGCTGTTTGTTCTCGGGGGCCCTGTTAGCGTTTCCATTATGAGAGTATCCACTTCAGAAGCTGTTTTAGGACTAGGAGGAGAAACTTTTCCAAACCCATCTGTCCAGAGCTGGCTTTGGTGTTGAGCGATGGGATGGCGTTTCTGCTAGGGTATAAAGTTTCGGGCCTGGAGTTTGGGAAAAACAAAGAGAAAACTGAAGAACGGGCAGGTTCAACCTGGTTGACAGTGCAGGTTTTCACGTATCTGTGATCATTCAACTCCTCCTCTGCTCCAATGGCGAAACAACCTGATGCATTTTGGATGGGCTAGACTACAATGCCTATTATCCCCAGCAGCTTGAAATGTTGAAATGGGCGTGCAGCTGTGGCATAGTAGTTCAGTCATGCCACAAAACCAGTGTCTCGACGTTGTCATGAATAGATCTTGTCCTCTTTCATCCTTCCTCTGACGTTTCTCTTTTCATGAGTTACGTCCACTTTGTCTAGAGTGACCATATGAAAAGGAGGACCGGGCTCCTGTACCTTTAACAGTTGTATTGAAAAGGGAATTTCATCAGGTGTCATTTGTACATAATGGAGAACCTGGTGAAATTTCCTCTTCATCACAACAGTTAAAGCTGCAGGTGCCCTGCCTTCATTTAAATCTGGTCACTCTAGTATAGCTCCTGCAGCTTTAACTGTTTTGACGAAGAGGGAATTTCACCAGGTTCTCCATCTATACAAATGACACCTGCTGAAATTCCCTTTTCTATGCAACTGTTAAAGATACAGGAGCCCTGTCCTCCTTTTCATAGGGTCACCCTAGCAAAAGGCAGGATACAAATAAATATAATAGGGTGACCCTATGAAAAGGAGGACAGGGCTCCTGTATCTTTAACAGTTGTATTGAAAAGGGAATTTCAGCAGGTGTCATTTGTATATATGGAGAACCTGGTGAAATTCCCTCTTCATCACACCAGTTAAAGCTGCAGGCGCCCTGCCCTCTTTTAAATCTGGCCACTCTAGTATAGCTCCTGCAGCTTTAACTGTTGTGACGAAGAGGGAATTTCACCAGGTTCTCTATATATACAAATGACACCTGCTGAAATTCCCTTTTCTATGCAACTGTTAAAGATACAGGAGCCCTGTCTTCCTTTCCATATGGTCACCCTAGCTAAAGATACAGGAGCCCTGTCTTCCTTTCCATAGGGTCACCCTAGCTAAAGATACAGGAGCCCTGACCTCCTTTTCGTAGGGTCACCCTAACTTTGTCAGAAATGGGAGATCGCTGTTGTAGCCAAATTGGTGAATGATGGTTTGCAGGAGGCCTCCAAACCAGGATAAAACGTTAGTTTTTATTTCTTCCCTCCCGCCGATCATGGTTTGGAGCGTTTGCACCGACCTTGGTTTGCTGGCGTAGATGTAATGGCTTCCGTAAAAGCAAATGTAACTCGCTGAAGCGCAGCTTTCGTGGGAAGCCAACCCATGGTTTTGGTGTTGCATAAAGAGCGCAGGCCATTGGATTCCTTTCAGTGTGGTGTCCCTTTGTGAATTATTTGAGTAGATGTAAACCTAATCTATGGAATGCAGAAGGTTTTGCAAGTCTAATCTAAGTCTTGCTCAATAGCCAAGGTCATTCGAACGGCCGTTCTAAAAATACTTTTCTCCCACTCCTTCCCTCCCAAGATTACTTTTAAGCTTCAGGCATCATAGTTGTGCAAAGAGACTTTTTTTCCCCATTTGCATTTTTACAGAAGCTTAAATATTACTCTGTGTGATGGTGTGGTTGTTGGGTTTTTTTGGCTTTTATTAGAAGCATTTATGATTTTAAAAATAGCCGCCGCAGTTTACACTTCCCTGTGGTTCCCAAACAAACGCTGTGTTTGCAAAGGCAGTAAATGAAAGGGGAGCGAAAGCGAACGTCACCCATTGGCGCATCCGGAATGTTTTCTTTCTTCGTTTTTATTTTTATTTTTTGTTTCCCTAGACGGGAGCAAGCAGGCGAGTTAGCATCAGGATAACGGGCGGAATTAGGTCATCGGAGCTGGCAATCTACTGATCAACCAGACGTTGAATATCGCTTGTAGATAGTGAGGGATTGCTGCTTTGGAAGCCTTCAGGGATCCAATTAACCATGCCGTCTTACGGTTTCCGAGAAAGGAAGACCTTCAGAAATCCATCCTGGTCTCTCTCTGGTAGCGGCGGGATGGCAACATGACGGGGGAATGTGCCTGCAGGGTGTTGTGTTACAGTGTTGAGGAGCAGAGCTGTAGCTAGATTTGTTGGGGTGGGAGGGAGGAAAGACAGCCTAGGATGCCGCCTTACCCCAAGTTAGATTATTTGTTCTGTTGAGTTCAGTCTTGCGTGCTGTGATTAGCAGTGGCTCTCTGGCAAGGATGTAGAACATCAGGTGTGGGGTTCCAATCTGGATCTCTGGGTCCCCAGAGGGCAACGCCCCTTTTTTCTTGGCCACACCCCCTCCTCCCTGACCTCCAATCATTGGGCGGTTTCCCACCCTGTCCTCAAAGATTGAAATGCCTCTCCTACAGCTTCATTGATGGCAGCAAGAGCTTTAAGCTATAGTATGCTGCTATTTGGGGGGGAGGGTATTTTAGCTCCACCCCTTTTGCCCCCGCCCTCCACTGGAATGTGGCCCCCCGAGAGCTTCTCAGAAATTGAATTTGGCTCTCGGGCCTAAAAAGATCCAACACCCCTGGTTTAAAACATCTGGGATAGTGTCTAATGTCGGTCCCACCTTGAGTGGACCCATTGAAATGGATGAGACTTAAGTTAACTCCCAGTCATTTCAGTGGGTCTACTCTAGGTGGAAAACACTCCACATAGAATATCCATGCTGTGCAGAGGAGAGTTCCTGCACAACTGTTGTGTGTTGTGTGGAGGGCTCCATGGAGTTTCCTGTTGAGTTGACTTTTCCCACTGGCTACAGAGTTCCCTGGCAAGAGCGGCGAAAGAAGCAAGTGCTGCTCTAGGAGAGCTTCCGGGATTGGGTTTTTTTTGCAGCAGTGGCTGATGGAATACCATCGGGAGGACCAGGGGCGTAGGAACTGTCAATCAAACATCACGGTGGATTTTACTCAACTCCATGGTAGCCCACAGTCACACAACGGTGGAGTTAGAACATGTTGTGTGGGGAGGACCCCCTAAAAACTCAACCATCGAGTGGAGTTTTCACACCGCGTTGACTAATGTGTTGTCTGAACTGAGCCAAAGAGTCTGACTTGGTAGAATTAGGGATGTTCGTCATTCAGGCTTGACAGACTGCCAGCTGAGTGCCCGGCTCAGCTCGCATTTCCAGGCCGAGCAGTGTGGCTTTTCCCGAAATCTGTGAACTTTCCTGTTGCTTTTAAATTGTGCAAATTTCTTTCGATGCAAACAAACGGCAGTGGTCATTGGCATAATTTGCATGAATTGCAGCCTCGATGTGTGTAATTTTTGCAATTACGGTTGAAATGTGCATAATTTGCACGTTTTTAATCTGCAATTTGCACAAATTTCTCTTTACGCATCTTTTTAAACACCTGTGAGCTGGCCCGGCTCGATGCAAATTGGGCCAGCTCTAAGAGAACCGGGTCGAAGTCCAAGAGGCCGACCTGATGAAAGCTGTGCTGGATCCACCCCTCCGCGCACTTCCCCGGACAGATTCCTCCCTAGGTAAAATCCAGTTTCTTGTGTAGAAATAAGGCTCCATCCGACATTTTGGAATTCACATGCATTTTTGTGGTTGCCAATTAGGGTTACGGTTCATTATGAGTAATGACGGCAAACTCCGTCCGTAACGTGCACAGCTTCTGAAGCATGCACAGTCGTTTAAAAATGACGACATGAACTCTTGCTCATCAGACTTTGAATTAGACCAAGCTTGTAATAGCCGCTCGCCTATTCACCTAGGGTGAGAATTATCTCTAGGCGACTAGGCAGAAAAGCTTTCGCAGATAGGTATGTTTATGGCTTTTTAGCCCCAGGCCATCACATAACAACATAACACAAAGACATCTATCAGGGTAAAAACAGATGGAAACAAAAAAAGGGCGGAATTATACATAATAAGTATACATGTCTCCTGTATATTGTTATCTTTTCGGTGCCAGGTCAAGACTTTTCTCCCAGGCAGTAAACATGATCTGCTGAGTTTTTAACTGACCCTAGAATAGTTGTTTTAAATGGATATTGTTGCTTTTATGCTTTTATTTCTTTATTTCTTTATTTATTACATTTCTATACCGCCCAATAGCTGGAGCTCTCTGGGCGGTTCACAAAAATTAAAAACATTCAAAGTATAAAACAACAGTATAAAACCATAATATAAAATACAATATAAAAGCTAAACCAGATAAAAACAGCAGCAATGCAAAATTACAAATTTAAAATACCAAGTTAAAATTTATTTCTAGACTGTTAAAATGCTGGGAGAATAAAAAGGTCTTCACCTGGCGTCTAAAAGCATACAATGTAGGGAGCTCATTCCACACCCAGGGTGCCACAGCAGAGAAGGCCCTCCTCTTGGTAGCCACCTGCCTCACTTCCTTTGGCAGGGGCTTGTAGAGAAGGACCCCTGAGGATGACCTTAGGGTCTGGGCAGGTACATACGGTGCTTTTGATGGTTTTAAATTTTTGTATATTTGTTTTTAATGTTCACTGTTTCTTAACCTTGGTAAACCGGCCAGAGAGCTTCAGCTATGGGGCGGTATAGAAATGTAATAACTAACTAAATAAATAATAGGAGGAGTTGGTAGCTTGATCCCTTTTTGTTTTGTTTTTGACGTGCCACAAATGCCTTGATGTAGGCAAGGCAGCTTGGGGGAAAATGCACGTAGGCGAGGATCCTGTGTACTACATGATTAAATGTAATCATAGCTGCGAGAGCTATTTTAATGACCTTACGGCGTTTCCTATCGGAAGAGCTCCGCTCCTTTTCTTTGTACAGTTCCAAACTATTCCCTCTGTGGTTTTAGGTGGCCGTTGCAGGGATGCGCCGAACAGTTTCTGGTCTGTGATTCAGTAGAAGATCTACCCTGTTGTTTGTTTGAACTGATCTATTTACTAGAGAATCCAAATGCGGAATCCAAGAAAAGCATCTTGTGAATCGTATGTGTTTTGGTGCCAGGCTTGGCATTCTTGGGCCCCTTCCAAGGACCCAGCATCCTGGCATGGCTCAGCGGCACACATATCTGCCTTGGGCCCACTGCACTGGCTGGATAGGTTGGTAAACCATCATTTTAAAAAAATCCCACAATGCATCCCTCCAGCATATTGCCTGAAATAAAAATGGTGGCTCCCAGTACAGCCCACCATTTAAAATTTCCTTTCCGCAGTGACACTGGGCATTGTGGAAGGTTTAAAATGGTGGATTGCAGACCCCTGTGGCCGCTGCCACCAGGTAGGCCTCATGGACAGGGCTTCACAGGTGTAGGAGGTAGTCCACCAGTGAGCATTTAGCCCAAGGCCCTCTCAAATCTAGAACTGGCTTGGGCTAGTCCAATCGCTTAAAAAAAAACCTAAGGTCTATTAGCCAACAGCAACAGAGATGTGACTGAGAATATGGTTTTCTTTGCTTTTGCAGTGGAGTGTGTATGCCAACTCCTTTTATTTATTTGGAGGCTGGCTCTTGCCTGTCTGTATCCTGTTCATATTATCGCTTGGCAGGCCTTACAGTTTGAGCAGCTCTTCATTGTTGAAGTATACATTTCTAGTATACATTTCTCATTGTTCTAGTATACATTTCTAGACCACCGGTGGTTCTCAGAGCTTACAACCATAAAATACAAAAGTATAATAAAACATAACATAACAATCTCTAAAAGTGTGAAAACAGAAGAAAACGAAAGCATATAAGAATCTAGGGAGCTGCCTTATACTGAGTCAGACCATTGGTCTTTTAGCCTGGTATTGTTGATGCATGTTCCATTCCCGGATTGTGTTTTATGTTCTACGAAGTCGACACATACGTAATAGGTAGCCATGGCAGTCCAGTGGAAGAAATGACAGTCGGGGGAAAAAGCCTCCCCAAGGTGGAGGGGTGTGTGGCACAAGCCAGATTCCGTCTCTTGGGGAGAGCATAAGAGCAAGAAAAAACCCACAATTCCTGACTTGCGTATATCTTTGAATACCCGTTTACAGATTCATTGCACCCTTCCTTAGAAAACGTCAGTTCCAAGTGCTGAGTTGGTCAGCAAACCACTTCTCCAGGTGATTGATTCCCCCCCCCCTGCAAATATTGGAGGGGATGAGACAATTTTCTTTCGTTCTGTGTATCCAACACTCTTGCAGATTAATTTTCAATGCGAACATGTAACCCACACTTGTCTGACCCATTCTTCGTTTTGCACGCAAGCCCTCTGTGAGGTTTCCTCCACACTGCTCCCCAAATTGATTTCCTCTGTCCCAACACTGCTGTAGTACTTGTCAACGTTCCATAACCGGCCCTTCCACCTCAGCAACTGGAATGTTTGTGAATATTCCGTGACATCAACTGGAGGGAGAAGAGGGTGGAAGGCAGTTAGGTAACATGTCTCAATTCCTCCCTGTCCTTTCCCCTCCACCACCCAAGTTTTTATTATCTTTAACTGTCCATCAAAGAAATTTGTTATTACAATCCTTTATGGATGAGGCACTGTTGCACCAGGCCTTGGCTGTCCAGGTGGGGATAGACTGAATCATAAAACGGACAGTATCTCATTTTGGATTTGTGCCAGAAATGGTTGTATTTGAAGCCGTGGACTTCCGCATTTGCAGAGAACTTTAGCTCCATGCTGACAGCGTGGCCTTTAGTTTGTGAGTACGTAATAGGGTATTTTGAGGGCTAATCGCCTGCCTGTGCTGGGATAGGGCAGCTATATCCATAAATATTGCGTTGGCAACCTGCAGCTGGTGATGGCACGACACGATATGTATTTAAGCTGAAACGCGATGAATGGAAATGCCAGAAGTTCATGCAATTTGTCATTGAGGGAGTTTGTTTGTTTGTTATTTTGGGCATGTTGTACGCTGCCTTTCTTCCTGAAGGCGCTCCCAAGCCGGTTTAAAAACAAACTCAATAAAAATCAACAAATGACAGCAGGCGAAAAACAGCCACCGTTAAAATGGAGGGGGGGGGGGGGAGAGAACCCCAAACAGCCCACTGAAGTCTGTACATCCTCAGTGGCCGCAGAACATTTGGTATATGTTACTGCAGTGGTGGAAAGAATAGGAAAATGGAGAAAGGGAACGGAATGGAGTTTCCCAGAATAAGGTGTGGCTGGTTGGCTGGCAGCCTGAAGGGAGAGCCTTCCGCGCTGCAACATTTAGTTGCAGATCCTGCTGGTAAAGCCTGAGTTGTCATATACTCATCCGGTGGGAGTGAGATTTTGCATTAATAGCTCATGTCCAAATTGGAAGTGGTCCCTGTTCCTTCGCCCCGGACGCTTTGAAAATGCCAGTTTTGTATCCTTTTTTGTTTCTGTTTTCCAACCCGTTGGTTTGTCCTTCCCCCCACCCACCCCCGGCGTTCCCACACCGTCTTCGATCCTCTGTCCTCCCCAGCGTACGTGTTGCTCTTACTGGAACAGTAGTTTCCGAAACCTCGGAGGGCTGCATTAACCTAGAAACGGTTAAGCCTTTTAATACCTTAGTTACGTACAGCCTGGAATACCCGTTGAAGGTAGACGTGCAGAATTGAACCGACTGGTATATTCTGAGTTGAAACTGCTGGCACCCGCGTCTCTTGCCTTCTAAGCCCTTAATGATTTAATCTTTCTTTCTTTCTTTCTTTCTTTCTTTCTTTCTTTCTCCCTCTCCCTCTCCCTCTCCCTCTCCCTCTCCCTCTCCCTCTCTCTCCTCCCCCCCCCCCCGATCTGTGCGAGGCATATATGGGAAAGTTTTCTTGACCTTGATTTCCAGGAAAGTGAGATTATGAGATACGAGGGTAGAATTGAAGGGCTGACATCAAAAGGTTCGCTTGGGGATTTCATTATATTTTAGCGGTATGCAAATCTCACAATCAATCCATAAAATGTAGCGACGATTATTCTTTTCTCTCCCCGTTGCTTTTCGGTTGTGGAACAGTTTTGTTTTCCTTTGCGGTTTAAGTTCAAAACTTCTCTGAAGGAAAAAGTAACAGGTTTTTTCCCCCTTTTCTTTTTCTTCTCAGGAAATGGCCAACTCCGTTTACTTGGTTATGGAGGTGAGCGAAGTTTTCATGTTATCTCAGGGGAGTTTCCCATTGCTCTTCTCAGTGGGTGTTTCAATGCCACCCTTCCTTCAAGGAGCTCGTTCAAAGTTGCCCACCCCACTATTTATCCTCACAACTGTCCTAACGTCCCCCTAGTGAACATCATGGCTGGGTGGAGAATTTGAACCCAACTCCCCTCACTTCTAGGCTGATGTTCTAACCCATCTTTCCCGAACCTGGGGCCCTCAACCAGCATATACATTTGGAAGACTGCTCTAACTACAGCAAGATATTGGCTGCCTGGATAAGCGCATTCTGTAGTTTGTCAGCTGGGGATGGTGGGATTTGCAGTCCAGCGCATCCATAAACTGCCAAGTTGGGCTCCAGGAATGTCACACTGAAATGGCAGAACTCACACACACACACACACACACACACACACACACACACACACACACACGGTATCCTTGGTTGCTGTTTTTAAATGGTTTGAAGTCCTGCAATTCAAGGCTTTTTGAGACAGGAAATAACCAGAACTCTGCATTTCATGCTCGCCTACAGAACCCCGCTGCCGAAATGTCACTTTGTTCGTTGTGCTTCTTAACATGAAAGGGGGCAAATCCCACCCACCCCCCTCAATTAAACTGACTTGTTTCTGAACTTCTCTCTCTCTCCCTTTCTCCTAGTACTGCAATGGGGGTGACCTGGCGGATTACTTGCACAGTAAGTATCGTCCTGACTACCTTGCATTTTTACAAAACGATAATAATAATGTTGTATTCTAATGGTTGCATTGAGAATGTGGCGCCTCGTAATATGTAACCTGCCCAGTGTTTGTGGTAGAATTGGTGCACGGTGGTTTTGCCGTTGTCATTTTGGGTCAGGGGGAGCTTTTATTGGCTTGCAGCTTTTCCTGAGGTTTCCAGTTTGAGAGATCCAAAATGCTATCGTGGGGCCAAGGGCTAGACGATAAGCATGAAACCAGCAATAGGGCCTGCTGTGTGGGTCACTGCCACGGTGTAAGTATTTTTCTGTGGTCCCTGCATGAAGGCTGTAATGTATAAAGTGGTCCAAGGCCTAGTTCTCCTCGGGGAGGGGAGGTAAACCTGTTTTTCAGCCAACCTGTTTCACACCGCAGGTGCGGGTGCAATTGGCGGAAGGCGCCTGCACACTGTTCTGAAATCAACAATTCCCTGCATGTAGACAACTAGCATGTTGGGGCGGAAGCTTACATGCTAGTTTTCTAATTGCAGGGTTTTTCATTTATTTATGGCACGGAGGAGCAGTTCAGTCGAATGCCAACAATAAGGGAATCTCCCCCTCCTCCAACCTGGGGCCCTGCAGGTGTCATAGACTACACGTCCCATCATCCCCTTGGAGTTGGTGTCCCAAGACATCTGCAGGATACCAGGCTGGGGAAAGCTGCTTTGCTGTTTTGCGTTGTGAAAGCGGTCGGGTGCAGAGCTGTTTTGTGGTGAGGCAGACCTGCTCTGGCATCGCTTCCTACGCCTTTTCGAAATGACTTCCCCGGCGCCTATTTTCTTGAGATCTTCAAAGGTGTATCTGTAATCTGGGTCAGGAATGACTGATGGGGGCGCGGCTGCTTTCTGCAGTGCCTTTTCTGTTTATATAAGGCCATTGCAATTAAAGGGTTGCATGTGTGTCTTTTCTCTCCTCCACCTTCAATTTGTTTTGACTACCACCAGCACTGCTGAGGATTTGCCTCTGGCAACGCTTGGCAATTCAAGCTCGCAGAGTGACGGAAAGACAGGAGGTGTTTGTCGGTTCCCAATGACAACTTGCCCTTCATCTTGGGTGTTTTTAATCTTGCAAAGAGTCCAAAGCCCAATTTGCAGTCCACCCTCTGTTTTTTGGGAGGGAGGGAAGTCTTCCTCCTTGCAAGACTTGCTCCACATTCCTTTTAAAACAAAAGGAAACACTTTTTCGTAGTGGCACCAGGAGCCCAGTAATCTGGGACAGGACAGGGCCTGCTGATTGCTATTCAGTTCTGCATCCTCTCTTTCCTTTTCCTTTCTTCTTTTTTTCCTTTTTTAAATGTGATTTTATTTATTAATGCATTTATATCCAGCCTTTTTTCCTCCAAGGCAGCGTATATAATCCTCCTCCTCTCCATTTTATCCTCACAACAACAACCCTGTGAGGTAGGTTGGGTTGAGAGTCTGTGACTGGCCCAGAGTAACCCAGTGGGTTTCCATGGCCGAGTGGGGACTTGAACCCGGATCTCCCGACTCCCAGCCTGACACTTTAGCCGCTACACCACAGTGGCTCTCAGACTTTTCAGACTTCCAAGTCCTTTCCAATACAGTCCTCTCTCTTCTCATTTATTTACCCTGGTTCGCCTGCATAGTTTATCCTGTCTCTCCATCTCTCACTTTGGATGCAGTTCTTGACGTCTGCACAGCCATTTTTGTTTGAACCAGGAAATAATGTGTGTGTGTGTATACACACATGCATGCATGCATACACATATTTTAATCAGAGCTGTTCTCCCCTGCACAGCCAAATAACTTGCCAAGTTGCAGAGTCCTGTGTAAAACAGCACTAATAGAGAAGCCAGGCTGTTTGGTTGCTGGGTATCTCTTTACCCATGCTCCACAGCTAGGCTTGCTAGGTGTGCCACATGGGAAGGCGAGGGAGCGACTTAAAAGTTCTAGTCGCCTAGGGAACAGGTGTGCATGTATGTGTGGCAGGAAAGAGAAAAGGATCAGAGGAAATCCAGGTCGAAGAAACCATGGCTCTTGGTTTCTCTCTCTTTGTGTCAGTTTCTGGGTTTCAGCCTGGCTTCTCTATCCATGAAGTGCATCCAATCTGCCTGATTATACAGACTAGAACCTGACTCCAGGGCCGCCCCAAGCCATTTTGCTGCCTGAAGCGAAGGGCGAGATGGTGCCCCTGTCTCCTCCAAATTTCATCCACCGAAGCTGACTGGATTGTCAGTTGCATTTTCCTTCAACACTGCCATGCGGGCAGTGTCCTGCTCTGCACCTGAAGGCAGCCGGCAGCCTTAGAAGCATAGGGCGGACCACCTTGCCACCCCACTCCCCGCCCCAGTATTTGCCGCCCGAGGCACTTGCGCTCACTGTGCCTCATGGTAGGGCCGCCCCTGTCTGGCTCCTACCCTTTTCCCACATGCACTGAGAAGGGTTCAGACGGGTGTGGGTGAACTGAATGGGCTTTTAACATTTTTGACCTTTCCTTGTGCAATGTTTACTTGTATTTTTCCAAGAAGCCTTTTACACAATGGCCCTGGTTCCCATACTCTACTGTAACTAAGCCTAAGTACATGTAGCTGAAATAAGCTCATACATTCTCGCCCTATTTGCCTTGCCTCCATTACCCACCCCTTTCTCTGTTGCCTCCCCTAAGTTGAATTATAGATAGTAAGTCCTTCTGGGAAGGTACCTGTCTTGTTCTTCGTAAAGCACCATGCGCATAGATGGTACTACATACATAATATTGATTGAAGGCGCAATCCAGTTGGTGCCCAGTGATCTCTGACTCCGAACTCGGAGGTTTCCGCGGTTCCTATGCCCTGCAGGGCGTTCTTATCTTTTCTCCCCCAAAGTCAAGAATGCCATTTCTACTTGGCCTTCCAGTAATTCCCATGGCCGTAAAGTTTTGAACAGATCTGCAAATGTTTTGGCTCTCCAGATGGACACAAATTTGCCATATTTCCTGATTCTTAACTAGCAGCTCTGTCAAACTCGTAGCCAATTTAGAATGCACGTCTTTTCTTCTCCCTTGCTTCCTTTCTAAAAGCATTTAGTCTTGCATGCTAACGAAAAGATTAAAGCTATCTCTTTATGTTTATTAATCTTTTTTTCAGACGGCTTTGGGCCTGTGTTTGAACAAACAACGTTAATCTAGTTTGTCGTCTTCCTCTTTGTTAATTTTGTGGAAGTTGATTCATGGCAGAACGAAAGGGAGACTTTCCATCAGATGCTTCTTAAAGCTCTTTCATGTTAAACTGCTGGAACCGAAAGATTAAAAAGCCAAATTCGTATTTCCCCCAGAGCTAGCGTTTTATGAATGATTAGTTCGGATCTGAGTGCAAAGTGTGGAGCAGTCATTCATCTGGTTTAGCAACTGGAATTTGAAGGACTCTTGGCAGGGATGTGTGTACCGTGTGATTTTTTAAAAAATCAATTTAAGTTCTGCGCCGGAGTAATAAATGAAAGTGCCTCAAATTCTACCAAAGAAACATAAGGAGAAAACGCCATTGCAGTGTGCCTCCAGTACGAATTTGCCCAAACCGTAAGGCTGGCCTCAGAGGTCTTGCTGTCTGACCTGTCACCTTTGGCAGTGTGATGGGCAAATACAGAGGACAGAGCCTTTTTGGTGGTGGTGTCAAAACTCATGAATTTTTTTCCCTCAGAACATCTGCTAGGCCAGCCTTTCTCAACCTGGGGCGCTCCAGATGTGTTGGACTACAACTCCCAGAATGCCCCAGCCAGCTCTGCTGGCTGGGGCATTCTGGGAGATGCAGTCCAACACATCTGGAGTGCCCCAGGTTGAGAACCACTGTGCTAGGCTTTCTCTCATCTCAGTTTCTAGATGGGCTTTGGAAACGCACTTATTTCTCCAGGGATTGAATTCTGTATACTGATAGCGGTCCCAGTTCTGAGTGTCATTGCTTATAGAGCCAAAATGGCAGCAAAGGAGGCTCAGTGGAACCCCACAGCTTGCAGGAGGACCAGAAAAGCTCTTGGGGAACACCTCCCCAAACAGCCCAACAGAAGGGGGAATGCAACTGAGTATCCTGGAAGAGGGCTGAGGGCACGGCTGCAAAATGTTGCTCAACACCCCACTCGTAATGACTGTAATGTCAGCAGACAGTATGTAATTACATTTGTTCCACAAAAGCTATGCTCTAAAAGACCATGTAGGTGTTATGTTCTCTCAGACACATGGATTTTTGGACTACATCTCATCTGTCTATCTATATCTTCCAACTATCCCTATTTCCTGGTTGCTCTTCCTTGTAGAGATCTCTTACCTCTGTCTTTTCTTGGTCTTTGGGGGCTTACCATGTTAAAGCTTTATTAGCCTAAGTTGCTAGAACGGTCATCTTTCACGCTTCGGCTGGATATAAATGGAATGAATGAACGAATTGAGGCTGCAACCCTTAACGCATTTACCTGGGAGTAAGCCACACTAAACTCAATGCAGCTTACTGCGGAGCCGACGCACATAGGATTGCGCTGTAAATCTACGAGGGAGGAGTGCTTGCGCGCATGCAGCTAAATCACGCGCATGAACACTAAGGCATTTCTTGGACCGGCCCTACCGTTAGGCAGAGTGAGATGGCCGCCTCAAGGTAGCTGGTTTTGGAGGTTATGAAAAGGCATCCAGAAGTTAATAACAGCACATGAAGTAACTCTTACTGTATTTTTACTGCTAGGGAGGGGAAGCCACACCTGTACAGCTCTCTGGCACAGGTGTCAACATAATTTGACCGGCCTTCAGTACCTTAATGTGGGAATGAGTGTGAGGGAAGCCATTTCACTACTCTGGCTATGTATAATCCCATGATAATGTAGTGTAGGATAATCACGCTTTCCAAATATATCTTTAATTCAGAGAATTCCTTACTGTTTGACATTACGGTTCTTTTTGGGCTCCTGTGTAGCCTTATTCTCCTGGCCTGTTTCCTCTAGCTCCAAATTCTGTCCTGAGAATGCCTGCGTTCTGTGATTCAGACGGACGACACAAGTCGAGCCCTTTGGCTTGCTTTTTGTGTAATTCGTTCATATCCTGCCCGTCGCGGCCAGAGGCAGAAGCGAGCGGCTGTTTGAATTCTTGAACCGTACTTCAAAACCCAAGAGCAACAAAACGAAAAGCAAGCAGAGATTCTCGTGGAACTTGGCCCACTGCTCTGAATCACGTTCTGTGCGTTTTCTACACCGGTGTGGAAATGCACAGCCCTGACTATCGATAGCGTAGGTCGAACGGAAAAAAAATGGACAGCCTCCTGCATGGTTGTTTTGAAAGATGTGACCGAAAGAGGCCTTGATGGTTATGGGTTGCGTGCTTGACGCTGGTTCCACTATGCGTGCTCCCTCCGCTTTCTCCATTAGGAGAAGACGAGCCTTAATGGAGTTACATTTTCCAGAAAACAGGGGCCTTCTGCATAACGTGCCCATTTGATTTATTTATTTATTTATTACATTTTTATACCGCCCAATAGCCGAAGCTCTCTGGGCGGTTCACAAAAATTAAAACCACAATAAAACAACCAACAGGTTAAAAACACAATTACGAAATACAGTATAAAAAGTGCAACCAGGATAAAACCACACAGCAAAGTTGATATAAGATTAAAATACAGAGTTAAAACAGTAAAATTTAAATTTAAGTTAAAATTAAGTGTTAAAATACTGAGTGAATAAAAAGGTCTTCAGCTGGCGACGAAAGGAGTACAATGTAGGCGCCAGGCGGACCTCTCTGGGGAGCTCGTTCCACAACCGGGGTGCCACAGCGGAGAAAGCCCTCCTCCTAGTAGCCACCTGCCTCAGTTCCTTTGGCAGGGGCTCACGGAGAAGGGCCCCTGTAGATGATCTTAAGGTCCAGGCAGGTACATATGGGAGGAGGCGTTCCTTCAAATAACCTGGCCCCAAACCGTTTAGGGCTTTAAATGTCAATACCAGCACTTTGAATTGGGCCCGGACCTGGACTGGCAGCCAATGAAGCTGGAAAAGGACTGGCGTAATGTGATCTCGCATTTGATGAAACTTACTACGTTTTTTCCCCGGATTGTCAAATAGCGTTCTTAACAATAGAGAGGTTTTTAAACTTAGCAAGCCTTATACAGTATGCCAGTAAAGTAAAATATGACTATTGCCAGGTTTGTGTTCCCAGGGGGCAGTAGAATGGACTGTACCACTTCACGCTACAGGTGAAGGTAGCCAGTGCTCCCCATGTTGGGGGAAAACACACAAATAAACCCCTGCAATTAGGAATTCAGCATATAAGGCAAGGTTGTGCCCTTTGGGGACCTTTGGCTTCAAACCAAAGGTGCCCCATGCTCCTAGCTAGCGCTTCAAGTTGGTCACCTGCAAAACAATATTTTTTTTCAGCACGTCTTGTCTTGCCCCAGTTCCCAGATTCCACTGTTTCAGCTTGTGGGCCTGGCCTCACATTCTCAACTCTCTGGGCAAGGACCAGGGCCCTCCGTTGCAGGCTACTGGATGGGTTTTGAGTCTTGTTACGTCTCCCCAGCCAGGCTTCTGTTTACTTCACTGCCCAGCTTTTGAAGAGGAGCTGAACTGTCCGTCCTTTCACGTGGCGGAAGAGGAGCTAGGTTTGCTCATTGCGAAAATGTTGGCAAGGCATTAGTCAGCATGCCTGTGCGCTAAGTGTGCCTGTGGATGCATCTTGCAAACAACCCCGAGGGTTGGCAGTCTCACCTTGCCCTCTCTGAACAGACAACACATCTGTCTGTACACTGATGGCGCTACATTAATAATAATAATAATAATAATAATAATAATAATAATAATAATAATAATTCTCGATGTTCCCCCATGCGCTGCTGACTAGGCTCGCTTTTCAACAATGCTTTGCGCCTCCCCTTAACTTTCGTCATCTTTGCTTCAATCTATATAATACTGGGAATCCTGAGCCGAAGTACCAAACATATTTATTCAGAAAATACCTGTTCAGGTATTTTTAAGCCAGGGAGAATGTGTATGTTTGGGGTGTGTATGTATAAATAGGGTGACCATATGGAAAGGAGGACCCGGCTCCTGTATCTTTAACAGTTGCATAGACAAGGAAATATCAGCAGATGTTATTTGTATATATGGAGAACCTGGCGAAATTCCCTCTTCATTACAACAGTTAAAGCTGCATGAGCTATACTAGAGTGACCAGATTTAAAAGAGGGCAGGGCTCCTGCAGCTTTAACTATTGTGATGAAGAGGAAATTTCACCAGGTTCCCCGTATATACAAATGACACGTGCTGAAATTTCCTTTTCAATACAACTGTTAAAGATACAGGAGCCCTGTCCTACTTTTCATATGGTCACCCTAGTATAAAGGAGAGAGATAGAGATATTACAGAATTCTAGGCTTAGTCCTCACTGAAGTGATATACCCATGTCTGGACTGTACCACTTCAGGCTGCAAGTTAGCTCTGACATAATCAAATGCTTCCCTATATAAATAAATAAACAAATTCTTCTTTATATCCCACCTTTCTTCCCAAGGAATGGTGATCATAATAAGTAAGAATTATGATGATAATTATTATTATTATCTCTTTTTTCATTTGTGGTGGGTTTTTTTTTAGATGAACAGGACGCTGCCTTTTACTGATTCAGAAGTTTCCTGACTATAAGTTGTTGTTCTCTGGTGACTTCCTTAAAAAAAAAGTCTCAAAGTGATTTACAAGCAAATTCCTTCCCAAATGATTATGTATGGCCTTTTTAATGGGGCTTGAAAACCCATTTATTTCAAATCACCTTTACTTAAGGGATTATAGCCCTGCAGGGTTGAAACGGTTTTCACTTGTTTTCATTAATTTGTAGCGGTGTGGTTGCCTTGTGAATTGTATTGATGCAAAGAAATGTTGTTTTTAAATGATATGGTTGTTGTTGTTGTTTTGAAATGTGATGTTCTCTTTAGTGCAATCCATTTTGGGAGGACTTTGGCCTAAAACAGGGGTTGAGCGACTTTTAGGCCCCAAAATCTGGAAGGCCGGAAGTCTCAGCAATCCTAGCCAGTGGTGCGGGATGATGCAGAGGTATAGGCCGAAACATCTGGAGGAGTTCCCCGTCTCCGACCTAAAAGGTGGCCTAAAAATACTTAAAATGAATTTATTCCCTCAAAAGTTCATAGCCAGCAACTCAGTAGTGGAGGCTGGAGACGCTAATGTCTGTGGGGCAGAGAAACCACTCCAGGTTTCAGTCAGAACCAGTCTTGCACCTTTGATAGCTCTTTTAGAGTTCTGACAGGTTCTGACTGTACAAAAGTAGGCACGGTGTGGAGAAAGTGGATAGGGAAGCATTTTTCTCCCTCTCCCATAATACTAGTGGGTTCCTCGGTAGAAGATTCAGGACAGATAAAAGGCAGGACCTCTACACCCAGCGCAAAGTGAAACTATGGAACTCACTGCCACAAGATGTGGTGATGGAGACGGATTTGGATGGCTTTAAAAGAGGGGGTTGGATCCATTCTTGGAGGAGAAGGCTATCGATGGCTAATAGTCCTGATGGCTGTATGCTACCTCCAGGATCAGAGGTAGTAAGGCTATATACACCTGTGTCCTGCTTTCATAGAATCATAGAATAGCAGAGTTGGAAGGGGCCTACAAGGCCATCTAGTCCAACCCCCTGCTCAATGCAGGAATCCACCCTAAAGCATCCCTGACAGATGGTTGTCCAGCTGCCTCTTGAAGGCCTCTAGTGTGGGAGAGCCCACAACCTCCCTAGGTAACTGATTCCACCGTCGCACTGCTCTAACAGTCAGGAAGTTTTTCCTGATGTCCAGCTGGAATCTGGCTTCCTTTAACTTGAGCCCGTTATTCCGTGTCCTGCACTCTGGGAGGATCGAGAAGAGATCCTGGCCCTCCTCTGTGTGACAACCTTTTAAGTATTTGAAGAGTGCTATCATGTCTCCCCTCAATCTTCTCTTCTCCAGGCTAAACATGCCCATGTTGGTAGCTGGTCGGCCACTGTGTGAACAGAGTCCAAACTTGGTCTAATCCAATGGTTCCCAAACTTTTTCAGGTCACCGCCCCCTTGGTTCCACAAACTCATGTCCAGTGCCCCCAACCCTACACTATAAAAATCATTATTCAGAATAGTGGTTTTCAACGACCCACTAAGGAAGATAATAACAATAAAATTCAAAACAGTAACAATTAGTTGAATATTTATTCAAAATCCAAAGCACCTGCCGCAGGCTTGCCGAGGGAGGGACGGAAAAGATAGCAAACGCCTCTGTTTTGCAGCCGGCGTGGCGGGGCACACCAGGCAGGGTATGTCTCTTCATTCACGTTTTGGTGTTTTTGAAACATTTCAATTCACCGTTAAAAGGACTAATACATGTATTAATACATGTGTGGATTCTTCTCCTATTTGGCTTGGAACCAAACTACCTTCTCCCATAAAAATGTCCCTGGTTTTAAGACCTTCTGGAGAGGTGCTTCTCGGAAAAGACCACCTTGAGCGCCCCCCTGCCATCCTTTTGCCTCTTAGTGCCCCCCTGCTGCCCCCCTTGCCTCTTAACACCCCCCTATCCAATCCCACCCCCCCCAAGGGGGCGATACCGCCCATTTTTGGGAAACACTGGTCTAATCCAACAGGGCTCTTTTGATGTCCTTAAAGCCAGATCAGATTCACGTTGGGGTCACCAGCCTCCACTGCATTAGACAGATTGAGGCGACTTCCTTCGAATGCCATGAAAATGGGACAAATTGTTAGTTAATTGTTAATTTTTTACGGTGTGTGTGAGCGAAAGATTTGGATTTTCCACCTGAGAGAGGGACAAAATGTCTCGTGTCAGAGGGGGTGGATACTGTTTCTCCACTGCTTTTGTGTGTGCCTGTGCCTGACCTCACTTAACCACGCTGCAGTAAAAGCATGAGGTGTGCACACGCCCCATGATTTCTTTTTGAGGCATTTTGAAATTGTCGCCTCCGTCACCTCTCTGCACTCGTGCCAGGGCCGGTCACATTTGGTTGCCTGAGGGTTGCGTCTTTTGAAATCAAATGGCAGCTCACGAGTTAGGGATCTCTCAGCCAATTAAAGAATTTGTAGTCAATTAATCGGTTGCGTTTAAATTTTAATTTAGAGAACCAAGGCGGTGAGGTGGCTAGAGTGGCAGAGTAGGACTGGGCTGACTGGGCGACCTTGGGCCAACTGTCGTGCCTCAGCCTAACCTACCTCACAGGGTTGTTGTGAAGGTAAAATGGGGAGTGGGAGAATCAAGCCATGCTCACTGCCCTGGACTTAGAGAGTCCTGGTTGTGTACAAGCCTATACGCAAGCAACACATCACTGCAGATGTCCATGTCAACACAGGGATGTCTGGAGTCCAGGCCCGTTACAGTGTCTTGTTCCATGGTAATCGCATAATGCGCCCTTCATGCAGTTTGCGCATGAAGGAGGCTTGGATCTAATTGAGTTCTACTTCTTTTATTTATTTATTTATTACATTTCTATACCGCCCAATAGACGGAGCTCTCTGGGCGGTTCACAAAACTTCTTGGGCTCAGGGTTCATCGATTTCTTTAAAAAATGCAAGAACCATGTAGTGCAGTGGTTCTCAACCTTCCTAATGCCGCGACCCTTTAATACAGTTCCTCATGTTGTGGTGACCCCCAACCATAAAATTATTTTCGTTCTTCTCTACACGATCCATTGTCATGGGATGGTTTGCGAATGAAAATAATACATAACAATAGCTTTAATAATACAAAAGATGATACATGACATAGTTCAGTCAATACAGTTTCCTAAGACCATCGGAAATATGTGTTTTCCGATGGTCTTAGGCGACCCCTGTGAAAGGGTCGTTCGACCCCCAAAGGGGTCCCGACCCACAGGTTGAGAACCGCTGATGTAGTGTAATAGGCCAACTCAGAGATTACAAAAAGTGTGCAAGCTTTTGAGATCTCCAGATCTCTTCATCAGGCAAGGTATTACAAGAAGTAGGTTGGCTAAAGCAATAAAGGGTGTGGTGGGGAGTCTGTTTGATAATGTAGTCAGGATGTCTGCATGTGATATGGAGGAGGAGTGTTTGCAGACATCCAGGTTGGGCTATGCTGGGTGATGTGGTGGTTTAAATTCCAGTGCCGGACAAGAAAGTAGCAACCAGCTGTTAAAATTTTCCATTTTTGAAACTGAATAAATAAATGCAGGGTCAGCCTGTTCATTTGGTGCCATGATGAGGAGAAAACATTGGGAAACCCACTTTTGACCTTCGGATCAAAACAGAGATTTCTTCATATGTATGTCTAACAGCTGTGTCTTTTTTGTTCCGTTTTCAGTTTTACTCCAGGGTAGGCAGAGGGCCCTGATCAGACCTTAAAAGCCTCCCTGCCCATAGAATCATAGAATAGCAGAGTTGGAAGGGGCCTACAAGGCCATCGAGTCCAACCCCCTGATCAATGCAGGAATCCACCCTAAAGCATCCCTGATGGATGGTTGTCCAGCTGCCTCTTGAAGGCCTCTAGTGTGGGAGAGCCCACAACCTCCCTAGGTAACTGATTCCACCGTCGCACTGCTCTAACAGTCAGGAAGTTTTTCCTGATGTCCAGCTGGAATCTGGCTTCCTTTAACTTGAGCCCGTTATTCCGTGTCCTGCACTCTGGGAGGATCGAGAAGAGATCCTGGCTCTCCTCTGTGTGACAACCTTTTAAGTATTTGAAGAGTACTATCATGTCTCCGCTCAATCTTCTTTTCTCCAGGCTAAACATGCCCAGTTCTTTCAGTCTCTCTTCCTAGGGCTTTGTTTCCAGACCCCTGATCATCCTGGTTGCCCTCTTCTGAACACGCTCCAGCTTGTCTGCGTCCTTCTTGAATTGTGGAGCTCAGAACTGGACGCAATACTCTAGATGAGGCCTAACCAGGGCCGAATAGAGAGGAACCAGTACCTCACGTGATTTGGAAGCTATACTTCTATTAATGCAGCCCAAAATAGCATTTGCCTTTCTTGCAACCATATCACACTGTTGGCTCATATTCAGCTTGCGATCTACAACAATTCCAAGATCTTTCTCGTTTGTAGTATTGGATCGGGACCCCTGAGCCTATACTAGAAAAGAAAGACATGGCTGTTAGGCACACATGTGGAGTCATGTTGGCTTTTATTGTGCCATTATGGCACAGTGGATGAGGGTATTGGAATAGGCTGACCAAGACGCAGCTCCAAATTCCTGCTCAGCCCAACCTCACAGGTTGGCACAGTTAATTATCTTTCAGCTTGACTATTTGAAAACCTTGTTGTGATCATAGTAGGAGAGACCAGGAAGAACCCTGTATACTGCCTTGGATGACGCGTGGGATAAAATCATAATAAACAGTACTGGACTTGACCAGAGGTGGAGTAACTGGGAAGGCCTGTTGCTGGAATAAATGCTCAACTTCAGTATTTTCTGTGCTACTACATTAACGTATCAGAACCAAGGAAAAAGCCGGTGTTCCCTGCACTCTTTTTTTTAAAAGGTTGTATTGCTCTTTAGAGGTTATATTATGTGGTCAATTAAACTATAAATTGTAAATGGGCTTGAATCATGGGAGAGGCAGGATGTAACTGTTTTAAATAAATAATTTGCAGCCCTGCTGATCTTAATTGGCCCTTACGCAACGTATGTTCATTGCCACACTAGATTATGACAAATGAAAGCACTATTCATCCCGCGTAATAAAACTCATCCGTCTATAATGACAGCCAGTGGCCTGGTTCAGACAACATGTTAAACTATGCTGCTTAACCACAAAAATGGTTAAGGGAATGCATTAAGGTTAAGGCATTCCCGTAAGCATTTTGTGGTTAAGCAGGATGGTTTAGCGTGTTGTCTGAACCAGGCCAGTGTGGTGTAGTGGCTGGAGTGTTGGACTGGGAGTCGGGAGATTCAGGTTCTAGTCCCCACTCAGCCATGGAAGCCCACTGGGCAACTTTGGGCCAGTCACAGACTCTCAGCCCAACACACCTCACAGAGTTGTTGTTGTTGTTGTTGTGAGGATAAAACGGAGAGCCGCCTTGGGTTCCTTGGAGAGAAAAAGGTGGGATCTAAATGCAATAATAAATAAATAATCGTGGCTGGTTTCACAATGGTTTACCTTTGTTCTGCCACTGCTTCCGTTCCCCAGGTATGCGGACACTCAGTGAAGATACAATCCGGCTCTTTCTCCAGCAAATTGCTGGGGCCATGAAAGTGCTGCATAGCAAAGGGATAATCCACCGGGATCTGAAACCTCAGAATATTCTCCTGTCTTTCGCGGGAGGCAAGAAATCAAACCCCAATAATATCCGCATCAAGATTGGTAAGCACTAGAGCGGTCCGGTATTTTAAAGCGTTTTAAGTATTTCTAAAGTTGATGGATTTTTCACCGCTACACCTATAGATCTGGTTAAACTTCTTCAAATGCGTTTCTACGAAGCAAAATCCTTAATGTTGGTAATGCGCTTGGACAGTTGCATCTTGGCAAAAGCCTTTTGCCTGCATGTGCAGCTCTCTTCTCATCTCCCTACTCAGTGCAAGCGCAGTTAAGCCAGGAAATCTAAACTGGGAAACAATAGTTGCCAGGGGCGGATCTACACATCGTACTGAAGGCGCTTGCGTGTGCCTGCAGTGCGCCCCGAAAGCGATTGTAATGGGGATGTAATGGAGCACCTCGGAAAAGGGCATGGCTGGCATTCCACACAACAATATTTTGTTGCGAGTCCCGCTTCCGCTTTCGCCGCCCACCTCCCCGCCAGCCTCCTGCTGCCGGCGAAAGAGCCACCCAGGTTGGAGAGCTCGGCGGAAGAAGCCGCCGCCTCGCCTTCTTCCGCCGAGCTCTCCGCCCCGGGTGGCTCTTTCGACTGCATCAGGAGGCCGTCGGGGAGGTGGGCGGCGGCGGCAAGGCCCCAGCTGCCTCCTCCTCCGCCTCTTCCAGGGCAGGATCTACACAATCGCTTTTGGGGCGCACTGCAGGCGCACGCAAGCACCTTCAGTACGCTGTGTAGATCCGCCCCAGGTCTGGAACAAGCCAGGATCTTGAACCGCACTTTGAAGTCGTTTTAAGATCCTGGCTTGTTCCAAACCTGCTAAGCATCTAGCAACTAGCAGGCAATTCTTGGTGGTCCAGCAATGGTCTATGACCTACCTTTTGGCCAGACCTGTGCTAAAGTGGGACGCCCTCATTAACATGGGCTTCCATTTTCAATATCTGCTTAACAACATGAGGGCTTCATAATGGTCAAACCAAGGTTTATTGGATAGGCGTGAATGACCAAATAGGCAAGGCAAAGAGATTTGGGATTGCTTCTGATGGAAAACAGTGCTGCGGTTTTGCAGTCCTCCCTAACCCATGACTTGGTCCATAAGAAACTACGGGTTCATCTACACCAAGCAGGATATTCCACTATGAAAGCGGTATATAAAAGGCAGGAGCCACACTACGGCTTTATAGCGGTACTGAAGTGCACTGTAGGATCTACACTGCTGCTGTATAGTCATTTAAAGTCATTGTTAGTTATTAAGGTCGCAGACCAGCAAAATCAACACAAAAACATGCAAAGGATAGATAAAAAGTGACATAAAAACAAAATACAGCCTGGTGAGTTCCTTCTCTCAGGAGGATTGCAACGTTATTTTTCTAATTTGCTTTGAGGTCATGAGAAACTTAAGAGACCCTTTCAGTAATATGAGAGCACACATCCCTTAAACAGATTAATACCAACGTTGTGGGGTTACATCCAGAAAAGGCTGTTAATAAAAGAAAGATTAACTTTTTTCTCCATTCCTCATCCATGTTACGATGCAAAATGACATGTTCAACAGTTTCTTTTGCTCCAGAACCACAGTCCTCCCTAACCCATGACTTGGTCCATAAGAAACTAGGAGCGCTTCTAAACCAAGCAAGGATATTCCACTATGAAAGCGGTATATAAAAGGCAGGAGCCACACTACCGCTGTATAGTGGTACTGAAGTGCAGTGACAACTGTTGAGGCTCATGGCACATCTGCACCAAGCAGGATATAACACCACGAAAGTGGTACATGGTAGGTGTCAATGGGCCCCAACAGTTGTCAGTGAACTTCAATACCACTATAAAGCAGTGGTGTGGCTCCTGCCTTTTATATACAGCTTTCACAGTGGAATATCCTGCTTGGTGTAGATGAGCCAAAGGTGTATGCTGGGAGTTGTAGGACTTTTCCCCCCTGTCTAAACATACATGGGATTGTGCCCCTATTCTAGCAACTTTGGCCAATGAAGAAGCCCACAAGTTGGACGTAAGTTCAAAAGCTTCCCACTGCTTGGGTTCCCCAGAAACTGGTATTTGGAAGGCACCAATACCGGATGGAATATATATCCATCATCACTAATAGCCATTGATCATAACTAGCCCAGTCCTATATTCCTTCTAGGACCTTCCAGGAAAGGCTATTTGCTCCACATGACCCCTTTATAGCTGGTGGAGATGTTGGACTTACTGCATTATGTAGAACTTTTCGGGAGTCAAGGGGCCTAAGCCTTTGGGAACACTTGAAATATTATTGCGGCTTTTTTTAAAACAGGGATGGGGCACCCTGTGGCCCGCCAGATGTTGGACTCCAATTCCCATCAGCCCCAGCCGGGATGGCCAATGGTTAAGAGTGATAGAATTGTAGTTCAGCATCTGTAGAACCTTGGGTTCCTCCCTACCCCTGTGTTGAAACACAGCCTAATGTCTGGTTTGCATGTAGCACGTGCGGGCCGTCACCATGCAATCGTATGCATGTTTGCTCGGAAGTAAGTCCCACTGTCTTCAATGGGGGTTAGTCTCTTATTTAGGATTGTGGCCTCAGCGACTCTTGTAGCTGTGTGCCTAAATCTCCTCTTTTGTCTTTGACCGACAAAGGCTGTTTTGGCACATGCAAGGTGTCAAGCGGTGAGCGCAGTTGTGTGCTCTTTTGTGAACTCTCCTTTATCTTAATCTCTTCCTGTTCATTTCTTTATTTATTTGGTTCTGTGCGTAGCTGATTTTGGATTTGCCCGATACCTGCAGAACAATATGATGGCGGCAACGCTCTGTGGCTCCCCTATGTACATGGTAAATATGTTTTGGTTATTTGTATTCTGCCGTAGCTTCTGCTTTCCGTCTGCACCTCCAGTTTTCTCATTGTACGATGCCCTCGGCTATTGGCTCTGCTTTTCATCCCTTCTGCTGTTTGGCCTTGTATGTACAGGAAAAGTAAATAAATGTTGCTCTCCGTCAAGAAGGTGGTGATGAGGGAAGCAAAGAGGGGATTCATGTATTATAAGTTGAGTTGTAAATCCGGCCCTTTTGGGACCTTCTGGAGTTTACCCACTGCCAGCCTGGCTTGGATAATGATGATAATAATAATAATAATAATAAAAAAATTCTTACCTGAGTCTCCACTTGGATCGAGGCGGGGAACAACAGTGAATATAAAACACATTAAAAACTGGTTAAAAACATAGCATACATGATTAAAACATCCTTAAAACATCCTAAAAACATTCTAAAATTTCACTGGATAGGCTTGCCAGAATAGATCAGTCTTTATTGCTTTCTTAAATGCTAAAAGATTGTCAAGTTGACGAATCTCCTCCAGCAGGCCATTCCACAGTCTGGGAGCAGCAGAAGAGAAGGTCCTCTGGGTGATACCCGTCAGCCTAGTTTTGCTTCGCTGAAGTAGATTCTTCCCGGAGGACCTGAATGTGTGGGGCGGATTGTATGGGAGAAGGCGATCCCGCAGGTAGCCTGGACCCAAACCATGTAGGGCTTTAAAGGTGATAACCAACACTTTATACTTCACCCGGAGCTTTAAAGGTGATAACCAACACTTTATACTTCGCCCGGAGCTTTAAAGGTCATAACCAACACTTTATACTTCGCCCAGAGCTTTAAAGGTAATAACCAACACTTTATACTTCGTTCAAGAGCTGAGCTGCGGGGGTTTCTTGAAATCCAGACACGTTTTTCAGTTTCCCCCCTTCTTCTTGTAGATAGAAAGTTGTGGAAATGGCAAGCATAATTTGCATGAGTTCCTATTTACAGGGGGTCGGGAACGCATTGGAAAATCCAGAATCAATGTAGATTGAGCCAGGGAAGGGAGCCAAAATCCGGCAGCCTGAACTGATGAAAGGGATGTTGGATGGGGATTCCTCCAACATCCCTAACTACAAGTAACCCTGGCTGGGGATTCGGTGTGTATTGATCCTTGTTTGGGTGGCAGAGTAGTGAAGGAAGAACATAGGAAGTTGCCACTGCCTCTATAGAGCTCAGTATTGTGTACAACAAGTGCCAAAACTTTACCCTGCCCTTTGCCCACCTCCTGTTTACGGTACGCGTTCAGTCCCAGCAGAAGACGGTGCCAATTGAGTGTGGGTGAGTGGGTTAATAGCAAAAGACACACCTTTCCCTGACTTATTATGGGAAGGGATGTGGTTGTGGACATAAACCCACCTTATTCCACAGTTGCCAGGGTGGATAAAAATCAATGATTTTTTTTTAAAAAAAACACTGATTTTTTTTAAATTGAAATCAGATTTTTTTTTAATAAAATGCTTTTTGACGAAAAATCTATCTAAAGATAGTTTTCTATTTAAGATACATTATAGTCCAAAGGTTATTCGTCATGAAATAAGGATTAGTTTTTAATTATGTAGCATGAGGCTGTATAGTCATGCAATGTTCCAATTTTTTGGTAAATGAATTCCATTCATCCCTTCACCATGTCATGCTCTTCCAAAGGTTTCTGTAAGACTATTGGGCAATTTTTCTATCTAGAAGATATGATCACAAATGCTTGGTTTTACAGTTCTCAAAACTGTGAATTTGTGTCTGCAGAGATCACAGTCCCATTGTTCCTCTGCAAATCTATGTACACAGGATCAACCCTTTACCTCTTAAGTGCTAAGTTTCAAAAAAATTCAATGAATAGAGTGCAGGTTTTTTTTTGGGGGGGGGGAAGTCACATGATTAAATTGAGTCTTTCTGAGTAGTGATTTAAATCGTGATTTAAATCAAATTGATTTAAATCAAATCCACCCTGGCCGTTGTAATGTACACACGAGGCTGGTTGTGTGGCTTTGGCCCGTTGCGATTTCCGTACGTGGAAGCGAGAGCGCCATTTCATTCGGGGCTCAGTTTTGCCTCAAGGCTTAGCTTTGAAAATGTGACTTGGGCGAAGATTGTTTTCATCGTGAATAATACAGCCGTCTCCTAGTTCAGCCCGAGACCTCCTTCGGTTCCGCCAGTTTGCTGCGTGGTGTGCTGTCAGACCATGTGTATGGATGCTTGTCGCTAAGGAAGAACCATCTTGCTGCCCCTGATGCAGGCAATTTCCCAGTGGCTTTGTTGGCTTTAAGAACAAATTGACCTTCCATGAATTGGTCTGATCTGTATCAATTGCTAGATGGAAGCACTCTCTAAGGGGTAGTGTGCTTTAAAATACCAGGCTCTGGGGATAAGTAACAGGGAACTTCCAATCGTCTTGATGCCTGATTTGTGAGTAAGTGGCAGGCCACTGCTAGAAACAGGAAATCAACGTTCTTTTCTGATAATAGCCAGCTCTGTTATCTTGGGGCCAGCCACGCATGAGGCACTACCAAGTTTGGGGGAATCCCAAGCTTTGCAGAAGTAGAAAAATCCTTACCCCAAAATCTGGTGGTGGCAACCCTCAAACCAGTCCAATGAGGACTGTGCATGCTCAGGGGCGTGAAATGCTTGCCTGTCTTTTCGGGGGATGTAATGGAGCACCTCGGTAAAGGGCATGGCTGGCATTCCACACAACAATATTTTGTTGCGAGTCCCGCTTCCGCTTTTCAAAAAACCTAGGTTTGGGGAGCAGAATAAAACCGGGCCAAATTCGGTACGATGCTAGCTGACCTCAATTAGCTGGCTGCTTGGTTTGAGGCCACCCTGGAGCAGACCAATTGGGTTTTTATTTTAGATCGGAGCAGTCGCTGGTACGAATTGAACCTTTCTTTTCGCAGTTTTCCCATTCTTCGCTAAAATTGTGTTTTTGTGCATGCGTACGTGTGTGCAAAAAGACTTTCTGGGTGAGGCACAGACTGTGAAATCGCATTGTTCAGACTTAAAAATGGCACTCGAAGGAAAAGAGCAATGTACCCACTTGGGTTGCCTTGAAAGCAGTTTGTAGATGTCTGCTTTTTGGCCGCCTCCACTTTCCATTTCAAGGTGGAGTTTTGTCTGGAGATGAGAGAGAGAGAAAGACAGACAGACAGACATATACAACATCCCTTTGGCACCAAAGCAAAGTACCTGTGCTCTCTGGGAGATGGCAACCTGCCTCCAGTTTTATCTCCCGTCATTAATATATAATCCTGGTCCACAGCAAGAGTGCTTCCTCTTTAATGGATTGAGAGAGAAAGAGAGTAAACAGGATGAAACCATTTTCCTCATTGCCCTGAGATTCCATGACTGGCTTAGGATGGGAAAGGCTGCTTATCTAAATGTGCTGGGCCGTTCTCTCTCACTTGGAGAGGCCTGAGCCCGCCTTAGCGCCTTTTCACACGTTATCGAATGGCCAACCCGGGTTTGCTCCTGAAAGTGCATTAGCTCAATAGTCCATCCCGGCTTCTCAGGGAGTGCGGCCCAGTTTTCACACATGCACGTTTGCCACTTGCTGACTGTGCCTTTGCACGTGTGGATGGTCCATTGCAGATAGAATCTCTGTACGGCAGCCTTTCCCAGATGTGTTGGGCAGCCACCCCCATTATTCCCAGCCAGCATGGTAGCCAAGGGAGTTGCTTTCCAACCAGGTCGGAGAAGGCTACCCTATGATCTTCAAGCACCTCAACACACAATTGCTTAATCATAGTTTGGCTTTTGGGTCCATGTCTTGGACTTGCACACTCCTTCCTTTTCGCACACTCTCTCTCTCTCTCTCTCTGGCCATAGCTAGATGGGGCTTTATCCCGGGGCGAACCCTGGGATCGTTCCTGTGCATCCACATGACGCACACGGGATCACGGGATCAGGGAGGGATCATCCCTCCCTTGCCCCGGGATATAGCCCTTGGCTTTGGCCCCGTTTTTTCCGCGGTCCCAGGCTGAGCCCAAGACTGCGGAATGTGTGGGCGGGTGGCGCAGGTTGACCCGGCTCCGCGTGATTCCTCTTGAGGAGCCGGGAACTGCGCCCATCAGGGGTAGGGTGGGGGGAGCGGGGGGAGAAATTAAAATTAAAAAACACTTCCCTTTAGCGCACGAGTGTTCGTGCGCTGCTTTCTCTTTAAAAAATTAAAAATGGCGGGCGCAACGCCTCTCCTGAGGTCGTCACACCTCACGTGTAAATGGAGGAGGAATCTCGCGTTAAACACAACTCTGAATCAGGGTGACCAGAAAGTGGGTTCCCGTTCCCCTTTGGAAGCAAACTGTGGCTTGCCATGAGCGCAGTTCGCCAGATTCGGACGTAACGACGAACTAGGGTTACTATGAACCCAGGAGGGGATCGGAGTGGGAGAGGAGATGTGTGAGCAGGTGGGCCCAAAGGACGGGCTCGATGGCCCAAATTAGGGTTTGACCATGACAACTGGAGAGGCCGAGGCTTTCTGTCTGTAGTCCATACGTTGAGCTGTGACGCATCTGAACCCAGTCAGCACAACACTTAATGCTGAAGCGTTTTTTTTAAACAGAAGAAAGAAAGAACTTCCCTTCAGTACAGGACACTTTTATTTTGTTACAATGCCATGTTCTTTCTTATATAATGGGCCCGACACTTCAATCCCCGTTCGTTGAATAAAGTCCTCGATGGTTGTCCAGGTGCTGTGGTGATCAGGGCCGGCGCCAGACTATATTGCGCCCTAGGCAGGCGCGTTCTGAAGCTTCCGCCCCCCCCCGCTCGCTCACTCACCGCCCCCTCACTCGCCTGCCCACCCGCTCGCTCACTCACTGCTCCCCCCGCCCGCTCGCCCGCCCATCCGCCCGCTCGCCGCTCCGGTTCCCCCCATCGCTCGCCCGCCGCCCCCGCTCGCTCGCTCGCTCACTCACCGCTACGGCTCCCCCCTTGCTCGCCCACTCACCACCCGCTCCCTCCCGCTCCCGGCTTTGAAGCCAGGATGCTGGGGTTGGGGGGTGGGGCAGAGGCTTTGAAGCGGCGCGCCTGGAAGTGGCTTCCTGGCGCGCCGCACTGAACCCTCCACCTCCAACCCCAGCATCCTGGCTTCGAAGGAGCCAGGACGCTGGGGTTGGGCGGAGGCTGGGGCGGCGGCTTTGGAACAGCACACCCGGAAGCCGCTCTAGGAGAGCAGCTTCCAGGTACGCTGTTCGGCGCCCTCGTTTGCTTGGCGCTCTAGGTGGCCGCCTGAGTTGCCTCTATGGCAGCACCGGGCCTGGTGGTGATGTGATGCCCCAAACTGATCCACTGGCTGCTACCATGGCTCTGGGAAGCCAGGCTGACTGAATTTGGCTCTTCACCCTTGGGTCATTCAATGCAGAGAAACCAAGCAGCCTGCATTGTGCATGTAAATTGGGCCTCTGTTCTACATGGGGTGCATCTTTTCAATTCGAGTTCGCCCCCCCCTTCTCTCTCACACACACCCCCCTCTCTTTTGCTATGGCTTCACAGCCAGGTTGTTTATTTATTATTATTTATTTATTTAGAATATTTATATACCGCTCCTCATTGAAAAAATTTCGGAGCGGTGTACAAGGCAAAATGAAAATAAAAACAGAATAAAACATTTAAAACAAAATTTAAAAAGAAGCAAAAAACAACAACACAGAAATCCAAGGCTGCATGTTAAAGAAAGGCTTCTTGGAATAAAGATGTTTTCAGGAGGCGCCGAAAGGAGTACAAGGTTGGAGCCTGTCAAGATTGCAAGAAAAGAAAAGAAAACCTAGCAAGAGGAGAAAGCTGATTACTTATTTATTAATATTTATATACCGGCCTATTTGGTAAACAGCCATCAACAATTTAAAACAATAAAACCTTAACACGGTATAAAACAAGAACATTAGCAACGGTAATACATTAAACTTGCATAATTTAAAAGGCTGGATTAAAGCGTTCTAACTTTGCATCCTTCCTAAAAGCTAGGAGCGTTCTTAGGGGAGCGCATTCTGCAGTTTGGGAGCAACATGGGATAAAGTCCTTTCATGCGCGTCTCACAAATGGGTCTCTGTGGGTAATGGTGCCTTGTAGCACATTCTTTGCAGCTTCATAATGAGATAGGCAGCCCAGTCCTAAGCCATTTAGCACCTGAAAAGTTGAAACCAATATCTTTAATTGGGTCCGGAAAGCAACTGGCAACCAGTACAGGTCTTTCAAGACAGGTATAATACAGTCCAATGCACCAGTTAGCGGCCGAGCTGCTGCCTTTCGCACCAACTGAAGCTTCCAGTCACTCTTCAAGGGTAGCCCCACGTGGAGTGCATTGCAGTAGTCTAAGCTTAATGTGGCCAAAGCATGGATAATTGGCCATGTCTTTCAAGACAGATATAATACGGTCCAATGCACCGGTTAGCGGCCGAGCTGCTGCCTTTCGCACCAACTGAAGCTTCCAGTCACTCTTCAAGGGTAGCCCCACGTGGAGTGCATTGCAGTAGTCTAAGCTTGATGTGGCCAAAGCATGGATAATTGGCCATGTCTTTCAAGACAGGTATAATACGGTCCAATGCACCGGTTAGCAGCCGAGCTGCTGCCTTTCGCACCAACTGAAGCTTCCAGTCACTCTTCAAGGGTAGCCCCACGTGGAGTGCATTGCAGTAGTCTAAGCTTGATGTGATCAAGGCATGGATAATTGGCCAGGTCAGATCAACTCGGGAAGGGTAGTGGCACCAAATGTAACCGTGCAAACACAATCCTTGCCACCTCCGTCACCTGAAGTTCCAGAACATTCCCTGCTTCTTCCGGAACAGGTTGATTTTCCGGCCCCTTCTCAGACAGATTGTAGTGAGCTTGCTGGTGTATGCCCCAAAGCCTCCCTTCTGTTCTGCTTTAACAGGTTGCGTTTGTGAGAGATGAACATTCATGGAGCAAAGCGTGGTGTTACCTGTCCTAACGCGATCCCCTTGTCTATCTGGTTAGCAGCCGGTAGACATTGCCTCTTAAAACCTTTATTGTGTGTGCATTAGTCTTGGCTTTTTAAGAGAGGTGTTTATATGGCCCTCCAAAGTTTGTTTTATTCTGGTGACTCACTTGTGTGAATGCAGTAGTGAAGATTATTTACTTAAACGTATAGCCATGTCAATAGGGCATTGCTTCCCTTATCAGATCAAACGGTAGGGCGTGGGTTTTGTTTATGCGCGTACGTGTGTGTTTCAGATCTCATTAAAGCAAGATCATGCTTGAATTACCAGATGAGAGTTATGAAACCACTGTCTCCATGTCTGCATGGCATTGTTTTAAGCTGGGAACAAAATCTGTAACCTTTTGTGGCGTTCTGGCCAGTAACGTTTTTAAAATGAAGAGCGAGTAGGTGAGGGGAGTTTGGTTTCTTTCACAGTTGCCAAGAAAGGGAAATTGTGGGGGGAACCAGAAACCGAAGCTTTAAACAAAGCACTATGTTCTGTCTCTCTTCCCCCCCCCCTTTCCCGGCCAATGCAGGCCCCGGAAGTTATTATGTTCCAACACTTTTTTTAATTTTTTTTATTAATTTCACATCTTAAAATACAACCACATAATACTAATTAACACATAAATCAAAACATAAATTGCTTATACTTCCACAGTTATAATTATCTAATTTTACATAATCACATAACATATCATAAGTGCTCCCCTCCACCCTTCGGGATCTATTCCTGCTTCCAAAATTTCATTGTTTCTTCTGGTGGTGGTTTTCCACCCCCCTTAGAGAATACATATTCTAGGAACTGTTTCCAAATTCCCTCAAATTCGTTTACATTTGTTATACCTTTTCTTAACCTTATATTGCATGTCAATTTATCATTAATAGCTATATCCCATATTTACTTATACCACTCTTCAATACGATAGTTTCCCTGCACCTTCCAGTTCCTAGATATGATTAACCTTACTGCTGTCAACAAATTTGTTATCAATTCTTTAGTCTCTTTATTACACTTTAAATTACCATATAGTGATAGTAATGCCACTGTAGGTGTCTCTTCAATCTCTATTCCCACAATTTTTTTTATCTCAGTAAACACCATTTTCCACAATTTTTGCACAAATTCGCATTCCCACCACATATGCAAATACGTTCCTTTCCCTCCACATCCTCTCCAACAATTTGCTGAGTTCGTCTTATTTATTCTGTTTAATCTCACCGGGGTCAGATACCACCTCCATACAATTTTATAATAATTTTCTTTTATTCTCACAGACATATTTCTCAACACGCTTTGTCTACTGTTACTTTCTACTGTTAGTTTTACCCTACCCTGTGCCTGCTTACCCTACCCTGTACCTGTTTGCATTCTCTTCCCCTCCTTATTGTTTTACTATGATTTTATTAGATTGTAAGCCTATGCGGCAGGGTCTTGCTATTTACTGTTTTACTCTGTACAGCACCATGTACATTGATGGTGCTATATAAATAAATAAATAAATAATAATAATAATAATAATAATAATAATAATAATAATAATGTCTCTATATTCCCTCCCAACTCTGCTGCCCTATCTGCACCCTCAGATCGTTTTCTTTCACAGTTGCCAAGAAAGGGAAATTGTGGGGGGAACCAGAAACCGAGGCCTTAAACAAAGCACTATGTTCTCTCTCTCTCCCCCCCCCCCCCCCCCCCCCCGCCAATGCAGGCCCCGGAAGTTATTATGTCCCAACACTACGACGCCAAAGCTGACCTGTGGAGTATTGGAACCATCATTTACCAGTGTCTAACAGGAAAAGCACCTTTCCAGGTGAGTTCTTCTGTGGTGAGTTATATTTCATGGCTTCCTCTTACCACCCCTGAATTGGCCATCTGCCTCGCTTCAGAGATTTCTTTCACTGAATGAAAGAGCTCCGGGCGTCATCCGGGCGTGGCAGCTGTCAGACCCACGGTTCATCTGAGAGGAAAGGAGTTTGGAACCCATGGCTGCGTTCGGACTGTTGGAAATGTTACGTTAAACATAGTCTGATTCTAGACATTCTAACACAGCGGTTCTCAACCTGTGAGTTGCGACCCCTTTGGGGGGGTCGAACGACCCTTTCACAGTGGTCGTCTAAGACCATCGGAAAACACATATTTCCAATGGTCATTTATTTGTAATTAGAAATAAATGTTTCACAATATATAATTACATGTTGCTTTTGTGATTCATCACTATGCTTTAATTATGTTCAACTTGTAACAATGAAAATACATCCTGCATATCAGATATTTACATTACGATTCTTAACAGTTGCAAAATTACAGTTACGAAGTAGCAACGAAAATAATTTTATGGTTGGGGGTCACCACAACATGAGGAACTGTATTAAAGGGTCGCGACATTAGGAAGGTTGAGAACCACCGTTCTAACAGTATAAGGTGGGAAGGGTTTTTCTGCTCTGTTCCGTTGCAGTTGAAAAAGGCAATGAACTGCTCTTCCGGTGGTTGTCTGTGTTAAGGAAAGGACAGACTGTGTTTTGTAGTCTCTCGTTATTTGTTGTTACTACTTTCTTCAAACTCAGCGTAAAGTTTAATACATATGCTCTGGTCAAGTATATTCCTTTGCGGCTACCTTTCTATATGTCACATATAACTCCTAACAGAGTTATATATAGAGAGAATTGTTGTAAACCGCCCAGAGAGCTTCGGCTGTGGGGCGGTATATAAATGTAATTAAATAAACAAATAAATAAATGAATTTCTAATACGGACAACACACTATCAATGGTGGGTTGATAGTCAACTCCATGGTTGGTTATTGAGTGAGTGCTCCCACCACGATATAATTATAATCAACCGTGGTGTGGATTAAGGCCAGTGTCGGGTTGACTATTAGGTAATTGTGTGTTTGATTGGCACATCCCCCGCCCTCTCCCCCCCAGTCCTCCCATTGGTATCCCATCAGCCATTGCGAGTTCTGCTGGGTGGAATAGAGTGGCAGCCGCCGCTTTGGCTGCTCTTGCCAGGGCACTCTGTAGTCGCCGAAAATAACCAACTGTGTGCCACGAAATAGTCAGCGGTGCCTGACGCACGACACGATAACCGACGGTTGTTCAACTAATCAACTCCGTGTAGCGTTGGCTATTTGTGTTGGTTATTTCAGCCGAATAACCAACTGTAGCGTAAAAAAGTCCCAACGGTTGACGCAATAACCCACCGTTGACGATTTAACCCACCATTGGTTATTGTGTCATCGGAACCCAGTCAACATAACACTTAATGTTGAAGCATTTTTTAAAAATATAAGAAAGAAAGAACTCCCCTTCAGTATAGGACACTTCTATTTTGTTACAATATCATGTTCTTTCTTATATAATGGGCTGACACGTCAATCCCCCTGTGTTGAATAAGTCCTCGATGGTTGTCCAGGCACTGTGGCGATGGACCACCATCTGTCAGGTGTGCTTTAGGGTGGCTTCCTGCATTGAGCAGGGGGTTGGACTTGATCACCTTATAGGCCCCTTCCAACTCTACTATTCTGTGATTCTATGTGACGCCCCAAACGGATCCACTGACTGCTACCATGGCTCTGGGAAGCTGGGCTGTCTGGATTAGGCTCTTCACGCCTGGGTTTTAGTAATTAAATACTGCCCTCTTCTCACTTGTCAGCATTCTGAGAATTGTGGGCTAAACAGCCCACAGTTAACCGAAGAACAAATTGTAGGATAACTGTGGGTTGTTCAACGCATTGGGGCAGATCTTTAGTTAATTAACCCATATTTGCCACCATTGCATGCAAACAGGCCTATGAGGTATAGAGAGCAATGAAAACAATTCCAAACTATCTCCCCGCCCCCAAGCCCCCATAAAACCAATGAGATTTGGTACCAAAGTAAAATACATGCTAGGCACCACCACAGAAAAGGTCCTTCTGGTACCTGCCCACCTAATTCCTGAAGGTGATTTGATTATGTCCTCTTCGGTTCTGTCCTCAGCAAATAGGCAGGTTCGTGCAGGAGAAGGCGACCCTTTAGGTATCTTCGCCCTGGGCCTTTGAGGGCTTTAGAGGTCAACGCCAGCCCTTTTGAACTGTGCTCTGAAACTAACTGCAAGCAATAAATCTCTCTCTCTCTCTCTCTTTAAGTAGTTGACAGTTGTGTAATATGTTCACTTCAGTGAAGTCTGGGTAACAATCTGGCCACTGTATTCTGAACAAGCTGGAGTAAATGGATAGTGTTTGAAAGCAGAGCTGAGCTTTATGCTGACAATCTGTAGCTGTCAGATTTACCAGCTCACTTTCACCACTGGGCATGGCGGTGGAGTTGTGGAGTAGCGTCGGCCATCCTGCTTTGGGAACGTGAACGTCAACCTTTAGAGGAACGAAGGATCCGTAAATGTGTTCACCACTGGCGAGCACACTTTTTGGAACTGGCGAGTTCATTGTCGGGGAGAATGGCTGTACTTCTCCCGAGCCTGGAGAAGAGCAGGGACTCTCCCTGACAATTGCACCTTGGAGATACTTGGAAAACAGTGAGTGTTCTCGGGCTTTCTGAGTGTTTCTGAGACGTGCTAAAACAGGGAAGAATCGTCTTCCACCCTCTGCCATCTCCCAGCTCCTCTCCTCTCAATCATCTTGGGCCTTGAGTGTAGTGTGAGATCATTTTTACCCCTTCTCTCTCTCTCTCTCAATCTGTGTGTGTGTGTGTGAGAGAGAGAGAGAGATGCAGACATTTCCCCTGCCTTTCAAGTCCAGCTAAAATGGGTGGACCCCTGAGGAAGCTGGACAACCATCTGTCAGGGATGCTTTAGGGTGGATTCCTGCATTGAGCAGGGGGTTGAACTCGATGGCCTTGTAAGTCCCTTCCAACTCTGCTATTCTATGATTCTATGAAACCAGTGGTTCCAACTCCCAGTGAAAATGCAACCCCCTACCTCCTGAAACCGTGGGTGGGTGGGTGTTAGCTAGGAAGGATAAACATGATTTGCGAGCTTGGTAGAAAACTTACCCAGAGCGTGGTTATATTTTAACAAACAGTAAAAGGCAAATGTTTTTAAAGGAACCTCACTCACTTGAAGGGTTTACTCAGATGGCCGCTTTTTGTCATGGGCTAAGTTTGATTAGCGGTTATGAGCAAGAGTCAAGTTTCCCAATCTCTCTGTGTGTTCTTAATGCCAGTTTTTAGACGGGCCACCCGGAGTGGCCATTTTAAAATGTTGAAGCTTTAATATTCAGCCTTTCTCTCTCTCTCTCTCTCTCTTTTATGGATTGCTCTTTATATATTTTGATCGTGAGAAAGGTCAGCTGGAGTTTGTTTGGGAGGAAGCAAAAGAATTGTGTGTAGGAGGTTTTGCAACTGTTTTTCTTAATGAAATAGTAAAATGAGGCACAGGCTCTCGGGGGTTCCTTGCAGATAACAGAAGTTCTTCAAAGGTCTTCCTATACAAATATTTTTAAAAGAACTAGCGTGGTGAGTTTTATGCAAATACCAAAGGCATTTTAGCTCTCTTCCAGACTTGGGAAAACTAGCAGGGGAATTGCATTTTCAATTATGGGTGCAATTTTACTACAATTAACTGCCGTGTCTGGAACCCTCAAGTCCAATAACCTAGAAGAACTGGGGGAATTGGGCTCCTTGTTTTGGACTCTTCTGGGTCCCAGTCTGTAGTAACATTTTCTACGTTTACATCTATACGTATAGATTAGCAGATGGGAAATGTACACAAATTGGTGTCCTCTTTTGTCCTCTTTGTTGGTGAAGTGTAAGTGTCTACCCTTACCCCAAAGGATTAATAATAATTAATCATTATTAATAATCCTAATACCCAGAGGCAGCTGGAAAGGTCTGGATCCCACTGGGGTTTTTGGGGGGCCCTTTTGATTGAAATTCCCAGCCAATGAAGAGGTTGCTCAGACCTCCCATTGAAATCAAAGAGACTTAAGATAGTCACAACCAGTTTAAGCCCTAATATTTTCAGTGGGTCTACTCTTACCATGACTGTCATGTCTAACCCTACTGCCCCTGTTTTGGGAGAAGGTGTTTCAAGTAATCAATCAGATTCAGAACTAGAAGACGCAGCGCCAGACACCAGCCAGCTTGTGCCAGTGGGGGAGGAAGCTCTCAGGGGTGATTCCCCAGCTGGGAGTCACCCCTCTCCAGAGCTTATCTTCTCAAGGCCAAATCCTACACACTCGGTGGGAAGTGAGGTTTCTTCCAGAGGAGAGCGCCCTGACAAGCTAGCTGATGCTAGGGTCTCCGCCAGAAGCTAAAACGCACAGAGCAGAAAGAAGGCGTAAGAAATCCAGTCCGACTAGGATTGCGCCAGAACCTGCCTCCGCACCAGGCTCTCTGAAGTCATGGGTGTTTGGGAAGGGGCTTCCTGTTCTCCTTGGGCGGACAATTGTGCTCGCTTAGTTTGCATAGTTTTGCCTAGGGGGAAGTTTCCAAGAGATTAGACTCTCTTCAGGTAGAAGAGATGTTTGCTGCTTAATAAAAGCTTTGTAGATTACCTAGCAGGCCTCATCATTTGTCTCCCATTGAATGTCTAGATGCAACACGGTTTCAGAGTGTATCTTTCCAGCTTTTCCCTTCCTTATGCCTGTTGCTTGCTTTTCTTTGATGACATTTGAACCCAGGGGCTTCCTCTCTCGTGCTCCTAGAGCCAAAGCAGATATTTGTCTGTAGCAGCTATGTGTTTTGCTTTCATTTTTTACTCTAGAGAAGACACAGGGCTCCTGATATAGATTGGTCCTGGGAAATGGGGAGGAAAGGTTCAAAACCATCCTACCCTCATGCTAGGGTCCTGATCCAGATCAGGACTCCTGTGCCAACTCTATTATTATTATTATTATTATTATTATTATTATTATTATTATAAAAAGACATAGCTGCTAGGTACAGATTTAAAATAATGCTTGATATGGTCTTTAGCCTGCACAAGTATACCAACTCTGTGTGTGGAATCCTTTGAAACCTCTGCTATTCCTAGAGGATTAATTCTGCTCTAACTCTCTAATGCTTAATGCATCATTCGTGACCCTTGTTATTTTTTGAACTTAAGTTTCTCCTCCTCCTCTTCCCTTCCGTCCTTGACTGGGTCAGCCTTCTGGCCAAGAATGTTTGCAGTAGCTAGAGGCCCTGAGTTGATAGTCTATCAATTGGGGTGAAATAGACCCTGTCTGGAGATGTGCAAATGAGGGCAGCCTGCTGATTAGATAAAACAAATTCGGTGGAGCAGATAACCAGGGTGCAGATGGGAATGTCCTTGGGCAGCTGGCTCGAAGTTCAATGCAAAAAGAAAAAAAGGGGGGCAGGGGGGAAGCACAAACAAAAAACCCAAAACCATGATCCAAAAAAGTGAAATATTCTAACAAAAGAAAATTAAAAAGATGCAAATCGGATAGGTTTGCATGCCCCTGAATTTGCTTGGTTTGCATGATAACCTAGCTGTAAAGAGCTTTGCATGGTTATAATGTATTATTTTATGCAAAGCATGCATCCACAGAATTAAAACTCACAACAGCCATCGAAAGCAAAAAAACAAACAAAACATTTCACATGAAACCAAGAAGAGCAGTATATACACTATAATATTTCTTATCTTGAAGTTTAGAATTCCAAAACAATACACTGAGTTTTTATTTGTTTATTTTAAAGATGGTTTTGAGTTGCCCTGTAACCTGGGTTCTCTGGCCGATGTCCGATTGAACTGTTTGAAATTATTATTATATTTATGTATTTATTTTATTTATTAATTACATTTCTAAACCGCCCAATAGCCGGAGCGCTCTGGGCGGTTCACAGAAATTAAAAACATTCAAAGTATAAAACAACAGTATAAAACCATAATACAAAATACAATATAAAAGCTTTATTTGTATCCCGCCATTTGCCCAATGCTGGGTCTCAAGGCAACCTTACAAAATTTAAAACATATACATTTTAAATCCTAGGAAAAGAAATGTACAAAAAATAAAAAAAACAAAAGAAATTACAATATTAAAATCTTAAATGTTTAAAATACACGGCAATTTTACAAGTCCTTAACATAGATGGAAGACCAGATTATTCTCCAAAGGCCTGCTGGAACAAAAACGTTTTAGCCTGCTTCCGAAAGCCCATCAAGGAGGGAGCCAGCCTAGCTTCCCCAGGAAGAGAGTTCCAGAGCACCGGAGCAGCCACCGAGGAGGCCCTCTCCCACGTTCTCACCAAAAGCGCCTGTGAAGATGGTGGGACTGAAAGAAGGGCTTCTCCAGAAGATCTCAAAGCATGGGCAGGCTCATAAGGGAGAATACGTTCTTTCAGATAACCTGGACCCGAGCCATATAGGGCTTTATAGGTCATAACCAGCACTTTGAATTGAGCCCGGAAACAGACTGGAAGCCAGTGGAGCTGTTTTAACAGGGGAGTTGTCTGCTCCCTGTAACCAGCCCCGGTCAACAATCTGGCTGCAGCTCTTTGAACCAGCTGAAGTTTCCAGTGGTTCAGAGAGAAATAAACAATTAAGGGACATGTTTCATAAAATAGCGTCACAGTATATAAAAAAACTCAAAACAAAAACAAGAAACAAATACCGTAGCCTGTGCCAAAACAGAAAGAATAGCTTGATTACAGAGAGCTGTAATAACCTAAGCAGATTAGTCAGTCTTGGCTGAGAAGTAGGGGTATAAATATGATCGGTAGATAAACATAAACACTGGCCATTTCTGTAATAAAGTTATTTTGTATGTCCTTCCTGAGCTTTTAAAGAATGCAGCAGCTTTGCCATGCCAGACAAAGGGAGCCAGGCCAGTGTCCTGGGTTCCAACAGTTGTCAAAACCATTATAAACCGGTTTAAAGCAGTAGTGTAGATCCTGCCCCAGTTTCTTCTGTTGGATATTATCCAGGGACATGTCCATTTCGACAATCTATGATAGTATAATCACCCACTCCTTGATAGTAGCCATAATAGTTGTTTTCTTGTGCCAGACCAGAAGGATCTTGGCAACTAATGCAAAGTTTTTGAACAAGTTATCTATTAGCATGTGGGAAATTATTGTCCAGATCGGGAAGATGGTCAATAGATTGTATTAGCTCAAGGCAGACTCCAAATCTAGAGACTGTAGTCTTCTGATTATTGGGGGACAAACAGGGAGGGAACGCCTATTGCCTCTGTGCCAGAGATGGGCAACCCTTTACTACTGAAGTATGAATTCCCTTGCGTGTTATCTGGCAGGGGCTGCAGATTGATGATGGACAGGACCAGAGTCAAAACTTGGTAGCTCACCCTTTCCCCCTTTGCCTGTGCTCTTTTCTCTCTCTCTGCCACCCCTCTTCTCTCTCTCTCTCTCTCTCTCTCTCTGCCACCCTCTTTTTTTCCTCTCTCTGCCACCCCTCTTTTCTCTCTCTCTCTCTGCCACCCCCTTTTTTCTCTCTCTCTCTCTGCCACCCCCTCTTTTCTCTCTCTCTCTCTGCCACCCCCTCTTTTCTCTCTCTCTCTCTGCCACCCCTCTTTTCTCTCTCTCTGCCACCCCTCTTTTCTCTCTCTCTGCCACCCCCTTTTTTCTCTCTCTCTGCCACCCGCTTTTCTCTCTCTCTCTCTCTCTCTCTCTCTCTCTCTCTCTCTCTCTCTCTCTCTCTCTCTGCCACCCCCTTTTTTCTCTCTCTGCCACCCCCTTTTTTCTCTCTCTGCCACCCCTCTTTTCTCTCTCTCTCTTTGCCACCCCTCTTTTCTCTCTCTCTCTCTCTCTGCCACCCCTCTTCTCTCTCTCTCTCTCTCTCTCTCTCTGCCACCCCTCTTTTCTCTCTCTCTCTCTCTGCCACCTCGTTTTCTCCCCTCTCCTTCCATCCCATGCAGTGGGTTGCCAAGGAAGGGCTCGCATACATGGGCCTTGGGCCACCTGGGGCCCTAAGAGCTGCATTTTGTTCACCCAAGTTATTCTGGAAGCATCTGCTCAGCCACAATTTCCATGAAAAGGGATGCTCTACTAGCTGGGCCATATCAGAGTGCAGAGATGGCTTTTCCTAGGGTGACCCTATGGAAAAGAGGCCAGGGCTCCTGTAACTTTAACAGTTGTATTGAAAAGGAAACTTCAACAGGTGTCGTTTGTAGGCATGCAGCACCTGGCAAAATTCCCTCTTCATTGCAACAGTTAAAGCTGCCCTCTTTTGTATCTGGTCACACTGGTCAGGGCTCCTGCAGCTTTAACCATTGCGATGAAGAGGGGATTTTGCCAGGTGCTGCATGCCTACAAACAACACCTGCTGAAGTTTCCTTTTGAATAAACTCTTAAAGATACAGGAGCCCTGGCCTCCTTTTCATATGGTCATCCTAGCTTTTCCCAAATCCTTCATGTTCAGTGAGAAGTTCTGCAAAAGCAGTGTTCCAAACTTTCCCTTTAATGAACAACCTGGACCTTGGCTGCTTCTTCCCTGCCCTCCTGCCCCCGCACCCCCATCCTCGGCCACTCCCTGTAATAAAATGCAAACTCCTAGCACACAAACAGTTTTCCTTGTATTTGATCTGAGCCTGGGTTTCCCATTAGCCTTGTGGTGATGTCTGGCAGGTGCTGCGTGTGTGTGCGTGTGCAAACAGGGATCCGATTATCGAGGGCAGCAGAGGCGGCCTGGCCTTTGCCAAAATATTGCAAGGGTGTGCCTTGCTTTTTGCAAGCCTGCAAAGTAGGCTGCAGCTGTCCTCTTTCTTTGACATAAATTAAAAGCTGCCGGAGTATTTTTCCATTTGAAGGGATGAGGACGGCTGGTTTGTCTCTTTTATAGCCACACCTGGAAGACCCAATTTTAAATTAACAGGAGTAAATGTGCACTGGTGTCCCCTTCTTTCCCCTCCCCTCCCTCCCTCCTGCAAGCAAGGCTGAATCTACTGTGATGCTAAGTACAGGAAGAGTGTAACCTGCCGTTGACTAAAGTGCTTCACTACTTATGGCTGAATAAGCTACCTTGCTATTTTGTTTGCAGAAGTTGGATGAAATGTTACTTACAGAATGCTGGGAAGGGGGGAATGAGGACGTATCCGGCCTTTCGTTTTGGGGCTGTTCACGCAACACGTTAACCCACCCCTGGTAGTTGAGTGTGGGTTGTTTTGAACCGTGGGTTGTTTATTGAACTGTGGATTAGCGCGTTGTCTGAACACAGCCAGAATGGCTTGTTAACCATGCAGGGTGGCTTGTTAACCATGCTAAATAATCCAATGATGAACGATGGGTTCTAAAGTTGGCTTGTTCGAGACAATAAGCCAACAAGCCACGCTGGCTGCGTTCAGACAACACGCTAACCCAAAGTTCAACAAACAAGCCACGGTTCAAAACAACCCACACTCAACCACTGAATGTGGGTTAGCGTGTTGTGTGAACAGCCCTGTTGGAATGCATTCGATGAAAGGGTCCTTGGAGATAGTTTAGTCCAACCCTCTGCTCAATGCATTAACCAGCTCTTTTCTACCCTGCTATAAAATGTACTTTGGTCTTTTCTCCCTTTTTGAAGAACGCACTTTCTCACTCGCACTTTGTAACGCCAAAAGACCAGTTCCGACGCTTCTCCGATCACCAGATGTCGACATTTGGCCGTTCATTTTAAGGAGCTTTTTGTGCTTGCAGGGGTCTCTAAATTAAAACAATGGAAGCTAAAAGAGGGATGAGATTAATGGGATCCATAATCCCTCTAATCAGACTAAACGATGGCTCTGGAATTGTTAATTTGATCTGCCCCGGCAATGACATACCTTTTAATAGCGATGAAGAACAGTGACCTCCCTCACCCTATTCTAATACATGTATAAATCATTACAATGGCAAAATGTGTATTTCTCCGTCTTACGCAGAGATGCTCCTTGGTTTAGCCTTTGTTCTTGGGCGAGGTTGGTATAAATAGGATCTGAGATGCACTTGTTGATTATCTTCCTTTTCTCCCTCCACAGGCAAGCAGTCCGCAAGACCTCCGTCTCTTCTATGAGAAAAACAAGACACTAATGCCCAAGTAAGCATTCTTCCAATGTTGCTATTTCCCACACACACACCCCAGCCTGCTTCCCCCCACTCTCAAGTGGCCACCAGTTGCTTGCTGTGTTCGCCTTTACACCTGTCCCCTCGTGCTCTCGGCTTGGCATGTTTAGAAATAACTTGGCAACCCGCCTCTCCGTTCCTGAGCTGGGAGTGACAGAGCCCCGGGGGCTGGCAAACTCAAACGTGGTTACCCTGGTTAACCCTGTCCAGGGGCATAAAAACAGTCCAAGCTGTGTTCTTTCTTTCTTTCGTTTCAAAACGAAAACAGAAAAACACGGGGAGGGAGCAGAGTGTCAAAGGCCCATGATCGGTGGAGTATCACTGGCTGAGCTTTGCACGACACCTGCCTGTCAAGTATAGGTACAAGGTCGGCTTTATACCTTTACCTGACACTGCCGTTTCAGTGATGCTCCGTGGTTCTTATTCCTCTCTCCCCACCCCCAGATAAAAATAAGTACAAGTATCATATCTTAATATAGCATTTTATCACCATCAGGGCCGGGCGAAGCTGGTCATAGGCCCCGGTCCAGATGGGAAATGTAGGCCCCATTGCAAACTGCTCATTAAGTATTTTTTTAATCGGTTCTAAATACATATGAACTAGAACGATTTATGAAGAAGGTAATGGCAAGCACTTTTATTCAAGATATGTATAAGACATCGCTTCTTCACATTCAGAAACGCTTTACGTGCTTTTGTCTCATCTCTGCTGGAGATGTGGGGTGAAGACACCTTGGCTTTTTGGCTGTCTCAAAATGGAGTCGGTACTGCTCACACACAGGAGAGCTACTTTGTAACAAATCTTTACCAAAGGGTCCCCCTTTGCCTCTACCAGGGGGACTCGGAGTAGCCCCCCTCAAAATCGTAGGCCCATGCCAACTGCCCCCGCCTAGCCCTGATCACCATTCTCTTATCTACCATGTGTGGTGGTATAGGCCAGAGTTATTTGTCCCTGCACTGCAGGCAGGGAGATGAGGTTGAGAGGTCGTGATTTGCCAAAAGCCAACTTTTAACTGAGAATTGCAGGACTGAACGTGGAAACCTTTCGGCTTGAATACATTCCTCCCCCATGGGGAAAGGTTACAGTGTTTTGAGCTTTTTAGCCTTGGGAGGCGGGGGACAGGAGAAGGCGAGTAACGGGGGACATGATAGAGGTGTATAAAATTATGTCTGGTGTAAAGAAGTGGATAAAAACATAAGAGCCGTGCTGGATCAGACCAAGGGTCCATCTAGTCCACCATTTTGTTCACGCTGTGGCCAATCAGCTGTCGACCAGGGACCAACAAAGCAGAACATGGTGCAACAGCACCCTCCTGCCCATGTTCCACAGCAATGGGTGTATACAGGCTTGCTGCCCCTGATACTGGAGGTAGCACCGACCCATCAGGACTAGTAGCCCTTGATAGTCTTCCCCTCCAAGAATTTATCCATCCCCCTTTTAAAGCCATCCGGATTGGTGGCCATCACTACATCTTGTGGTAGGGAGACATTTTTCTCCCTCTCTCAAAATACTAGAACTCGGGGTCATCTCGTGAAGCTGAGTGGTGGGAGAGTCCGGGCAGATAAAAGGAAGGACTTCTTCACACAGCACATAGTTAAACTTTGGAATTTGGTGCCACAAGATATAGTGGGGGCGTTAAAGGGAGATCAGACGAATTCACGGAGGAGAAAGCTATCAGTGGCTATTTGTCACAGTGGCTATATATTGTCTCCAGGAGCAGAGACAATCTCTCAGGACCAGTTGTTGGGGTACATGATTGGGAGGGTGCTGTAGCACTCCGGTCATGCTTGTGGGATTCCCAGAAGCACGTGGTTGGCCGCTGCAAGAACAGAATGGTGGACAAGATAGGCCTTTGCTATGATCCAGGAGTGTTCCTCTAATGCTCTTAAGAGCAAGTGAGTTATGGTTACTTCTCTTATACATGCAGGGGAGGTTTCATGCTCCCAGCGTGTTTCATTGCTCAAGTGCTGGAAGGTTTTGCACTGAGAATATGTGTGGGGGGGTGTGCTTGGAGACTACCAGGACATGGCGTTTTGCATCCCTTTCCCATTAATTGGCTGTTACGAAAGAGTTCAAAGTCTGGTTGGCATTGGGTGCTGAATTTCGTCTGGTTAATTTACAGTGGCTTCATACTGTGAAGAAACGAATCTATTTAATTTGACGGTGGTTGTAGGCGGCAAACCTCAAACTTTATAGGGCGCCTCCAAGTAAGCATGGCTGCATTGCTTTCTCAGTTGCGCTGCATCCCTAGCGCATTGATTTTCAACACTGTGCGCATGGATCCCGGAGTTGCACTGATGCTCATCAGGGAGATTCCTAATCAGTTCAGTGGTAATAGGGAGCGAACTTCACTCCTTTACCATCTTTCTGGATGGCCTACTCTTTGGCCTTGTATAGACAACAGGCTAGTGTGTTGGGCTTTACTGTTGCTGTCTATGAACTGGAGGTTCGTTCTGGGATGCTCTGCGTTGGGTGACCCAATAGATCAGCCTTCCTCAACCTGGGGCGCTCCAGATGTGTTGGACTACAACTCCCAGAATGCCCCAGGCTGGGGCATTCTGGGAGATGCAGTCCAACACATCTGGAGCGCCCCAGGTTGAGGAAGGCTGCAATAGATGAAAGGTTGTGAAACTTGAAACTCCCTGCCCCATTCTGCCACGAGATTAAGGTCCTCCATGTCCTTTGGGTAGGGTGCGCTTAACTTGTTTTGGGGTTTTAATGCCCTTCTGATGCCCCTCTTGGGTTTTCCTTTTTTTCTGCTTGCTGACCCACAGCATCTTGGAATGGCTTAGCCCTTGTCATTGTGTGGTGAAGTTCACATTGTTTGCTGTCACTGGCGACGTGTGTGTGTGAGAAACTCACAACAGCATGGTGTAGTGGCTAAAGTGTCGGACTGGGTGTCAGGATATCTGGGTTCTAGTCCCCACTCAGCCATGGAAACCCACTAGGTGACTTTGGGCCAGTCACAGACTCTCAGCCCTACCTACCTCACAGGGTTGTTGTTGTGAGGATAAAATGGAGAGGAGGAGGATTATGTATGCCGCTTTGGGGTTCCTTGGTGGAAAAAAAAGACGGGGTATAAATGCAATAACAAACATATGACATTGCAGCACTGGGCAGGCAAAACGAAACTTTAGAAAAAAGGTGGAGAACTCTGTCATGGTTTCCCTTAGCATGTTGCTTCATTTTGGGCGAGAAAGACTGTGGCCTTGGTTTTGAGCCAAAGGCGCTTTCTATTTGAACCAGACGGCATGAAATAGCTTTTGCCTGTCTCTCCTCTGTATTGCCTAGCATGCATTACCCATAATGCTTTGGGTGGTGTGTGCGTGAGTTTGAGTGGCCTAGGCCGAGGGAAACAACGCTGTGGAGCCAGAGAGGCTGTGGAAAATTCAGACCAACAGGGTGTTGGGGAGAAGACGGAGGCAGCTAATTAATCGGCTTTTGGGGTCGGTTTCCATGTGACCCTGGCCCCATGCCACGGGTTTTCCCTGTTTTTTAGGCTGTGAAATGTGCCTCGAAGCCATGCCCTGCTTGTGCAGTGGGGAGAAAGATCCAAATAAATGAAGCTAATTTTTTCCCTACTTGCAGCCTTAAATTAAGTAGGAGCTGCATCCTCTTACCACGGTGGTAAGAGCCCACGACCACCCTAGGGAACTGGTTCCATTGTCGTACCGCTCTTAAGAGTGGACTCAAACCATACGTCCCATTGTTATGAAAGGGGGGGACAGAGTGTTCCGTCCCTCTTTCGGCTGGCGTGAAATCGAATGCACTCGCCTATATGGATTTCCCACTCACCTATGGCGACCGGGCGGATTAGTTGCCCAGCCCAGCCCTAGGCAGAGAAATCACCTGACTTGGGATGAAGTAGCTACCCTACGCTCCTAATATTCTGGACAAGATGGAGTTTTTGGCCCGCTCAAGGGAGGCGGTCCTTAAGCAGCTGTCCAGGAGGGGGCCATACAGCAGCCCCTGCGACCGGCATTTTCTGTTCTAACGTCTCCCCTGCCGCCAACGCTGCCCCTCCCATGCCTGCAATCCGAGCTTGAACTTTCCCCCCTTCGCTCCACCCAGCCGGGTCAGACGTGGCTTTTGCAGCTGTTAATGCTCTCCAGGTTCTAGGAACTGGCTGCACGAGGCTCGCGGATTTCGTAGAAAACCTCGACGCTTTTATTTCAAATTCTCTAAAAGGAGGCCTGTGCGCAACGGCTCTTTTATTTTGTTTTTCCTCGGCCTGCCTGGCCCGTTAACCAGTGTCCGGTTGCTTTCCACTTTGGCCTCCTTCTCTCCTTTCGGGTGTGTTCCGTCTCAACCCCCCACGACATCAGCTGGGGAAACAGAGAGGCAGAGATGTGTTGGAAACGCTGCCCAAAAAGTAGCCCCTGGCAAGCTGTTGTTTACTTTGACATTTCTGAGTAAAAGCTGGCTTTCCACGTGGGAAGGGGAGGGGAAGCCTGCAAGGCAGAGAGCCGTACTAGACGAAGAGGAGGGCATTCTCAGCGGCAGAGACAGGCGAATGTGCGTTACCTTATCCGACCTCTCCAAGCGAGTTTGGCAGGCGGCTGGCGGCAGCAACCATGTTCTGTGCAGAGCAAATGCCAAGGCAGCCTGGATTTGCCTGTGCAAAACTTTTAAATGGTTCTGCCAGGATCTCTCTCTCTCTCTCTCTCTCTCTCTCTCTCTCTCTCTCTCTCCTGGACATGTCTCTGCTGCCGTCTGGAATCCATTACTGAGATGAATAAGTCATCTCAGCTTGGCGCGTTCTGCTTTCCCTGGACCGCCACTGCAGGTGGTGTCATGAAAGCCGGAAGGGCAGTTTTTTTGTCGCCAGAAAAGCCTCCGAAAGGCCTCACACCATTTAAAATCAACAACACCCAACCCAACTTCCACCCTTTGAGATGGGCAGGGGTGGTGGGAGCCTCTCCAGGTACTACTTGCCAAATAAGGTCCAGCTGACAAGCTTTGTTGCTTTTGTTCTCTCCTTCCAGCAAATTAGGTTGGTAACAAGTAGGGCCTGAGCTGCAAAAGTATTTTTTAAAATCATTTTTTTATGTTATAAGTTTGAACAAAATAAATAATAATAATGCAAGTGTAACTGCATACTTCAAAAGCCTCAATTTAAAATATTACAACATTCTCAGTGGAAAAAGCCAGTGTGGTGTAGTGGTTAGAGTGTTGGACTGGAAGTCGGGAGATCCGGGTTCTAGTCCCCACTCAGCCACGGAAAACCCACTGGGTGACTTTGGGCCAGTCACAGACTCTCAGCCCAACCCACCTCACAGGGTTGTTGTTGTGAGGGTAACATGGAGAGGAGGAGGATTATGTATGCCGCCTTGGGTTCCTTGGAGGAAAAAAGGCGGTATATAAATGCAATAATAAATAAATAAATAAGGAGTAAATTACACCTAAACTTCAGTGAAGGCAGACCAAATATCCGAATACAAGTCCATTTGTTAGTGTCTCTTCCAAATGTTGCTAGTGTTGGGTCTTCAATCCGTTGCATTCTAGGCGGTGAGCTTTTATCTTTCCGAAGTTGTAGTATCAGTCTTTTGGCAGTCAAGAGCCAGTGTGGGGTAGTGGCTAAAGTGTCGGCCTGGGAGCCAGGAGATCCGGGTTCTAGTCCCCACTTAGCCATGGAAACCCGATGGGTGACTCTGGACCAGTCACAGACTCTCAGCCCAGCCTACCTCACAGGGTTGTTGTTCTGAGGATAAAATGGAGAGGAAGAGCATTGTGTATGCTGCCTTGGGTTCCTCGGAGGAAAAAAGGTGGGATATAAATGCAATAATAAATAATAATTTAAAACGAGGGCACGGAAAATACATTAGTGACTCCAGAAGTCTTGAACTCTCTCCTCAAAGAGGTCAAGAGAGGGACCTGTTTCCTTGGGTTTTCAGAGAGGTTGTAAAACCCAATTCTTAGGTCAGGACTTTGGACTGAACGTGTTTCTTTCTTCTTTCCTCTCCCTCCCCATGCCCCCGTGCCCCTGCGGTGGTTGACCACAAGATGTAGTGACGGCCACCAATCTGGATGGCTTTAAAAGGGGGTTGGATAAATTCCTGGAGGAGAAGGCTATCCATGGCAGCTAGTGCTAATGGCTATGTGGTACCTCCAGTATCCGAGACAGTAAGCCTGTGTGCACCAGTTGCTGGGGAACATGGGTGGGGAGGGTGCTGTTGCACCATGTCCTGCTTTGTGGGTCCCTGGTCGACAGCTGGTTAGCCACTGTGCGAACAGAGTGCTGGACAAGATGGACACTTGGTCTGATCCAGCAGGGCTCTTCTTATGTTCTAGTCTACCATGGTATAATTGGTTGTTTTGTGGCGTTAAGCTGTGTGTGTTTGAAGACTGTAAAACTGCTTTGAACTGCTCAGGAAAGGGTTCTAAAAGTCTTCCAAACACCAGTTTTCTAGACTGCGGCACACAAGATGAGACACCGGCATTGTATGACCCTAACTCTTTCCCACCTATTTTTATTTTCCTTTCAAAGCATCCCAAGGGAGACTTCGGCCCACTTGAGGCAACTTCTGCTAGGACTCTTGCGACGGAATCACAAGGACCGCATGGACTTCGGTAAGAGACGCTCCGTTCTTGGGCCTTGGTTAGTTAGGCCTACCAGAGACCTGCCTCCTGCAGCCTCCATCTTTCAACCTTCTGAGGCAGCGGTGGGGGCGCTTTCTTCGATGGGGCATCCCATTCCGATCAGGGGCGGTTGGTGAGCAGCCTATTTAATTTCCCCTGACATGGCTTAGATCTTGGGCATTGTCTGAAAATGTAATGGGCGGCCCTCGGATGCAGGGTCTGGGACCTGTCATTTACTTTCCCCACTATGCTGAGGACCAATGGTACAGCAGAGGCATTGTGGGAAATTTTAAGAGGCAGTTCGCCACCAATTGGAGCGTTACTACCTGGTAAGCGTGCGTGGCAGGTGGTACTTTGCCAATGGCCTCCTCAAACCTAAAGATGGAGGAGAGCTTGCTCTCTCTTAGTGGTCCTCCTGTTTGAGAATGAAGCCAAAAGGCTTTGTTGGAGAATGCAAGCACCTTGACTTGGAAAGTTGTTGTTCTTGTTATTATTTCCAATATTTATATACTGCGCAATTATCTAACACAGGCCTTAGCTAGACCTAAGGATTATCCCAGGCAAATGGAGGGGTCATCCCTGCCTGCATCCTGGATCCCCATGTGTGTCATTTGGATGCACAGGGATGATCCCGGGACAATCCCGGGATATAGGCCTGGTCTAGCCATGGCCACAGATTCCAGAGTGGTGAACATAGGTATGAACAGTAAGAGAAAAGACATTTTAAAAAGCAAATTGAAATTAAAAAAGCTAATTGTTCAGTTTCAAAACAAAGGAACCAGAAAAACAGCGGCTGGTCAGCTGAGGAAGGCTTCTCGAAACAGAGTTGTTTTAGGAGGCGCCGGAAGCAGCCTAGTGTCCTCCAGGGACAGGGAGTTCCACAGAGAAGGGGCCACCACACTAAAGGCTCTTCTTCTGGTGGATTCCAATTGGGCCACAGGTCCACGTGGAACCACCAGGAGCCTACCCTCCGACGACGTCAGTGATCGGGCAGGTTGGTAAGGGAGAAGGCGCTCTCTCGGGTATCCGGGTCCCAAGATGTTTACTTCAGTTCAGTTTGCATTTGATTTTTTTAAGCAACTGGCTCCTTGTGGATATCATGCAGTCCATCATGCTTAACCCTAATTGGTTTGCCATCTGTTATTCTTTCAGATTAGAACTGTCAATGAAACGGGTTAGCCAGAGCATCTGGCCAAAGCAAGCCCGGGGATTAAATTGTCCCCGGTTTTAATCTCTCATCACTCTCTTCCCCTCCTCCTCCTTTTTTTTTTTAAAAACGTTTTAGCTTCGCGGGTTTGGGTTTCGTGAAGGCTCAGCACGCTTTTCTTGTAGGTGTGGTCATTTTTTTATTTAACCAATAGGTTGACCCAAGAATGCCTTTGGTTGGGTTGTTTTAATCTCCTGCCAACAGTCTGCGAGGTTTTCCAAGCGGCTGTAGGGTGCCTTAAGCAAGGCGTCTTGTGGTCTTGCAGAGCAAAGGCTTTCCGCCCCTGAAGGTTTTTGCCTTCTGCTGGCAGCGGTTGTCCCGATTCAGAGCTCTGTGTGCTCTGATGTGCATGTAGGGCCCCTATATTTCTCCATTCGTTCAAATTCGGTTCTTTATGGCCAGTGGCCATTACAATCTAAACACAGGAAAACATATCTGTAAAACATTGAGCCATCAATATGATGGGGCCCTCACTGGTAAGGCCCTGAAAACACGAGGAGTAAAGATTTTAAGCATTTGTTTAAACTGAAGCCAAACTCCCCTTCGCTTTTGTCACTGCTATTGTTCAGGTAGGCCTCTCTTGCCTTCGTCGCAACTAGAGCAAATAGAGCTACTCTACAGCTGATGAATTTGTCTGTGTCCACCAGCAGCCATCTGATCTTATGGTCCTCTGGTAGACTTTCTAAGGAAATTTGGACAGGGAGGATAAATTTGCCCCTACCAGGGTTATGTACAAGAGAATATAAAGTATAGTACATACCGTATTTCTTCGATTGTAAGACGCCATCGATTGTAAGACGCACACTAATTTCAGTACCACCAACAGAAAAAAAACCCACCTAAGACGCACCCCATTTTTAGAGGGGTTTATATGGGGAAAAAAGTGCGTCTTAGAATCGAAGAAATAGGGTATATGTACTAGCTTCCTCGTTGATCGCAACTCAAGGGGCAGATCTTTCTAGCTCTTGCGCTTCAGCATGCAGGACAGGCTGTAATTGTCATGTTCTTGCCTGTTCCCTCTGGCATTCACATGTGCTGGCAAGTATTGCATCCAGTTCTGGGCTCCACAATTCAAGAAGGGCGCAGACAAGCTAGAGCGTGTTCAGAGGAGGGCAACCAGGATGATCAGGGGTCTGGAAACAAAGCCCTATGAGGACAGGCTGAAACAACTGGGCATGTTGAGCCTGGAGAACAGAAGATTGAGGGGAGACATGATAGCACTCTTCAAATACTTGAAAGGTTATCACACAGAGGAGAGCCAGGATCTCTTTTCGATCTTCCCAGAGTGCAGGACACGGAATAACGGGCTCAAGTTAAAGGAAGCCAGATTCCAGCTGGACATCAGGAAAAACTTCCTGACTGTTAGAGCAGTACGACAATGGAATCAGTTACCTAGGGAGGTTGTGGGCTCTCCCCAATGAGAGGCCTTCAAGAGGCAGCTGGACAACCATCTGTCAGGGATGCTTTAGGGTGGATTCCTGCATTGAGTGGGTGGGTTGGACTCAATGGCCTTGTAGTCCCCTTCCAACTCTGCTATTCTATGATTCTATAAGCTTACACGAGACACTCACATCAGTGAGACTTCTTTTATTGAGGAAATCACACGGTAGCCAAGTTTAATGGTTATAGAGTCTCCAAAACACACTTAAAGCTGAACAATGGTTAGGAAGCTTTAGGCTCTTTTTCTGAAACGATCCTTAAGGCAAACACTCGGAGAGGGGTGTGTGTGAATAGGGTATGCCAATAACAGCTTTTTGTGGCTTTCATTGGAGTTACGGAAGGGGGATCTGAAAGCCTGGTTGGCTGAAGAGATCTCAAAATCTTGCACAATCCCTCCCGGATTTCTTTGGTTATCGTAAGTGAAGGTATAATTACTGCAACATGTATTCTGGAAATGTTCTTATGGGGAACACCTTGTCGTTTTCTTTTCTTTTCTCGTCTGACTTGCTTTTCCCCCCCGTCTTCCTCCTCAGATGAATTTTTCCATCACCCTTTCTTGGATGCAAGTGCCTCTATGAAAAAATGTAAGTTCATTTCCTTCTTTCAGTGTCTTTTTGTAAGTTTTCAGTTTACACATATACACACACACACCGTAAATTCATCCGGCGCCTTGCAAATTTAGATGCGCATTCCCCGTTGCTCCCTCAAGGCTGTTTCCGGTGTGTGAAAGGGTGACAGAACTTGCACACCTGGTCATCCTATTCCGTAGGTGGCCTTGCTTGCTCTTTGCTTGGAGGAGACTAGCCTCTGTTATGAATTACGTTCTGCCTCCTGAGTTTTGAATGTAAAAATATTCCGTTTCTTGGCCTTTTATGAGCAATCAGCCGAGATGTTTACCAAAATTTCATCTTTCTGTGAAGTGTGGAGGTAGCTTAGCTATTTGGGTGGTGTCGGTGGGGACTTCAGTCCCTCATTTTGAGAGATAGAAATATACATGTTCTGTTTTCAGAGAGTGTCTTGCACTAAATGAACCAAATCTCAGCTTTCTAAGTCACGGGAGGTTCCCTTAAGGTTATAGGACCACTGCTTATCAGTGAGATGCAAACATCTTTCTGAATCCCCGTCCCCTTCCACAGCGCTGCAAAACTTTTAACATGTAGCCAAAATATCTACAGCCAATCCCTTTTAGTTAATTTCTTAATAACAATATGGAAATAATGAATGAGCGCTGAGCTCGTTACGCTAATTCTCGCTGGTTTTATGGTGACGCAAGCGTCATCCTGTCTTGACGTCATAGGACCACTTTTAGTTTTTAATCTTTATAATGGCGGTTTCTGCTTTTCGTTACCTGTTTTGGGCCTTAGGGAATAGACTGTCACACATAGCTAAATGGAAAAGGAATTCATCAACTTGAAAGATCCGAGGGAGGCGGAGGGAAAGCGGAACAGTTTTAGAACTAGAATGAAATGAAATAGAGGCAGACTTGCATAATGAGGACGCACAAAAATGTTGGTGGTGAGGTTTCCTGTTAGGAGAGTGTTGGTAAATACAAATTGACCAAAGGATCTAGTTGTAGCTCTGTGGAAGAGTGGATCCTTTGCCAGCAGAAGCATTTTCTGTTGGAACAGGGAAGAACATTTCCTGTTGAAACCATCTTCGGTCGCTGGACTGGCGAAGTCCCCTTTTTACTCAAGACTGTGAAGATCCACCACCTCTCACAGTAGACTGTGTTGGCCTTTCCCCAACCTTTGCTCCCGAGGCGATGTGGGAGTACAACTCCCATCACTCCAACCAGCATGGCCAAGGGATGGTGGGAGTTGTAGTCCAATGACACCTTGGGCACTCAAGACTCGATGGCCTTGTAGGCCCCTTCCAACTCTGCGATTCTATGATTCCATGAAGTCCACTTCGTGTGCTGACTTCAATCGGCTTCAGCAGATGTCCTAACATAATCTGCTTGCACCTGGCCTACAAGAAGGGATTACACGGAGGCTGGCAAATTTGTGATTCTGAGATTACAAGAATGCAGGGGCAAGGAGCACTTGCATACTGGGGGCACGGCAGGCAGATCCGTATGCGTGGGGGATAGAGTGCTTCATCCTTGCACCTAGCAAGTTCCCCTCTATTGGGATGGGTTCACAAAGTAGTGTTTTCAGAACCAGTGATGGGTGCTCTTATTAGAAACTATATATCTATATCTATATATCTATATCTATATCTCTGTTAGGAGTTATATGTGACATACCCCTTCACGTTTTGTGGGAGATTTATCACGTTTATTTAGCAGAGAGAAAGATAGCAGCAGCAGAATACTTGATCAGATGTTGTATATTAAACTGTTTCTTTATGATGAGCGTGAAGAAACTATGAGCCTCGTGTGGCGCAGAGCGGTAAAGCAGCAGTTTCTGCAGCTGAAACTCCCCCCACGGCCTGAGTTCAATCCCAGCAGAAGCTGGTTTCAGGCAGCCAGCTCAGATCGACTCAGCCTTCCATCCTTCCGAGGTCGGTAAAATGAGTACCCAGTTAGCTGGGGGAAAGGCAATAACGGCCGGGGAAGGCAACGGCAAACCACCCCGCTATAAGGCCTGCCAAGAAAACGTCAGCGAAAGCTGGCGTCCCTCCAAGAGTCAGTAATGACTCAGTGCTTGCACGAGAGGTTCCTTTCCTTTCCTGAAGACAGTAGTAAAGAATGCATCATCAAATAACGAGAGAGACTACAAAAACAGTCTATCCTTTACTTAATGCAGATGAAGGAGAGAAGAGCAGTTAACTGCCTTTTCTCAACCGTAATGGAATAGAGCAGAAATCCCCCCCCCTCCCGCTTTATACTGGTAGAATGTTGCTCTATCTAGAATCAGACTATGCATAACGCATCATCAATATTTCTAACAGCTCTATCGTTCTTTTATCATGTCAGCCAATTAGCAAATGCTGGGAGGTGCATTACGGCTATCACGCGGGGTGTTTATTTTTTATTTCATTTTTTTTGCTGTAACTTAGACGGGTGATGGTAAACGTACCTTGAGGTATCTAGCATTGGATACTTCTAAGGAAATCGAGGCCTTTGGCCACCATTGCTTTGAAGCAGGAGTTGTGATTTCATCCCTGAACATAACTGTAAATAATACAATCCCCCCTCCCCATCCTTAACTGTACTTAGGTGTCACTTCCGCGGGCAGAAAAAAATTCTCCTGGTTTAGGGGCACTTGCAAGCCCTCCTGGTCCTTACCTTTAACTCCGGTATCGCCCTGGGGGGAAGACCTTGAGAGACTAAGTCCTCCTCGGAACCGGAAAGGTTACTGCCGACTCAAGGGAGTTCACAGTCCATCAGATCCCTCTGCCCCATCGGCTGTTCCCTTGTGGAGAATCGTCTCGACGAAGTCTGAGCCGCTCGCCGACCAGGAGAGATCGACTCAGCCCTGGCCCACACCCCAGCCCCTTTGGCGGCCACCCCGAATGGCACCACCGTCGGCTCCGGCATTATGGAGTCCTAGCCGGCAGGGATCCCCGAAAAAGCAAGAAAGGATTTTTTTGACTTGGCCTCCGTTCCCTTCGCTGCCAGCTTCCTCAAAACCAGTGCGTGGGGCGACCCCGCTGAAGCCACGAAGCCACGAGGGGCAGAGAAAAGTTGCTGTTGTCCGGCCGCTGTCTCAAGCCTCGAACGCCTCTCTGCCTTGGGACGCTGGTCCCATCAAACGGCCACGACCCAAGGCATTTACAGGCCCAGCGCCGGTGCCCAGACCACGGCCTTCCTATGTCTGGATATGAATCGGGAGTCAGGCTCATTAAGTTCACGGTCTCTGTGTCCATCTCATGCCAGAAAAACAACGATAACTGTGCAACCACATATCGGCTGATGAAGAATTTGTGTTGTCATCTGTTGAGAGAGACGTGCACGGTCCAGAGGTCCATCCTGTCATCATACCTTTCAGTGCTTAAAATGTGCTTCAGTTGGCCTTGAGTCCAGTTCATGAACAATAACATAGCAGTCCATTGAATGAGAGAGAACATACAGGCCTCCTAACATTTCATTTCGCCATGCCCACCTGGAGAGGCCCTCCAGAGTTAGAGTTTTGGAAGGCTTTAGGTCCTTGTGGTGAACAACCACCAAGTTGCTGTTTATGTATGAACTGGGCCTCTTAGGAGTCAGACTAGGGAGATGTAGGAAAGCCTGACTTGATTGTTCAGAGATTTAGAGAACTTTGGGTTTCTTGGAAAGCAAATGATGGATGAACATCAGGACTGAGTCTGTTTGTGGCTCTTCAACAGTCTCATATGAACGGGTTCTCTGAACGCTTGCTTGTAAGCATGTGCTCCTTCTGAGTGTATTTGCCCATTATCCTGGTAGTATTTTGGGAAGGGGCCGTAGCTCAGTGGTGGAGCATGACGCAGAAGATCCTAGGGTCGAATCTTCAAGCAAAAGAGCTTCATGATCAGGACTGAGAAATATCTCTCTTTGTTTGAGATCTTGGAGAAGATTCCATCAGGACCAATAGCACTGAGCTAAGTGAACCAGTCAGCATGGTAGCTGCATGGTAGAGCAGAGAGGGCATCATGGCCATCCTAGCATCTCCCATCAAAATATGGCCATCAGTTTCGCCTACCTACAGTTCTACCTCTTCCCAACCACCTTAGTTACCCTACTCAGCAACGCAAAGATGGTCCTTCAGATGGTATTGGATGCCCAACTTCCATGAGCCCCAGCCGACATGGCCAAAGGTGTGGGGGGGTGGATGTTGTAGTCCAGTAGCATCTGGTGAGCCATAGGTTCCCCACCCCTTCAGTAATGAAACATGAAGCAATAGCGATTGACCAATCAGGGCCTCTCACTGAAATCCCTTATTTCAGTTCCAAGGTGCTCTCTTGGGCCCTTTCATTTTGTTAACTGTGAACCTGTTTTATATGTGCCTTTATTTTATATCCATGTTCATCTGTTATTTATTTATTTATTTATATCATATATTTATTTTTCTATTTATGTATCTGTATATTTGAATTCTAACATAATAATAATAATAAAACACAAAACGCATACCAGAGGTCGAAGTAGTGTTGTGTTTTGTTAGTTTTACCCTAAAAGTCGCCTCGTGTCCGCGCATTAATGCAGACTGATGCGCTGCTGTTGTGTGCTAACTGTGAACCATGTGGCATTACTGGCCAGAGTCAAGTCACTGGCACTTCCATACGAAGGCTAGGACTGCACCTCAACAAAAGAAATGTGCACTGATTAATCATATGAGTTTTGATCTATTTAGCAATTAATCAATCAGTTTTATGTCTTTTTTTTAAACATTTCATGGTGTAATTTTTAATTTACATACATTTATATCATATTGTATGTATGTATATTCTTCCACAAACTAAGCGTTACTTTAAAAAAACAACGTACTAGGACAAATTACTTTCCTTCCATATATCCCATATTATTATATACCTATAATTACAGCTCCAGCAAAAAAAACCACCCTTATAATTATTTATATCAATATTATATTGATATATATCAATATTTGACTCATATATTCAATAAATGGTGCCCAGGAATGCTTGAATCAATCTTTCTTTCTTTCGTTATATCTTGTCTTAAGGTGTACCAATTCTGTACACTTGATCAATTTAGATTTCCCTATGGATAAAACTAATATTTCTGAAGCACGGAATCCGGCACTTTGATTCCTAAAGTGTCATGAGCTCAACAAGATAGTCCTAAATTGTCCTTTTCACTCCTAAAAAAACCACCCTTGCCTGAACTTGTGGCATAAAACTCTATAGGTGGAACAAAGTGTTAGACTCTTTTTCTCTCCCTTCCAATTTTAAGGTTGCAATGGCTGTTAAGCTTCCATACCAATACAATAAAAATTGCACTGAGACCAATTTAGACCCATGTCCCTTTCTAAATACCAATTTTACTGGAGGTAGCAGATACCAATCAGGACTAGTAGCCCTTGATAGCCTTCTCCTCCAGGAATTTATCCAACCCCCTTTTAAAGCCATCCAAATTGGTGGCCATCACTATATCTTGTGGTAGCGAATTCCATAGTTTCTCTGTTTTCTGTGTGAAGAAGTACTTCCTTTGATTTGTCCTGAATCTTCCACCCATCAGCTTCATGAGATGACCCCATTAAGTCCTAGAATTTTCAGAGAGGGAGAAAAATGTCTCCCTGTCCACTTTCTCCACACCATGCATATTTTTGTACTTCTCTATCATGTCTCCTCTTAGCCTCCTTTTTTCCAAGCTAAACAATCCCAGCTGCTGTCAACTTCCCTTGACGCTCTACTCCCTTGATCATTTTAGTTGTCCCTTTCTGCATTTTTTCCCAGCACTGTTTTTTTCTGGGCTACAAGCTGGTTTATGCCTCCTGGTTGGCACAGAACTCTCTGGCCTATGTTCCCCAGCCTGACAGAGGCTCCTACCTGCAGTGGTGCCAAGTCACATGCAGTATACTCATGGACCTGATCCCTGGGAAGGCTAGTAATGCTCAATAACTCTCATACGAATGCTTGTGAGTGGCCCATTTCTGGACGAATACCCATCAGTGCTTGCCTGTGTTCATCTAAATGCAGCTCAAGAGGAAAGAAAGCTTTTGATTATAGCTCGGAACACATCCCTTGCCTTCGCTGTGCACTGTGCGCACTGCCTGGCTTCTGGGACACGGCTGAAACCCTGGCAAACCTGTGTCAAATGGCACATTAAGAAGCAAGTTGGGTTTGTTTGGCCTGGTTCATTTGCTCGCTGGTTGGTGCTCTAACTGGCATAGTGGCAGAGCGCCGTACCTCCTTGCCTCCGTCATACCATGTGAGACAGGCACTCTGTGGCAACCCAAATCCCTTGATCATTTTCCTGTGCATGTCAGGGAGGGGAGAAACTCACCACTTCAGGCTAATACAGGAGGGACCAGAGCAATCTTTTCCCATTAACAGCAACCGGATCCTCTTTAAATTAGAGATATCAGGGCCTTCTGCATGCAAAGCCTGCGAGCATAAAAAATAAATAAAAATCCCATGTTGGATCAGAGCCAATGCCTATCTAAGAACCAGGGTGGATTTGATTTAAATCAATTTGATTTAAATCACGATTTAAATCCCTACTCAGAAAGACTCTATTTAATCATATGACTCCCCACCCCCCAAAAGTGCACTCTATTCATTGAATTTTTTGAAACTTAGCACTTAAGAGGTAAGGGGTTGATTCTGTGCACATAGATTTGCAAAGGAACAATGGGATTGTGATCTCCGCAGACACAAATTCACAGTTTTGAGAACTGTAAGACCAAGCATCTGTGATAATATCTTCTAGATAGAAAAACTGCCCAATAATCTTACAGAAACCTCTGGAAGAGCATGACATGGTGAATGGATGAATGGAATTCATTTACCAAAAAATTAAAACATTGCAGGAATATACAGCCTCATGCTACATAATTAAAAACGAATCCTTATTTCATGATGAAATAATCTTTGGACTATAATGTATCTTAAATAGAGAACTACCTTTAGATAGTTTTTTCCTCAAAAAGCATTTTATTAAAAAAAATGGATTTAAATTTTAAAAAATAATTTATTTTTATTTTTTAAAAAAAATCATTGATTTTTATCCACCCTGCTAAGAACATAAGAAGCTCCCAGATGCTGGATCAGACCAAGGGTCCATCTAGTCCAGCACTCTGTTCGCACAGTGGCCGACCAGCCACCGGCAAGGGATGAACAGGCAGGACATGGTGCAACAGCACCCTCCTGCCCATGTTCCCCAGCACCTGGTGCATACAGGCTTATTGCCTCGAATACTGGAGATAGCACGCAACCATCACGGCTAGCAGCCGTTGATAGCACACAACCATCAGGCCTAGCAGCCGTTGATAGCACACAACCATCAGACCTAGTAGCCGTTGATAGCACACAACCATCAGACCTAGTAGCCGTTGATAGCACACAACCATCAGGCCTAGTAGCCGTTGATAGCACACAACCATCAGGCCTAGTAGCCGTTGATAGCACACAACCATCAGGCCTAGTAGCCGTTGATAGCACACAACCATCAGGCCTAGTAGCCGTTGATAGCACACAACCATCAGGCCTAGTAGCCGTTGATAGCACACAACCATCAGACCTAGTAGCCGTTGATAGCACACAACCATCAGGCCTAGCAGCCGTTGATAGCACACAACCGTCACGGCTAGTAGCCGTTGATAGCACACAACCATCAGGCCTAGCAGCCGTTGATAGCACGCAACCATCAGGCCTAGCAGCCGTTGATAGCACGCAACCATCAGGTCTAGCAGCCGTTGATAGCACGCAACCATCAGGGCTAGCAGCCGTTGATAGCACGCAACCATCAGGGCTAGCAGCCGTTGATAGCACACAACCGTCACGGCTAGTAGCCGTTGATAGCACGCAACCATCAGGCCTAGTAGCCATCTAGTCCAGCGTTCTGTTCACACAACTAGATGCTGATGGAAACCCCCAAGCAGTGTCAGTCCTGCTCAGAAGCCTGCTCTACCATTGAGATGTGGCCCGTTCTCTATATTCACGATTTGAACCGGATAAGTGCAGCTTCCCCGTCTTCCCTTGCAGCGCGTCAGGTACAAACAAGCCCTCCGCCCCCTCTTTCTGTCCTTGAGTTCTCCCAATGATTTCTCCAAACTCGTCCAGTCAGCGTCTGATCCTGGAATTGCGCCTCCCTGCCAAAACCGCCGAGTGCAGACAGGCCCAAAAAACACGGCTCTGCAGGCAGAGAGCACCTGGCTGTTCAAAGCGTCGGTGACAAGAGGTCTCTTAATTGCAGGTCTCCATGGATTTCTTAATTCGTTGAATGTGTTTTTATTTCAGTCGCAACATTTTCTTCTCGCGTATCACCCTCGGCATCTCAGTCTTCTAATAAGAAGCCTGAAAACCGTACCTTATCTCCTTCACTTGAAGGAATAGAAGCTGGAGCCGGGTAATAATTTGTCTGTCAGGCGAAGGAAGAAGAGCAGTCACGTCTGAAACATTTTAATGATGGCTTCACACCCTTTAGTCTTTAGATTATTCCCTGCTTCAAAAACGAATAACTGGATTTGCACCTGAGATGGAAAGTCAGAATGACATGTGCACAAATATGTCTGTGTATTAGTCTGGGGGTTAATTTGACTGCATTTGTTTATCTCTTTTGCATTTATTTAGTCTGGGTTTATTTTACTAAAAGCGTTTATTTTCTGCTTCAATGTGACGCACATGATCAAAAACGATTGGCAGCAACCAATAATAATAATAAAAGGACAGCAGGAGATAATAAAGCAGACTTATATTTAAACACCTGGTCGCCATTGATGACGAGGAACTGAATGCAGGCAAACCTCCTGACCGTTAGAGCAGTACGACAATGGAACCAGTTACCTAGGGAGGTTACCTAGGGAGGTCCCATATATGGGACAAAAGGAACTTGAAAGGTTGTCACACAGACGAGGGCCAGGATCCTGTCTCGATCCTCCCCGAGTGCAAGACACAGAATAATAGGCTCAAGTTACAGGAAGCCAGATTCCGGCTGGACATCAGGAAAAACGTCCTGTCTGTTAGAGCAGTACGACAATGGAACTGATGACCTAGGGAGGTTGCGGGCTCTCCCACACTAGAGGCCTTCAAGAGGCAGCTGGACAACCATCTGTCAGGGATGCTTTATGGTGGATTTCTGCATTGAGCAGGGGGATTGGACTCCATGGCCTTGTAGGCCCCTTCCAACTCTACTATTCTATGATTCTATGAGTACATACAATTGTATGTAGGGGAGTGAGTAGGCTAATACAGGAGGGATCAGAGCTCTCTGCCAGCCCACAGCAGGCTAGTTTTTGTTTTGTTTTTTGTTTTTGCATGCTAGTAAGTTTTCTGGGCTTGCTCAGAAAGCTGTGATGAGTTCTCGAAAATGCAACTCTGGAAAAACAAGCCAAATGTCCGAGAAGTTGAAAGCCTGCCCGAACCAAAATGATGTTCAGTTTCGCTCAGAATGACCTCAGCGAGAGAACAAATAGATTTTCAGGACAACAACGGGGAAAGTTCTATCGCACGCTCTTGCCGACCAAAATATTTATCAGCTTGCTGTTTAGCTCGAAGGACTTTCAGAGCAGCTTACACTTAAAAACCTCAATCAGATCACAGAACTAATTAAAACAGCAACGCCAGAACAGCCTCATCAAAACAAGCAAACACCCACTGATGAGACTCCTGATGTTTTAGAAGTCTAAGATCCTAAAAGAGCTTTAAAAAAAATAAAATCAAGCCTTGGTCAAATTAAAAGGTCATCACTGGGCACCACGAGGAGGTCGGTGTCTGTGCCAGGTGAGCCTCCCCGGGGAGCTTATTCAACTGCCGTGGTGCTTCCACCAAAAAGGCCCTTTCCTCTGTCCGTGCCATAACAGCAGTGATTGAAGACAGGAAAATAACATGCCCTTTGAAATCTGCAGCCCAGCTAAAGAAATGAGAGATTACAGAAGAGAGGGGGGGATCCACCTGTCACAACCAATTGCCCTGAATGTTGACTTGTTTTCTCTCTCTCTGTTAAATGACGTTGTCTGGCACCTGAGGTAAATCTGTTGGCGTGAGGAAGGCGAGAAAGCCATTCTAATCCTGTTGTTGACAACCCAGAAAGCATGACCTTTCTTTTCTTCTCTTCCCCCCTCCCCCCCGGCCCCTTTTCTCCAGCTGCTTCTGTGCCAATGCCTTCTTATCCCAGCTCTGGCTCTGGGAGTTCATCCAGTAGCTCTTCTACATCCCATCTTGCATCTCCTCCAGTAAGTACATCTGTCGGTGTGGGTAGGTGTTCCCCCCCCCCAGCTTTTCTCATTTGGACTTTCTGGTAGCTGCTGGCTCCTTTGGGCCTTGCCATGCCACACCTGTCTAGTTCAACACCTAGGATAGGGTTTTTAGGAGGCGGTGATGTATAAGCCTTGGGCTGGGTGTGGCCATCAGCCCTGTAAGAAGAGCTCTGCTGGATCAGACAGTGACAGTGTCTAGTCCAGCATTCTGTTCACCCAGCAGCCAACCAGCATCCACAAGCAGGACATGAGTGCAACAGCACCCTCCCACCCATGTTCCCCAGCAACAGGTGTATATAGGCAGACTGTCTCTGATACCAGAGGTAGCATAGAGCCATCAGGACTAGTAGCCATAGATAGCCTGGCTCTATCTCTGTTTTGATCTGAGCCAGAAGCTTTGTCTCTCGGCTTCCCCCGAATGGCTAAAGCAGCTTCCTTCACCCTGGCTCCTTCCAGATGTGTTGGACTGCAACCTCCATCAGCTCCAGCCAGCATAGCCAATGGTTGACGATGCTAGGAGTTGTGGGCCAAAATATCTGGAGGGCAAGAGGTTGGCGAAGGCTAAGCTAAAGCTTTCCTAGAAGAGGGCCCTGGACTTTGCCCCCACGAGAATGTAATAGCTGGCTGTCCCTGATTGATCATTGATATGATCACCTCTTGCGGGATGAAAGAGAGGGAGTTGTCAGGATGAGGTTTGGTCTCCCTGTTCTGGATTGCGAATTGGACTCGAAAGCTGAAGAAGATGACCAGCCGAGACAGGAAGTGGGGGAGGAAATTCTCCAGGACTCTCCAGGAGTCGAGGAGGAATCTTCCCAGGAGCTTACCAGAGAGGAGGCCCAAGTTCAAAGATCATCCTCCCCGCCCCTGGTAACTCAGTCTTTGTCGGAGGGGGAGGGAGCATCGGAATGGACACATCCACCACAGGGTCAAGCAGGCAGAATTGAGAGGAGGTGGGGGGCAGCCCTCTTGACTATCCGCACAGCGGAGGTTACAGCTTGAAGACCCTCCATGAAGGAGGGGGTCTGGTAAAAGCCTGTTGGGCATGTTGGGAAACTGTCCATTTAGTTGATAGGCAACTGTCTTGCTTCGTTAGGCTAATTAAGCTTAGGGGACAGCACCTAGCATTCACACTCTCTTCAGATGTGAAGAGGTGCCTGTTTACTGAATAAAGCTTTATGGGTTGCACAGCAGACCTCCTTATTGTCTCAAAACTCAGTGGTGGTGGGGGAGTTGAGATCATGACAGGGGGGTCAATGTCCTGTTGATTCTTTTTCAACTTGCTTCTTCACATGTAAACAAACCAGAGACTGAAGTAAATTCAGCGGCAATTCTGAGTTGTCCAGGAGCGCTGGTCACGTAACCAGCTCAAGAATGGGATAACAACTGCCCGTTTCTACAGAAAAGAACCTTCCCCACTTCCTGAGGGTTGCACTGTTGGCAGGCGTTCGCTGGGTTCTGGGTCACTGAAATGGCCTTGTTTTGTTCCCGGGGCCTTTTAAAGAGCTCTCTTGAAAGAAGCAGCTGTTTCGTCGAAGTACTGGCAGCTCAAATGCACTGGCTCGTTTTAGGGGCGTTCTTGATGCAGTTTAATGGAGAGGAGCCGGCAGAATGCGGAACACGTTGTCTCAAAGGCTGCATTTGACTCCCATTTCTCCCCTTCCTTTCTTGTGAGCAGTCCCTCGGAGAGATGCCGCATCTCCAGGAGAAGGCTTTGGCCTCTCCTACCCAGGGTTCTCCTGGCTTCCTGCATGGGTCCAAGGAGTCGGCCGGCAGCAGCAGCAAGAATTCCTCCTGCGACACCGACGACTTCGTTATGGTGCCAGCCCAGTTTTCAAGTAAGCGGCAGTTTCTTTTGAAGCTGGGTGGCTGAGGCAAGGCCGATGGGGCAATGAGGTGTGGGGATGTGTGGAGGGTGGAGGACACGAATAGTGATCGCTCTGGGGGCTTTGAAAGTAAGATGGGAACATCTACCCTAGTTCCGAGACTGCTGAAACCTGGAACTAGCTGGTTCCTTTGAGGCTGCATTCTTTAACTTGGGAGTTCCTATAATGAAGGCCTTGGTACCTTGATGGGGAGATGGCAGTGCAAGCTAGTTTATTGGGGATGTGTTTTATGGGGATGCTGATCAGATTGCCGTCATGAAGAACCTCGATGGCAGGCCTTCTCTGTAGCGGCCCCCATCCTCTGGAAAATCCTCCCTCGTGTGGTTCGGGAGGCGGAAAATGTAACATCCTGAAAACGCCTCCTGAAAAGATATCCTTTTAGACAAGCTTTCCCTGGACTATAACTTACCCTGGTTTTATATGATACTTCTCTGTATATTATTATTTTAATTGTAAACTGCCCAGAGAGCCTTGGCAGTTGGGCACAACAACAAACAACAATTTATGTCACTCCATTAATATGGACCCGCAATTTAATCCTTCCTGTGCTTCTTGAAACCCAGGTGATATAGTTGTGGAGGCTGCAGGAGGAAAAACGATCCAGGACAGCTTGATGTGTAGCGGGTAAGGAAAAAGAACTTCAAAACTGAATTTCTAACCTGAACATACAAAGTTGCCGGATACAAACTTGGCCCATTGGTCCAGCTAGCCCATAATTGTCTATTCTCACAGAGAGCAGTAATCCCAAGGTCTTTCTTGCTACTGCGATTTGAGATCTTAGCGGGACATGCCAGTGATTGAATTTGTGACCTTCTTTATACAAAGCATGTGCTCTTTTATTGAGTTATGGGAATATCTGCCTCCCCAAAGAAACTTCCATTGAGGTGGATGTTACTGAAGTTTGGGATCTCCTTATTGTAGTCCCATCAGGGTGGTTCTAAATGTGGGTCTGAGAGGCTTGGAAAAAGGGACGGATCCTCTCCAGGTTCGAGGTGAGACCAGATACCCACAGCATCTCTCTCTCTCCCCGGAATTTGAATTATCCACCTGTTCTCCTACTCAAATATGAGCCTCATGTGGCGCAGAGCGGTAAAGCAGCAGTTTCTGCAGCTGAAACTCTCCCCACGGCCTGAGTTTGATCCCAGCGGAAGCTGGTTTCAGGCAGCCGGCTCGGGTCGACTCAGCCTTCCATCCTCCTGAGGACGGTAAAATGAGTACCCAGTTAGCTGGGGGAAAGGTAATCACGGCCGGGGAAGGCAACGGCAAACCACCCCGCTATAAGGCCTGCCAAGAAAATGTCAGCAAAAGCTAGCATCCCTCCAAGAGTCAGTAATGACTCAGTGCTTGCACGAGAGGTTCCTTTCCTTTCCTTTCCTCTCCTACTCAAGAGGCCAAAGTGAGTAAAGATAGGTAATTTAAAAAGTGGCCATCGGTGTTTAAAACATGATAAAACTCAGAGGCATGGTATAATGAAAAGAGAAGGTTTTAATTTGGCCTTCAACTCTCTGAAAGACCTCCCAAAAGAAAAGAAAAAAGTGCAGGATGACTACATCAATGGATAAACTGATAAAGCCTAAATGGATAAAGCCTAAAAATATTTTTTAAAGGGAAGCAGATGGGGGAGGTTGAACTGGTGCTGGACTCTTGGTAGACAGTTTGTGTATTATTATTAGTAGTAGTAGTATTTATTTATTTATATAGCACCATCAATACATTTGGAAGACACTTGCCCTAAAGGGGAAAGGCTGATTTCTTCTGCAAATAAACAGGATGGATGGGGTGATGGTGGTTATTTCCTTGCATCGTGGGGGTGGGGGTGCGGTAAACCGGAGAACCCAGGTTTTGGGGAGACCAGCCAGTATAACAAATAAATAAATACTATTCTCTGCGTTCCACTCACCACTGCAATCGCTGGGAGATACGTTTCAGTATTTGGGCTGACTTCATTTCCTGCTCTGAAAAAGGAACCCTTCTTTGCAACACCAATGAGAAGTTTGGGGCTGTAGGTTTTGTGGAAGGCGGTGACGTCTCTGATAGAAATACAGCACTCTTTGCTTGTTGTTTTTTCCCCTCTTCCCTTTTCCAGCAGCTCGCTGGTGGCTTCAGCAGGCTTGGAAAGCCAAGGAAGGACCCCGTCCCCTTCACCTCCTTACAGCAGTTCTCCGAGTTCCTGCGGGTAAGAGGAAAAAGCGGGCCGTGTTTTTCATCTGCACCCTGCCTGAAATGTGCAGTGCTTGATTTGCTACCGGCGGGGCGGGAGGAGATCGGTTCTTTGCCAGCGGTATTGGCCCACCGGCTCTTCCTTGCCAGGATTTTGATTGCTGTTGCTTCCGGAAGACCGGCAAAGGGTGTTGAATGCAAATGGGTTGGGTAGCCAAGCCTTGTGGCTGCCACACTCACAATTTGTTCTTTTATTGGGAAAAGAAAACATACCCCTTTCATTGGCAGAGGACACCAGTGGGTTAGCTTTCAAATACCGCTTACAGTCCAGGCCCACTGTGCCACCTTCCACATCTGGCCAACCCATTTGCATTCAACGCCCTTTGACAGTCTTCTGGAAGAAACAGCAAGTAGCATCAAAAGTCTGGCCAACAGGGTCACATGACGCCAGTACTTTTCAGCTTCTCTGGCTGCCAGTCCAGGTCTAAACCTGATTCAAAGTGCTGGTATTAACATTCAGAGACCTAAACGGCTTGGGGCCAGGTTATCTGAAGGAACGCCTCCTCCCATGTGTACCTGCCCGGACCCCTAAGATTATCTTCAGGGGTCCTTCTCTGTGAGCCCCTGTCAAAGGAAGAGAGGTAGGTGGCTACCAGGAGCGGGGCCTTCTCTGCTGTGGCACCAGCTCCCTATAGAGGTTTGCCTCGCACCTACATTATACTCTTTTAGACGCCAGGTGAAGAACTTTTTATTTTCTCAGTATTTTGACATTTTATCATATTATTATTGTTGTTGTTGTTATTTACATTTATATACCGCCCCATAGCCGAAGCTCTCTGGGCGGTTTACTAAGATTAAAACACTGAACATTAAAACCGATATACAACCTTTAAAACAATCAAAAGCATAAAAACAGATTAGATAATATCCATTTAAAACAACTATTCTGGGTCCGTTAAAATTCAACATACGCTGTTAAATGCCTGGGAGAAGAGAAAAGTCTTGACCTGGCGCTGAGAAGATTAAAATGTTGGCACCCGGCAAGCCTCTTTGGGGAGATCGTTCCACAATTGGGGGGCCACCGCCGAAAAGGCCCTCTCCCTTGTTACCATCCTCCGAGCTTCCCTCATCTTAGTCTTTTAACGTTGCTCTTTTAAATCTGTATAAATCTCTGCGCTACTGCTCGGTTTTATCCTGGTTGCGCTTTTATATTGTACTTTTCATATTGCGTTTTTCTTAATATATTTGTGGTTTGTTTTATACCTTGAATTGCATTGGATGGTTTTAATTTTGGGGAACTGCCCAGAGAGCTTCGGCGATTGGGCGGTATAGAAATCCAATAAATAAAACCTTGCCGCCTGCAATCCCTTCACCAGCAGCACTTCAGCGCCTAGTTGGTAGCTTTCTTTCCCCCCTCCCCAAGCTGGAGCAGCCCTCTGCAATTTTGGGGTTAGGGTTCAGCACCTTGGACAGCTCCTTTAGAGCTCTGGCTGGTTGTAACTGAAACCCGGAATGGATTCACAGCCCCACCGAAATCGGACCCACTAGTTTCCATTGTGTTTCTCCTAACACTTAGCCAAAATCTGTTTCCTGACCATTGGCACCTGCTGGTTCTAGTCCTGTCTTCCTGGGGCAACAAGGAACAACTCTGCTCCATCTTCCACATGACAACCTTCCAGATATAGGAAGACCGCTATCGCGCCTCCCCTTAATCTTCTCTTCTCCAGGCTAAACCTGCCCAGCTCTTTCAACTGCTCCTCATGCCCCCTCCCTAACAGTGCTTTGTCTGTATCCTGCAGTCGGCCCGGCCAGCTGACATCAAGCAGCAAATACGGACAATCGGTCCCCATCCCTGTCCCCACCCAGATCCACAACTACCGGCGGATTGAGCAGAACCTTCAGTCTCCGAATCAATACACTTCACCGCGGTGAGTTACCAAGACTTGCCGGCACTGGGAGTCTTGCGGGGCTGGGTTTCTGCCTTGTTGCCCTTCTTCATGGGTATTGTTGGACGTAGCATCTGTGAGGATTGTGTGTGTGTATGGGGTGCAATGCAGAGGATGTTGGCTATGCCCCATTATAATGGATGAGGAAACATCTGTTACATGTGCTGTTGACGTCGCCCACTTTCCCGTTGCCGTCGCCCACTTTCCCGTTGCCGTTGCCCGTAGCATTTTTTGTGAAACAACAGCAGGCAACCGGTTGTCATGCAAGAGAATGCTATATATCAGAAGCTGCTGCAGTTGATTTCCACACGTTCGATTGCATTCATTTAGCCTGCCTCCACCATCCTTTTTATCAGCCCGTTGGATGGCAAGATGTCGGATAATATCACTAGGATTTCAACAATAGGCGTGCCTTGACATGGTTTACCCATGGATTGGGGGAAGTCTTGAAACCTCTCCTGCGAATTCCCCCTCTGTGGAATTTTGCATGCAATACTCTCCTGGGTTCCTTTTCTAGGGAAGTCTTTATTTACCTTTGCTTGGGTGCTTAGTCAGGCATTTCAGCCATGTGCCTTAATTTATTTATTTATTTATTTAATTACATTTATATACCGCCCCACAGCCAAAGCTCTCTGGGCGGTTTACAACATTTAAAAATAGTAAACATTAAAAGTATACAATTTAAAACCACACACACACACACACACATAAAAACAGTATAAAAACAACAGTATCCATTTAAAAACAACAATTGTGGGGTCCATTAAAAACAAACTTAACGTTGTTAAATGCTGTTAAAATGCTGTTAAAAATGCCTGGGAGAAGAGAAACATCTTTGCCATGATAACGATGACTGTGTGGGCAAATTTGTGCCTGTGGCATAGAGCGCCCGGCTTGGGAAGCAGTCAAGTCACACCGGATGTGTGGCCCCAGGCTGGGTGACAAATCCCTTCCATCCTGCGTGGGTGGCTCCTTTTCTTACGTAGTCGCTTGGCTGTCTCACTCGTCGATCTCACAACAGCCCTATCGGAACCCGGGGCTTCTTCTCTATGGCTCTTCCTAAGCAAGTGGGGAAAGAGCCATGGGAGAGGAACACCTTTAAAACAGCTTGGAGGCCCCAAGTGGAATTGAATCAACTTTTTGGCAGATATTCGTGTCCGATAAACGCAGGAGGAGGCAGGTCCCCTCCAGAGTACGGCCTCTTGAAAAGGTGAGTTCTGTCTCGAACTCTTCGCCCTGTGCCTGCCATAGCTCAGGTCTCTTCAGAAAGGACAGGGCAAAGACCTTTGTCAGTAATGGGCAAAAACCATAGCCAGGAGTCGAGGTCAGGAATTAAACTTTCAAATCGGGACGGCAGAGTTGAGACTTGCGCAGGCAAGATGGAGGGAGTTTGACTCACCCTGATCCTCCTCCAACTGATCTTTCACTGTTGCAGCTTCAGACTGGTCTTGGCTTTTCCTCTTTGGCATCCCTCACCGGCCTTACGAAGGCCGTCCCCCGCCAAGTAGCCCTGACGTCTGAGGCCACACAAGTCTCACGATTTCGACCGTTGGCACGCACACCTAGTACACGACCATTTCACTTGTTTGGTTTACAACGCGGGTGTAAAAGCAGCAAGTTGGCTGGAAAATATTAGCGTTTCTGAAGAATACCTCCAGTATCAGAGGCAGTAAGCCTATATGCACCAGTTGCTGGGGAACATGGGTGGGAGGGTGACGTTGCACCGTGCCCTGCTTTGGTGGTCCCTGGTCGACAGCTGGTTGTCCACTGTGTGAACAGAGTGCTAGACTAGATGGGCCCTTGGTCTGATCCAGCAGGGCTCTTCTGATGTTCTTAAGAATTACCACATGGCTAAAGTGGTGTGTGTGTGTGTGTGTGTGAGAGAGAGAGAGAGAGAGGGGACTGACTTCAGCCCTCCCTCCCTAAGTGAGTTCCAGCAGATTTTTTGGCTGAGTGGGGACTTAAAACCAGCCTTTCCCACTCCAAATCTGACACTTCACCCTTGAACCACATTGGCTCCCCAGTGCAGGGCCGGCCCTACCGTTAGGCAGGGTGAAGCAGTCTTCTCAGACGGCAGATGCTGAGAGGTGGCAGCGAGGAGTTGGAGGAGAAAACTGTGCCTCATGGCCCTGCCCTTTCCAGCTGTCCTCCAGTTCAATGACAGATGCTGCTGCATCCCCAGTGTTGAAGAAACAGCCTAGTCCGCTTTTGTACATGAAATGGGAGAGGGCGCCATCTTGCGCTTCGCCTCAGGCAGCAAGATATCTCGGGCCGGCCCTGACCCCCTGACCTCTTAATGAGGCTAGCGATGCAGAAGACGTGTGTTACCTGTTGCTTTCCTTCATGCCTCATCGCTGGCTACATTGTCGGGAATAACTGAGCTGTGCTTCCCTTTCAGGTCTGGGATGGTGAGGAGATCGAGTAGTACAAGCCCGCTTGGCTCCCTGAAGGCCAGCCCTTCCCCTCCTTTCGCTGCTGGAGAACACGGAGCCTCCCGAAGATTCTCTTTCGGCGGTGCAAAGCCTTATACGCCGTCGCCCCAAGGTAAGCTGCCGACTTTGTCCTCCTGAGCTGTGAGAGCAAACGTCACCCATATCAGCCTGCCCACACTTTGAGATCTGAAGGAGCGGGTCTTCTCACAGGGTGCTATTTATCCTAAGGCCAGTCCTGTATGTATACACACACACACACCTGACACACACAGCTTTTCTATTGCTACAGAGCTGACTCGTGTGTGTATATTCTTTGTATATCTTTTAGATATTCTTTGGACGTCTGAAAGCACTCATAATATTTATTACCTTATTTCTTCGATTGTAAGACGCCATCGATTGTAAGATGCACATTAATTTCATTACCACCAACAGAAAAAAAGCTTTGATTCTAAGAATAATAATCACACCTGTGATTCTAAGACGCACCCCGTTTTTAGAGATGTTTATATGGGGGGAAAAGCGTGTCTTAGAATCGAAGAAATACGGTATTTATTTATTAAATTTTTATACCGCCCCATAGCCAAAGCTCACTGGGCGGTTTACAAAAGTTAAAAACAGTGAACATTAAAAAGTATACAAAATTTAAAACCATCAAAAATATATAAAAAAACCAGTTTATTCTCCCAGCATTTTAACAGTCTATAAATAAATTTTAACTTGGTGTTTTAAATTTGTAATTTTGCATTGCTGCTGTTTTTATCTGGTTGAGCTTTTATATTGTATTTTATATTATGGTTTTATACTGTTGTTTCATACTTTGAATGTTTTTAATTTTTGTGAACCGCCCAGAGAGCTCCGGATATTGGGCGGCATAGAAATGTAATAAATAAATAAATATAAAACAGTATCCATTTAAACAACAACAGATCTGGGGTCTGTTAAAAAACAAACAAACTTAGCATATGTTGTTAAATGTTGTTAAATGCCTGGGAGAAGAGAAAGGTCTTGACCTGGCGCCGAAAAGATAACAATGTTGGTGCCAGGCGAGCCTCATCAGGGAGATCATTCCAGAATTGGGGGGCCACCACTGAAAAGGCCCTCTCCCTTGTTGCCATCCTCCGAGCTTCCCTCGGAGTAGGCGCTCGGAGGAGGACCTTAGATGTTGAGCGCAGTGTATGGGTAGGTTCATGTTGGGAGAGGCGTTCCATCAGGTATGGTGGTCCCAAGCTGTGTAGGACTTTATAGGTTAAAACCAGCACCTTGAATTGGGCTTGGAAACGTATAGGCAGCCAATGCAAGCGGGCCAGTATCTGAGTGAGCCTGTATACACTAGATTAATTCTATTTTGGCAATCCGCCTTCTTTCCTATTTAAATGTCCAATTGATCAAATTGGAGGGCCGTTACACCTCTTTGCTCTAAGGAAAGCTAATCACATTCGAGTTTATAATTTATGGACTTTCTTCTTTCTTTTTCTTTTTAAAGTTGGAACGATTCCGGAACAGCCTGACAAGAGTGTTAGCCCTTCTCCTCCTCTCGGAGCAGAGATGAGAAGCCGGGTGCCCATAGCTGGTACGTTTTCGATGGGTTTATTTTGAGATTTCTCTCTTCCTTTGTATTCTTGTCCATGTACAGGTGTGGTGAGTTTGTAAGCGAGCAGAAATATGGACTTCACAGATTTAGTAGTATTCAGCAATACTACATGTATTGTAGTATTACTAAATGTAATACTAAATGTAGTATTCAGCAATACTACAAATGAGAAAGATCTTGGAATTGTTGTAGATCACAAGCTGAATATGAGCCAACAGTGCGATATGGCTGCAAGAAAGGCAAATGCTATTTTGGGCTGCATTAATAGAAGTATAGCTTCCAAATTACGTGAGGTACTGGTTCCTCTCTATTCGGCCCTGGTTAGGCCTCATCTAGAGTATTGCGTCCAGTTCTGGGCTCCACAATTCAAGAAGGATGCAGACAAGCTGGAGCGTGTTCAGAAGAGGGCAACCAGGATGATCAGAGGTCTAGAAACAAAGCCCTATGAAGAGAGACTGAAAGAACTGGGCATGTTTAGCCTGGAGAAGAGAAGATTGAGGGGAGACATGATAGCACTCTTCAAATACTTAAAAGGTTGTCACACAGAGGAGGGCCAGGATCTCTTCTCGATCCTCCCAGAGTGCAGGACACGGAATAACGGGCTCAAGTTAAAGGAAGCCAGATTCCGGCTGGACATCAGGAAAAACTTCCTGACTGTTAGAGCAGTGCGACAATGGAATCAGCTACCTAGGGAGGTTGTGGGTTCTCCCACACTAGAGGCCTTCAAGAGGCAGCTGGACAAGCATCTGTCAGGGATGCTTTAGGGTGGATTCCTGCATTGAGCAGGGGGTTGGACTCGATGGCCTTGTAGGCCCCTTCCAACTCTGCTATTCTATGATTCTATGATTCTATGATTCTCAAATGCTGCTAAGAGACCTGTGTAGGCTAATACAGTGAGTAGATCCTAGGAGGCTTTAGCTAATGAGAGGAACAAAGGTCCACAGTGCAAGGGAACTTTTGGCTGCAGAAACTTTTCAAACTCCTTCCAAACTTTGGATTTTCTCACCAGGCACTCAATCCAACACTGACAGCTAGCAGAAATATTTTTAAACAAAGAGTGTTGGGCGTAGGAGCGCAAACTGATATAACAGCGCTCACATCCTTAAGAACAGCGAAATGGCTAGCTAGCACAAAATACCTACACCAACTTGAGAAATACCTATCAGTACCCATGAAAATGGAACACCGGAAAGCCCTTACACGTTTAAGGTTTGAACAAATGGATACTGTGATGAAATGGGGGAGATTCCACGGCATACCAGTAGAAGACAGGTTATGTGTTTGTGGAGAGCCAGTTCCAGAGGACATAACACACTATGTATTTGACTGCCCCTTATATATAGATACAAGGAAAAGTTATTTAGAGCCTTTTTTAACGAAAGTGAAATACTGGGGAGCTAAGGAAAAACTGAGTTATCTATTATATTCAACCAACCCATATGTGATACAAAGGGTTGCACTATTTGCAGTGAAAGCTAATACATGTAGAGCAAAGTTTTTAGATACTATCGGTGTGTGTTGTTATAAAGATTCAGAGATATAAATGAAATGTCATTGAGAAGCAATTAAAGGTTTCTGTGTGTCTGCTGTGCTCCAATCTTACTATCCTTTTAGTAATGCATGTTACGTTTTTGATAGCTCTGTAATTTTTAACCATATGTAATTTTTATCATGTATAGTATAGCAAAATGTCAAGTTTGTATGTGTTGCAATGATCTGTGGATTGAGCAATAAACATATTGATTGGAAATCTAATGAGAGCAGGCCTCATTCCTTGGATGGGCTGCTCATAGTCAGCCTTTTCTCATAGAGTAGAGTCTTGTCCCAAGAGGAGCTGGGAGGTTTTCACTCCTAACCAGGCACCAAGGAAGGCAATTGGTTTCTCAGCTTAGATGGGAACCTACGGGAGGAACCTTCCCCCTGCTTTTTCTGAGAGGGGAGAGGGATGCAGCCTGTCAGCTCCTGAGAGAGAAGCAGGCTGCTAGCAGGAGAACCTATAAGATGCAACGCACAGGGTTTGTGCTTTGGCCTCACTCCAGGAAGAACCGCGCAACTGGCCTGGAGAACCTGCTCTGGCTCAAAGGGATGGGTTCTGCCTATTGTGGGCCCACCGATAGACACCCAGTTATGACAAGCATGTTCAGAGGAGGGCAACCAGGATGATCAGGGGTCTGGAAACAAAGCCCTATGAAGAGAGACTGAAACAACTGGGCATGTCTAGCCTGGAGAAGAGAAGATTGAGGGGAGACATGATAGCCTTCTTGTCACACAGAGGAGGGCCAGGATCTCTTCTCGATCCTCCCAGAGTGCAGGACACGGAATAATGGGCTGAAGTTACAGGAAGCCAGATCCTGGCTGGACATCAGGAAAAACGTCCTGACTGTTAGAGCTGTACAACAATGGAACCAGTGACCTAGGGAGGTGGTGGGCTCTCCCACACTAGAGGCCTTCAAGAGGCAGCTGGACAGCCATCTGTCAGGGATGCTTTAGAGTGGATTCCTGCATTGAGCAGGGGGTTGGACTCGATGGCCTTTTAGGCCCCTTCCAACTCCACTATTCTATGATTCTATGAAAGCTTGATTAGATGGAAGGCGTTGCCAACTTTGTATATTCTGCATCCATTTTCCATCAATAAACTGTCATCTTTTTGCACAAGTGGCTTGTTTTCATCTTGATAACCAAAAGAACCTGACTGATGACTTGAGCCGGGCAGAACCAGAACCAGACTCAACACAACAGCTAAATACCTCTCTGCTTTCCCCGCTCCAGGTGTCTCAGTGCCTGACTCTTCCCTGCGAGGGATGGGCTCCCGTCTCCACAGCGCTCCCAACCTGTCCGATTTGCATTCCTGCCGGCAGAAGATTACCAAGCAGTACTCGGATCCCTTGGTTCCCCATTTCAGCCACGCCCCGGCCGGCCCAGCCACGCAGGCGCACGGCCTGCCACCTTGCCGCCCGCCGAGGTCTTCACCAAAGCTCTCTGAATTCATCCAGCGGAGCCCTTTGCCAACTATTATGGGCTCTCCGACAAAGGTATTTCCCCCCCACCCCGGGCGATCTAGAGCAGCGGTCTTCGACTGGTGGGTCGTCACCCAAAAGCGGGTCACAAGATCAGTCCAAGTGGGTCTCAGCAAAGCTGTTGCTGGAGGAAAATTGTAGAAGTGGGTCCCATCTTGGTGGTTGCAAGTCGGAGGTGGGTCTCGGGCCTGGACCACTTGAAGATCACTGATCTCGCTTGCGGTCTTGTCAAGCTGTAATCTGGGACGTTGTGTAGAAGGGAAACGCTCTTTAAATAGCACGAGCAATGAACCCCGGTCCCTGAGCCATCTCTGTTCTTATAAAGCCAACCTGATTTCCAGTGCGATATTTTCTCAGAGTTTGTACTGTGTGTCCATTTGGAATCCCATCTTTATTTATTTATGTATGTATGTATGTATGTATGTATGTATTTATTTATTACATTTATATACCGCCCCATAGCCGAAGCTCTCTGGGCGGTTTACAACTGTTAAAAGCAGTGAACATTAAAAAAAAGTATAAAAAATAAAAAAATATATATAAAAACAACAG